>NC_138761.1:43133098-43783233 GCF_965113315.1 Podarcis vaucheri | reverse complement strand
ACAGAACAGAATTAAAAAAGAATAACAAGAATAATAACAAATCATTGCATGCGAAAATCCTGGGGTAGCCATGTTCCCCCCCAATAAATTTCCACGGGGAGCAGTGGGTTGCCATCAAGTCCCATCATTCCCTGATTAGCTTTATGTGCCTCAAAGTAGCAGAAACATGAAGCCCTACATGCTAGCTGCTCAGGCTGTGGGTGGCTAGTTGCATTTTAAAGTAAAACTATTTTGAGAGAGGGAAAGGAGGCAGTATGCAACCCTCGGACCACCTCACTACTCCCTTGTAAGTACTTCTAAATATGTGTTTCAGGGGTGATTTTTTTAAAAAAAATGATTTCTCACTAAAAATTTACCTGGAAATGAGATAGACTTAGTCCTTTCCTCTCTGAGAACTGGTCTGTCCATTCCCACTCAAATCCTTTTGAATCAAATCCTATTGAATTCAATAGTTCATGATAGGGTTGCACTGTGACTCACTAAGTGTTTTGTCCTTTTTTATATGGTGGGATACAAGAAGTCAAACATCCACAGTACTTTATTCAGACTAGTCTATATAAAAGCTTCAGAAAGCTTCTTTTTTTACTGCAAAAAACAACCCCCACCCCATGAAGCAAATCTCCAGGGGGAGATTTTTATACCTTCTGTTTTGCACATTAGCTCTTCTGATGTACAATCTGTTTAAACCATTTTCATGTTTACCTCTAAATCTGCCTTTTTCATGTTTGCATCACAACATGAAAATAAACATGCATTTAATGCAGAAATTTGCCAGAAAATGATAGGAGGCTGAACTGGATAATAGTTTCTTCTTCTTTCCATCATATCTGATTCTGCTCAGTTACCCAAAGAATGATCAGCATTCATATATCTGAAGGGAGTAGAAAGAAGAGTAGGAGAGCAAAAATAATTTGTTGTACAATAATAGCAAATGTCACCCTTGCCACAGTGTAATCATTCCAGTTTTATTATTGGAGCCACTTCTCCATTCTCACATACAGCCAAAATGCATTTCAATACGGTTAGCTAAATATAAAGCTTAGCTCCCCTCCCAGCTGTGCTCCCCTCCCAGCTCTGTGGCTTCTGCTGGTCACAAGGATGGGGGTGTGTCAGGGTAGGGCAGCACCAGGTGGTTGGTGGCAAGTCCAAATGTGGGTGCATTTGTGACTGCTGCCAATCCAGTGCTGTCCCAAAGGCCACTAAGATGTGGGTGAAGGGGGTGTTAATGTATCAGGCCTACAGCCAACAGGGGCCCAGGCTTTGAGCTCTCATTTTATAGATGCTTTCATTTTAAATAAGTTTCTAGCCTGCCTAGAAAGAAAGTTATGAATCAAAATGTGCAGGTACGAGTGATTTCTGTGAGATGAGCCAGCTTGGCTGCTCCTGATTTCCACTGTTCTTAACCAATGAGTGAAGTCATTGATGGATGAGTTGTTTGAACACCAGGTGATAGGTATCCCTGTGGTCCTAAAAAGCTGCTGTTTCTTCTTTACATCTCAAAAATGTCATTCTACTTAGTATCTCCATCTGAGATCTCTTTCTTGACCCCTTCAGTGTATATGAAGTCAGGATTTTTGTCGCAGTCTGCATTACTTTACACTTACTTCTATTGACTTTCATCTGCCATTTTGTTGCCCATTCACCCAGTTTGGAGACATCCCATACGGATGAATTTTAGAACTGCCACAGCTATCTTTCCTTTTGTTCTCTGCCTAAACAGGAACCTGTGTGTTTCTTTGAAGGTTTCTTTTAAGGTTACAAGCCAGAGTTTTACCTTCTGAGAAATGGCATGCAACCATTGCTTCTTTATCCCAGAACCTGAGATATGTAACCTGAGATCTGTTGCACCTGGGGGGAACTTATTCAACCTGCATTCTCCATCATGAAGCTGAATTTACGAGCTGACTTCCTGGTTATAACATCCAACCTAATTCTGCTATTTTCTTTTCAAACAAATCATTGTCCCTCCCACCTGACGAAGAGTTCTTCTGCCGAACATGGAAGCATGCCACAATTTTGTTAACGTTCTAGCTGATCTTTATGAAGTTGTTGCCCAACTGTGGATTTTGGAATCCTATGACAGGATTGTAGAGTTGGAGTGGGCCTTGTAGGCCATTTAGTCCAAGCTTGGCCTAGTGAGGAAATCCAGAACTAGAGCATCTTCAACAGATGGCCATCCAGACTTTGTTTCAAGGCCTCAAATGACAGTGTCTGAATATGTATTATTTATCAGTGTTACTCTGGGGGCAACACACAGTTCAGAAAAGTTGCTGCTTGTAACAGTCTGTGAGATTATCTGCCCACAATTCTCCACAGAATTCTGTTAAAATAAATTGTTGGGGTTTTTTTCCTAATTAGAGTTGAGGAAGGCAGAGCTTTCTGTACCAGGTCAACCCACCATGGATCAATTATTAAAGAGAGTGATTTAAATCAGATGCATGCTACTTATCCTTTCAAAACTTGGCAAGTGTTCATTACTTCATTAGAAAGATCACTGTTTTCCAAAAGTAGCACAGCGATCAGTGTCTAGTATTTCACACCAGCAACCTTCTGAGCCAGTTGTTTTAAATGAAATGCATGTCTCATAGCGGGAATAAAATATCTAGAAATGCTTGACATGTGCTCCACTGAATTTTTCCAGCTTTCAAATTTCAATATTGTATTAAACAGCAAATGGTGCCTCCAGTCAGCATTAACAACTAGGTTTGGCAATTGTTGTTAGCCGCCCTGAGCCCGGCTTCAGCTGGGGAGGGCGGGATATAAATAAAATGTAATTATTATTATTATTATTATTATTATTATTATTATTATTATTATTATTATCTACTGCAGTCTTGGTATCTGCACGTTACCTGTTTTCTTTACTGACTGTGACTTATCAGTGCAGTCCTGCAATATAAATCTATAGTCTTGCTCCTTTTGCATGTATTTTTAAAACTCTTTTTTATGTTCATTGCTTTTAATGTTTCTGTTGAATTTACTTCCTATCTCAGGGTCTGAAAGATACTATAAAAATAATTTTAATCAATAATTTGTGAGGATGAGTCATATGTGGAGATCTTTGGTATGGCAAGGCAGGAGAATAACATGTGCATAAAATATAGAGATCATATGCTTAATCTTTTCCACCTCTCTTCTTCCATCACTTTCATGTAAGCTGAGCCAAATTGTACCCCGATGCAACTCCCATTCCTCAGTTACCTTCCACTGCCTGTCATATTGAAGCAAAATATCAATGCTTTCTCTAATCTCATTAACAGTTTAATTCTATTGGCTATCTTTCATAGGCTACTGCAGACCTAATCAGATCTATAAGGGAGACTAAGAAGGTTGTGGGTGTCTCACATGAGCTGAGACACAATGGAGGACGAATCAATTTAAGAAAGTGAGAAATAACAATAACAGGAATGGAAAAACTCATTCTGAAAATGAAGTTTCTTAACATGAAGAGGAATGTCACATTTTGGTTTATCAAGTGAAATTATTGTTGTGATCAATTGACCCTCAACCGCATTTCAGACATGATATTCAATGCACATATATTCCCAATAAATATTTGCTACTAAACCATACATGGCAACTTTTTTTTTAAAAAAAACAGATTCTATAAAACATTAATAAAACTATAATTTGAAATAGTAAGCTTCTTTGTTAACTTTCCTTTTGGAAGATCATAGCTGGTTTCACTGGAGCATAAAGCTGTTTCCCAACTAAATCTTGTTTATTATAATTTATTTAAGAGTTTTTATGTAGCTTTCCCATGTTCAAACATTTTTGCCATTCTTTTAAAATCCATGAAAGTCAACTGATAAATTATTTCACACTTCTACAATATGTTTGATCATACAAATCAAATGTTCTGGCTTTCCTAGTACAACTTTTGAACTTAGACCACGGCCACTACTATCACTAGTCCCAGTGGACAGCACAGAAAATAACTATAAAGCAAATTTAAGTTTTAAAATATATAGGTCAATAAAAAGTTGCATCATTATACTGAACTTAATTACCCACACTTTCTGGTTAATTGAGCTCCCCGTAGACTCAATATATAATCTCATAATCAAAATGCTGTCATATATGTATTCCCATATACTCATATTTCTATGGACCATCTCACATTTTTGGGTGTACACTAGCATTTGCACAGTGTGTGCTGTGGTAAATGTAGCATGTGAAGGAGTAATGAGCATTCCCAAATATGCAGCTTATGCTCATCAAGAAACTGCAACCAGTCATGGCCTGTATCACATCCCCAAACTTTAAATGACTCTGTTGGTAAGTAGAATCTTGTATGTTCATAATTCTCAAATGTATAATGAACCCTGATCTTGATCCAACAAACCCTGACACTTTTCAAAAGTTGATTATGAGTTAATTTATATTTTCTTTAACTATGACATCTGTATACTTACAGGGGATTCTCCTGACAGTCATGTGAGGAGATGTAGGGCCTTTAAAATCATTTTCTTTAACCTTTTAAGATTTCAAACAGCCATCTTTTCCTCTGGAAATAATGTTACCCAGTCACCTAGTGTCCAGATCTTGTGACATTTCTGATTCCATTTTGAAAGTGTGCAGAAGCAGCTGCACTTCCTATTGTCTCAGAGAGGCCTTTGCTATTAAGAAATTTAAAGGAAATTAAAAAGAAAGAAAGAAAATCGTTAAAAAGCCCCTGGACTAGCATTCCTATAAGTTTAAATCTGATGCTGCTACTAAATCTTGTAATAAATAGAACTTTTGATGGAGTTTATAATATGGGATTTGAAATGTGGTGATCAGTTTGCCCATCATTAATGAGACGATCTCATGTTTTGCAAGCTGTTCATCATCCCTTCACATTCACATGTCTACAAATATTTTCTTCCTCTATATATGGTATACCGTATTTTTCTCTCTATAACACTCACATTTTTTCTCCTAAAAAGTAAGGGGAAATGTCTGTGCGTGTTATTGAGCGGATGTGTGGTCCCTGGAGCCGACTGGCCCGAGTGCAGAGGCAAAAATCAGGCAAAAATCAGATTGCGCACTGCAGAGGGGAGGATGCTGCTTTCCTGCATTCTGCCTCAGGGTCTTATTGCCCACCCTCTTCTGTTTTCAGTTGCTTTGTTTTACAAAATTGTAAAAGCTGTTTTCGGTTGCTGTGGTTACAAAGCACAGATCCACATGGATTCTCAGAATTTTTGCATTGGCCTACCCCAAACTCACCGTCAAATCACATGTCTGTGGCCACAGCATGAAGCACCAAAATGATACATCCACTGTTTCATTCAGAATTTTTTTTTCTTGTTTTCCTCCTCTATAAACTATGTGCGTGTTATGGTCAGGTGCGTGTTATAGAGCGAAAAATACGGTATATGTGATTTTCAGCTGTTTTCTTGGAGAATAGGTGGTTGCAACTTGCTTTATCACCTGTCACCAGAAAGTGTGGCCTGTGGAAAGCTTTTGGGAGAGCCTGACACTGCTTCTGACCATATTTTCCAGAATGCTCTGAGAAGAATGCAACCTGGTGTCACTCCCAAAGCATGACAGGAAGTGTGGACATCAGAAAGCTGCAAAGAAAGTCATGAGCCCTTGGGAACAGCAGAGGTTTTTTATATTTTAAAAATGCTTTAAAAGTAAGAAAAAATGGAGAACCCTTGGTCACTTTTTTAGGATGAATACAAATAAGTACCAACCACATCCTAAAAATGTAGGAGAAATCACACACACACACTCTTTTGGGGGATTGATTCATTCACCACCACCCTATGCGTAGTCGGGGGAAAAACATTTTCATATTTTTCAGCACCATTGTGGAAGACAGTGCAACAGATAACAATGATTATGTCACTTCAAATACAATAGTATTTGTTTTTTTGGGGGAAATGGAAAGTGGGAGTTGGCTCAGATGTAGTGCCTTCTGTGTGTTTCAACTGTATTCAGAAAACATTTCTCTTTTCAGCTCAATTCACAAGGAAGGAGTTTCAAGTGGATTAGTTCATTTGGGTGATGCTTTGGATGTGAGGTCAGAACTAGGTTTATCTAGGAAGCAGGATTCATCTGTAACTAGATGTAGTCAAGTTTCTCTCTGTGTTGAGAAATGCACAGAGTTGTAAGAGGGAGAGTCCAGAAGGGTCTCAGAGCGAAAAGTGTTGATCATGTTTCTTTGAGTATCTTGATTAACGATCTCTGAGAAAAACCAAACAGCATTTTAATTAAGGGTAGAAGTGAAGATAAAGTGGAAAGTTTTGCAAACAGGCAGGAAAATACTGAGAGGCACTAAGAAGAATTTGAGACGATCCGAAGATAAAACGTGTAACATTATGATACGCAGCTCAAAACAGCAGAATGCAATACTGGCCTGTTTCCACAGAATTGATTATGTTATGGACTGAGGAAGTAACAATCATTATTTTACATCTAGTTAAAAAGTCTCTTATGGGTAGCTCATCTGCAAAGTGATGGTGATCAGTTTGCCTTGCTGTTAAAATCAAGCTGGCATAATGTATCCATGAGAAACATTTAACTGTGAGGAAATGTTAAGGGTGTGCTTCCTTATAAAGCACACTGTGGCAAACTCATACCATGCAGGGCAGAATGGGGGCTTATCCACAAACTCACTTGACTTTAGACATGCCACCATCTCTGTGAAATATGGAAATATTACAAACAAAATCTTGCCGTGTGGAGCATTCCAACATCTAGGATTTCAGCCAGCCACACACCCTTTTCTAGAATACTCCACTCCACTCCTCTCCCAATTTTCTATTTCCCTTATTCCTCAAAAAAAAAACCACACCACACATTAATTTTGTTTCTGCTGAATGTGTCCAGTCCTCATTGTATTGTTAGGGGTTTTTCCTTTCCCCATAGGAAATAAATTTTGTGCTTCGGAAAAAGTAATAATTTGTGCTTCGGAAAACCTTGAGGTGATAAAACACCCCTTTTATTTTGTCTACTTTTCTGTTGATGCTCATCAGCTGAATTCACTATACCTGGATGGCAGGGGAAGAATAGCTTGTTATGAAGCATTGAGCTAATGGAGAATAGCTGTATTACTCTTTGCCCTTTCTTTCTTTCTTTCTTTCTTTCTTTCTTTCTTTCTTTCTTTCTTTCTTTCTTTCCTTCCTTCCTTCCTTCCTTCCTTCCTTCCTTCCTTCCTTCCTTCCCCCCAGTTATGTAGAATTCTAGTACTCCATATTTTCCTACTGCCCAATATATTTCCACATGGTGTGTTGGGCATAACTTTAAGAACCATGCCATTTTAATGCTGAAGCATTCTGGGAAAATGAAGATTGCAAGCAGCTGCACTCCTAGCCAGTGCTTTGCTTAGCAGTGTGTCAGCGATTTAAACAACTTAAAGTGGTATCAATGGCCATTCTCTTGACCATGTGATGTGTCTAGTGTTGATGCTGGGACCTGGTTGCTTAGACCGTATCTCCATATTTTCCCGTTTCCCTGAACAACCTTATAGCCTGTGACTCTCCAGAAGTTGGCACATTCTGATCAAGCTTCTCTGTCACCTAATCCTTTAATAAAAGTAAAAGAGGCACTGAGGTAACTTGACTACACGTATCTGGAGAAAGAAACAGATTAATGTATGCTGTAGCAAAGAGTTTGCTTCATGCTCCTCAGGCCCACAGTAGTCATATGTTACTTGCTAAGCAATTGCTAAGTAGGATGGGTCTCCTTTAGAGACCTTTCTGGGAAACTTTCCAACTTCTTTTCTCCCTGTTTTGATCTCAAGGTTGTGCTTAGAATTATGCGGTGTTATGGAATAAGAAACACACAGCACATTACATCAGTCCTTTGGATGGAAAAAGCTGCAGAGTGAGAACAAACATTTTCTACAGGGACACTCCTAAGCTGGCTGGCAGTTGGCATCTCACTGATATTTCATTAGGTGTTAATGTGTCTCCTTTGCCCAGGAGACACATTAGTTATGGCTGAGTGAGGTTTGATAGGTATTACACAGGAGGATTTGTATACACTTTTTCTTTTATGTTAATGTTGTCTCCATCCTGATTAGATGTGAGGCAACTGCATTTTCTAAGTGCAGTCCTCAAGCTAGGACAACAGCATGAAGCAGAGGCAGGAGCACTGAGCCAGATGGTGCAAGGAAGGTAGCAGTTGTGCCTGAGGCTAATCTGTCTTTTATCCAGCCCAGGGTTTCAGAATGCCTTGGGTTAAGCACAGATTAGTTCACTCCAGGACATATACTAGCCTGGCAGGGCAAGAGGGATTCTGGAAGGAAGAGTATTAGTCTGCTTGTGGTTGAATGCAAGGAAGGAAACAAAACTTTACACCTACTATGCTTAGTCTGAATCCAGATTCTTATTTCTAAGAGCTCCAAGGCCTCTGAACAGAAGTTAAAAAGAAGAAGAAGAAGGTTTGGGCACAGCACTGGGTAAAACAGTTTCCCACAAAACCCAACTCATCCTTACAAATAAAAAGCCTCTCACAATAAAGAAAAATAAGATTAAATAATAATAATCTTCAGCAGTGCTTTTTTCTGGGGGGATGCAGAGGTACGCACACCCCTAAGCATTTTGTGAATCTAAGTTTGGCCTCATTGAGAGGCAGTATTTCAATATGAGCAGGAAAATGAGAGTACCCCTAAACCTTTTTTTTTTGTAAAAAAAACCACAGGTCTTCATAGTCTGGAGAAAGCCAATCAAAGATGGAGCCATGGGCATAGATGTTTTCTATCATGGGTGCAGCCACAGAGAAATGACATGCCTGTTTATTTGGTATAATTGTCTATCAAAACACTATTCAGATCAGAGAGAGAAAATGCTTAACATAAACTTTTAAATGTTGTTACTTTAAAAAGAAGGACAGAACCTTGCCTGTGTACTATGGAGCACATTGGCAGGTATCCCTCTTCCCAGGCAGGCACTGCCCCTTGCCTCTCACTCTTTGGATCATCTCTGTCATCCTGTCCCTTGTCTCCTAGAAGCAATCATGGATGCACCATTCCCCTTTGAGTTGTGGCCCATGCCTATGTCAAATGTCTTTGTTCCCTTTGAGCTGCGTGGCCTTGTGTAGAGAAAAATAATTGCTTAGCTGTGCTTTGAAGAAAGTCTGCTAAATTCAGCCAGCCAACTGGAATACAAATGTTGATATTCTACCAAACTACTTTGAAATCAATGTAATGTTACTGATTCATGCCGTTTGGGGATCTGGCTCAAATGCTTTTTGAGATGCTTTTACCTCAGAAGCTTACATTCTGATGTAGTGTTAAGACTTTTTAAATTCTCTTTTTAAAAACAAAACTAAAAAATTCTCCCTTCTCCCTGTTTTCTAGTTTACAACTTGGCTGCCTGAGGCAAAATATCATCAGCAACTTTCCAAGGTTACAGAGTGAGTCAGTTGCTCTTGACTGGGTTGGAATTCAAATTGCTGTGGCTTTCAGTTATTACTTAGGCAGCCTGGGCACTGCAGCTGCCCGTGTTGGCTACAGTAAAAGAATTTATGTCAAGTTTTAAATCATGCAGCCAGTCTCTGCTCTAGTGGATTTTACTATGCACCCTTAATTTTATCTGTTTGGTTTGATGGAGTGCCCATCTTATGCTAATGGCTTGATGTGGATTTCAGAAATTGGTTTCATGAAATCTGGGGGAATATAGGCTTACTCTGAGATTTCTTCTAATGGGGAATTCAAAGTGAATGTGAGTGTTCTTCCTCAGGCAAAATATCTGAGAAATCTGAAGAGAAGACAGAGGTGTTTCAGTAAGACTATTAAATTTCCGGGACTGGGAGAGGTTACACAGACTTCTGCGGCAACATTTCCCATATGTATGCATATGCTCTGTGCAACTCCCATTCATTTCAATGGAGTATGAGAAGGACCCGTGGCATTGCTCGCCACAGCCAGACATGATTAGCCACAAGCCTCCCCTTTTTGTCTTGTGCTGCATTTTTTTCAACATGTTTAATTCCTGATCTGCTGAAGTGTAATTGGAATGGAAGGTCTGATTATCATCATTTAAATTGCTGCTCTCTACATGCTTGAGGAAATATTCACGGAATCTGAATCTATTTTGGAAGATTATGTCATAATGGAAATAATCCTTTCCACTCTGATACTTAAGCATTTGCATTCAGGTATTTGAGCAGAACACCTACAAACATTACAGGTTAACTGGAACATCTCTCTTGTTGTTATCTTTATATAATTCCAAAATGCAGATCTGTGCAAACAGGCATTATAGAAATGAGTACAAAACTTTTTCAGGAAGGGGGAGTTTCCTGCTTCTTTTTTTAGTATAGAATTGTTCAGTTTTCAGGGTACTGAGTTCCCGAAAGAGAGAGTTCTCTTTCTACTAATGGATGCATGAAAGAGAGATGCTTGAAGATCTCTTGTCACAGTTTTAGTGGAAAGTAATATCAAGCTGCTCCATTCTAGTTGGTCAATACCATAACTCTGTAACTAAGAAATAGTGTTTGAACTTGCTTTTATTCTCTCCCCTCCTCATTCCTTTTCCTTTCATGTCATGTGCTTGTAAGCCTTATCGCTGAAATTTGTAAGTTGCTCTGGGAGTCTTTTTTCTTTTCTTTTCTTTTCTTTTCTTTTCTTTTCTGAGAGTGGGATAAAAATGCTAATAATAATTATGTAAATAGATAACCACCAAATCTCTCTACCTTCAAGGTTAGGCATAAACAGTTGTGCTCTTGATACTAAACTGTGGTGGACTACTGCAGAGCAAGCCTTGTGGTTGTTGAAAATTAGAACTTCGTGTGTGAATGTCAACATAGGGTCAAATATACCGTTTCCTTCCTTCTCAGTGCTAATTAAAGGCAAACAGCAATGTGAAAGAAATTTTATAATTCCATTCAAAGTGGATTGACATTGGTTATTCTATAGAGACATTTTCCAAAACAGTAATTGCTTTAATATGCTTTTCACAGTTTATGGTTGCTGGGAGGTTGTGGATGAGTCCTTGCTGTGTGGTTGGTCTCCATGCTGTTTCCAAATGTTCTTGGTGGCTCTGAGGGAACCACATGGAGTGGAGTCAGGTCAGCACTTTTGTGCTGGTTGCTGCATGGGAATAAGAAACCGCCAAGAGAGCAGAAAGAGACAAAGCCTTAAACTAAAAGGAGCAGTGTAAGAAGCAGAAGTAAGGGAGCTCTGAGCTGGCAGAAAAAGAAACTGATGTGCTTTAAATTATAGATAGCACTTCATAGCAGCCATTTCTGAAGGGAGGCTTATGTGTAGGAGGACTGTAAGGCTATGTAGTGATAAACTATTTGGGAGTAGAGGAGAGAGAGAAAGAGACTGAAGCAATGAGAAATGAAAAGAAATAGCCGTACTCGGTCTGCTTGGAGATGCACAGAAGTCTGCTGAGGTGCAGCAGGACTGAGGAAGGGACAAATAAATACAGCATGTTAGCTGCTCACCCCAAATGCTTCCATCTTGCTTGTTTCCATGTATTTATGTGTCAGGGTCTGACGACTATAATACTTTGTTTCCAGGAGCAGAATCCAGTTGATTCTCTTCCACTCCCAGCTTTGGCTAGTGCTTTAACATTGCTTTGACTCTGTCCCTACCACCAAAGGGGCTGCCTGAAGCAGGTTGTTTCCCTCAGCAGCAGAGCAAGGATGATTGAGATGGACGAATGTGTCAAGTTCAGTTTATCTGTGTTTCTCATTTCTCCAACTTTTTGTCAGTTCACCATTTTGTGGGTTAAAATATTCTTGGATTTCCTGAACTGAATATTTATTCAATAACATTTTACTGCCCATTTCCCCTAAAATACTTTTTTTGCAAGTAACTTCTCCTATATAATGTACTTTTGTGTGCCGTTTTCACCAATCTATGCATTTTTAATGCTCACTTTACACTATGATATGTTTCTTTTCACACATTTTTCTTTCTACAGAACCCTGGGAAGTGTGAATTTCCAAGAATAGCTGCATTTCAGTTTGTATATTGTTTTGGGATGTGCAAATTGTGTAAGTTCACAGATAAAACAGCAGCCAAATGCCTATTGCTACTTTTAGATGCCTTTATTATAAACCACAAACTAACATATTTGTAAGCCAGAGCTGCGGTTCAACATAATGCTGCCACTTTCTTCTCTTGTTTGTAAAGTTTTTTATTATTATTTCATGTTATGAAGTATATAAAACAGAGAGAACAATTGTAAGAACAGAAACAAATAAAACATGAAAAACAAAACTATAAAATAAGTATGTAGAATGAGTAGTTGCACCCGAATTAAAATAACAAAGTTCAAGTAAAGACTATCACCTTTATCAGATCATCTAGTCTTTGTCAAAATCTCAAATTATGCATTATTTTCTCCATTTTAGCTATATTCCAGAGTGAGCGGTACAATCATCCAGTGTAAGATTCTGGGCTGCTTTCCATTGAGTTGCAATTACTATTTGTGTTGCCAAGGTAATATATAAGACCAATTCTTTTGACAATGTATTTACATTGGTGTAATAATAATAAAAAAATCAGTAACATTAATTTTGGGCAACAAACAATAGTTTCTTCAGTAACCGCTGCTTTCTTTCTTTTCCATTTAGACTGGCCAGCTAGGATTCTATTAGAGATTTGTAACAATATATAGACCATTTTCCAACTCCACAGTTCTTTGATTTATTGAGCCTACTGGCTAGGTAATCCCTCCTGGAGTTCGGTATCAATAATTTTGTACCAAGAAAGACTGTTCTGCTTGTTATGGGTTTGGGCAGGGGGCAGACTTTATGCCAAGACCCTTTCTAATTCCTGGAATAGCTGGCCTAGCTTCCTGGTGAGGTAATGGGCTATTAAGAGACAAAAGGGAGTGGCTCTGTGCCAGATGGCAAATACTGATTTACTGTACGGATCTTTCTTGAAGGTTTTGTCATTGCTTTTTGAAATGCTGATGAACTGTGCTTTTTGCATGTTTCATGGCGATGGGAGCAGCTTAAGGATTTTTAGGAATTGTTTTGATAACTGTGTGTGTGTCTTAGAAAGCTACTCTGTGGTATAGTAGCCCAAGGGAAAGAATGAGCAATGCCTTTGGGTAATGCAGCTCTGGGACTGAGGCTTGCACCCTGGCTTAAAGATGTCTAAACTCACCATCTTGGGCTGCCAAGTGTGGGGGACTGGGTAAGCTACTTTGGACACAGAATCGGGAGAGTGCAGCAAGATGAAAGAGGAAGAGATCACGACGAACTGGAAACTTGCTTGAAAGGAATAAGCTGTCACAGTACTGGTGTTGGGTTAAAAGTGGAACTGTGTCTGGCTATCTGTTTTTGATTAGGTGTGTTTTAATGCCTTTGTTAACCTGTCTGCTGTTTTTTCCACAAGGAAGCTGTATTCTGCTGTTTGATTGTACACCTGGGGACAGATACCTGGTTGTTGCGGGGAGGTTGCGTTATGCATTTAGAGGGCCTAGTAGGCTGTACAGAGGTACCTTGGGTGAAGAACTTAATTCGTTCCGGAGGTCCGTTCTTAACCTGAAACTGTTCTTAACCTGAGGTACCACTTTAGCTAATGGGGCCTCCCGCTGCTGCTATGCCACCACCGCACAATTTCTGTTCTCATCCTGAAGCAAAGTTCTTAACTATTTCTGCGTTAACGGAGTCTGTAACCTGAAGCATCTGTAACCTGAAGCATCTGTAACCTGAAGTACCACTGTACGCCGAGACCCTTCTAATTCCTGGAATAGCCAAATTAGCTTCCTGGTGTGGCAATGGGCCATTAAGGAAACAAAGACAGAAAATGGGTGGGACTCCCTTCCCTCAGTGCACTGTTTTTAAGAAAGACAAAGGTGAGAGTGGAGAGCTGAGTTGTGTGTGCGCAAGGTGGAAGCCAGAGAGAAAGAGAGAGAGAGACATGCCTGATTTCTGAATCCAAGGCTGAGGCTATGGTAGAAGCAAGACCCTTTTGGGGTGTTAATGAAACCTTGGGTAAATGCCTAGAACCCCTGGAATCTTGCACTGCACAGAGACTGAGGTGGCATGCAACAGTATATACAGTGGTACCCTGGATTACATACGCTTCAGGTTACAGACTCTGCTAACCCAGAAATAGTACCTCGGGTTAAGAACTTTGCTTCAGGATGAGAACAGAAATCGTGCTCCAGCGGCGCGGTAGCAGCAGGAGGCCCCATTAGCTAAAGTAGTGCTTCAGATTAAGAACAGTTTCAGGTTAAGAACGGACCTCCAGAACGAATTAAGTACTTAACCCGAGGTACCACTGTACTTATATGGTCAAAGGAAGCAAGTTACTAGGGTTTTTGGCTGCCTCAGCATTTAGGGGTTTGCAATTATGCGGCTCGTAATTTTCTAGAACAATGTGGCCGTGTAGGGGGTGGGCGGGTTGTGACAAAGAGGGTGCAAACATATGGTTGTGCTGGCCCCTCAAAAGCAGAGGTAATTATTCTCGACTGCCAAGCTCACTAAGACATGAGACAGGAGGACATTTGATTTTACAACTGTATGATAGCTTTCATGAAATATTTAATGGCTATGTCGGATAAATTAGATCTCTCTCTCTGCATAATGCAATCAAAAAGAATAGTACGGTTAATTATTTACACAGCAAGCTGATGCCATTTCTCTCTCCCAGTTCGCCTCTATGGTATTTGCTTCAGGTTGTTAAAAGTTAGGAGGTATGAAGAAAGCAAAAACTCCAAAAGTGTCTGATAATCAAATGTGAGCTTGACATTCAGGAACGAGCTCAGGGCCAGAATAATGGTCTACAAGGGGGGAAATGGGGGATTAGGTGAAAGAAGGAGGGAAATGTTAAGGGAGCTGCAAAAAGATCCCATTTCCATACAGATATAACTTGGAACTCCTTACAAAGAGGTACCAAAAGGAAGCCTTATGGCAGCATTATCTCAATTTGAGATACTTCAGAGGGTCCATTAAACCACAGGCCGAGAGGAAGAAGTGTTTATAGAGGCACCCAGCTACGTGAACAACTGAACAAGCACTGTAGGGATTGTAATTATAATGCCTCTTTTATGCATTAACAGCCCATCTAACCTAAACAACCTTTTAAAATGGGGGAAAGGTTGTTTTCCTCCCCCTCTGGTTTCCTTTAACTGAAGAAGGATTTAAAACTTGGCGAGCAGCTGGGATGCTCAGATAGCTCTCACTTAAACTTAATTCTCCTCAGGAAACATGCCAGGGGATCCCACTTACATATATGTAAGTAGAACATTCTCAAGGAAGTCCAACATGGTCTCATTTATGTTCAAAACAGGATTATTATTATTTTTAAAAGGGTGGATTAGTTAAAAAAAAGAGGTTGAAAACTTTTAAAATGGCTGTTCAGCAGCATTTAATACATTGGAAAATCTTATAATTATATAATTCAGACAGAGGGGGGTGAATCAAGCAATTTCCAGTTTAAATCACTTCCACATGTTTCACCTGTAAGTGTTCTGTCCTCTTTCTGCATTAAAACTATTTAAATATGTGTTTCTAAACATTTTTTTCTTTAAAATTATTTAATTGTTTAATGTATTTCTCCCAAAAAATATGTCTTTAAAACTGTGCCAAAATGTTTAGGAAGTGTGAAACCTAGTTAATAACATACTTCCGATATGCTGAATAACTTTGTTCCAAGGTATTTCTAAATTTGGGAAATGGATGATGTTGGTATTTTAATGTTCTAAAAACTGATTTTTAACATGTGGTGGAAGTAAAAATAGCTAAAAATAGCAGCCTATATTATCAATATACTGTTTCTTTTACAAGTACATCTAAACCTTCATATTATTAATAATATTTCTTATTATTTCTTCTCAGCTATGTTAAAATTATGGCATGTTATATACAAGAACCAGTTTGTTACATATTAACCTTGACACTTAGAAATAAGCAGCTACATAATATACTAATTACAGTAGCACCTTGGCTTATGTAACCCTCTGGTTACGTAAACTTTATGTTACAAAAGCGGCAAACCCAGAAATATTGGATCGGGTTTCGCCACATGCGCATGCGCAAAACCGGTCTACCGCCACACGCATGCTCAAAACAATGATCCTCGGGTTGTGGAAACCTCGGGATCCGGCCAGACCTCTGGAACGGATCCTGTTCGCAACCGGAGGTACCACTGTAGTTCCTTAATTTTACAATGCTATCAGCTCACTAGAAGTTCAACTTTAGATATAGGAAACTTGTTATTCATACAGAATATTTCCATATTGATTTTGATTATTTAAATCTACTTTATATTTTATTTTCTCCATCATTTGTTACAATGGTACTGTTTGATGTATTTGTCCCCTTTCCTTTTCTATTTATTAATATATGTTTTAATTCTGTATACATTTCCCCCTTTTAAAATTAATAATAATAAATCATGTTACAGTTGCGGGCTGGGCCATAGCTTTTGTCAGGCAAACTTTAAAGGGCCATTACTGTTTATGATGGGAGCTAGTGGTTAGCAATACACCTGGCATCTCTGCACAATGGGAGGCAAAAGCCAGGGCTGAGCCAACTCATTTTGCCGCCTGAGTTGAAGGACAAGATGGTGCCGCCACTCTCCAATCCATATACACAAGTGAAGCAAATGGGTAGTTGTCAGGGGTTCAGAGACAGAGACACAGGTGAGGGAGGAGACGGAGAGCGACGAGGAAGAATCCCAGGACAGTCAGGAAGAGGATGACAATGACTTGAGATCTTCCATGAGTCTCTCAAGTGAATCGGAGGATTCTCAGGAGGGGGCGCCCCTAGTCAGGACAAGGGGGGTCACAGGGGGGACCTGCCAGGAGCAGGGAAGCAGCAGGGAAACCCCGAGCGGGAGTGGGAGATCGGGGCCGGCTTCCCAGCAGGAACGAAGGGAAGAGAGGGGGGTTCCCAGTGTGACACACGGAGCGGAGCAGGAAAGAGACAGGGGAAGGAGATCTGGGGAGAACGTCCTGCCGGAAGAGGGGGAGAGTAGTACAGGGAGTAGTGTCAGTGTCAAAAGGAAGGTCAGGGGTAGCGAGCGCGCACCAAGTTCAAATGTGGAGGCGCGCGGAAATGGAGAAAGCCCGGAGGAGGAGCCCAGCCCCAAAGCACGAAGGAGGGGGGAACAGGCATCTCAGGAATCCGCTTCAGGAGAGAGCAGGAGGGAAGGAACCCAGGGGGGCAGAAAGACCCTGCGGAAAAGGAAAGACAGGAAGCGGTGGTCTAGCACAAGCCTCTTAAGTTGGTGCAGGGGCGGGACCGAGTCAGAGGGGACTTCAAATGTCTGACGTTAGACACTCGGGGCTGCGCGCCTCGGTTGTGGAACCAATAATGAACTGCAATAAACATCCTTGTATATAAGAAGAGCTTGGCGTTGGTCTTTTGTGAGCTGAGACCTGAGGCAGCACGTGACAGTAGTTATTTGTTTAATTTATTGAAGCTATTTGCAAAACAACCCTTGACCCGAAAGTCTTCGGGCACAGAGAAAAATACCCAAGTGAACAAAACAAAAAACAAAACAAAAATCACAAGTTAACAGAATATCAGTATCAAAAATACCATTCATAATAAAAATCCCAGATAAAAGTATCCACAGGTGGTGGGAACAAAGTCAGAGCAGTCTCAGTCCACACGGCACTGAATCTTACTTCAGCGCTTGGGATGTGATAGCATCCTGTACCACATTTGAGGCGGGAGGCCAGGTTAGAGGCCCTGTGTGGGAACAGAGGGGAATGACAAGGGATGTTCAGATGTTGTTGCTCCTGCCTCCCAGGACCATCGAATGGTGGCGCCAACCATGGCAAAATGCGTCAAAAGGTGACACACCCTTCTCTTGAGCTTCAGGGAGGTACATGATGTAAGTGATGTGTTTGTAAAGAAAAATGCTCTTTGTGGAAGAGATATAGTGAGATAGAAAGAAAGAATCCTGTATGATCAGGGTTCCACTGCCTGTGGCAGCTTTTCATGCCTGTGGCAGCCACATCCCTGGCTCAGATGTCAGAGGATAGAATTGGGGAGCCATTCAACCCCAGGGCAAAGCCATTGGTGCAGTTGCAGTGCCCCTTTCAGTGCACAGATCCCTTTCACATAATTAACATGAAAATGAGGCTCAGCACCAAGTGGAATGGTCCCTGTGCAAGACAGTTCTGGGAGGGAAGAGGAAAGTGGTCATTGGTCCTGCACAAGCCCAGCCTTGGATCTTCACATCTCCCTTGGACACAGCCAGGTTGCAGAGCTGCCATGGTTAAATTATGAACCAAGGCTCAGTCAAATGCATGTTGAATACAGTGTCTATGGTTACAGCAGTCGCTCCTCAACAGAGTGAATTTGCAAAGCGCATTGTCCCTACTGTAATAAGTCAAAGTGAAGTCATCAACATGCCCATTCAGGTTAAGAGTTTGCCTATGGCTCTGTGAAATATTATACAGATATCCTGCAGTCAATGAAATGATACATCAGGCGCCGGCTTGACACTGACAAAGAGCTTGCGACTTGAGGAACTGTTGGATACATAATTCACAGAGCACATTTGGGACTTAGAGCAGAGGGGGGGGGGGGAAATGAGCAGTAGAACCCTTCTTCTCATTAGTATACTCCCACTCCACTTCTGTATGAACTACTGCAAGAAATGGATCTAAATAAGAACATAGCACTACCACATAAAGGACTTTAAAAATATTTAGAGGAAGAAAAGAAGCAGGAGCCTGGCAAAGATTTATGCATCCTTGAAGGAAAAAGTAGAATGCAGAATGTTGTTGAATGAACCACAGTTTAAAGACGCCTGGTAGCTTAAAAGATTTTCATAACTTTTTTTTTTGATGAGTGATTAAGTGCTCCTCATTTTAAAAAAGCTATTGACTGCTTGCTCATTCGGTATTATTATTCACATTTCGAAATGGCTAGTATGATAGGAAATATATGAATGAATGGACAAATTGAACATCGAAAGGCTTATTTTCCAAAATGGCTTACATCTAAAACTATTTTACAACACTTAAAAATAAAACTTCAAAATAATAATAATAATAATCCAGCGAAAACAGCAAATCGATTTCAGATAAAAAAGAAAACTGAGCACAACTTAACTGGCAGTAGTGGTAAATACAAAACTAGTACAGTGGTACCTAAGGTAAGTACTTAATTCGTTCCAGAGGTCCGTTCTTAACCTGAAACTGTTCTTAACCTGAAGCACCACTTTAGCTAATGGGGCTTCCCGCTGCCACGCGATTTCTGTTCTCATCCTGAAGCAAAGTTCTTAACCCGAGGTACTATTTCTGGGTTAGCGGAGTCTGTAACCTGAAGCGTATGTAACCTGAAGCATATGTAACCTGAGGTACCACTGTAACTAAGAGGGTTGGGCAAATAAAACAGTTTTCAACCAGTGCTTGAAACTGGGTGAGCATCCCTAGGAGAAAATGATCCAAAGATGGAGCTATGTAACTGAGATGCTGCATTCTCTAGCTGTCACCTGTCTTACCTCGAAGAGTGAAGGCATCCAGAGAAAGGACTTAGATGATGATCTTAACGGGGCAGGTTCAGCAGATGAACCTTTAGTTAAGCATAGCTAGCCATGCTACACAGCTGATTAATCATACCCTTCACTACTTTTGACCCACATGTGTGTGTGCGTGAACTAATTACAGTACAAAATATTTAAGAAACTTAAACTCAAATTGTGCAGCTTCTGATATTTGATTCCTTCCATGAGAGCTTCTTGACAGAACTAGCACCAGGATTGAGGAATTGCTGGGTAAGATGCCTCCAGGCTTCCCCTGTGCCAACCTGGTGCCCCCACTTCAGAAACTAATCTGTCCCTCCTTGATTTGGAGACTGACAACTTGTCACTAGGGATGTTTGAGAATCCACTCAGAAATGGAAATGGGAGCAGTAATTGCCACAGTTCACATTTGGCTGAGGTCAGGAATGAAAATCACACACATGAATATGAGCAGTATTCTCTGTTGGGTTTTTCAAACTTCAGACTTTACATAGTTACATTATTTTCTGCACTGTTTTTGACATTTCCTTGCTACTGAAATGCATTGAAATTAATTCCATAATTAATTCCGTAACTATTTTAGTTTCAGCCATTGCACTTGGCAAGATGAATAACATAGGACGTAGCAGAAGCTGAATAGCAGCATAACAGAAACAGTGCTGATTGCAATGAACACTGGATGGGGTGAAACTCATTGCCTCATTGCATTCCTTGTTACCCTCCTTGCTCTCATGATCAGGGCAATGACTCCATCCATCTTTCACTTTTCTCTGGCCTGTATGAACAATGGAACTGTGCCATGAGAGAACTGCCTGCCTCCTTTATTTACCTTTGGGCACCAGGTGAAGGCGGTGTTGTATAAATGGCCTCCGGTAGGTTGATTTTCCTTTATTGTCCTGTTTTATCTTGTAAAACCTTGGTGCCTGTCAGAGCTTGCTTGATGTTTTGATTTTATGATTGCTTTAATTTTGTCTCAGAGACCTGTTGTTAGCTGTCTTGAGTGTCATTCATGGGAGAAAGGCAGCAAGCAAATGCTTTAATAACATAATAAAAAGTTGAGTGTGGTAGTATTCAGCTATATTCAACCTTTCCTGGCTTGAGTGCTGTTGGATCTCAACTCCCATCAGCTTTAGCCAGCATGGCCAATGGTCAAGGATAATGGGAGCTGTAGTCAAGCATTCTGGAAGGTCCAGGTTGGGGAAGCCTGAAATATATTATGGAGTCCTTCAAGGTCAGAACTCAACAGCAATTTTGACAAAATCCATATCAGCACATTGAAGGTTTATAAAAGTTTGGTCCAGTATGTCAATGGAAACTTCATCCTTTTGCTCCCCATGATATCACAGCACTCACAAAAATGGGACAACCTTTAAAGCAGCAGGCTGAGCTGACTGCCGTGATGAATTGCTCTAGGTTAGTTATCTTCACAGAGGAGAATTTTATTCTGACACCACCACATTGACACTATATTATCAGAGCAGAACCTGTCAGCATCCAGCTGTTCATTTCATTATTGCCTTGTTTCTAATTGGTTTCCCACTGCTTTACCTTTTCTCTTGTAATGGGTTATTTTAGGTATTTATGCAGAACAATACTTGTAATATTGCGAAAAGGTTTTGAACTGAAACCTGGTGCTCCTGCCCCAGTTTGAGCATCCAGGCAGCTAGTTACAAAGTTTTTGCAGTTTGTTGTTAAATACTCCTGGCACACTTTAGTGTGCAACATGGTTTACAAACTATGTTTCATATGTACATGCAGCAGCCTTGTGAGGTAGATCAATATAAATAGTAAAAGTGTATCTCAGATGGGTCTCCTGGTGGCTTTGGATATTACTAGGTTTGATATTTTTCTGGGGTGCCATTTGGGGCTATACTCAGAGAGCAGATCACTTCATTGTAGTCAGTTTATTCTTTCCTGGAGGACTAGTTCCAGGTGCTTCTAGGAGACACAGGGTTCCTCAAGGTCTCCCAGCCTTTTTACCGTGTACATGGAAGTGTTGGTTGAGGTTCTGTTGTAATTTGAATACTGTTGATATTCAAACTCTATCTCCTTTCAAGCTAGTCTTGAAGATTAAATATCTGCCTTTAAATTGATTAATCCATTAACTGATTGCATTTAAATCAATTTCTGATTTAACCTCAGTATAGTTTTCAAACACCGAAGGATGTATTAAATGAGTGTATTATTTAATAAAAACCCACTCATTGCTAAAAGGAAAGCCCATCTTTAATATTTTCTTTTTCATCCCCAATTATGGTAACACACCGCATCCAAAATAGCCTCAAAAATAAACAGATGGCCTGTACCGCTCACAGTCCCACTGATTAAAGAAATGTCAGTTAATTAATCTACCATTTAAACCAATTTAAGCTTGCAGCCCTAATTAAAGCATTGTTAAAATTCATAACGGGTGTAAAGAACTTGAAGTAGAAGACAGTTGGCAGTAGGTAACAGAGGAAGGAGGAAGAAAAAACACCCAAGATTTGTGAAAATAGAAAAGCAATTTTGCACATATTTAACAAGTGAATGACAGCCCAAACCAAGGACTGAGCTTGGGATGACAGAAGTCCAGATGGTGGGCTATGATCCAGAAGTTCAGGGCATTAGCTTGCATAGCAAGGTGGTTGCAAGGTGAGAGCCAGGGATGTGCTTGCTAAGTAATAGTATCAGGTGGAACTTGAGAATGAGAATGATGGCTGTTCCACCTACAGATCAGACACATTGCTGGGAATGCTTCTGTGTGATTATACATCCTCATTATTGCTGTATGATGTAGCGCCATCAAACACCTTTCATGTTCAAATCATGTATGTCACCATCATGTCAGCACTCTCTAAGATATGGTGATGTTTAATGTTCCTTGGTGCTACACATTATGCTCTTTCTCACTGGTGGCCCCATTGCTCTGGAATGATTTCTCAGAGGTTCATCTTGCTATGACATTGCTGTCATTTTGTCGCTGGGGGAAGGCACACTGCTTTGTTCTGGATTTCAAGGAAGGGTGAGATACATTGGATTAGATTTTTGCTGTTTTATTTGTATGGAATCTATGTTGGCCTGTTTTGACATTGATGGGTGATTTTGGTTTTATTATTTTATGAATTTCTTTCCTAGGACCTTCAGGTGAAGTGCAGGTTATAAACATGGCAAGTAAATGAATCAATTAATAGGACAAGACCTCGTGTAGACTGGAGATGTGTGTGTGGCAAATGTGTGTGCCACTTTAATATTGAACCTTCAATGAAGGGAATGTGCATTTACAATCTGAGTTCCATTTTATTTCCTATACAGATTTCCAGGAGATGGGGGATGCTAATACTTTAACACTTGGCAGTGTTTTATGCATGGGCAATTTGTTTAAAGATTGTTCAGTCTTTGAACAAAGATTGCCTGTGCTCCTCTACCACACCAAGAAGGGACTGCTTATGGCAGAACATGTCAGGTGCCCAACGGGTGGATAGTTCTCATCATAGTTGTCATTCCACCATATGCTCAAACATACTGGAATATGCCTTTAGCTTACACCAAGACTTGCTTTGCTTTATTTAAGAAAGTGAATCACTTTTTATTCTTACTGAATTACCACGATGATTACTGCAACAAGTATTAAAATAAACCGCCCCAATGGCCTCTAATTAGTTTTGAAGTTTTGAATCAGGGCCAAACATGAATATGAGAATTATTTCAGTGACCCAATTGTCATTTCAGTAATCCCAGTTTCTAAATATGATCAACATCTTCCAGGAGCAACAGCTTCTTAATTAAATGAGAGCTATTAATGGGTATAAAAGGTCTGAGACTAACCTTTGGCTGTCTGTATTTTCTCCAAGGACATGGGATGTATGTGGTTGATGCTGCTAAATATTTGTCAAGCCTGTAGTTGCTGGGATCATTATTAATAGGTTTTCATCTTGGCTTCCAAAATCAATGGTGGCTTTTGTTGGAATTTGATTTTCATTGCAGTCCCTCACCTCCAATAACAAAAGAGTTCTGATTTAGCCATGACATTTGCTAGAAAAGCCTAACACCAGGTGATTCAGAGCTTCCATTAATGGTCTTTACAATTATTCCCAGGGTGTACTCCTCAATTTTGCTCACCTCATACTGTGTTTGGCCTGATTTCCTATTGAAAAGTGAAATGTTTGCCACTAGAATTCATCAGAGGCCTTTAAAGGCTGTATTGGGAGGAGAAAAAAACTCATTAAGGTCAAAAGCAAGAGTAATGAGTTTGAGAGAATGAGAACTTTGGAGTCCTTTGCCCTTGAATGCATGCCAACAGTTTTCTAAAACTGTTTGATGGTGTGATATTGCTATTTTATTTCTTTAAAGCCCATCCATGCCATTTAGCCTTCTCAAGTGCAAAAGTTGAGAGGAAAAGTAAAGGAGAGGTATAATCTGTGTTTAAAATATCTATTGTACTGAGCTCAGCTAAAGGTAAAATTCAAAATGCGTTACAAGGAACATAAAAATCATGGAGGACTTAGCAATTCATGCTGTACAAAGCATAGAACAGCACTCTAATCGCCAGTCCTGTTCATTCCACCTACCTATTTCTTCCAAAGAGTCAACATCTGTAGCTGAAATGGAGCGTTGAGGCAATAGGAAATTTGTTGATGACCAAGCCTTGAATGAACGTCACCTGGCAGAGAGGCAAGTAGGTAAAGGCAAAAAGGTAAAGGACCCCTGGAGTGTTAAGTCCAGTGAAAGGCGACTATGGGGTTGCGGCACTCATCTCGCTTTCAGACTGAGGGAGCCAGCATTTGTCCACAGACAGCTTTCCGGGTCATGTGGCCAGCATGACTAAACCACTTCTGGTGCTACAGAACACTGTGACGGAAACCAGAGTGCATGGAAATACCATTTACCTTCCCGCCGCAGTGGTACCTATTTATCTACTTGCACTGGCATGCTTCGAACTGCTAGGTTGGCAGGAGCTGGGACAGAGCAATGGGAGCTCACCATGTTGTGGGGATTTGAACCGCCAACCTTCTGATTGGCAAGCCCAAGAGGCTCAGTGGTTTAGACCACAGTGCTACCTTTTCCCTTTACAAGTACACAGACTGTGGTCTGACCCCTGGCAGTGGGCAGTGTTGTTTTTCATATTTAAATAAATACTGAAATACAAATATAAGAAGTTGTAGCAAACTGCACAAAGTTAATCACGCAAACATTGGTGCAAAATGCACTTTCACTGTGAAGTTCTCTCTGTGCAATGTCAGGTGATCCGAGTAGGATCACTGGAAGTTGCTGTAAACCAGGTCAGACTCATTGTCCCTGTGGCCTAGCATTGTCTTCCCTGCCTGCCAATGGTTGAGAGTCCCAGAAAAAAACTTTCCCATCACTTATACTTTAGCATGTCAGGTGTTGATGCTGATTATGAAGGCAAATTATGTGTTCTACAACACACCTTTGTATGAGCAGTGCAGGCGCAAAGCAAGAAGCTTGCATAGCAACCAGATGCATAAGCAAGTGAATCAAGCCACAGGTTACTGCAGAAGAGAAATAAAACAACCCAGCCAAGATCAAAACAAGTTGATGGGAGAGAAAGTGCAGGTTATTTGTGCTTCTCCCTCCCCCCCTTTTTTTTTTCAAATGTACAAAGCTTGTTTGCAGTAATCCCTGCTTCAAACTCAATCATTCGTAAACCATTTGACTTGTTCACAAAGTTCCTGTATCAAGTTTTGAGCATTTTTTATTTATGTAGAATCGTAGATGATTTAGGTGGCCTAGGCAAGTCTAACACAGCAGTTCAAAATCTCTGTTGCAAAGTCTTTTTAAGACAGTGCAGCATTTCTAAGCACACTGGCAAGACATGTGCAATAATATCCACACTAAGATAATTACTTAATCCGGATTTATCAGGCCTGGCAGTTTATTGATCTGTTGGCATTATAGTTCTGTTTCTTTAAATTCCTCTTCAAAACTCACCTTTTCCATGACTTCCCCACTGTTTTCCTTACTCTGTATGTAGCCTTTGGCATCTGCATATGGAGTGCTAGATTTCTGTACTGAAGGCGCCTTTAACATTTTGCTTAATGTGCTCATGGCATCATGTCCATTGTGAATGGTATGAGTTACTTGGCAGTGCAGTGGAAGAGATTATTTATCATGACCACTTTTGCCATCAATATTAGGAACATAAGAGCCTGCTGGATGAAGCCAATGGCCATCTAGGCTAGCATCCTGGTTTCACAGTGGCCAACTAGATGTCTGAGCATAACCCATAAGCAGGATATGATCACAAGAGCGCTGAACCTCCTGAGGCTTTGCTGAGTCTGCTGTGGGCACCTTAATATGTAGACAACAGTTGTTTCGTGCTTGTTTCATGCTTTTGTTTACCATCAAAAACATATTTCTGTAGAGTGAACAGTGCCGCCATGACACAGTTTAAGTCTCACGTTCTGTGGGAATATGTAGCAAGCACCTTGTGACATTGTTCTTTCTCTGTTCTGAAACTTATCTCTAATAAAAGGTTTTATAGCTTTGATGCTACAAGGCTGTTTGGAGAGTAACAATTAATATTTCATTATTCCAGAAAGAAGGACTTCTGTGATCAGCTCCCTGATATAAGGTCATTTTGAACTGGCATTGTTAGCGTAGCACAATGTCACAGCAGGCTGTTCCTGCCATTGCTGGTTGCCGAGTCTTATCTAAGATCAACAGGGATGAAAGCATCTTCTGAAGGAAGAAAATGGGCTTAAAGAAAAGAGACTGACAATGAAAACATCATTGCAACTGGGGAAATGGAAAGCAATATGTACCTGCGGTTTTGCTGGGCTGCTCTCTAGTGGGCCATAATTATACATTTGATTCAGTGACATTGAAAATGTAGGTCTGAGAAGTTAGAAATTGATCAGAGTTCATACTGAAAGCTGCTGAACATGTAAGGTGATTCAGATTCACACTCATATAAATATTTCCAAAAGTACCAGCTGTGATAATTAAAATGCATCCCCTGGTTTCATCCACACACAACTTCTTATCAGCGTTGGTACTGTGTTGAAAAGTGCATAAGTTCCTGTATTCTGAGACTTCAAAGTATTTTAAAATCATGCTGAGGTTCCAAAAGTGTTCTAAACTAGGACTGGAATCAGGAAATCTTCCCTCCCCTGGAATGCTCCCACATGAGGAACTCAGTTTAGAAGGTCCTGCAGTATGGTCATTGCATCCAAATACCCCAGCATTAATGTATGTTTTGTGTATCCCCTTTACTCTAGGAGCATAGGAGACCTTCCCAGTGTTTGTTGCTGACAGAGAAAACGAAGATTCAGCATGGAAGTGTTGTGAGAAAAGCGAGTCACCACTCATTATGGCATCATATGGCAGGGCATCTGTGCCATTTCCCCCAGAAAGCTGTTGCAGCTTTCTTTTAAAAAAGAAACCCCAACTTGGTGGGGTTGTTTGCTTAGAGGTGATAATCTTATTTATTTAGTGTTGTTGTTGTTTGTTGTTGTTGTTGTACCAACTTTCAGGGCCAGAGGCAGTTCACAATTCAAAGCATAAAAGCAATATGAAACAGTATGCACCTACTACAATGCATAGATAAGTACACAGATAAAATAGTGGCAGTTAGAATGGTCAATTTTCCACATAATGTATTATTTATTTTCTTTTCCCTTCCTTAACTAGAAATGCCATATTAAATCACAGCTGGTAGAATTTCATATGTATGCAAGACCTGATGAACATCAAATATGTCTCAAAGAAACAATTATTCCTCTGCTGTTTGTGAGAATAGTTGCTGACCATATAAAAAGATAATTGGGCAAATAAGGTTTAGAAAAGGGCTACAATATTTTTCCTAGTCTGCTCCCCTTGTTTGTTCTGCCCTGCAGTCCACACTCCTGAATTACAGCTTAATTATGAGAGGTTTTAACATTAATTCTGGAACGGGAGTGTGCGCCATTCATTGTAGCTGTTAGTTCCTTTTCACCTCCACCCACCCTTCAAAAGGAAATAGTGGTGAGATTGTCCTAAGATTTGTGTGTATGTAGTGTTTTACTGATACCCTCCCCCCCAAGAATCCGGATACAACTATAGGCACATAATGTTATTTTTTTATTTGGGTGGGTGGACTTCTGTGCGTTGATAAACACTGCAAAACATGAACTCAGGTGGGTTGGTTGTGGCTAGAATGCAGACTTGGTAGATCTTAATCACTACTGCCTTTCCCGTGGCAACCAAATTGATCTCAATAGGTATTTTATTTTGCTTAAGTAATCCCCTCATTATAAACTTAAACTGCTTGCATATATCTGAAGTTTTGAGAATTTGGCATGTATGTTTCCTTCAATTCAATTTTATTCAATTATTTTTATTGTTGCAACTATCATGGTCAACTATCATGGTCATCACTACAGTCCACCATATTATCCTTGATAAACATTATTTTCGGTTTTGGGGCAGCAACCTCAAATCTTGCCACGTTGTTTGTCGCAAACTTATCAAAGCCAGACAGCAAATATGGGATCTTCATTTGGTTGTCTGCTTCAGTCATCTTACACAACAATTACCGTATTTTTCCCCTATAGGACGCACTTTTTCCCCTCCAAAAATGAAGGGGAAATGTGTGTGCATCCTATGGGGCGAATGCAGGCTTTCGCTGAAGCCTGGAGAGCGAGAGGCGTCGGTGCGCACCAACCCCTCTCGCTCTCCAGGCTTCAGGAAGGTATCCGCAAGCCTTGCGCGCCCGGGGGAACTCCCCCCGGGTGCGCAAGGCTTGCGGGCGGCAGCCTGCAGCCCGGAGCACGGGGTGCCCTCCGGAGGATGGCCCGTGCTTCGCGCAGGTGTCCGCAAGCCTTGCGCGCCCGGGGGGAGTTCCCGTGGGCTTGCAAAGCTTGCGGGCGGCAGACTGCAGCCCAGAGCACGAGAGTCCGCAAGCCTTGCGCACCCGGGGGAACTCCCCCCGGGCGTGCAAGGCTTGCGGGCGGCAGCCTGCAGCCCAGAGCATGGAGCGCCCTCTGGAGGATGCCCTGTGCTTCGCACAGGTGTCCGCAAGCCTTGCACGCCTGGGGGGAGCACAATGGGAGTACTAAATCCATCCGCTGCTAATCAGTTTGCCCATGATAAAGGTAAAGGGGCACCATTAGGTCCAGTTGTGGCCAACTCTGGGGTTGCGGCGCTCATCTCGCTTTATTGGCCAAGGGAGCCGGCGTACAACTTCTGGGTCATGTGGCCAGCATGACTAAGCTGCTTCTGTCAAACCAGAGCAGCGCACGGAAACGCTGTTTACCTTCCCGCCAGAGTGGTACCTATTTATCTACTTGCACTTTGCCATGCTTTCAAACTGCAAGAAAGGAGGAGGAGTGGCGTTATATGTCATGGATGTGTATACCTGTGAAGAGATCCAAGATTTAGAACCTCAAAGCCAAAGTGAGAGCGTTTGGGTCAAAATTAAGGGAGAGAAGAATAACAGAGACCTCATTGTGGGAGTTTACTATAGATCCCCAAGCCAAACGGAGGACATAGATGATGCCTTCCTGGAACAGATGGCCAAGCATGCAAAAGGAAGGGAGACAGTAGTAATGGGGGACCTCAATTACCCAGATATTTGTTGGATGTCAAACGCAGCCAAGAGCATAAGGTCAAACAGATTCCTCACTGGCCTTGCAGACAACTTCATTGTCCCGAAAGTGGGAGAAGCAACAAGAGGAACAGCCATTTTAGATCTGGTCCTAACCAATGTCGATGACCTGGTTAGTGGAGTAGAAGTGGAAGGATCATTAGGCGCGAGTGATCATGCTCTTCTGAAGTTTACTATACAGTGGAAAGGAGCAGCCAAGCATACTAGGACTCAATTTCTTGACTTTAAGAAAGCCGACTTCATAAAACTTAGGGAAGTGCTGGGTGAGATCCCATGGACAGTAATACTAAAAGGAAAGGGAGTTCATGATGGCTGGGAGTTTGTTAAGAGGGAGATAGTAAAAGCACAACTTCAGGCAATACCAATGAGACGGAAACATGGAAGGTGCCTAAAGAAGCCAGGGTGGCTATCTAAAGAACTTTTAACTGAGTTAAGATTAAAAAAGGATGTGTACAAAAAATGGAAAAGGGGGGAAACCACCAAAGAGGAATTCAAACAAATAGCCAGCACATGTAGACACAAAGTCAGAAAAGCTAAAGCACAGAATGAACTCAGGCTTGCTAGAGAGTTTAAAAGCAACAAAAAAGGCTTTTATGGGTATGTCCGTAGCAAAAGGAAGAACAAAGAAACAGTGGGGTCACTCAGAGGAGATGATGGTGAAATGCAAACAGGGGACACAGAAAGGGCTGAACTCCTCAATGCCTTCTTTGCCTCATTCTTCTCCGATAAAGAAAACAATGCCCGACCTGAAGAATTTGGAGCAAATGATTCAGCAGAGGAAACACAGCCCAGAATAACTAAGGAGATAGTAAAAGAATACTTGGCTAGTTTAGATGTATTCAAGTCTCCAGGGCCAGATGAACTGCATCCAAGAGTATTAAAAGAACTGGCAGATGTGATCTCAGAACCACTGGCAGTCATCTTTGAGAATTCCTGGAGAACAGGCGAAGTCCCAGCAGACTGGAGGAGGGCAAATGTTGTCCCTATTATCAAAAAGGGGGAAAGAGAGGACCCAAATAATTACCGCCCAGTCAGTCTGACATCAATACCAGGGAAGATTCTGGAGCAGATCATTAAGCAAACAGTCTGTGAGCACCTAGAAAGGAATGCTGTGATCACCAATAGTCACCATGGATTTCTGAAAAATAAGTCATGTCAGACTAACCTGATCTCGTTTTTTGACAGAATTACAAGCCTGGTAGATGAAGGGAACGCAGTGGATGTAGCCTACCTTGATTTCAGCAAGGCATTCGACAAGGTGTCCCATGATATTCTTGTAAAGAAGCTGGTAAAATGCGGTCTTGACTATGCTACCACTCAGTGGATTTGTAACTGGCTGACTGACCGAACCCAAAGGGTGCTCATCAATGGTTCCTCTTCATCCTGGAGAAGAGTGACTAGTGGGGTGCCACAGGGTTCTGTCTTGGGCCCGGTCTTATTCAACATCTTTATCAACGACTTGAATGATGGACTCAAGGGCATCCTGATCAAATTTGCTGATGACACCAAACTGGGAGGGGTGGCTAACACCCCAGAGGACAGGATCACACTTCAAAACGACCTTGACAGAACCTTAGAGAACTGGGCCAAAACAAACAAGATGAACTTTAACAGGGAAATGTAAAGTATTGCACTTGGGCAAAAAAAATGAGAGGCACAAATACAAGATGGGTGACACCTGGCTTGAGAGCAGTACATGTGAAAAGGATCTAGGAGTCTTGGTTGACCACAAACTTGACATGAGCCAACAGTGTGACGCGGCAGCTAAAAAAGCCAATGCAATTCTGGGCTGCATCAATAGGAGTGTAGCATCTGGATCAAGGGAAGTAATAGTGCCACTGTATTCTGCTCTGGTCAGACCTCACCTGGAGTACTGTGTCCAGTTCTGGGCACCACAGTTCAAGAAGGACACTGACAAACTGGAACGTGTCCAGAGGAGGGCAACCAAAATGGTCAAAGGCCTGGAAACGATGCCTTATGAGGAACGGCTAAGGGAGCTGGGCATGTTTAGCCTGGAGAAGAGGAGGTTAAGGGGTGATATGATAGCCATGTTCAAATATATAAAAGGATGTCATATAGAGGAGGGAGAAAGGTTGTTTTTCTGCTGCTCCAGAGAAGCGGACACGGAGCAATGGATCCAAACTACAAGAAAGAAGATTCCACCTAAACATTAGGAAGAACTTCCTGACAGTAAGAGCTGTTCGACAGTGGAATTTGCTGCCAAGGAGTGTGGTGGAGTCTCCTTCTTTGGAGGTCTTTAAGTAGAGGCTTGACAGCCATATGTCAGGAGTGCTCTGATGGTGTTTCCTGCTTGGCAGGGGGTTGGACTCGATGGCCCTTGTGGTCTCTTCCAACTCTATGATTCTATGATTCTATGCTAGGTTGGCAGGAGCAGGGACCAAACAACAGGAACTCACCCCGTCACGGGGATTTGAACCGCCGACCTTCTGATTGGCAAGTCCTAGGCTGTGTGGTTTAACCCACAGCACCACCCGCGTCCCTTGCCCCTGATACTCCTTCCTAAACTGCATATACCTCCACTGTATTCTGAACCTGCGTTTGTTGGCTAAATTCTGGTAGCTGATGATGGACATTTAAGCTTTAGTATTATGCCCTACACCAGGCTTCCTCACCAAAGTGTCCTCCAGCACGGCTAATGGTCAGGGATGATGGGGGTTGTAGTCCCCTTAGGCTGAAGAAGGCTAAGTACACAAGTACTCTTTTAAGCCATGTGCCTTCACATGTACTGTGTTGGCAGATAGCACTAGGGTCTCATGAAGGCTGAGCACATCTCTGGGTCAAGTAATCCTCTTGTTTTGAGCCCTACAGGAAGCCTCAAATGGCAGATTCTGGGATAAGCCTCCTCCAAATATAAAGCGACCGTACTATATTATCTTCACATAGTAGGATTCTAATGTTCTTACTTGCCTTTTTGAAAAATAGGTATAATCCCTCACATATTTTAAAGCATGGCTTTGGAATGCTAATAAGATGCCAAGTCCTGATATTCACATTCTTCCAAGGACACTAAGAGATTATGGCATCATTATGTTAATTTGTGTTCATCCACTGCATCACAAACTATTGTTATGTAGCCGCAAGATATCCCCTCCGTGCTTTTTATCCATCCTGATTCCAGTCTGATGTAATGGCTAAAGCTACTGGACACTTGATTGTAGTGTGAGCATCCACAATGCCGATAATAAAGCTTTTTTAAGATGAAGAGGCTTTACCTGCAGTACTCAATCAGCTGCTCAGACTGGAAGAAACAAATCTGAAAGGTGCTCTTCCATAAACCCAGAACTGAAAGAACTGCATAAGTAAAATGATAGATAATAATTCCTTCCGGTTTGGAAAGCTTGAATAGGAAGCCTCTTTTTTTTTTTTAATGAAGCTTAATTTCCCTTTAGCTCTCAGCAATGAATAAACCATTTGAAATAAAAATAGATGGGGTGGTATGCAACACCAAGACCCTCCTTATTAAGGTATAAGTTTGTCCCTTTCAGGTGCCAAAAAACACTGAGTGGGATCCAGTTCTGTGGAGGAATGGGTTTTTGTGTGTGTTCATATCGAGTAATACTGTTGCTTGCCTTGTGGTAGGAATGCACTGTGATTTTTCAGCTGCATACATGAGTGCTTCCAAGTATCACATTCTCTGACATTCCACCCAGCAGTACAGTTGAGGAGAAAAAATATGTAGGGTAATTTAAATAAGCCTTCAGCAGATGAAATTTTAATTGAAAATGTATATTTCATTAAGCAATGTCATGCATCACTATTGTTGCCTAATACCTTGATGCCCTTTAGTGCTGGCTGCAGCTGGTTTTCAGTCTTGAAAAGTGTGCATCTCTTGAATTCTCTGAGCATTGACTTTGTGCCTGGATTCTAGTAGGGCGAGGTGTGCACACCCTCCAACATTTCTTCAATGAAAATAGGGACGTACCGGCCACTGAGCCCAACTGAAAGTGCAGTCTTGCTGCTAATATTACTCATCCTCAGCTTGAGGGGGGTGTTTATCTTTATCTCTGGTCTTTGTGATGTGGTGCTTAGCAAAGTCAGTGTAGTGCAGTGGTCACAGTGTTGGACGAAGCCCTTGGGAACTGTGGTTCAAATCCCCACTCAGCCATGAAGCTCAGTGGCTGACCTTAGTCCAGTCACTGTCCCTCTCAACCTAACCTGCCTTGCAAGGTTGTTGTGAGAATAAAATGTGGAGAGGGAGAGCCATGTACATCACCTTGAACTCCTTAGAGTAAAGGTGGGATATAGATATAATAGCTCAATCACCAAGATCTGGAAATGAAACCTCTCTGTTCCTGTTTAGAGAGAACTTCTGAACACCTCTTTTTCAAACCATCAATGGATGACATTACAGATATGGAAAATTTCAAATCAGCGAGTAAGAGGCTGATAAAATGCATGGCATTTTAAAATACCCCCTCCCCCCATTTGTTTAATCGCTGATATAATTAGGAGCAGTGGTTAGTGCTAGAAAAATAGATTTCCTTTGAAATATACTTTCAAACTAACCTAATGGAATCCTCATTCCAAGCACATTCCAATAAGTAATCATAATATTATTTGTACTTGTTAGCTCTGCTGTTGAAGTCTGCAATCATGTCTATTATTGTGAGGGTGTTTGGGGGAAAGCTAAGTAATTGGCAGCCATCTGAAGTAAATTGCTTGATGTTGGTCAATGGCAAATTGTGATTGTGTTAATTTAATTGCCTTTTGTCAATGGAGTAATTAGTACCTCTATCAAAGAGATGCATCAGTTTATTGGGAAAAGGCAGAACAGACAAGAAATGATTGCAGGACTAAGTTTGGCAAATTAATTATGATGGCTTAAGTGCACCGTGAAGGGAGGCCTTTGCTCCGACAGGAAAGGATGGCAGCGAAAGCAGTGAGAGCCACAGAGTTGTGCCTTGTTATATTATTAACATAATGAAAGCAATATGTGCCTCTCTGGTCAGAAGAATCTAAGAACCTCCGTGGTGGAACAAACCATGGACCATGTAGCTCTGTGATGAAAAGCCACCCAAATATTAAGAAGTCCTTATAGGGGTATGGCCAGTCCTTTTCCCTTATGCCGTTAGGGCATCATGCTATCTAGCCAATGGTTAGTTTTTAAATCAGGTAAGTATCAGATCTATTCATGGTTACTGTAAGTATGAAATACATGTAAAGGAAGAAATAATATATATCATAATGAAAAGCTAATGGAAGTTAGGGAGGATGAAGAGAGAGAGAAAAGGAAGGAGAACATTTTCCAAAAATGGCAAAATATGGAAAGTGGCAATTGAAATAGTGGCATGTTGGAAAGCAATTTCTTAAAAGTTTTCTGCCCTCTGGAAAAGAGGCTTCTTATTTTTCTGCCTCACTTGCAGAGTACTTTAGAATATTGGTTCATGTGGGGTTGAGTTTACCTTATTGTTCTTCCTATTAAACATTTCCCTGGCATGCTGTAGCCATGGGCAGTGCCAGATTTATGTATAAGCAAAACAAGCTATAGTTTGGGGCCCCACTCTTTTGGGGGCCCCCAAAAAGTTTAAAGGGGAAAAACTGGATGTACATTTCCAAAATAGAAGATAAAAAACAAATAAAATAAAACCTACACACAGCAACGGTGTTTATGTTGTGTAGGCTCATATTTGTTATGTGCAAATGGCTTTAGATAACTATTAGGTCCATAAATTACCATATAGCATATATTCAACACAAAAACCAGCGACAATTTGTTGTTGAAAAAGGACAGCTGGACATATAAAGGGCCCCATTACCTTCAGTAGCTTAGGGCCTCTTCAAACCTAAATCCGGCCCTGGCCATGGGTCTAGCCAGGGGCGTGCAGCGCCCCCAACCAAGTAAATTAAAATAATAATAATACTTAACTAACTGACCAATTGTGTCCCAGATAACCCAGTTCTGCCTGCAACATAAAGCCTGCCTCCCCCAAAATAAATCCTGGCTACGTCCATGCCTGTAGCCTTCCCAGCTCCCTGATATGATAAGCCCCAAGGGGAAACTGCTTCCCTAGGCACTCAGGCTATTGAGTGCCTGAGCTCAGTGCCTTCGTTGGTTTTGTTTTTAAGGGAAGTTGTTCCTTTTACCTTTTTTAAAAAAACAAAAAAACTGTACTTTTTGGAAGTGTCATATTTTTACCTGGTATAATTGATTTGAACACAATACATTCCATCTTCTGTTGTTACTCTTGGGCTGAGGGAGGCTACCCACTCCCACAGAACATAAACAAACACAACTGTGGTATGAAAGACACAGCTGCGACTCACATTGCCATTTATCTTTTGCCCAACATGTGAAAATGAAGCTTTAGCATTTGCCAAAAGCAAACAGCTGATTTTCTTCCCCGCGGATCAAAGAAATCAGCATGGCGGTGGGCAACATGAATGGCAAAATATTCCAATTGGTCGACTTTCAAAGGCATACAAATAAGGTGTTAAATATTTTGCTCTGAATACATTGTGACTTAATTTGAAGGGCTGGGAAACGCAGGGAGCAGGAAGAAGACTGATATTTGTCCTAACGTCACGATGCCATTTGCCAGTTAAAATAATAATTTTGGGAGGGAGAGGGAAGGGGGGGGGAGAGAAAAAATTGCAAACAAAGTATCTGAGCATATGGTGACGCTGTTGATTTGCAATAGGAATGGTGCTTTGCCATGGGGAACCAAGACCCATTTGAAACAGCAAGGCACTATGGAATTGGAGGCTCAGTGGGGTGCTTCAGATGAATGAAAGCGTTGAGCTATATATTCACTCTAGCTCAATCTAGCTCATAAAACAGAGGACGAATATGAAGCCTTGCTGCTACCCAAACGAAAACAAACCACTCCCTTTACAATCAACACATAAGGGAGATTGATGTGGCTTCTGCAGTGCTAAGTAAACTTCATTTGTCAAGTTTTCTTTCTTAATCTTATCTTTTTGTGTACTCGTGTGTGTATACAGATAAACAGCTTTTGTTCAGTGGTTTGGCAGAAATAGTGATTGTTGGTGGCATTAGCTGCAAACTGAGAATCAATAAATTGGCACTGGTGACAAAGCTCAGGATTAAAAGCAATTGAGAATTCCTTTTGTCAGGAAAAGAAGTTCAGTCCTTTTCCATCTTAGTTTTTCTTCTGCCAGACAATTACCTTCTAATTTAGTTTCATCTGAAGCATTCTCTTAATTGGAGGACGCTGCTTTATTCCATGGTGCATTGTATATAAGACAGGTTTCCATCCACCTATCTTCCCTTTATGTTAGATTTTTTCTTTTTCTTTTTTAAAAATGCTGACAATAGGGTAATTATCCTTTGCAATTTCTGTCATGTGCGCCTTTTAAAATTATTTTATCTATACATAGAATTGCATTTAGACAAGCTTTTCCCTGATCTCCTTCCTTGAATCTTTTGCTTTGATTATTATTTTAACTGTTACATTTTAATGTGCTTGTTCACTGCATATTTTAATTGTGGATGTTCTAATGTAGTCACTTTACTATATATTTTAAATACAGGTACCTGCATTTTTATAATTGGTTTTACTTTTCTTATTGTACTGTTAGCTTTTATTTGTTTGTGAACCACCTTCACATTTTTTCATGAAATGGAAGCCAATATGTAAATTATTTCATTAATAATGATGATGATTTTATTTTTTAATTTATACAAAATATTTATATGCCATTATATCATAAAAAATATCTATAACAAAAACAAATAAGAATTTTAAATCAAAGACCATCAACTAACTGCCATAGAAAGATGTTGCCTGAATCAGCCTGGAAGCACAGAAGAGATTTCAGCAGGCCTATAAAGTTGAAATAGAAGGCGCCTGCAGAATCTCTATTGGCAGAGCATTACACAGGGCTGGGCCAATGGCACTAAAGGCTCAGTTTCTTGTTGACAGATGAGCCTCACCAGCTTGGAGGACAACCTGAAGATCTCAGTGATTGAGCTGGGATATAAGGGTTTGGGCAGTCCCTAAGGTACCCTGGTCCTAAGTTTTCAGCACTTGGCAAATTAATACAAGGACATTGATCCTGACTTGGTAGTAGATGGGCAGCTAGTGCTGATGTCCTAACAATGATGGTGCATGTTGTTGCCTATGCGCCCTTATCAGTGGTCTGGCTGCCACATTCCACACAGCTAGAGTTTCCGAACCAGGCCAAGGACACATTGCATTATTCCAGCCTTGAGATTATCAGCATGTGGACTACAGTGTATGGTTATGATTATTGGACTAAAGTTTAGTGGAAGGTGAGAAACCTTAAGGCAGCCTACCCCAATTTGAAACCCTCCAGATATTTTGGACAGTAATGGCCATGAGCCCCATAGTAAATGATCAGGAATGATGAAAGTTGTAGTCCAAATTATCTAGAGGGCACCAGGTTGGGAAAGCAGCTGTAAGCAGGCCTAGTGCAAGAATCCGCATTGCTTCAGGTGGACATCAGATCTGCCTCCCATCATCCTGCCTTATTTACATTTTAATTGTCTTTCTGCCGCTAACATTCTCTTTCCTACATTTCTACGCTACGCTGTCGAAGGGCCAAGAGGGTCCTTCCTCAGAGCAAGATGGACCTGGAGCAGGGATAGGAACTAAGTGCATGGCCTCCAGGACTCTCCATGTGGCCCTTGAGAGAATCATTGGCCAAAGCCCCTGCCCAGGCTACCCTTCCACTCCCCAGGTCATTGCCCCCCCTCCACTGGCTCTGCTTTGTGCCCTAGTTGAATGTGTCCTTGAACTGTGGTAATACGTGCAGCTTCACACAGAGTCAATTAGGGTTTGGCCGACAGCCAAGGCAATGTAAAGGAGTTAAATCTGCCTGGTGATACAGAGGCATGGAGACAGCTCCATGATTGGTCCAGCTCTCTCACAGGGAATGATGATTTATGGCCTACTAACTGGAATGTGTTAGTCGGAGTCAGCTGAGTGTAGGAGTTGGAGGTTGAGAGTTGTGAGTCGTGTAAGAGAGAGCTAGTCAAAGATCCGTGTTCTGTTCCTGTAAATAGTCCACTGTATATAATAAACACTTTAAGTACAAGTTACTGGTTCCTGCTTTGTCCATCCTGTCTGCAGCCAATTGCCAATTGCTTTTGTGAACTCTGCGTATACTCTGCTAGGTCTGGCTAAGGTTCTGCAACAAGTCAGAAAGTTGCGAAACACCAATACCTGCTGCCTGCCTAGATGGTGTGTGTGTGTGTGTGTGGGGGGGTAGTTTTATTTTCAATTCCTTTTCTAATGATTCATAGCATGGAATTTGCCATTTTCTCAACTGCTGAGAAACGACACTCTGTACCTACACTGAGCTATTTACCATCTCCAACAACCCCAAGGTCTCTTTCCTGGTCAGTCACTGCCAGTCCCGGCCCCGTGGGTGTACATGTGACATTAAGATTTACACTTTACAATTGTCATTTTACAGCCTGTTTAGAGAGGTCCCTTTAGAGCTCTTCATAATCTTTTTTGCTTTAACAATTCTGAACAGTTTAGTGACACCAGCAAACCTGGCCATCTCATTGCTCACTCCTAACTCTAGGTTGCTCACTAGCAAGTCAACCAGATCACCTCTATCTATATGCTTGTTGAACCTCTCAAATAACTCTCATATGTTTGTGAGATAGTACTGGCCCTTGCAGAAGCCATGCTGACTCTGCTTCAGTAAGGCTTGTTCTTCTGTATGCTTGGTTATTTTATATTGAACAATACTTTCTCCCATATGGGAAATTGATGGTTTTCACTCCAATGGAAAAATAAAATAAAGAACTGTTGGAGGAGGAGGTTTCAGGTGAGACAAATCTGCCAAACAATCCAACAAAGGGTGTCCTGGCTCTCATGGAAACATTGCAGATGTTGGAATATCTCTCTGAGCACAAAGAGGTACCATGCTCCTTGCTGGAAGTGGTTGTATATGTGTTTGTAATATACAAGTCCTTCTTTTCAGCATATCCCATCAATCGTCAGGATGGTTATTTAGCTCATAAAGAAGAAAGAAAAATGGCTAAACATGGCAGAAAGTTGTATGTTTTGAGGAGTGGGATTAAGTTTTTCACATTTCCATATGCTACATGAAAAAACATTTTATGTTAATGTATCTTTTGTTTGCTTGCTTATTTTTTTTATTGTGCTTCTCAGACAGAGCCTGGAGTGCTTGTATGTCTCATTTCCTCTGTGTTATGTATTTGCATCCAAATGTTTGTTAAAGGTGAAGACACACACCAGCAAAGTAGTGCGTCATTATTTGATGATATTTAAATATTTTAAAAAGCTTCTTTGTTGGCTGTTCCTGTTTTCTCCAGATATTTCTGCTTGGCTTTTTTTCCTTCAGCAAAAAAAAAAAAAAAAAAAAAAAGGTGGGCGGGGAGGAAAGAGCTTGATTTGTTCTTAACACAACTGGGGAAAATAGCTATGAAACAAAGTCTTCTGTTGTCATGGCAACTCAAATGCTAATAGCATGGGGCAATAATTAAACAAGGTGCAGTACAAAGTTGTTATGGCAACTATATATTTAATCAAGGCAACCCATACATTTGATTGAGAAAAGAAACATCAGATATGATTTTGTGCAGAAATTATTCTTGTTAAATTGCTTTTAAAAATATACCTGTTCTGGTCTGAGAAAAGAAACAACGGAATGGATGCAAAAAAAGCACGGGGAGTGAGTAGAACACAGCAACCCGACTCATTGTGGTAATAACAGGCACAACGACTTTCTTATATGAATTGTGTCACGGGAGACATTATTTTTCTTTGTACAAGCAATGCTAAGGGACAATTCTGACATGTACAATTTTCTACACGCAGCAGGCCCTGTCGGTATCCAGGGATGCATTCATGTTGACAAAGTAACCAGTGTGACCCAGAACATCTTCAGCTACCTCAAAATTTCATTGTGTACTGACTCTGTTGTGTTAAGTCTATTTCAGGATGTGATCCTATGCTTTCTTTGAATGGCTCCATAGGAAGAATGTTCTGAAAGGGACAACTCTGAGAATGTCATGAGATGCTACAGGCACATCTAGCAACTTTGTTGGAGAGCTTCCTGTATTTGCACTTCTTTACTGGGGGCTGATTTAAATATCCCCCACTTCCACCCTTGTTCTGCCCAGTTGAAAAAACAAGGTTTTGAGTGTGGCATGTCCCAGGTGTTGGCATACCCTCCAACATTTTCATGCCTAAAATCAGAATGTCAGAAGGGGTGCACCTTTCGGTCCGGTGCTCTCGTGCTCATCAGCAGGGTTGTGCCCTGCTGACATTATGGGATTCAAAGAGAAGCCAGGTTTGGCTTTTGTGATTCTGGGATGTCCCGTTTAAAACAGGACAGTTGGAGTCCTGGGCTGATGACATTGGAATTGGGCCGATGACATGTTGGGACAGACCCATGGCCGTTATGGCAGCCATGAAGTCCTGAGCCACCCCAGAGCCAGTTGCCTTGGGATAGATGTCCACCCAAACCAGAAGTCTCAAGAGTCCTCAACACCTCCTCCAAAAACGGCTCTGTCAGCTCAAGCAGAGAGACTGCTGGGCAGTGAGGCGAGTGGTAAACCAGCAGAATCCCTAATCTATCCCAATTGCCTAATGCCAGGAACAAACACTCTAGATATGCCTCTCCAACTGGACGGAGAGCCTGGAGACATGGAAGCCCTCACTGTGGATGTTGAAATCTCCAGAGACTAAAAGCTGCAGTGCATGGAGATCCAAAACAAGACTCAAGATAATCTCTGTAAACTCAGTGAAGGAGTGTGCTAGGCAGCAGGGAGGATGGAACACCGAAATAATCCAATTTATCCCTATACAAATATGCTTCTGGCCCCACTGAAAATCTGTACCTTCATAGTAATTGCATTGGCTGTAATCTTTTTCCCCCTTTCTGGGAAAAACGTAATTGATCTATTAATGTCAATATGACTCATTTAAGCAGGTGTCAGCAGCTTTTATCTTTCCAAAATTGCATGGATTCAGGTTACCAAAGAGATGTTTGATTGCAGACAGACTTTGTTTAATGATGCTGTTTTCACTTCAAGTGAGGTTGCCAATAATGGTCTTGCTTCCATTTTCCCCTGACTGAGTGCTCTCTATTACACAGAGTTGGATATGCCTACAAATAACAGTCAATAGTAGGTTTTTAAAAGAAAGGAGCGAAACGGTACACGTGCACTTAGTGTTTACCTGCTGCCCCCTTTCTCTGTTGCACTGAATAATCTTGGATATTGTTCTTTGCATTGCTTTCATTTCTATTTTATTTTTTGAAATGCCACTTCCGTCGCAGCAAGAAAATGAGCCGTTTGCAATGATGACAAAAGCCAAGTTCTCAAGCTGAGCCGTCTGCAAGCTGTGGCTCTGCTTCTTTGTTTGTTTATACTTCTATATTTCAGCTCACCTTTTGACTTGACAAGCAGCCCCAAAGTGCAGCTAACAAGAACTAAGTAATCATTAACAGTATTTACAACCAGAGACAAGGAAAGACCTTCAGGCTCAAGGGCTGAATGTGGTCCTCAAGGTCTTTTTAACTGGCCCTTGAGACACTCCCTGGTCCATACCTACTATTCCCAGCTTACTGGCTCTGCTCTGTGCATTTGCCTGGCAATAATGTGTCCTTGAACTATAATAAGGACTCTTGTTTGCCTGGATAGAAGATGGAGGAAGGAGACTTTTGTGTGTTGTTGGGAATGTAACCTACTGTACAAAGCATCACATCAATTACTCCACCCATTGGCTCCATCCACCCAAAAGGTTCCCTGTGACGGGATGCAGCCATTGGGCTGAAACCCCCCCCCCCAATGTACAACATCAACATCACACAAAGTAAATAATGCATAGCAAAAGTTAATAATTTCACTCTCCCCATCAGGCAACCCCAAACCTTTCCAAAATGAGAAGATCTTAAGTTAACAACTCTCCTAAAATTCTGCATCAGCCCTTTCCAACTTGCTGCTATCCTGAAGTTTTAAACTACAACTCCTATCAGTCTCAGCCACTCTTGCCAATGGTCATGGGATGGTAGTCCAAAGCAGTTGTAGAGAAGGAGAAGGCTGCTATGCATAGACTGTGGCATAATATTCCCCATTCTCCTCCCTGTTTGGCAATGATCTGGAGTTGGTCCTGCTGGGTCAGAGCTAAGGCCACTCTAGTTCAGAATCCTAGTTCAGAAACCTGATGCTTATGGGAAGCCCATAAGCAGGAAAGAAATTTCCCAGTTCTACGTTTCCCCATAGATTTTACCCCCATTAAAAATAAAATAAAAGAGTTCTTTTATAATAAAAAATACTAGTTTTTCATCTGCAACCGGTTGGGTTTTTAAAAAGTATTTTTATTGAATTTTATCGATATGATCCATATACAAAATATAACTTCATGAAATAAACATATAAAAACTAAACCAAACCAAACCAAACCAAACCAAACCATGGGGGGCATGGTTGTCTTAAATCTGTTTTTAAGATGTTTACCACCCTGGGTTCCTTTTGGAGGAAAGGTGGGGTATATTTCATAGGTTCATAGATGATAGATAGATAGATTGATGATAGAAAATGAGTGGATAGAAATGCTAGTCAACTTGAGTAATTTTCCAAAGTTATAACAAACTTTTTTTTAGGCAGCTACCTTTAGGGAAATATGCATGAATATGGAATAAATATTCCATATTCCAAAGGTTTGAGTTAAGAACATAAAAGGAGCCTGGCAAGATCATAAATCTGTATAAAGGCATTACAACATCAATAATTCTACATGTTATCTTTTTCCTAATGATCCATAACCTGGCATTTGCTTTTTTTTCACAGCTGCTGCACACTGGGTCAGCATTTTAATTGAGTTATCCACCACGACCAGAAGTTCTCTTACCTCCATGGACGTGCAGCAAGTGTGTTGGGTGGGTGGAAGGACCACAGTGGCAGCTTCTGCCTCTTGTGCACAGCTTTTATTGGCATTTCTGCAAATCAGTTTGCAAACATGTCAGTAAATGCACGTACCGCTAGGGTGCGACCTGCTGCTTACAGCCCTCTGTGCATTCGTTGAACTTATGCTGTCGAGTGGTCCAAAAGTAAAAGGGCTTGATTAAACCATTATTTTGGGGAGTTTGCAAAGGTTGCAACTGGTGCATGTACTGTCAAAGCTGAGCTGTACGCAACTATCAAAAGCAAGTTGGGAGCCTGGAATCAAGAGTTGAACCTGACAGAGTGAAGGAACACACAAAAGCATACCAGAAAAATCTCATAGCTCAGACACAGTCCCAGACCATATAGAAAGCTAGAAGTCAGAACACTGTATCCAGTGGTTTGCACTCAAACCCTTGACACAGAATGGAGTACAGCTGCGTGAGACTTATCTCCCTGTAAGTCCCAGGGTTCCCAGAAACCCAATGCAATGCTCTGTATCAGAGATTCTTGGTGAACCTTTCACCCTTGCATGCTAGGGACTCTTTTTATCATAGGACACCCTCTGTATCAGGTGTCCAGGTACACCTATTCTTTGGCTTGCTACTGAGACAACCAACCCCAGAACTCCTTAACATCCTCCTGCCTTTGTCGGCTCTCTCCCATCAAAGGAATACCGGACAACTGACCCTTTGCTGGACTGGCCTTTCCCGTTTGCATTCCCTCCTGTTATCACAGCCACCATGTTCCCCTGATGTGTCTTGCAATTCCCTTCTGCTTCTCTCCAATGGAACTTAGCTTGTATTTGCTTCTCTGACTGCTCTACAGACGTCTCCACTGCCATCTCCCCTTCACTGCCATGCACACATTCCTTCTGACATTCTAATACAGCCTACTACTCTGTCATGGCTTCTTGCCTTCTTCTGTTTGGACCTTCACACACCGATGCACAACTTTTGCACTTTCTATCTTTCTCCCTTTCTCCACAGTCACACCATGATGCTCATTCTGCCTTTTCTCACTCCTTTCCTTGCCAGAGAGCCACAGCCTCACCGTGGTTCTTTTATCCTTCTGTGGGTCACACACCAGCTCTCCTTGGTGCTCTTCCTCTGATTCCTTACTGCTGGTCCTCCTCCCTTGCCACCTGGGCCGATCGCCAGCCTCAGAGAACAGCTATGCAGCTCTTTCTCTTCCTCTCCCCCCACAACATGTATCAGTCTCTGTACCATCTAACTCTTGTCAGGAGAGCAAAACCTGCTTCCTGCTGCATTTCATATTCTTCTTTACACCTCTAGCTGCTTATTGCTGCTTCCACCTTCTTCATGCTAATTTAGGAAGGCCATCCATTAACCCCAGATGAATCTGGATTTATATATATGTTTTAATGTGACTCTCTCTCTCTCTCTCTCTCTCTCTCTCTCTCTCTCTCTCACACACACACACACACACACACACACACACACACTGGTCTGAATCATCATAATCTAGTGTGGCAAGGCTGAGAAACCTTTGGCCACTAGATGTTCCTGGACCAACCACCCAATTGTTCTTGACCACTGGCCATGTCGACTGGGGCTGATGGAATTTGAAGTCCAACAGCACCTGGAGGCGCCACACTTGCCCCATTCCTGGGCTAATGCTTTTTGTTGGCTATCTGGAATAGAATAAACTCACTCTCTCTCGTTGGGGATTTTCAAATATCATGGGATATTGTGGTTCATGAAAAAGGAAAAAAAAAAGAACTTTTCATAGAAAAGCGGAGCTGTCTCAGATAATAAAGAAGAGGGGCCAGCACATACAAAGTCTTTTCTTTTGTGCTATTATTCAAAGCCTCCGGTTTCTGAATATGAGTAAACCCAAAATGTCACTTCCCTGGTTCCAAATGTCAGGACTTGTGCACATCTCTGGGGTTGGTGCCTCATAAAATGCTATTAAATAACAGTAACGCGGGACAAACAATGGCATTTCCAAGACTTCAGCCTCAAAATACGAATGTCAGAGTCCTACTATGTTGTTTTGATGTGATACAAAATAACCAAGATATGTATTACTCAAGATGCAGAAAGAAAGGTCTTTTTAATCTCTGTCATATCCTGTTGAAGTTAATGGCTGGGATTCAGAGGTACATGTGCATCGGAGCCATGCACTTTTTATGTCACTTTCTCTTTCAGCAAGTCCTCACAACAAATCCCTCCCCCAAACCCCACTTTTGTGGTTTACCTGAGGTGCCAAACTGTATTGGGCTGGCCTGCCCCCCTCACTATTCTGGGGATTTCCCCAACCTTCCAGAGCAAATTTGGGGAGGGTGCAACAATGTGTGAGGGGAAGAGAGGGGGAGAAAATATTATTGCACTACTGGGAATCCTTGCACTGGCTTCTGCTAGTGCAACAAATTGGTTTTTGCTTTTAACATGCTCATGTGATTTTTTTTAAAAAATTGTATTTTTACACTGGTTGTAAATCACTTTGGGGCTTTCTGAAGTCGGTAGCAATATATACATTGAATAAATCTATGTATCCCCTTTTGGTTTGAAGATCTGCATCATGATAATTGTAGAAGTTGGAATTTCGAAAGAATTGTGTTGTGTGTTGGTTAAGGAAGTGGGAAATAGATAGGTTTGCATTAAAATGCAAACTGAAAAAAATATCTTCCCCGCCCTTAGTTGGCACGTAACAGCTTGTACTACACTTTTAAAACACCCCTATATCACTTTAACAGACATGGCTTCCCCCAAAGAATCCTGGGAACTGTAGTTTGTTAAAGGTACTGGGAACTGTTGCTCTGTGTAGCATCTTCTAACAACCCTCAGAACCCTTAACAATCTACAGTTACCAGAGTGCTTTAAATGTGTGGTTTGCAGATCTAAAGTAGTCTTTTAATGGAGTTTGCAGTTTCCTTTGTTGTGACATTGGATGCATATTGGTCCACCTTGTAGTGTACACTCTCTGTTTATTCAGTAAACATTTCTATACTGGCCTACAATTCAAAATTTCCAGTGGGAAACATCACTAGTGGGGGAAAAAATTAAAGTTTGTTTCTGTCTAGTTAATTTTGAAAAGCTTCAAGACAGTAGTAAAACAGGGGAATGGTTCTTGAAGTGGGAGGAGTTCTTGGAACAAGAAACTAATTATGTTAATCCTCCATAAGAAAAATGATTCCTCTTGTGTGCTCAGGACATCAATAAAATGAACAGAAAAAGAGGGGAAATGATGGGATGGAGTGGTAATAAAAGTAAAATGGAAAGGATCACTATTTTCTCATTTGCAAAATCCAAGCAGTCCGGGTGACAGCATTTTATAGTACTTTAATGGGAAATTTAATTAATGTTAGATTGCAGTAGAAGTAGCATAAAAATACCAGGCACATATGACATCCACAGGAACATCACATAAATTCTGAGTATAGCTTGACAATTAGAATAGGAGCCAAATGGATTTATAATGAAGGGGGACTTGAAATACATTTTTACCCATTATATTACCATGGCAATTACCTACAATTGTATTCACTTTAATGATGATACTTTGGTGAGTATGTACTGAATTCTTGGCCAAACATATACCTCACTGGTAATGTTCATCAACTTTTTTATCCTAATCTAATTGTGATGCAATTTTCTGAAGCATTTAAAGATTAAAGTACCTCTTAATATTATGAATTCTCACTTCCCAGCATCTGAAGCAGCGGAAACTTCTGTTGTCAGTAGATGTTTGAATATATTGGATACTGTCAAATTAGCTGATGTATGATATTGTGTTATTGTTAGTGTTTACAGCACAGTATTGCAGATATTTGGGAAACTGTAATTAATTGCTTCCATACTTCTTATGGTTTATGACATATTTATATACTGCTTCTTGGCCTAATGTTAACCAAACTAATGAATGTTAATACATTAGGTGAGAGTTCCCTAACCTGGTGCTCTCCAAATGTTTTCCTGATCTGCAACTTCCATCAACTCAATAATTGGCTTTGCTAGCTCTGGTGAATGGGATTCATGGTCCCACAGCATTTGGCAGACAACATCAGGATGAGGAAGCCTGCTGAAATATACTCGGAGTCGAGAGTGGATTTCATGCTCTTTATTCAGCTCATAGTGGTGAGGAGGAATGGAAGTTCCCCCACAATATCTGCTTTATATACATTATTTACACAATGGGCTGCACGTGATTGGCTAATTCCGGGATTCTCCTGTAGGCCAATCAGGTTGTGGATTCACTTCCACCTGGAGCTGGATTGGGTGGCTCCTGTGGACCAATCAGACTGCTGCATTTTGGATCCTATTGTTCTAGGACCAATCAGACTGTTGCATTTTGGATCCTATTCAACTCAGTACACAACACCTGCATTAGGCAATGTGTGATGATGGAACTGAAGCAATTTCTTGAACTTCTTTCTACACGATGTCATTGAAATATCTTCCATAAAATTCCTTCTCAAAACCCACTTCTTGCTTAACCCATTAGCTCGAGTAAAACAAACTCCTCCCTTGTTTAACCACGTGTCCCCTCCCTTGATAAAGTGACTTAACTGAAGATGCACACAGTGATAGCATCTCCTGAAATCTTGTCTAGTTGCACATTCAGCTTTTTAAGGCAGGCACCATTTGCTTATTTCACTCACCAAAGAGCTATATTCTTGGATAAACCATCACCTCTTCCTTTTTATAGTTCCAAGAGGGGATACATTGATATAAGCCTAAATAACCTACATTCATGACATTGCGTAAGATCACATGCCCAAAACGGCCATCATGCTCTCATGTGGAAAAAAAAGGATGTCCTGTTTCCTCCAGGACACTTGTGGGTATGAAAGTCGTAAGCCATTGTACGTTCTCTCATCGTGGAGGTCAAGCTGGAAAACACATTAAGATGAAGAGTTAGTCTGACTGATTAAGCTAACAAACTAGGGATAGTTCACATGGGCACATGAATGTAAGGCCATGTAAGAAAAGCATGCTAGAACAGGCCAGCACCCTGTTGTCCCAGTGGCCAACCAGATGTCTATGAGAAGCCCCAAAGCAGGACCTGAGTGCAGCAGCATTCTAGTGACTTTTTGTGTGCGTCTTCAGTAGCAAATGCTATGTGGGATTACTAATGAATCAGCACAGACAGAAATTTCATATCATCTGGTGGCCTCTTAAACACACGGGGGTGGAGGATTTCACTAGGGCAAACAGCATAAATAAAAAGACAGATCTTTCCTCCCTCGGTGCTGTGATCCCAAGCCAAAGAGGACCCAGGGCTGTTTTAATGCTTAAAACTCAAGAGATCCCTTTTGTGTATTTCCTATCTCATGCCTAGTGTGGGCCTCAGATTAATGAGGCTTCCTAGGAATGAAGAGCCAGTGTGGTGTGGTGGTTAAGAGTGGTAGTCTCGTAATCTGGGGAACCGGGTTCGCGTCTCCACTCCTCCACATGCAGCTGCTGGGTGACCTTGGGCCAGTCACACTTCTTTGAAGTCTCTCAGCCCCACTCACCTCACAGAGTGTTTGTTGTGGGGGAGGAAGGGAAAGGAGAATGTTAGCCGCTTTGAGACTCCTTAAAGGGAGTGAAAGGCAGGATATCAAATCCAAACTCTTCTTCTTCTCTTACTGACTCAAACCATGCTACCCAAAATGTGACCCTTCAGTGCCACTCTTCTACTTCTGAAGCTTATTTCCTTTCCATGTTCTAAATGAATAAATAAATAAATATCCAGGTCTTATTAACCACCTCAGCCAGATTGGAAGCAACCATGCCATTTTTCTGATTCATCCTCAAGTGAAGTTGGAGTGTGAGGGAACGTTGTGCTGTTTGCCAGTTTCTCTCAGCATTTTGAACTGCCTTCTGGAGAGCTAATTCCATCTGGTTCCAAACTTACAAAATGGTTTCTAACACATTTGCCCTAACTTTATAAATGGTAAAGTTCCATGGTAAAAAAACCCACGATGTCCAAATTAGAAAATATATTAACTTAGTTTCTGAGACCGGTTGAATATAATCCAGTGCATAAAAGTTAAATAAAAGGAGGATGGCATTGCTGCTCTGGCTGTATATACCTAGAAGGAAATTGTTTCCATTAAATGTAGAAATGACATGGGGGTGGGGGTGGGGGCAAGCAACAGACAGAGCACCTTAGACATTATATGTGTCAACTGGAAAAGGCAGGTGGGAGAAATAACAAAGGACTCTTGGTTATGTTCACCTCTTTCTTTTTACCAAACCACAGGGATTTATTTGTAATTTCTGTGAAGTACGAGAGCATGTTCTTTTCTCACCAGCCTGTCAGGTTTCTCAGCTGTATATAGCTTTCTTTCTATTCTAATCCTTCCTCATATTCTCTTCTGTCCTTTTGTACAACCTGACAGCGTAGCAGTGTGTGGTTGATCATTACTTATCCAGAGACATTTCTCCCCCTTCTTTTCAGGTGCCTCCTCTAGCAAGCTACATTTATTCTCACCCCCACAACCACTTCCATGACACTTGAGCAGTGCGACGGTTGTGAACCTCAATAATCGAGGGTGCCATATGGTTTGAAGATGGAAAAATCAGTCTACAGAGTTATTCAGAGAAAAAAATGATGATGATTGTTATTTTTTACTTTTGCTGCATGTAGTGTGAGAGAGAGACAGCAGCAAGATGATGCACAATACATTTTTAATTCTACATCTTTCATATATTGAACCTCTCTGCTCATAACATGGAAAAAAGATCTCTCTCCCTCTCCGTCTGTCTCTGGTCTATAGCAGCCTTCCCTGACCTGGTGCCCTCCATATGTTTTGGTCTACAACCACAGTTAGCCATACCATGCTGGCTGGAGCTGATGGCAATTGGTGTGCAAAATATCCAGAGGGCATCAGCTTTGGGAAGCCATTAGACACATAACATGGTAGGACTATTTCCTGCTGAAGGAGAACATAGAAATTGGTATTGGCTGCCACAATACAAACACCAGCTTGGCCTGTTGAGGTACACTGGGAATTCAGAAGAAACACAGAAAGGAGATAAATAGCTTGCTTTTGCTTACTGGTCTTCTCCTTGTGGGTTCTGTTTCTGGTCTTTTTCAGTGTGGGAATATTTGCCATTCTCCATGAGGGTTTAGCATTATTTCAATCTTGGGACAGTATATTGGGGCGAAAGAAACTTCAGTTTGGTCTTTTGCCTCAGCAGAAGCAAACTAAGTATCCTCTTGTGTCATGGTGGCACCTATTTGTTCAGTCCTGTGAAAAGCTGTATAGGTGAAAGACTCTCAGAACTGAGCCACTATATATAAAACTGGGGTATAGGATTGCTATAGCATGTGGATTACAAGCAGATGGCCCTGTGGAGAGATCTGGAAAGATGCATTTGGTTGTGTAGGAAAAGCAGCAACGAGTTGCACATAATCAGATGTATTATGAAATTTGGGGGAATATATTTTCCTCTTTAATATATACTATTACCTCCCGCCGCCACCACTGATAAACTTGTGTTGTGTAGTGGTTGGAATGTCAGACTAGGACCTGAGAGACCAGGGTTCAAATCCCCACTCAGTCACGATATTCACTTGTGACCTTGGGTCAGTCACTGTCCCTCAGCCTAACCGACTTCACAGGGTTGTAGTCAGGATTAAATGAAGAGGGAGAGAACCATGTACCCTGCCTTGAATTCTTTAGAGAAAAGGTGGAATATAAATGCAGTAAGATAGAAAAAAAATGTACCTACAGATTCACTGTCCAATCCAATACTCCCACCCCTAGCCTGGCACAAAAGGAGTTTGGGTTGATCTGTAAATTTGTCTATTTCTGGTCTGTGTTACTTTTGCCTGTTTTTAACCATAACTTTATTCTCTCTCTCTCTCTCTCTCTCTCTCTCTCTCTCTCTCTCTCACACACACACACACACACACACACACACACACTTCCTCTTAAAATATGCATCTAAAAGTGTATTTCATCTCAAAATATATTTGATATGTTTAAACTGATGAGAACATTTAGAGAAGTGTGAAATTTGATGGATAGCCAAGTCTGAAAGGTGCCAATAGGGTGATTTCATACTGGAACACGAGATTCCTCATGTATTCTCAGTGGTGCCATTACCAGCACAGGACTTCAAGTGCAAAAGTCCAGGGTCTCACTCAAGCAGAATGAGTAGAAGAGGTCCCAAGTGCGGCAGGTCTGGCTCACCACATTGTGAAGTAGGCTGTCAGGGATCAGTGTCAGATTTCTCCTTGTCAGGCGATGGAGGCAAAGATTTCTGAACCTGAAGGGGAGGAGAATGAAGGGCAAAGCTGAGGATGTAGCATTGCAAGCCTTCGACTTGGAGAACTCCACTGCAGATGACCCAGGAAGACCGGAGGCTGTCTCTGCTCTGTCACAGTAGGAGATTACTGGAGAAGACAGACCCCCTTTAAGCAAAGCAACACCTTTCAGTACAGGTGAGGCTACTGGTTAGGCTGTCTTGGCTGCTGTTACTTATATATAGGCTCAGGTTTGGTTGGTTCTTTGCTGCCTGAAACCTTTCTCCTTCCAGTGTCTTCTGTCCAGCAGCTGAAATTTCCCTTGCAGGACATAAACTAATGCAGGTTGTGATCCAAAGAGAAAGGCCATTAAGTCTAAAGTTATCTAGCAGCACTTCCGACTATTCCTACTTGCTGCCTAGACTCTCTCCTCCCAACTTCTTTCTGAATGTTTGCCTGGGTTTGCTCCGATAAGGAGTATGAAAAGAAATGTGACAGGCAGCCTGTTATGTACTAAAGTTCTCACCCTGGGCCAGCAGGGGGATAGTGTAGATAGTTTTCACTCAGGTCCACGTCAGTTATTTTAGGCGGGAAACCCTGGGTTGTTGTTGCTACAATGTTGATAGCCGGCTGCCTATAAAAGCAGGCCAGCTGAGCTGTTTGCTGTTCAGTTCTGTCCAGCTTACAATAAAGAGCTTCTCTGGAGAAATCACTGTGTCATCTGCTATGTTCGCCCACAACTTAACACAGCCCCTTTTGGGGGGGGGGTGTCACTTGCTGCATCTCCTCCCCTGGATCCGATTTCCCCCTCAGTGCAGCGATAAAGCAGGAATACCTTCCTCTGGAGAGACTGGTTGAAAGTAGGCAAGGCAGAGCAATGAATTATGCAGAGCTGCTGTGAGCAGCTTTCTCTGTTTGGAGGACTTTGGGCTCATGGGAGCCTTTAATTTCTTTAATCCTGGCACATCAGCATATCTCTTGCAGCATGCCAGTGCGCTCAGCAAACACTTCTGGGGAACAATGGCTCTTGCCTGATTTTTCTGCAGTTTCCCCTCCCCTGTGTTCCTAGATTGTGTTAATATGTCTGCCTTAAGGAAGGCATCTAATTCACAGAACAATACTATAATGGGATAAAGTTATGTATGCCTTTTGAACAGCTCAAGCAGGACAAAAAAATGGATGAATGTTACAAGCACCAGTGTTGGAAATGTAAGGGGGGAAGCCTGCGGCCTGCATTTGCATGTGTTGTTTAATCATCCGAGTGCAGTGTGAGACAAGGCCTCTAGGGCTCTCTGTTGTCGCATTTTTCACCAGGTCTGTTTCTGTTGTTTTTGTGGCTTATGGAACTGGGCCATACAGTGTACACTTTGTTCCATAAGTGGACTCTGTGCTAGAAGCCCAGGGGAACAGACGGATATCAAAAAGTATTAATAGAGAAAGGCAACGATGCAATTCACTAGAATAGGTATTGGTGCTAACTGTTGTAAATACAAAAGCAGTCGCCAGCATGACAGATCCCACAGAGTTATCGTAATAGAATTTGCCTCATAAAGGAGAAGTGTTCAAAGTCCAGAATTAAATACAGTAGAAGGAATAGAGGAGGCACAGCTACTTGATAGCGCTGTCTCTTGCTATACAAACATAGAAGACAAATGGTAATGCAATGGTGAAAATGGTCAAAGGAATCTGAGTGGTAATTCACAGCCATGCAGTAATACCATTAAGACAGCCCCACAGAAGAGCAGGAATGATAATCTATTCTCAGGGAAAAGTGCACAAGCAATAACCAGTGTAAAAAAGTAGAAGCAGTCTAGTGTTCGAACTTGGAAGGACATTAGAAAAGCACAAAAGTGTGACAGAGAAACTAGAAAGGCAGAGTTGGCTAAAATCCTGTCAGTTCCCAAAGTTTAAATTGAAAATTGTTGGTGCAAAATACCAAACCAGTGGGGAACTGGTGGTCCTCCAGATGTTGCTAAAGTGCCCACCATCCCTGACTATTGGCCATGATGTCTGGGGCTGCTGCAGATTGGAACCCAACAGCACCTGGAGGTCCACAAGGCCCTCGAGATGAACCACACTGCTTTGGATGAGCAAGGCAGGGACTCAAGAGGTGATGGCAATTGTTCACTTAGTAAGTAATTTCATCTGGGGATCACTTTCCATGGGAGGTCACTTTGGTGGCTATCTCATGGCAAACAATAATGTCTGCTCTGGAACAGAGGCAACAAAAGAGCTAGTTCACATGGTCTTCATGAAATGTATTCTAGCTGCTTCTGAGCAATATCGCAGTAGGTTTGGTATGTAGGCTAGTGCATTGTAAGACATAAGGCTCTTTCAGATGACCTTTATATTGAGTATTCATCCTGATTTGCTTGCAGAAATCTTACGCAGTGTTTAGATGATCCCAGATTTCATTTAGTGTTTGTTCTGATTTGTTTACTGAGCACTTAGATGATAATAAACATTTGTCCTCATTTACTTGCAAGGTGTTTCCACTGGCGGAGGAAGGGGGTGCGGTGGGTGTGGTCTGCCCTGGGTGTCATCTCCGGGGTGTGTGACATCACTGCCCCACCCCCTGGGAAGCTTGCCCCGCCTCCGCAGGCAGCTAGCCCACCCCCGGTGCACAGCATGGGTGCCGGAGCAGCTAGCTCCGCCTCTAGGTATTTCCACTTCTTTCCGTTAGGCATTCATTCACCTCACACTTTCAGTGCATTTGAAAAAAAGAAAAACCTCAGAAATATTTTTAGAAAACGTGTCTACAGAAAAATTGCAGCTTGGCTTTTGAAAGAATGAATCAACCTGTCTCTGCATTGTGAGTGCCTCTAGCATCATGGTCATGCTTCAGTTTATGGGGGACCCTGGAACATCCTGGAGATGCCATTTTTTCCATCATGCTGCTTACCTTGTTCATTCACAACCATCCTTTAATTAAAGTGTGGCTGTAATATCTCTGTGAATATTTTTTTGGGGGAGAAAAGTTGTTAATTACATGCCCATCAGAATAACGGAAAGGGTAATTATCCTCATTGTGCTTTGTGACATTGAAACCTCTATTATTCCGTGATCGGAGCCGCATAATTATAGATAATTGCTGCAACTGTATTGTCTGCTCAAATTTAGCCCTACAATAATTACCGTATTTTAATTAAACATGTTTAGGATTTAAAAGGAATCTCCTCCCTCCCCCACTGCCCTTCCCCACTGAAGCAGAAACTCTGTTTAGATATTCAAAACAATGTCATCTGCTAACTATCTAGTGGATTTGGGACATTTTGGATATTGATTTTTGGATTTTTTTTAGGCTAACAGGATCTTGCTAGCACAGAGGGACAGTCAGACCAGAATACAAAATAAATAAGCACCTTCACAAAGCAAAATTTGTTCTTATATCTTGGTCAGTTGTTTAACTATAGGATTCTCTCGGAAACAAAATCTCATTACATCCCCTCATTCTTCTTTGTGCAGGTGCTGTGGTTATTCCCAGCTGCAGTGGAGAAATACGTGGAATCAAACGGCAGGTCGGTCCAAGTACTGAGAGACTGCAGAGGAAGTGGTGAAACTGTACCCAGGCTGTACCGCTTTGTACTGCTTGTAGGGGGCTGCATGACTGAATGAGGGAAAGCAAGCTCTGCATATGGCAGCAGAGCGTTACTGGCATCTGTCAGAGGGCCTCCGTTCTCTGATTCAGTTGCAAAGTCATGCACTGGGCTCTGCTGTTGCCTCTGTATCACTGGAAGGCACATTTGCAAATTTAATGCAAATTTAAAAGTGCTGGCAAAACAGTGCCAATATCTGTTGCTGTCCTGGCATAGGAGCGTGAGGCTTGGCCACACCACCTTAACATAGGGATATAACGTTTTCATGTTAGTCTCCTTACTGTGAGAGGGTAATGGGGTAGACTTTGGCGTTCTGTCACTTCACAAGTGAGCACAGAAACACATCATTATAAACGTCTCAATTTATAGACTATAATCTATATTTTATCATGAAAAGCAGGTAACAACCCAAGAGGTAAGACAGATAAAGTTACTTTAAATGCAATACTTTCACAGTAATTTCCATTTCTAGAGAACTTCAATTTGCCAGTACAGAAAGAAGTGCTATTTGAAAGCAGAATGCAGAGACCTCAATGCATATTTTATCCACTGGGATTTTCTTCAAGGAATGAAATTAATCTGTTAGGTGTTTCTTTAATTTTATTAAAATCTATGCTACCATTTGATAGGAAAATATGGGGTCTTATGTGATGGGGGGGGACTTTTCCTATATTAACATTTCTGTTAAATTTTAGGATATATATATATATATATATATTCTCATATATATATATTTTTTCACCTCCCCTCTTTTTGCACATCTTACCTAAATCTAATACAATTTAAAAGTAAAACTATAATAGCCAATTCCCTGAGATGGCAGAGAATCCTTTGCTTCAGGGCTGAAGTGTTGCACCACAACCCTGTAATCAGGCTAGGCATACTTTATTACTCTGGAGTGCATGAGACCTTCTTCTTCCATATTTGCCCCCATATTCTCCATTTAATATCCAGGGTTTTTACATTTTTATTTCATTTATTTCTTCAGAGACAGGTGTTGGCACATCAGCTAAATCCCTGACTTACATTACTCACATAGCTTGCCATTTCAAAACCCACTGTGGGCTTGAGTGCTGACACTCTACAAGATCTACATTGGCTCTCAGTACGTTTCCGAGCACAATTCAAAGTGTTGGTGCTGACCTTTAAAGCCCTAAATGGCCTTGGTCCAGTATACCTGAAGGAGCGTCTCTACCCCCATCATTCTGCCCGGACACTGAGGTCCAGCGCCAGTGGCCTTCTGGCAGTTCCCTCACTGCAAGAAGCCAAGTTACAGGGAACCAGGCAGAGGGCCTTCTCGGTAGTGGCACCCGCCCTGTGGAAGACCCTCCCACCAGATGTCAAAGAGAACAAGTACCAGACTTTTAGAAGACATCTGAAGGCAGGCCTGTTTAGAGAAGCTTTTAATGTTTAACAGACCACTGTATTTTAATATTTTGTTGGAAGCCGCCCAGAGTGGCTGGGGAAACTCAGCCAGATGGGCGGGGTATAAATAATAAATTATTATTATTATTATTATTATTATTATTATTATTATTATTATTATTGGGACTGGTAAGACTGCCACTGTATGGGGTGATGCATAGAGAACCACTTCCTCTCCCCCCAATTGCTGAGCCTCCTTTGCCTTTAAGCAAGGCTGCTTTATATGTACAGCTGTGATCGGTCTACTGTGGTGGGCATGGATGCAAGGTCACAGAGAGTACACAGACATGGAGTAGAAAGATAAGGCTACAAAAGGGAGAGTTTGCCCAACTGTGAAGGGTAGGCTATTTCTCAGCTCACCATGCTAAGAGATAAGACAGTCAACAGCTGCAGCAAATTATTCACACAGAGAGAATCTAGGACATTGCAATAGGCACAGGTGTCCATCTTAGAATGTCCATGGGTTTCTCCGAGTAGCAGCACAGAGTTCACAACTCAGGGAAAAAGCAGCCACGGGGCTACAGATACTTCTTTCCCCTCTCACAAATGGAGGATTGATTTCCATTGCCTCTGTTTTAGGTACTTCATTTCCCCTCCAAAATTATTGAGTCTAATTCATTAATCGGGAATTTGATTTTCAGCCCAAATGGAGACTAATGTCTGCCTTTTAAACTAGCAGTAACTAATGGCACATGAAAATACATTTACTAAAATCTAAGAGGTGAGTAATCACAACCGCTTAAAAGAGCTGCCAACACCTTCAGCCCTCAGAGGAATTTCTGCTTGTTTCATTTAGGCGGGCAATAATTTCTTCATGGCTGCAAATGAAAACTCAAAGTGTCTGTGAGTGAAAGCTCATAATTTTCAACGTACTCCTTTCGTACAGGTTTCATGAGTATCTTGATCAGGCTCACATAGATTAATTTAATCTAAGATGTACATTAATTTATATCTGCAACACCTTTGCAGCACCTTAGGGCCAATATACACTCTAGAGGCTATTTTTAAGCATCCAAGCCAACCCTTATAAGTGAAAGGAAGAGATATACATTCTGTTTGTATGCATCATGGTCTGCTAAGTATAGAATTTCTACTGATTAATCTTTGGCCTGTTATTTGGTTATTCTACGCTGTGATCACCCCATTAGTCACAGCATGTCTTCCCACATGTGTCAGTAATGTACAGTCCTGGCCTTGGCTGGCAATGAATAGACACTCTTCCCACACAATGCAGACAAGTTGGGACTCGCTTCCACAGGAGGCATTGATGGCCATCAACTTGGGTGGCTCTAAAATAGCATTGGACAAATTCATGGAGAGGAGGGCTATCAGTGGCTACTAGCCATGCTGTCTGTGCTCTGCTTCCACAGTTGGAGGCACTATGCTACTGAATGCCAGTTGCTGGAGAGCCAGTGTGGTGTAGCGGTTAAGAGCAGTAGACTCGTAATCTGGTGAACCGGGTTTGATTCCCCGCTCCTCCACATGCAGCTGCTGGGTGACCTTGGGCTAGACTCACTTCTCTGAAGTCCCTCAGCCCCACTCACCTCACAGAGTGTTTGTTGTGGGGGAGGAAGGGAAAGGAGAATGTTAGCCGCTTTGAGACTCCTTTGAAAGCGGGATATCAAATCCAAACTCTTCTTCTTCTTCTCTTCTTCTGGAAACCACAGGATTGAGAGTGCTCTTGTGTTCAGATCCTGCTTGCAGGTTTCCCACAGTCGTCTGGGTGGCCACAGGAAGCTGGTCCAGATGGGCCATTGGCCTGGTCCAGCCGGCTCTTCTGGTGTTCTTATGATCTGTTGGGAGTTCTTGCTTCAATCAAAAGGATGGACCAGATTGGCTTCAAGGCCGCCTCCAAATCTATGATCCCATGTTATTTTTATTTATTTATTTATTTATTTATTTATTTATTTATTTATAATTTATTCACAACATAGTCCACAACAACTCATACATACAAACAAACAAACAAACCCACCACCATTGACAATTTAATCATCAAAATTAAACTCCTGTCCCCTTACACAAAGAAAACATAACATAAAAATAAAAGACACCCTTTATCCTGGAAATGGCCTCCTTATTTACTTCTTGTATACTATTTCTTTCATATGTGATTATTACCATTTTTCCTAATTATGACTTTAAAAACCCTGTAGAAATTAATCTAAACAAGTCCAGGTGTATATTTTGGGGCACTGTTTGGTAAAGTATTATCTGCATTTCCCCAGTTCTTTTTGAAATTCTTGTCCCAACCCAGATATGATCCCATGTTATTAATACTGCTGCTATCTATGTCAGAACAGCTGCTATAACAGGTCTTGTTTCTGGTGTGCCCCACAAGGTGGCCTTGGCATGCCTGCTCTTGAGTTCTAAAACCTGAGAAGCATTTTGACCCTGAGAATATGCAGTGTGCATCTCCTCACACCTGAATAACCACATATTTAGGTTCAGGGGATAGGACTCCTCTGTAGGAGCCTTAGCTTCTTCCTTCTTCTCTCTTTACAGTTAAGTCCTGCATTGCCAGATTGTCCTACCAGATAACTGGGATTCTCTCAGCCACTTTTGGACTCACTGCATCCACCCACGAGAATCTGCTTAATTTTTCCCTTTCCTCACCTGCAGCAGTGTGGTGTTCATGTTTGTACTGGAGAGCAGCAGACAGCATAAAACAGCGGCAAGAATTCAGGTATTGTGAAAAGGTCATTCTTTATGGTGCCTGCAAGGTATATTTCTACTTTTCTGAGTGACAGTTTTGTTTCTTTTTTCTTTAGGGGGAAAAAAAAGATTTGAAGTTCAAATCTGTGAAAGGTCTGCGGGAAATGTCTATGAAATGTCCCTTTTCATTTCTCCCTGAAAAGTCTGATTCTTTACAGGGAGATTAAAAGTATGCTATTTCATATTTTTAATTGTGTGGGTTGTGCGTGAATACATTAATCCGTTAAAGCTGACATTCAGCATCATGCTGCCTCAGAAGATAGTGGAGTCTCCTTCATTAGAGGATTTTGAGCAGAGTCTGGGTGGCCAGAGGTTGCCTATCAGAAATGCTATTGAAGTGGGTTTCCTGTATCTGCAGAGAGTGGATTAGAAGAACTTGGGGGTCCTTTCCGACTCTATGATAGTGTGATGCATAAAATCAGGTTTCCCAAACCAGATCATTGAGAGACTCCAACTAGGCTGAACAAGCATAGCTTAGGGATTCTCTAACACATCTGGAGATGAACTGCCGCAAGTTTCAGCAGACAGAGCATGGAGTGGAAGGAGGAAAGAAGGGAAGAAGCGGAGGGATGATGTTGATGAAAACCATCAACATGTATCACTTCATCTGTGTTTATGGTTCTTTACAGGAAGACACAGGGGAGCATGGACCATTTCTCCCATGGCCTAAAGGAATATGCTCAGGGCTATTTCTGTGGCACATTGCAGAAGCAGTGTGTGTGTGTGTGTGTCTGTGTGTGTTTTTCCACTAGGAGAAGGGATGTACTGGGACCTGTGTACATCCTGCCCTCCCTCTCCAGCTGATCAGGGCTCAGAACACAAGTGACTTGGAACGCCCATAGAGAAGAGGAGGGCTGGTTATGGATATGGGGTGTGTGTGTCCTCCTATTTCTCTTGCTGGTCAGCCATATCCTTTGTTAGGAAATTTTCATATTATGAGTCAAGGATGTCTAGGAAATGGAAAGGACTCTTTGCAGCAGGAGCAGGAATCCCATAACCCTCAAATTCCATCAGTTCCAGCCTACATGGCCAATGTTCAGGGTTGAAGGGAGGTGTAATCCAGCAGAATCTGAGGGCCACAGGTTCCCAGCTTTGTGAACCAGCTGCTGAGCAGGACAGTGCCAGGATCAACTCTGGAGGCTGACAGCCATTTGGAGAATGTGGCTCATCTTCCCTAACCCCCATCCTAAGGGTGGGTTAAAAGCCTTTGTGTTAAAGAAACTAGACTTGAGAAGACAGGCGGGGGCGGGGAGAGCAAGATGGGATTCGGCATCTTTCAAGGAAAAGGGACCTGGCAGTAGAGGTGTTCTGTTTTCTGGGGATCTGGTGTGGTAGCAGGTCTGCTTCCTGCTAGGAGTGCTTCCTCCTTTGACATACTTGAATATTGTGAATAAATCAAATATCTCACAAAGAAGCTGGGTCTCTAAGGACTTCTAGTAGAACTAGTATGGTAGAACCCCTTGCCACTTGGGGAAGGGGGAGCACATCACCCCCTTAACATCCGATCATGTTTACTGTGTGCATGGGCCATGGGCCCAAGTAGATGGCAAAAGTGGGAAGCAAGGCAGATTTCATCCCACTGGAATCTTCTGCACATGGGTGGTGCACATCTCACGTGTGTGGGTTTGCCCTCAGTGCTTCGGATTATTTGCAATGTTTGTTTAAAAGCTATTGTTTCTCTTCTCAGCTTCCTTCCCGTCTTTTAATTAGCATGTTCCAGCTGTGCAATTCAGAATATCATTGAATTCCACAGGCAGCCCGGTTGCAGCCTTTAACTATCCTGAGGGTTTAACATATGGTTTGTTAGGAAACAAATCTGGCATTATTGACAGATAGGGAAGACACCCTGCAGAAGGTTGCAACAAGAGCACTTCAACGTGAGTGAAATCCAAAATAGTTGCTAATGATTACAACATTGCAAGGAGGCCTAGATCTAAAGTAACATGGACACCATGGATGAGGCTTTCTGTCTTTGCTAGAGATTGAGAAGGTATTTATTTTGTCCGCTTTTCACAGCAGACCAACCCAATTCAACAAGGAGAGAGGCTTTCTTCTTTCTTTCTGTAGAAAACCTTTCTCCCCCCCCCTTCCTCCCTCTCTACTCTCACATACTTTGTGTATGTCTGTTCCTAATGTCAAGTGCAGCAGATTTGTTCTTCCTTTGCCCAGCCATATGAAGGTTGGTGGAAGGTCCAATGAAGAAGTCAAAGCAAAATTGTTCAGTCTTGTTGAGGATTTTATACTAAGAGCACTGATAGGGTTTCTGTTGCTGCAGCTGTGGAGCTTGAGCAGTTTTACTCAGTGTATAAAGCTTTCTGGCTTCTGCCATGGTAGTATTAATTTTTAAGTAAATGTACTCTGATAAGATTATGGCAGTTTCACAGCCTGATCCATTCTATTTTTCTTTAAAGCCACAAAGACCATCTATGGGCCAATAAATCATGGTATATGCCCCCTATGCTCAACAGACGGTACCACACTTCTAAAAGATAAAGAAGCTATTGCATTGCACTGGAAAGAACATTACCAGCATCTCCTTAACTGCAACTCCCCTGTAGCTGCTGAGGTCCTCTCACAAATTCCGCAGATAGCTTGCAGTATCTCCAAATCTGGGAGAGTTGTGTACAGCTATTAACCAAATGAGAAACAATAAAGCTAACAGACCTGATGGGATACCTGGCGAAGTCTTCAAAGTGGGTGGAATTGAACTTACAAAACAATTTCACAAGGACATTCACAGGGAAACAAAAATGCTTGTTTAGAAAGCTATGGTACTACCAATCTTACTGTACGCTTGTGGAATGTGGGCCACTTATAAATGCCATCTCCAACTCCTTGAAAGATTCCATCAATTATAGAATCATAGAATCATAGAATCATAGAATCATAGAGTTGGAAGAGACCACAAGGGCCATCGAGTCCAACCCCCTGCCAAGCAGGAAACACCATCAGAGCACTCCTGACATATGGTTGTCAAGCCTCTGCTTAAAGACCTCCAAAGTAGGAGACTCCACCACACTCCTTGGCAGCAAATTCCACTGTCGAACAGCTCTTACTGTCAGGAAGTTCTTCCTAATGTTTAGGTGGAATCTTCTTTCTTGTAGTTTGGATCCATTGCTCCGTGTCCGCTTCTCTGGAGCAGCAGAAAACAACCTTTCTCCCTCCTCTATGTGACATCCTTTTATATATTTGAACATGGCTATCATATCACCCCTTAACCTCCTCTTCTCCAGGCTAAACATGCCCAGCTCCCTTAGCCGTTCCTCATAAGGCATCGTTTCCAGGCCTTTGACCATTTTGGTTGCCCTCCTCTGGACACGTTCCAGTTTGTCAGTGTCCTTCTTGAATTGTGGTGCCCAGAACTGGACACAGTACTCCAGGTGTGGTCTGACCAGAGCAGAATTCAGTGGCACTATTACTTCCCTTGATCTAGATGCTATACTCCTATTGATGCAGCCCAGAATTGCATTGGCTTTTTTAGCTGCCGCGTCACACTGTTGGCTCATGTCAAGTTTGTGGTCAACCAAGACTCCTAGATCCTTTTCACATGTACTGCTCTCAAGCCAGGTGTCACCCATCTTGTATTTGTGCCTCTCATTTTTTTTTGCCCAAGTGCAATACTTTACATTTCTCCCTGTTAAAATTCATCTTGTTTGTTTTTGCCCAGTTCTCTAATCTGTCAAGGTTGTTTTGAAGTGTGATCCTGAGCTCTGGGGTGTTAGCCACCCCTCCCAGTTTGGTGTCATCTGCAAATTTGATCAGGATGCCCTTGAGTCCATCATCCAAGTCGTTGATAAAGATGTTGAATAAGACCGGGCCCAAGACAGAACCCTGTGGCACCCCACTAGTCACTCTTCTCCAGGATGAAGAGGAACCATTGATGAGCACCCTTTGGGTTCGGTCAGTCAGCCAGTTACAAATCCACTGAGTGGTAGCATAGTCAAGACCGCATTTTACCAGCTTCTTTACAAGAATATCATGGGGCACCTTGTCAAATGCCTTGCTGAAATCAAGGTAGGCTACATCCACTGTGTTCCCTTCATCTACCAGGCTTGTAATTCTGTCAAAAAACGAGATCAGGTTAGTCTGACATGACTTTTTTTTCAGAAATCCATGCTGACTATTGGTGATCACAGTATTCCTTTCTAGGTGCTCACAGACTGTTTGCTTAATGATCTGCTCCAGAATCTTCCCTGGTATTGATGTCAGACTGACTGGGCGGTAATTATTTGGGTCCTCTCTTTTCCCCTTTTTGAAAATAGGGACAACATTTGCCCTCCTCCAGTCTGCCGGGACTTCGCCTGTTCAGTGTCTCCAAAACTTTTTACATATCATTTGGGTGAACTAATGCCAGTGTACTGTAAGAAGCAAAGATCACCAGTGTCAAAGCAATGATTCTTCAACATCAACTTCGTTGGACTGGTCATATTGTGTGGATGCCTGATTATCATCTGCCAGAGCAATTACTCTATTCCGAACTTAAAAATGGAACGCGTTAAGAGGTTTAAAGACTCTCTCAAAGCAAATGGAAAGCATAAAGAGATTTAAACACTCTTTCAAGGCAAATCTTTAAAAAGTGGTATAAGCACCGACAACCAGGAAAAACTGGCGTGCGAGCGCTCAAATTGGAGAACAGGCTTTACCAAAGGTGTAATGGATTTTGAAGATGCTCGAACTCAGAACAAAAGGGAGAAATGTTCTAAGGGGAAGGCATGTTTGGCAAACCCTCACCATGATCAGTCCAGAAACTTATGTTCCTACTGTGGAAGGATGTGTGGATCCAAAATTGGCTTCCGCAGTCACTCATAGACTCACTGTTAAGACCGTGTTCATGGAAGACAATCCTAATCGGCTATGAGTGATAGCCAAAGAAGAATAATTTTTCTTTGGGAATAAGCCTTCCTGGGTTCCAACATGGGGCTTTACTTGTAAGTAAATACATGCTTAGGATTGTACTGGTTTACCCAAGTCTCATTGAATGCATAGGTTTATTGCAGCTTTTGAACAAGATTCTTTGTCCAGGAGTAAGCGTACAAACCTAATCCCATTTACCTGGCAGTATGGCCCTTCGAATTCAGTAAGACTTACTTCTGAGTAGATTTAGCTAGGGTTGCATTGCAACACTTATTTACACACTCACTCACTTAATATGTCACTTACCTGCCCATTGTATGCCCTTAATTCTGCTTAGTAGGAAGAGTCAGTCAGTCAGTCAATCAATCAATCAATCAATCAATCAATCAATCAATCAGTTAATGCCATTCGTTCAAATTATGTTGGTTTAGGGCAACAGCAAATAACTCCACAAAAAGAGGAGAGGTTTGGTTTGAGGAGGAAAGGGAGGAGAAAAGAGGGATGCTGGTACCCATCTGGAGCTGATCCTGTTGCCGGTGATCTTGAGAAGCCAGACATTCCTGTTCCAAGGCCAGAGGTCCTGACATCAGTTGCTTGATTTCCTGGTCATCCCCAGGACCATGGAGCAGAGATTCCAGTGAACCAGGCAGGGGCTTCAGGGCCACTGGCCAAACGCCAGACCAGCTGCATAGGAGGCTACTTGGGAAGATGGAAGCGGATTAGCAGCTGCCTGGAACAGGCTGACAGCCAGGAAGGGGTGGAACCTCTAGTTCTTATATAGGTTCTCAACATGAGCTGTGTCACTGCTGAAGCAACAGATGCCTTAGAGCTCCAACCTCTAAGACAAAGCCTTCCTGAGCTGGGCATATAGACAATATTCACAAGGCCATCAATGTAAAACAATAATAAAATATTTGTATATGGGGTAAAACAGAAAGAAAAAGTATGTATTTATGTTGGTATAGCGCAGTTGTTGGGAATGCAAAGAGCCAAATTAACTTTCAGACAGGTTTTCCAAGGGATAATTAAAACATCACCAGTTTTATTTAGTAAAAGATAAAGGTAAAGGACCCCTGACAGTTAAGTCCAGTTGCAGATGACTCTAGGGTTGCAGCACTCATTTCGCTTTACAGGCCAAAGGAGCCGGTGTTTGTCCGCTCCACAGACAGTTTTTCTGGGTCATGTGGCCAGCATGACTAAGCCGCTTCTGGAGCAACCAGAGCAGCGAACGGAAACGCCGTTTACCTTCCCACCGGAGCAGTATCTATTTATCTACTTGCACTTTGACGTGCTTTCAAACTGCTAGGTTGGCAGGAGCAGGGACCAAGCAACAGGAGCTCACCCCATCGTGGGGATTCAAACCGCTGACCTTCTGATCGGCAAGCCCAAGAGGTTCAGTGGTTTACACCACAGCGCCACCCACATCCCATCTTTATTTAGTAAGGAAGTGCCTAATATACAGTATGTGCTATGCAAAAATAGGAAAAAAGCAAAGTCTCAGCCTACCTTCTAACAACCTTTAAAAGACATGAGACACAATGAGTTTCTGAGGGAAGGGAAAGGGGAAAATAATCTGTTTAGATGATTGCGTACTGTAAATCACACTTCATATAACTGTTATCTCATGCTGATTGCAGCAAGTTGCTTTTCCCCAGCTGTTCCTCTTTGTGGGAAATAATGTTGCATGGTGTTCCTTTGTAAACTCCTAGAGAGGTAGTCTGTGAGGTCATATCCCCTACCTGCCCCGGAGGGAAATATAACAAAAGGAAAATAATCCTTACTACTTCCCCCTGTCAGAGACCAGTGTGTGTTTTCTCTCTCTCTCTCTCTCTCTCTCTCTCTCTCTCTCTCTCTCTCTCTCTCCCCCCCCCCGCCCCCCCCGTAACTGATAAGGGAGAAAGTCTGGTCAAGAGAGGAAATTTGAGTATCAACCATGTAGTTTGCAACATAGACGTAAATTCTTCCTGTCTTGTTTACACTGCTGTTTTCTGCTGGGATCAAATATGAGAATATATGTGAGTAAAAAATATTTTTATTCTTACATTACAGACTGTTGTGTGATTCCTTTGTTAAGAGGGTTGAAAGGGGAAGATCTAGTTTGATAATACATCCTAGATAATTATTAATAAGGTTAAGCAACACAGTCCCAGAAGTTTCCACATTTTATGCTGCAAAGAGATGGCAATTTTAAACTTTGCTAACTAGATACTAAACTTTCACAAGTGAGTAAGAGGAAGGATAAATAAGAAATATATCCTGTCCTACCTTCCAAATCCACCCAACACTCTTTAAGTCCCTCTGATTTCAATAGCTCTGCTCCAGCAGTTGGAAACTTGCATCTCTCCAGATGTTGGATTCCAATTTCCGTCATCCCTAGCCACTGTGGCCAATTGTTAGGGATAGTGGGAGGCCCACATGTTCCCTCACCCCTGTTCTTCTGTAAAGCATGAATCCAACTCTTTATCTTCCATGGCTAGCCACCATCTCAGCAGTGCCTCTCAATTCCCTCCTGTTTCTCATTGTCCCCCCCCCCCACATTAACAGACTAACTGTTCCACAGACTCACACAACAGCTGGCACCAACTATAATGTGCTTTTGCTGGCTGTTGAAAACATATTTATTTGCCCAAACATTTCCTGGCCCCTGATACCAGTCTTAACAATGCCTGCTTACTGTGCTGTTTTGTGCATTTATTGAACTGTTCCTTCCTTTTTGTGTTTTAACTGTAAACATGTTTGAATTTTTTTTTTAATTAAAGGTGGTACAAAAATATGGCAATTTTTGTAACTGAATAAATAGCTGCTGCTTCTCTCAGAATTCAGATTGCCAAGTCTTTCTACCATTGTTTGAGTAGCTCTCCACTGCACAAGGGTTAACCCAATCACCAATTTAGCTTGTAAAGTGTGAAGTGGCACTCAGCAGGCCATATTTAACTCAGTTTCCAACTGCAAAGGAAAATACTACTGCTAAGAAGCTCAGACATGCTTCCTAATCAGCTTAGTGTCTTCAGAACTGAGATTCAAAACAGCTGGATTCAGGATTATTCAGCTTTCATCCAAAGGGACATGCATTTCATTAACTTAGCAAAGTCCACACAATTCCTTGGGTTATTGTTGGCATTATACACAAACACAACGGACTCTTTCCTGTACACAGCCTTTCTGCTACATTCCTTGTGGAAGAATAGGAAATGTGTGGGAGATGGTGAGAGTTTTAAATTTGCAGACAAAATCTTCCATGAAAACTTAAAACATGCCGACATAAGGATATTCTACATTGACAATGAGGGCTGCAACCTGATTTAAGAAATCTTTGTTGAGTAATGTTACCCAATGGATCTGATAAAAAAGGACATGATTTTAGACCAAGTTGCTAATTTCAGTGGCTGCTAATTACTTTCAAGCACACCTGCAGAATTGCAGCATTACAGCCTGATCAGAAGTCTGTTGTGTTGTGTTGTGTTGTGTTGTGTTGTGTTGTGTTGAGGAGGAGGGCACACAAGCTTTCCCCCTTGCTAAGAGTCAAAGCACACTGCTTAATCTTGCTTTTCTTTTTAAGGTCTGGATTATGCTCCTAAACTGGATCAGAACCCAAGCTCTCCCAACCCACGAGGTTCTGTTTGTCCCCCAAATACAGTACTATTTACATAAATGCCACATTCGCAATAGGAGAGGTGGGGCACATCGCAATCCTATTTTAACGCTAAAGCCAGATAGTAGCTTAAACTGAGAAAGAATAATTGACCCGATATCATGCAGTAGGCTTCAGGACTGAATGGGAATTTGAACCTGGCCTCTCAAGTCTGATTCCATGGATGGGAAACATCAGACCCAAGGCCCATATGTCATGCTCTCTATCTGGCCTTGGTGACTCTCTCCAGACCATGCTCCCGCCATAGCCACATCCCTTACTAGGTCTGTTTGCATCCTCATTGCACTGTTATGCAGCCCCCAAAAGACTGCCATGGAGAGAATGTGGTCCTTTGGTTGAAAAAAAAGTTCTTCACCTCTGTTCTAATCCAACATTTTAATCCCTATGTCATTCTGGCTCACTGTGTGTTGCAGCTGTGTTGGCAGTTTCAAGACATGGGGAGTGTAGTTTCAGAAGCTAAACTTTTGCATTGAGAGGATCCTTATTTCTTTATTTTCGCCAGATGGAAGAGGTCGCAAACATTAGCATTTGCTAACAGCATACCTCAATGAGCATTCATGTTTCCTTCATTTCTTTTATTTGCTCTGCAAAACAGATTAAGCACCTTTGAAAAATTACAGCTCTGGTTCCAACAATAGTCAAAACCATAATCACAACCGAGTTGGGGAATGGTAGGGAAGGGGAGAAGTCTATAAAAAAATGCGTCAAATATTTATGGTCTGTATTTCAAAGTTCTGTTATCAAATGAGCATTCTGCTCTTGGCTCCTGCAACTGCAAATAATCTTTATGACTTCCCACATGACAATTTCTGTATCTCTTCCTTTCCTGCTGCTAAATGATGTATAACACACACTCCGGTTGTTTGTTCAATAGTTGTCCGCATCATTTGTCCTTTGCTAGAAAAAGTATCAAATTGTATTCCATCTTCCTTTGTGATAATAAATATTCCTCTCCAGGATCTACCAATCCTAACCTATCAATATTGTGCTGTTTTATTGATGCTGCAGGAAAACAGCACAACAACGATATCTGACCAATATTTTAACAGTGGCCCACTGTTAAAATAACTTCCCCAGATCTGAAATTCAGTGCCCAAAGCGAACCTGTAACTTTCCAGTGGATCCACAATGCCAATTCAAATGTTCCGTAACTGCACACTGGGTAGCCTCACATTAAAAAGGAAACAGATTTCTTCCCCAACCCGTAGTGGGGGAGGATGGGATGTGTAATACAACAAAACCTGGAGACCCAAGATTTAAGAAAACTGATGTAGGCTCCCTATGTGATTTAAAGCCCTGATCATGCAGGGTTCTAAAGCTCTCTAAAGGCATTACAATGAGGCATCACGTTGTTGTGTGAAGGGAGCACTAGGGTTAAGTGAACTATCTCTACCCCCTGTTGCCAATGTCCAATTTGTGAGGGCGACTATCTGAGTGTCTCCTCGATTTGTGGACAATCCCACCCCATACATGCACAATCGAGGTTCTAAAATGTGTCAGGGGTTGTGTGTGAATCTCAGCTGGAACAAGTTCCATTGATAGAGTACATTTTAAAGTCTTACAGATAACAGAGATTGCCACCTGTGACTGCCACAGCCTACCAGTTTTCATGTAACTTGCTTGGATGAGTGAAACTCTGGCACAAAGTGCTGTGTGCTGCAGAAATTCAGATGAATAAGGAGGCCAAACAGTGGAAAGTATTGGCGTCCTTAAATCCACGAGCGCTTTGCCAGTGACTTTAGGGAATCCATAATTTTATCCATTGCTTGTGCACTGCCTGAGAAACCATTGAGACAGCTTTCTTTTCATGTTGTCATACCATGAATTTAAAGAGTCACTCAGAAAGTGCCACAGTATCAGCATTTGTCAGACCGAATTGAACCAGGCTGCTATTTGATAAACACTACATCACATGTAATGGCCCATGAACAAAAGGAAAGGGAGATTCAAGAATGAAAGGGGAACGGGGAGAAGAGGCATGGACATAAGAACATAACAAGAGCCTGCTGGATCAGGCCAATGACCCATCTAGTCCGGCATCCAGTTCTGGCAGTGGCCAATCAGGTGCCTGTGGGAAGCATACAAACAGAACCCGAGCACAGCAACACTCTGTCCACCTGCGATTCACAGCAATTAGTGTTCAGATGGATGCTGCCTCTGGCAGTGGAGGTTTAACACGGCTATCGTAGCTAGTATCCATCAGTATCTTCATCCTCCATGAATTTGTCTAATTCTCTTCTAAGGTCCTCCAAGTTGATGGTCATCATTGCATCTTGTGGGAGTGAGTACCATAGTTTCACTTTCTTTTATCCATCTTGAATCTTCTAGAATGCAGCTTCATTGGAAGTACAGGAGTTCTACTATTATGAGAGAGGGAGAAAATCTTTTCTCTAGTCACTTTCTACATGCCACACATAATGTTAGTACCAAATGCTTCAACCTTGTGATTTATCAATTTTATTTTGTCTATTAGGCCCAGAACTGGATTTCTTGTTAGATCAGGCACTGGGATCTGCCCCACATCTTTTGCTGATGTATATAATTCATTGAACGTTTCTGAAATAATAATAATAATAATAATAATAATAATAATAATAATAATAATAATTTGTACCCCGCCCATCTGGCTGGGTTCCCCCAGCCACTCTGGACGGCTTCCAACAAAGATTAAAAATACATTAAAATGCCACACATTAAAAACTTCCCTGAACAGGGCTGCCTTCAGATGTATTCTAAATGTCAGGTAGTTGTTTATCTCTTTGACATCTGATGGGAGGGCGTTCCACAGGGCGGGCGCCACTTGAGAAGGCCCTCTGCCTGGTTCCCTGTAGCTTTGCTTCTCACAGTGATGGAAATATCCTTGTTCTCCTTTAGCACACCTTTGAATCTCTTGTAATCCAGGACCATTTACATGTACGACTATGGTCATTACTCCCAAGTGACTCAACAAAACTTGCATCTCACAATAGGTTCTGGGCACCACTCAAGATGAAGTCCAGGGTTGCCACTCCTCTGGTTGGTCCTAAGACCAAACTATTCAAGGCCACATTCATTTAGGGTATCTAGACAGTTTTCCTTTTAATCATGACAGGAACACATACATAGCCAATCTATGTGGAGGTAGTTGAAGTCACCCATTACTAGAATATATTCTTTTTGGGATGCTTCCTTGATTTCATTCTTCATCTCAAGGTCATTTTGAGCATTTTGATAAGGAGCACAATAGCACTTCCCCAGTACAGTTGTGCCTTGGAAGTCAAACGGAATCTGTTCTGGAAGTCCATTTGACTTCCAAAATGTTCGGAAACCAAAGCGCGGCTTCTGATTGGCTGCAGGAAGCTCCTGCGGCCAATTGGAAGCTGTGGAAGCCCCGTCAGATGTTCGGGTTCCAAAGAAAGTTCGCAAACCGGAACACTCACTTCCAGGTTTTCTGCATTTGGGAGCCAAAATGTCCGAGTACCAAGGCGTTTGGGATTCAAGGTACAACTGTACTAAATTCCTCTTGGGGGCCACTATCACCACCCACAATGATTCTGTGGAGGTGTCTGTCTATCTTGGGATTTCCAGCTTGCCCACTTTAATGTACAGAGTGACACTACCTCCAATATGACCTTATCCAGAGGTAACTGTGTTTTACTGCTGCTGTCCATTCTACCAGCTTGCCGTTATGTGCACTGTATCAAGGCCACCTTATAAGATCAAGCACTTAGGAACTAAGACAAGAAACCCACCTCCCAAAATGGAAAACAAAATGACTGCGTAATATTACAAACAATAAAGAACTAAGCAAAAGTTCACTATAGCAGGCACATTATCCAAACTGATACCTTATAAATTACTCCAGTCACTGTGGGAATGCCTCTCTCCCAACCCCCCATTGTTCTTCCACAAGCATTCATTCTCAACAGCACTTTTGACTGCTGTTCTTTTACAGCAGAGACAATTCAACAAGCACTTTGTTTCGGTGAAGCTGGTGGTGAGTCCCTCCATGATGTCACTGGAATAAAAGAGAGCAGGAACACAATTTTAGAGGTTTTCCATGTGTGGGTGTGTGAAGGTTTCTATCCATGATCTAAAAGCCCAAACTTGGATGCGTTGAAGATAAAATTGCAAATTGCAATAACGGTCAATTCTATTTTCAAATGTTTTTGTCAATGTTTTTGAATAATGTAACAAATTAATTTCAAATAAAAATGATGGAGGGCTAGCACTTCAGCTATTTAATGTCATATCAAATGCATAGAATTTATAATGGTAATTATCAGTAGAAGACAGTGTGGTGGGGCAGCAGCACTCATCTAATGCCTGATTGGACATCACTGGTCCTTGCTAGGATGAGGGCAGTGAAGGTGTTTAAGCCCTGATGGAGCCATCTAGTGCTCCTGCAGGCGTATTTGCACCATGCTGACCTCACTGTCCCCTAGCCCCTCCACCTCTACTTCCCCATAAGAAACAGGGATGTACTGATAGGAAATTCGATGAACACCACCACATCACCCCTCCCCACCACCTGGGATTGGTAATACAGTGGTGCCTCGCAAGACGAAAAGAATCCATTCTGTGATTCTCTTCGTCTAGCGGTTTTTTCGTCTTGCGAAGCAAGCCCATTGACAGATTAGCGGATTAGCGCTATTAGTGCTATTAGCGGCTTTTAGCGGCTTATCTGCTGATCGGATCAGCTGATAAGCGGCTTAGAGGCTTAGAAAAAGGGGGGGGGAGGGAAAAAACCAGCAGGAACTCGCAAGACATTGTTGTCTTGCGAAGCGAGCCCATAGGAAATTCGTTTTACGAAGCACCTCCAAAACGGAAAACTCTTTCGTCTAGCGAGTTTTCCGTCTTGCGAGGCATTCGTCTTGCGGGGCACCACTGTAATGGTAAATATGACTATGATGACAAATATAATAAAGCACATTTTGTTATAGATATGGTGGAATTGCAGATAGCTGTACTGGGGAAAGTTGTTGCTAATTATCAAAGAATTATCCATATATGAAATTCTACTTGACCTTGTACTTGCCTCCATGTAACTGATACAAAAATTATCTTCTGGTTGATATCAACACTTAGAAATGATTGCAAAAAGAAACATGCTCCAACAATATGTGGCTGGTACTCAAGAACTAGTGAACTAGTAATTTTGTCTTAATTTAAAAATTGTGTGATAATACAGGAAGACAGACAAGATTCATTATCAAATGATCTTTGCTTCTTTCAGTAACGATAAGACAACGATGATTTGGAACCACATTCCTTTGATTTAATGCACCTGATTGCTATGTAACTTTGCACTCCTCTGTGCTCTCTCATCTGCTCCTTTGGACCCATTGGAACAGGGTGTGAGGTAGCAGGGGCCTGCAGGAGAAAAGGCCCTCCTTTTCCTTTCCACGTTTTCCTGCTTCAGATCTCAAGTTCCTGGTTCCCAATCTATGTCTATTTATTTGAACCATTAACAAAAGCAGCCCTGTGAGCACATGACTCCTATGTTATGTACCAGTGGGAATGCCCTGTTGCTAGAACACTTGTCCTTGAATGATACTCATGGGACACAGCCTCAACCTTTGTCTTTAGCCAGGTGAGTGCCTTGTCGTTACTCCTTTCAGGCAGAGGACCTCACCTGTCGGCTGCTAGGGCTGGGATCTTAGTGCTGCAGTGGCAGAGCATCTACTCTGCATGCAGAAGAAGGTCCCAGGCTGGTTCAATCCCTGGCTTCTCTAGGGTAGGGCTGGGAATGTTCCCTTTCTGAAACACAGAGAGCTACTGCCAGTCAATGTAGATAACAGTGAACTAGATGACAATTAGACAAGGTATATGAAAAGTGTCTTCTGGATGCTGGCAGAAAGGAGATTACCCCAAACTAACTTCATGTTGCATAAACTCGCTACTGACATAGACAGAATGCAAAAACAAAAGCCCAATGGGGTTAAATACATGTTACCAGACCCCCTAAAACATCTCCATGACCCCCTCTCCAAATAATGAGGTGTATCTTCAACTGTATAGCTTTGTTGTGTGCATAGAGGGGTATAAATACCCAGGATCTAAAAGGAGGGAAAATGTGTAGTTTAATGTGTTGCAAGCAAATGCAAATCCCGTTGAAGACCACTGAGTTCCTTTCAGCTTTAAAATGCTTCCGAACATAACCTGAATGCCACAATTATTCTTCATGGGAGCTTGAAATTAGCAGCTGACAATGGGGATATTGACACAGGGGATCACAGCAATATGTAGATATAATTTCAATTAAAAGAAAGCAGTTTTTTAAAAAATAAAAGAATCAGCTGTAAAATAATTATTAGGCATTACATATTTGCACACAGAAGTAAATGTACAAGTAAGCAGAAATATGTAATAACAAAAGAAAATTAAAACCATTGTGCTATGCTTGGATTTATTTTATTGCTACTTTCCTTTGTTGACACATTCATGCTCTCCCACACTCCCAAAGTGTGTTTGTCGAATTTGCTGTGGGAAATATTTTGCTCTGCTTTTAGTGATTTCCAAGTAAACAACTTGACAATACCAATTTGTTTGATAATCTGCTCCATGATATTTTGCTTATTTGATTTTAAAATCAAATTTTAGAAATGAGAGAGAAAAGGCTGTGCTTTGCGTTTTCCCTAATTTGTTTCAGACGGGCAAACTAAGATACAGGGCTTAAATAAAATCCAGTGAGCGTTAAACTCTCTTGATTTCAAATGGTTGTTGAGTCAGAGTCACTTGTCATTAAGTCCAAGTGGCAATGAATCAGAAAGCCAATACCTTGCCGAGGTGGGCAATTCACCATTAATATCTTCTTGGGATGCTAAATGGTGAAAGCAAACAAATGTATAGCAGGTTGTAATTTGAAAGCTAGTATAGCATAGTGGCAGGACTTTAAGAATAGGACATTCCCAAGTTCAAATCCTCATTCAGCCATGAAGCTCACTGAGCGTTGTTGGGGAAACCTCATGCTCTCATTGTAACCAGCTTTACATCAGTTTGTGAACCCTTACATAAAAAGTTCTCATGGAAATCACCAGCATCTTAATGCAACTTTCTCCCAATATATACATTTTTGCTTGCAGTTTTTCTAATATTTCTAATATTTGCAAAATTATTTCCTCTACTATAATTCATTCTTGTATAATATTTTCAACAACATATGCATTCTTTATGTACACTTTACATAGCATATGCATTTTTGTGCCCGCTACTTGATTGGAGAATTGCTTTGCAAAATTCGGAGAAGTGTGAATTTGGAAGATGACTGCATTTGGTTTATGTAATGTTTCAGGGAGTGCAAATTAGGTAAATTCACCTTTAAGTACAAATTGAATTGAATTTCTTCCCTATCCCTAAATGCCACCAATAAAATTGTAATTTCACATAGGCAGTCAGTTTGGGAACCGCTCAGATACCAATATGGCAGCCGTGTTAAAAAAAAATCATGGGTTCTTTGTGGTTTGCCTTATTTATGAAAATGTGAAATTTACCTTGGTATCAAATAATGAGATATTAAATTAGGTATATTGAGTGGTCTGGCCAAGGCAGAATAGTCCCACTCTATTCTGCCTTGGTCAGACCACACCTGGAGTATTGTGTCCTGGTTTAGGTGCCACAGTTTAAAGATAGTGACAAGCTGGAATGCGTCCAGAGGAGGGTGACCAAGATGATCAAGGGTCTGGAAACAAAGTCTTATGAAGAATGGTTGAGGGAGCTGGGTATGTTTAGCCTGGAAACGAGGAGACTGAGAAGAGATATGATAGCCATCTTCAAATACCTAAAGGGCTGTCACATGGAAGATGGAGCAAGCTTTTTTTCCTGCTACAGAGGGTAGAACTTGAAACAATAAATTCAAGTTACAAGAAAGGAGATTCTGACTAAACATCAGTAAGAACTTTCCCATGGTAAGAGCTCTTTGACAGCGGAACAGACTCCCTTGGACTCTTATTTCATTGGAGGTTTTTAAGGAGAGGTTAGATGGCCATCTGTCGTGGATGCTTTAGTTGAGATTCCTGCATGCAGGGTGATGATCCTTGGGATCCGTTCCAACTCTATGATTCTAAACAGAATGGCAGCTCCCCAAGTGCCATTGGTGACCCATCAGTTAAATTTCTCACAGTTCTTCAGAGAAAAATGAAATGGATGGTTTCTAGATTCAACTGCCCAGCGTCATGGAGCCCTGAAAAACTCACACAGAGGGATTCAGGGTGGGTCCTGTCAGGAGTGTCAGGCCCCAGTTACCCAGTTACCCAGAGATGCCACATACTGCTCACAAGTCTGCAAACGAGCCAATGGTTATATTAGAACAGTGTTGCTGCCATAGAATATTTCAGGAACAAGACATTGGCAGTGAAGAGATAAGTCAACTAACTGAAGAGTTTGATAACAGCAGCAGCTGAGAGAAATCCCCATAATTGCCAGAAACAACATAAGTCACTCCAAGTTAAGTTCATGAAGAATCATGTATGTATTGAGGGATAGCTTTGGAGTATTTAAAAATCAGTTCCGAAAAACTTCATTGTTATCAGCAGCAGGGTCACTGCAGATAGAAGAGGTGGTTGATAATTTCTGCAGACAGAACTGTAAAACTGAAAATGTGTAAAATACCTTTGTTGAGAAACAACTTATTAACAAGAGCTGTACCTTGTTTGAAGCACTGGAGAGAAAATCCATTTGCCTGTTCAGTATGCAGTCTGAGAGGAACAGCAATTAAAAAAAAAAAGCTTGCCTGAAGTACCTGAAGACAGATGCTTAACTGTTTTCAAGGCTGTTCATGGCGAATTTGAATCGTGAAATGTATATTGAACAATTCTTCATATATGAGAATAGAGCTTTTCAGCACCTGCAATTAAAGTATGGCCACAAGTCAAGAGTAAGAGCCGCATGTCAAGTTTCTGTAACATCATACTAAAGTGTATGATAGAGCAGCAGTTGCTAATATTTTGCCTCTATGCACACCTAAGACAGTGTGGTATAGTGGTTAGAGTTAGACTAAAACCTAGGAGACCAGGGTTTTGGACTCCAAATCAGCCATGAAGCTCACCTTGAGCCAGTCACTGCCTCTCAGCCTAACCTACCTCATAGGGTTGTTGTGGGGATTAAATGAGGAGAGGGAGAACCCCTCCTTGAGCTCCTTGGAGGAAAGGTGACACATATACATGTAATAAATAAATTTGTAAAGAGTTACTTCGGCACTTTCAAACCTTATATCTGCAAACTCCTCATGGGAATATCTGCTTGAAAAATGGACTTTGCCTAGGATAGGTAAAGAGCATGGAAGGTGCTGGAACTAGGTGCAAGCGATCTATAAACCTGCACGACTGGCATCCCATGTTGCCTGGAAAATGCAGCAAAGCACAGCAATTCCAGGGGGTGAGGTTACAGTGGTGCCTCGCAAGACAAAATTAATTCATTCTGCAAGTTTTTTCGTCTAGCGAATTTTTCGTCTTGCGAAGCACGGTGTCGGAAAAGTTTTGGAAAAGCTTCAGAAATCACCAAAAACCTCAAAAAAGGCTACCACACCGTGTTTTATGAGTTGCTCCTCGAAGTCAAGTCGCAACTGTATTAAGGGTGTTAAGAAAAAGGAAACAAACTTGCAAAAAACGCAAGACGTTTTCGTCTTGCGAAGCAAGCCCATAGGGAAATTTGTCTTGCGAAGCAGCTCAAAAACCGCAAAACCCTTTTGTCTAGCGAGTTTTTCATCTTGCAAGGCATTCGTCTTGCGGGGCACCACTGTATTTGGTACAGCTTTGCTCCACTGCCTCCACTTTTAGTTTTGTGTATGAGTTGAATTTTTGAAAAGAAGCTGTGTGTGTGTGTGTGTGTGCATAGAAGTGTAAGAATGACCGCTCCCCACATTAAATGGGGGGCGCCCCCTGGACCCTATGCGGCGCCATTAGCACAGGCTTGGCTTTGCCTCCCCCCAGGTGGGATACCTGGAGGTCTCCGCCTCAGTCAGTTGCCCAATCCCGCCTGGGGAGGCGTTGCCAAGGTGATCAGGCCAGGTAGGGGGAGGGGCTACCTGCCCACACAATAGGAGGAGGCTCTTACCTGGGAATCGTCAGTTGGCTCCAGAGCTTCTCCCACCCTACCCACCCTCAGTTAAGACTTCTTTTGCAGGCTAACCTTTTCTTCACAGGTACGCGGGCGCTGCTATGTCAAGGTTGCTGTTGAAGGGCCGGAAAGGAATTCCCCTCCATTGGTAGGTTTGCCTTTCCCGTAGCAAAACATCACAACTTTGGCAGTATCAGGCCTTGGGCGGAATCCTTTAGTCTATTTTCCCTGAATTGGGGGGGGGGCGTGCAGCGGCGACCCATGCCCCCCTCCTCTTTGTGGCGGCGATACCAGGGTTCCCTGTTAAAGGAGTTGTTTGAGGGAAGGCTTTGGCCGTATGCCTAGAGGTTGTCGTTGCTCTCCCCTGTGACAGCGGCGTAATGGGGGCGGGTTCTCTCTGCTTGAACATATGTTCTCCAGAGCCAGCCCATCCCCCCAACACTGAATAACCCTGTTGTTCCCCAGATCCCCGGCGGGGGACTGGGAGGGATAAACGCCCAATGCCTGAGCCAAGGTCTACCCACATCTGAAGCATAATAAAGTTGTGGCCAATTTTAATCCCATAGCACGTTGTCTTGAGCCGTTATTCCACATGGGGGCCGCCCAGGGTTTGGGGGACTCTGCCTGTCCACGCAATAACACACCAATATCTCTATAATGCCATGTCCTTTCCCCCTAGAGCTGCTGCCAGGAATGAGAAAGCTGCCTCGGAGGTGTGCCACATTTGCCGCTGACTCGCCTCCTCTCCATCCTCAAACTGGCTGCTACCTCTTCTCCTCTCCGCCTCAGGTCAGGCCTAACCCAGGAGTGGAGGTATGGTCAGGCGTGAGGAAGCTGCCTCTGCAGCTTCCTTGTACACCAGAGCGAGGCTCTGTTGAGGGAGCCTGTCATGGGGCGCCTGGTTGCGCCCCCTCAAAAAAATGTGCCTGGGGCTATGCCTGCCCCAGCCCCAACGCTACGTCACTGAGCCGGAATGAGGGTGCTAAGCTGTACCCTCTCCAATGCTAGACATGCTGTTCTCCACAAGGAGGGTTAAGTCTGAAGCGGGCACCTCCTTTAATCACTAGGTAGGGATCTTCAAATCTGTCAACTTTGGTTTCTCTTATGTTCTTGCTGTCAAGTTAAGTTCTTCACATTTTCATATCAGGTTTATAAGGAAGTTCTCATGAAAATTGATCAGCATTTTAGTGTGATTTTTCCCGTAATACGACACACTTTGCAGAGCAATTTCCTTGCATATAATGCATCCTGGTCTTTTAATTTTATGACTATATGCATTTTTATGCACACTTTATCACAGGATATACATTTTTATACATATGTTGCATACATTTTTTATTATTATTTTACCAGAGAGATGCACTGCAATTTTTTTGATGGCTGTGTTTTGTCTCATGTATTGTTTTGCAAATTTGCAAATTAGGTAGGTTCACCTTTAAATGTGAGCTGAATCAAATTTCTTCCTCATATCTACGCCTGAGAAAATGATAAGAGAAGTGGGTGGGGAGAAGAGGATGCAGAAATTATTGAAAGCTTCCCCATCCATTTATGTGGCAAAGGGGACGGAGTAGACCAACTGTGAGAGGTGAGTGCTGCCAAAGCCAGCATAGATAAAAACTCCAGGCTCACCGCCAGTTACTGTCTTTTAGATTTATTTACAAAGTTCAAAAAGGTTTCCAGAGCTTCAAAGCATGTCCATCTCAGTCTGATTAGATGCCTCGAATGCTTTTTTTTTTTTTACTCCTCCTTCCCCAGCAGGCTAATCGGCGGAAACCCCGCCTCCTATCTCCTCTGTTCAAAGGATAGCTAGTTCCGGGCTGAGCATCCCCCCTCCCTTCCTCTTCTTCGCTGTCAGAAGAGAGGCTGCTAATTAGCTCTTTCGGCTCTCTATAAGTGCTCCTCTCCCCCTTTGGGTCTTTTGCCATGTGCATCTCCCTGACACCAACCACCTTCCTTCTAGAAAAAGCACTCATGACTTTTTTGTCCTTTTTAAATGAATCATTGAAGGAGTGAAGTCTCCTTGGCCTCAGAGCTACTGTCATGGTTGGGAAGAGATGGAAGAACTTTGCCTCCAGCTGGCAAATAGCCTCAGGCTATTCAAAGAAAGAAAAATCTGCTACTGATTGCCACCACTATTTCCCGTGTAGACCAATAGCTATTTCTGCCACATAGATAAACAGGTTGCACCATAGTGAAATAGCTTTTGTTGTTGCTTTTGACCTAATAAGGCAACTGAGGAGGTGAAGCTGGACCACATACAGTTGATTCACAAGCCCCTTCCCCCTCCGATGTACCTGGGGCCCAGTTCTTAACACCTCTGGGATAGAGGGCTGGTTGTAAAAAGTGGTCCCACCATGTGAGCTAATGGAGAATGAGTGTGATAAATAAACAATTAAGGTTTTTTTTTCCAAAGCCATTCCCAGGTGGGCATTTTGTTGTCAAGCATAATAGGCAGGACCAGCATGTGAACCTATTCTCAGGTTACTTTCCCCACCATTTCCACCTTTATAATGTCTGTAGGGAGAACACGACTGAAGGTTAAAATCTGTGCAATGGTGATCCATAAATCTGATACACACTATTAGCAAGGTCTTTTGAAAACCATTCTTTCACAAATCACCTTGGATTGTGCAATTACATTTCTGGAACCCAGGAAAAATATTTCAGTGCAAAATCTGAAATAATAATTTGTATGATCTATGGCATGTTTCTAACTGGTTTTACTATTCAGAACACATTTTTGTTTCAGTATAGTTTGGAGGCAATACTTTTTCTTAAATTGACACTTAAATTTCTTTGGCTGAGTTTTTGTTAGCATATTGTGTCATTGCTAGTAACAGAATATTAAGGACTTTTTGTGTGGCCAAGTAGATATCTCTTCCTAAATCTTGATAGGCAAGGCCATACATAGGTAGAAGGAACCAATAATTGCATTTTGGTGGCGAATAGCAGCTGATATCTTTAGCATGAGGTACATGCAAACTTGATAGCTATCTATGTCAATAGGCATAGTTACATCAGCCAGAGATAACAAAGTGACAGGAAATAGACAGAATGCTGATTTTGCCTTGCCCGCAGAATAATATAGGCAAATGATACACTGCCTGTCCCTTTCCTAGGAATCTCAAATTCTTTGTATTTATCATCTTGAAAAACTGACAGTTATAAAACAATAGCAATTCCAGAAAAACATAGGTTTACAAGGTGTCATAAAAATGCATTTAGTAAGTATATTGGATATTTCCTCAGCTGCCCTACTGGAAGATACAATTTCCCAGAAAAATTACTGATTTACAAACTGTATCTGAAACTGATTTTCAAACTGTATCTGAAAAAGGAACACTCTGTTTGATTTTAGGTCAAAGTGTTATGAACCTTTATCCTTACACCATGCAGTAGTGTAGTGGCAAATTCAGAAGTTCTGGGTCCCTTCATGATAGTCACAGCCATGCCCTTTCTAAGATAATACAATAATTTTATACAATAAGGATGCACTACAACAATCAATGCAGATCTCCATGTGTTGCCGTTCACCTATTTTCTGTGCAAATTGCTCCAGCATCTTCTGTCAGAGTGACTTCAGTTGTGTTTCCCATGAAGATTTGCAAGCATTTTACTCTGCCTTAATATATTGGGGCCAGGGCTGGGAGAGGCAAAATGATAAGAACGGGAATGATGTAAGCATCTTCCCCTGAGCACTGATATATGTCAAGGGATGGGGTGGGGTGGGTGGGGGTGGGAAGGCTGAGCTGAATTCTGCTCAGCTGTTCTAGAATAGACTGCTTTATTTGATAATATATCCTGAAGAGTTTACCGTTTCTTTCTTTTTCAAGGTAAACAGACAACATTATCTGAGAATATGGAGTGTGCACAGACTGATTTCTGAACATGTTTGCAGGGTTATATGAAACTGACAGTGTTGGGGACAGAGAAGGGAAATGTGCGAGTGCATGCAGCAAAAAGTATGACAGGCCTGTCTGGTTAACAATTTGGGGCCAAGATGACAAAAGAAACAAAGAAAAGGAAAGCTGCCCTTAGCAGGATGCTGGAAAGAAGAGCAAGCTTGCTGTGCAAAATGTCATGGATCATCAACGTGAATCTGGCAGGGTTCTGCTTCAAATACTGGGAAGGCAAGCAGATGCATGGGGGGAATTCTTAAATGACTTTCAACACTGCAGTCCTGGATGGTATACACACTAGGCTTGTGGTAAGTTTCCTTGAGCTACCCACTTCTTAGCAAACCTCTGTAGAATTGTACTGCACAGTGTTCCTGGTACCTGTCAAAAGGATGTGTTCAAGTGCAGCATATATCTGCTTATACTGGAGGCTGGAGGACAAACAGCGGGGAATGGCTACTGTTCCCTTCATGCCCTGATTTCTGAAGAACATGGGAATCAGACTTCATTGGAAGCTGGATGCAGAAATACTCAACGGACCCCTAGTCTGACCAGGAGGGCTCTTATGTTCTTACATGTACCTTTGAAGGTGATATTTGGGTTCTTGATGGTGGAATGTTAAAGAAGCATACATGTGATGTACACAGCATTTTCAAGCATTAAAAAATATATGTACAGTGATGGAACTGAACTAAACACACACACACACACACACACACACACACACACTATTGCACAGCTTGACACATTAGCAAGTTGGCAGCCAAAAACATTTCCTGATGGTTGTCAACCATCTTTGCCGTTTACAACATTTGCTGGAACAGTATTTTAGGATGGAGCCTTTAAAGCCTTCTCAGACTCAACTGGTAAAATGACTCTTGAACTCAATCGCTTGAGCTGCAAGAGACCTTTTCTCCTCTTCACTAAATCTTTACAGACCTTTGTAACACAAGAAGCAGCTGTACGTTTAACAGGAGCATTATGTTTACTGGCTTGAGCTAATAGTTTTATACCCTCACAACAAGAAAACTGTCAAATAAAGATGGTTTTAAAAGTACATAACAGTGTTTCCCCCAACATCTTGCACTTTTGGTGAGGATCAACAATAGCATAGCATTCCTTTAAATGCTGCTCTAAAACAGAGAGGTGCGTTTGACAACATTTTATCCCATTAAGAAATGCATTCTCTGTTTTGGTGGGTTTGATCAGGCAAAAATGGGAGGGGGCAAAATGTTCATAGAGTTTTGGCCCCTGCCCTGATACACATTTATCAACTCTCTCTCTGCATCTGATAAGGCACTCTCTCTTTCTAAAATATGTTTCTCAGTTTTTGAGAATACAACTGCAAAAATCCATGGGATGCACAAATCTATCAAAGGAAAACAAAAAAGATAACTGTAGCTGACCATGACTGAGTGAAGTACAGCGATTGTTTACTTCACCTTCAATATTAAGAAAGGAATATGGAGTGATGGGTAAAAATTTACATCAGAATGAAATCAGAACCAAAGGTATTCTTATAAGAAGAAGTTAGAGCATAGCTTCCCATTGAGGCTCAAGACATTTTGCTGTCTGAGGCAATGGGCAACAGGCCATTTGGGCAAAAGATTCCTGCTTTGCTAGGGATTGGACTAGATGACCCATGTGGTGCCTTCCAACTCTGCAATTCTGTGATTCTTTGCTTGCTCTCCCTATTCCACATACAGAAGATGACAAGACTAGCAGCTGAATCTTGCTGTAGCACGAGTGGTGGGACAGCTTCCTCCGCTGCACCCAATGCAATAGAATAGCTTAGGGTGAGGTGGGCAGGCCAGGCCATGGAGGGTTGGGAGAACCCCTAAAACAGATAGCTTAGAATGTTCTTGAAAACCAGGAGTGTGGTGGAGTCTCCTTCTTTGGAGGTCTTTAAGCAGAGGTTTGACAACCATATGTCAGGAGTGCTCTGATGGTGTTTCCTGCTTGGCAGGGGGTTGGACTCGATGGCCCTTGTGGTCTCTTCCAACTCTATGATTCTATGATTCTAGGTGCTTGGAGAACTTGAGTAGAGATAGTGCTGCTGGGGTCATGTCCTACTTGTGGGTGTCCCATAGGCATCTGGTTGCCCACTGTGAGAACCAAATGCAGGACTGGTCTGTTACACCAAGACTCTTCTTATGTTCTTAAAGATGGACCCCCAAATTTGCTTTGCCCTTTTGACTGAGGTTAAATTTAATTTGGAAGCTAAACCTTCCCTACATGAGTGTTATGTAACCAAGACAATTGATCAGCTGACTGAATGGAGATACTTATGACATACAGTTGCCACTTCCACCCCATCTTTAACTGCATCCATAGCATTTCACAAGGCACTGGGGGGAGGCAGGGATTCAGCACTGTGCTATGTTGAACTTTAGGGGGTCTTGGGTTGCCGCTTTTAGGCCTTAGGCCAGCCACCACACTCCCAGGTTGCATGACAAGCAGGGGCAGATCTACTATGGAACCACTGAAACTTATGCTTCAGGGCCCCTAATCCTGGAGGGACCTCAGAAGCAACTTTAGCCCACATTGATTAAACCTTTTGGGTCCAGTAGACCTAATTTGAGTGGCGCGACTCAATCTGATTAATTTTTCTTGTATAAATTTCAGCAGTCCCTAAGTTTGACAGCTACTGCACAGATGTGATATGGTGATCTGTCATGGACAACCCCATTGAAGAAGATAACAGTGGTTACCCAGACCTCATTGCGGGTTGTGAAGGGGCCCCCATGACAGTTCAAGCTTCAGGACCCCCAAAACGTAGGTCCGCCACTGATGACAGACCCACAGGAGAAGTTTGTGCTCTGATGGACCTCAAAATGTGCAACTTCCTTCAACATTATCTGAGCACTCTGTATGGGATGGTGACTTTGCCATGCCAAAGTTTCTTGAGTTGAAACCAAAATGAGTTTGGGTCATGTTAAAACCTCCTTTGCCTGTGGGTAGCTGCTTGCTCCCTCATATCACATTCTTGCTGGGTGCAGAAAAACAACTGTGATTGAGTTGCCTCAATACAGAGCGATGCTGATGACATCCTTTTGCCACTTTTGCTCCCAGCTTTATCTGCAACCACAGCATTTCACAAGGCACTAAATCAGTTATATAGCAGTAATTATAAGAAGTGGGATGCTTTTTGTTGAGTTGTTCTCCAAAATTAGATCAGATCAAAACAGAGCTTGAAAAATAGACAGGCAAATAGTTCACCAAGATGGCTTTAACCTATCCATTTTATTTAGATGCCTTCTGTATTGTCAAATGAGGAGGGGAATGGGAGAAAACTGCAAACAAACTGACATTGCCCACAAATTATTGCTATCATTTCCTCCTTGCGCCCCAGAGGGGTTCATTTTCCCAGCTGAGAATGGCTAATTTATGTTTTGTGTGAACTCATCAGGTTTAAAAGCAAAATAGTCTAAAGCTGGGCAAGGGTGATTCTGAACACAGCAAACAAGTATCCAAGTTCTGTAGCCTTTTAAAAGACTTGACACAATCCTTTCGATCACAGCCCCCACTTCAAAAACAGCAGCAGCAGGAAACTCAATACAAGCCAATCTGCATCTCCTTCAAGGTTAGCACCACCCCCTACCTAGTTACTGTACAACAAGTAAAGGGTCAGGAGCTAAAACCTTCCACCCTGGATCGCTTGTTGCCTTGCAGTTGTTAAATACAGTGGTACCTCGGGTTACATATGCTTCATGTTACATACGCTTCAGGTTACAGACTCCGTTAACGCAGAAATAGTGCTTCAGGTTAAGAACTTTGCTTCAGGATGAGAACAGAAATTGTGCCCCGGTGGCGTGGCAGCAGCAGGAGGCCCCATTAGCTAAAGTGGTGCTTCAGGCTAAGAACAGTTTCAGGTTAAGAACGGACTTCTGGAACGAATTAAGTACTTAACCCAAGGTACTCATATTAGTTACCACATATCAAGCACAGCACATCATATACACTTGGTCACATAGACACAGGAGCCTCATGACAGTTTTTCAGGTAAATATATAATAAGGCCACTACAGTCAGGTAATGGAATGATTGGCCTGATGATTATCAGATTGTAGGAACAAGGAGGTAGGGTTTTTCACTGGTGGCACCAGTGTTGTGGAATGCCTTCCTTGCTGCAACCTTTTCTCAAAGAGGAGTTGCTCTGTCCCCTTTATCATTCTGATTGTCCTTTTCCAACTCTGCAATATCCTTTTTGAGAAGGGATGGCCAGGCCTGTTCCTTATCTGGCTTATCTCCTAGCCATTCTCCAACAACAGCCCCTGCTGACCGGAGCCCTGATTCCGGCTCTATGAGGGATGGAAGCCAAGGAAATTTCACACACTGTTTCTTAAACATTTTGCCCACTTTCAGCATCTTTTGTCTTGCCAATTAAATGCTGACTCTGGCCCTACCTGCTGAGAAATTAGCAAGTAGATAGGGACCTGGATTTAGCAAGGAACTCGGAGAGCAATCTTGTACTGCCAAGCTGATGATAGGCTGCTTAGCCCCAAATGTCTCTTCCATCTTGAATCGCTAATTTCCAGAGGCCTGGCTCATTTCCAGTGACACTCTGAATGGTTATCTCTGACAAAACTCCTGTCTGCTCAGCAGTTGGGCAGACCTAAAAGGTGAAACAGAGAATGAAGAACAATTGAAGCAAGAAATCTCTGGAAAGGCCTGCGAGAGCAAAGTATATAGTTGGTGAGAAAATGCCATGCCTCCCTCCACCCCCATTTCATAGCTTGGGACCTTAGCTTGATTAACTCACCTGACTTCAGCAAGCAGAAATTTATTGCTGAAATTTGTTTTTAGAGAATGAGGAAGGCACTGAGGAAAATAATGAATAAAAAAGCAATTGGGAGAATTTCTTTGAAAGGCCAGGCAGGCTCAGCTACATGGACTCTTTCTAGCAAGTTACAATTTTCTAAAACATATCCCAGTTTCATACAAACCTATGACCAACTGGATTCATGCCTCTGGTGCTGTTGGGTCCTGAGTCTTCTTTTTCTTAAATACACTTATGGAAAATAAGCCTGTTAACATTAGGTAGGCTCCTTCACTGGACTGTTTTTGAGACCTGCTAAATACTTATTTGTTCCCAGATATGTAATTTTATTATTTATATTGTTTTCAAATTGTGGACTTTTTCTGTATTTTGATAATTTTATGATTTGTATTTGTTTTTAAAAATCATTGGTGGTTTTTTTTTATGAGTGTTCTTTATTATTTTATGTAAGCTGCCTAGAGGCAGTTTTTAAATTAAGTAGTGTATAAATCTTGGCTTGACTCCCCCAGCTCCCAAGTGTGCTCTGACCATTGCCCTAAAAAAGGTGTGATTCTCAGTGGTGTAACCCTGGGTCCCATCTGTGAATGTCAGTGTGATATGGATAGGGTTAATCACATAGATCTGTCACACTTGATGAAGAAGAACCATGTTATTTCTCTCTTCCCACATGTCTGCTATTTGACAGCACAGTATCATGTGGAAACAGATTCTATGCTCCTTTTGTGTGTATGTGGCTCAACAGGTATTACTGAACTACCACTCCCATAAGCTGACCAGCACAGCTGATGACCAGAGATGTTGGGAGCTGTAGTTCAGCAAGATCTGGTGGGTCACGGGACAGGCACTCTGGTGTGTGTGAAGGGCACTTCAGTCAGAAAACATAGATTTTTTATACATATTTTGCTTTCAGATTGACTTGGGATAGTAGATCATTTACTGCTACTAGCTATCATCATTGATGGTGATACATTCATTCTCTGTAGGCTAAACAAAACTAACGCGAATGGAGAAGGAACCATGATATCTCTCCAGGCTCCAAGATTCATAACATGCTTCTAATTTATAGAAAAGTAATGTTTTAACATATCCTCAACAGGTTCAGAGTTTTTCTGCAGCTGTGTTCTAATAACTTCACCTGCAGGTAAAGATGGAGTGGCTACTGTGTTCTGATTTGGGGTTATTTTGGTATTGGGGGGAAAGCAATTTTTCATAATGGTGACTTTGTTCAACCTTGAGCAGCTGGCAAATTGAAGTCCTGGGCACAACTGTGTTTAAATCACAAGAGAGAGAAGCCTGAACCTGCTGACTACAGAGAACTCTGCTTACTTAATTGGCTCCAGATGGAAATCCTGGAACGGCCCAGGACAATGGGGGAAAGGAGGGAGAAAGGGGCAAAATCAAAATCAACTTGTAAATATTATCTCAGCTCCTCACAATGTAAGCAGAGTACACAAATAAATGTGTCTCAAGTGGTTTCCCCCCTCAAAATCAGACAGATTTTGATATTGATTACATCTTGCCATTGCGCACACTGATGCATATTATCGACTTGGTGCTCCAGTATGCAGTTACTGGGTCAGGATGTTTTCCATCTGGTTTTAAAGCTGAAATCTCTGAAGACCTGCAGATTGATGCCTGTGTGAGAGTTCTTAGTCTCCCACATTCATATGAAGCAGGCAAGGAATACATTCTCCTAAACAGAAAATAGTTCCTCTGTGAAAGCCCTATGTATTACAGTGAAATAGTGTGAGTCAAAAAGTCTTTGAGTAACTAATGGAGGTGGGAAGCAAACACCATTAGCGGAAAATGTGCTGAAAATGCCAAGGACATGGGTTTGAGTTCTGTATGGGCCAGCAGCATATCCCTGCATTGCAGAGAGTTGGACTAGACGATCCTTGCGCTCCCTTCCAACTCTACAATTCTATGATTCGATGACAACAACAGAATTGTACAGCTGCTTGCTAAGAGTCATACTATAGCATATATATGATGATTTAGTAGGTGGACTAATTTGTAAAGCTACCTTTGGCCCTGAGATTTGGTGCCCCTTTTGGCACCCTTGAAGGTCTTGTCACAGGACCAATTTTGCCAGCAGCTGAGTTATTTTCTGCAGGTTGTGTTCTGTGACGTGCACGTTGAGCAATTTCATCTGAATAATTTCACAGCCACACAAACCAGAATTGTGCGGGCTGCTGAATGGTGTCGTACAAATCATGGCATTTTGTGATAGATTATTTTGCTGATGCGAAGTGATGTCAATATGATTCAAGAAGGGACCAGGGTATTGTGCTGGAGATTTTCTATTATTACATTTTGATTGCATGGACTCTGAATATACTGAAGAATTTCTATGACTGCGTTCAACTGTTTTGAGTTCTGAGACATCGTTAGAGGGACCTGGCCGACTTTCCCCAGCAATCCACTCCAATACTTTTATTATAAACATCTCAAGTAGGCAAAGAGCCCATACAAAGTGTGTGTGTGTGGGGGGTTTGCTTTAAAAGGTTTCTACTCCTTCCCATCATGTCTTTAATGAAGTGGTTTTCAAACATTCGCTCTGAATGCTCTTCATGCCAATTTGCCTGTAAAGAAATCCTTGCATGTCTTCTACAGAATTACTGCTTTTTGCAAAGGAGCAGTCTAGGGATCAATCTAAGGAGGACATTCACTTCACAAGGGATGCTGGTTGGACCACAGCTGCAGCTGTACCTTACAGAGACTGAATGGCCTAGCTGCTTTTGGGTGGAGGGAAAGCTTCTCTGTGATTACTGGTTTTCTCTTCTGTGGAGCACAGTTTCAAAAGCAACATATAAGCATACTGCTTTGTTAAAATCACTGCCCCGTACCAGTCTTCATAGAATTGTAGAGTTGGAAGGGACCTTGAGGATAATCTAATCCAACCCCCTGCAGTGCAGGAATATTCAGCTGTCTCATACAGTGATCGAACCTGCAACCTTGGAGCTATCAGCATCATGCTCTAACCAACTGAGTTATCCAGGCTTCTCTTTCAGTTCTTTTTGTTAAATATTTTTTTATTAATTTTCAATTACAAAAATCCAGTATGTGCCACATTAATTAATACCAAATAGCAATATCAATTCAAATACAAATCAATTACATAGCCAATTATAAATTTTGTGTGGCTTCCCACGTGCTGTACTTCAAGGTCTGATTCCCTTTAATTCTGCCTCCAGACTATTGCTCAAACCAAATACCATCCACTCATGATAAAATCCCTTATACCACAGCTACAATAATTAACTTCAGTTCGCATTAACACATATAATAATTTGTAAATTCGTAAGTGAAGTTCTCCTTTCTTCTTCCTGTGTGAGGTTTTGATTTCCACCAGTTGTTCCCTTAATTCTTTATTATGTCCATATAAGTTATTCCTGATCTCCTTTGTGCCTTCCGGCTTTGTTGACTCGAAGTTACTCTGTAGAATTGTACTGCACAGTGTTCCTGGTACCTGTCAAAAGGATGTGTTCAAGTGCAGCATATATCTGCTTATACTGGAGGCTGGAGGACAAACAGCGGGGAATGGCTACTGTTCCCTTCATGCCCTGATTTCTGAAGAACATGGGAATCAGACTTCATTGGAAGCTGGATGCAGAAATACTCAATGGACCCCTAGTCCGTTACTCTGGAGAGATCTCTCTTTTTGTTCTCAACTCTTCTGATTGCAGCTGTAAAATTCCACTTCCGATTTGAAGCAGGGCGTCACCCAGCGTCCTGCCAAAACCCTGGCAGGCCTCCAAATTCTCCCCTCCACATCCAATCAAAACAATTAATTATAATTATTCATAGAAGAATGATCTGGTGTCGATCAGAGCCCCGACAAGTCTTTAAAGTCCCTCCTCCTCTCAATCAGAGGGCAAGTAAGAAATTAACTCCGCAGAGGCTCCAAGTCTTTTTTATAATTATTCCAAACAAATATTTTGCTCACACAGTCCTGTTACTATTATAATCCATATCTGTACTCCAATCTCCTTTCTTCTTCATTTTTTTTCTCCATTCTTGGGGCAGGGGGGTTGCCAAGTCATTTATGTAACAAAGGATTTCTAATGAAGTGATTGGCTCCCCCCTACAACACCATCTTGTTGCTTGAATGAAGTCATCTTTCCAATTATAATGTGTATGACCTTGTAGCTGTTTCAATTCAGCAGTCCTTAATTTTGTCCCATCATTACCAGCACACGTCTGTGCATTACCCCTAATTAATCTCTTAATGAACAGAAGAACCACTGCTCTTAATGGCGGTATTAGAGGGTTACTGAGAGGCGAAGTGCTTTTGCACCCAGCATCTCCCTGCCTCTTACATGCATGTTGGAGCAAAAGCCAGGTACCGAGATGAACCACGAGTAAAGCTCACTCCCCCCAGGCTCTGGGGGAAGTTTACAAAGATAATTACCCTCTATCATCTTTGTATATTGCTTGGCCAACGATCTCCGCTATCGTGGGAGCTGTGCCATTAAGGCAACCAGAAACCGGAAGGCCCCTTTCAGTTCTGAGCAGTTAAGTCCTTTCTATTTGCAAGCATTTCCACTAACAAATTCCCAAAATGCAACCTCTTCAATCTTATTTATTTATTTTGAATTTATTTAACAAAATATAGACTGCTGAATAAAAAAATAAACACATCTCCAAGCTGTTCATGTATGTGAATCCCATTCCCTCTCCCCACTTTTATGGCAGAATGCAAAAATTCCTATAACACCTGCTTGGCAGTGACTATAACAGACACCTGACATGATACAGTAACATAAACAAGTATTATACAAATGGTCTCTTAAGTAGAAAGGAAGCTGTCAAGAACTCGATATGATCAGGCAGTGATGAGGCCATTCCAGTAACCTGTGATTTTATTTGTTTGTTTGTTTGTTCCAGCAATCTGTTCCAATGTGTCAGTCAAACTAATTCAAGGTGCTCTGGCCCCCATAAAGCATTGGGAGTTCTTTGTCTTCAAGACACATCAGTAAATGGTTTCTCTGAGGCAATTTTAAAATGTAGTTACTCTCTATGGACAAATTTGAAAAATACAACAAATCATACCTGAGTGGGAACCATTTTGGTTTTGCTTTTTGGTGTATCAATTGCTTTGGGGGTAAATATTCCCTCATAAACTTTAGACCATTGGTGGGGAATCTGTGGCATTCCAAACACAATTAGGTTCTCATCATCCCTGATTATTCACTAAGTTGTCTTGGACTGATGGGAGTTGGAGTCCACAACATCTGGAGGGCCACAGGCTCCCATCCATGCTTCAGGTTTCCAAGTGTTTGACTTTCTCCATGATTTCCTCTTTCATTTTCAGCAAATTAAATTTCATTTGAATCTTACCAACAATTCCTAACATAGGTGCTGCTGCTACAAGCATTAACTAGGGAGTATCATATGTCCCTCATTATGACCAGAACAGCTAGTGGCAATGTGGTTAGGGATACCATGAACCGATTGGAGAAGGTGGATTAAGGCAGAACAGGAGAAAAAGATGACAATTCCCTTATGTAAACATTGCTTGTGATGGTTCCAACCCTTATGCTCAGGTCCTGCTTACATAGGCATAGAATCATAGAATCATAGAGTTGGAAGAGACCACAAGGGCCATCGAGTCCAACCCCCTGCCAAGCAGGAAACACCATCAGAGCACTCCTGACATATGGTTGTCAAGCCTCTGCTTAAAGACCTCCAAAGAAGGAGACGCCACCACACTCCTTGGCAGCAAATTCCACTGTCGAACAACTCTTACTGTCAGGAAGTTCTTCCTAATGTTTAGGTGGAATCTTCTTTCTTGTAGTTTGGATCCATTGCTCCGTGTCCGCTTCTCTGGAGCAGCAGAAAACAACCTTTCTCCCTCTTCTATGTGACATCCTTTTATATATTTGAACATGGCTATCATATCACCCCTTAACCTCCTCTTCTCCAGGCTAAACATGCCCAGCTCCCTTAGCCGTTCCTCATAAGGCATCGTTTCCAGGCCTTTGACCATTTTGGTTGCCCTCCTCTGGACACGTTCCAGTTTGTCAGTGTCCTTCTTGAACTGTGGTGCCCAGAACTGGACACAGTACTCCAGCATCTTGTTGGCCACTGTGAATGCTGGATTTGATGAGCCTTTGGCCTGACCCAGCAGGATTCTTCATAAGTTCTTGTGTACAAAATGCATCATTGTTTACTAGCCATTAAGAGCCTAAAAGGAAAAAGAAACAAACCATGACAGATTGAATAGATCCAAAACAGAATATGTCATGTGACAGCTCAGTCAATAGAGCATGAGACTCTTAATCTCAAAATCATGGTTTTGAGTCCCACGTTGGGCAAAAGATTCCTGCACTGCAGGGGGGTGGACTAGATTGCCCTTGTAATCTCTTCTAACTCTACGATTCTATGAATAAGTTCTTTATCTTCTCCCCTATGAGTATGAGGGAAACCATATGAGTTTAGAAATCTCAAAAATGGTTATCACAGTACCAGAAAAACTGTAGAAAAGAGTGCAGTGGTACCTGTGGTTATGAACGCTTCAGGTTACAAACTCCGCTAACCCGGAAGTAGCTGCTCCTGGTTGCGAACTTTGCCCCAGGATGCGAACGGAAATCGCGCTCCAGAGGCCCCATTAGCAAAAACGCGCCTCAGGATAAGAACGGTTTCATCTTAAGAATGGACCTCCAGAATGAATTAAGTTCGTAACCAGAGGTACCACTGTAACCAAAACGATTGAGGGATTGGAGTTTCTTCCCTATGAGAAATACTTTAGAGCGAAAGAACCTTATTCAGGCTTTAATGTTCCTGTCTTTGTCAACATGGAAGCAGGCCATGGGAAAGTTCCAAGAAGATCCGCACGTAATCTTCCCATGAAGAGCATGACCATCTGTAGTGACAAAGCCTTCACACGTACAACTGTAAGTGCAAAAGCTCCCTTGTCACAAACAGCTTAGTTTCTAAGCAACCTACACTAAGCAATCTTGTGAGTAGCAAGATTGTCCATGATGTTCAGTAGATGATGAATGTTCATAGTGATTAATACCTATTTTAAGCCCATAGAATCAGAGAAAGGGCTGGTGAAGGAGGAGGATTGTCCAATCAGATATGACCATGCAAGCTTGGGCCCAACTCTAGGATCTGAGTTAACCTGGGATTCAGCTGAATTGGATTGATGCAAACTGAATCTGTTTGGGCTCTGGATCTGGATCAGGTCACCCCTTATCGTCCCAGGGGAGTTGGAATAGGGGGCTCATGCACAGCCCTCTTCCAAAGAGCAATTCTGGCCAAGATGAGAAAATAAGGATGATTTCTGAGCATCATCCTTATATAGTGTATAGTGGTTTGAATAAAGGAAATGCAATATTTCTGAAACAGAAGTGTTCTCTTGAAAGAAATCTCTCCCTCCCTCCCTCCCTCCCTCCCTCCCTCCCTCCCTCTCTCTCTCTCTCTCTCTCTCTCTGTGTGTAAAATGAAACAGAATGAGTCTACCACTATACCACCCATGAGGGAGACTCAGAAACAATTACTTCAAAACCGACAGAAAGAGGTAGAATTGATTCTCATTGTTGCCAAAAGAATGTTGTGAATATAACCCCCAAGAAGAAAGTGGAAACCAGCTGTAACTAGTCTATTGCACTAGGAACCAGAACTCAAATGATCAGGGGTGTATTCAAAAATAAAATAAAATGGAGGGTGTGTGAAAAAGGTAATGCCCAATAAAATGAAAGGGGAGGGGAGAGAGACAAGGAAAGATGAAGAAACTTTCTGACCCATAACTGAACTTTACTAATCTGCAATAATATCATGGGGTCTATCTCATCCACCAATCCCTTCATGCTTCAGGCCACACTGAATATCTGTTAATCTCCACTTGTTATAAGGTATTAAAAAATAACCACAATTGATCTTAGATACTTTACATTTTCTGTACTTCAGTCCTGAATTTATCATTCTTTTCCCTTTCTCCTCCCTGTGCTAACACTTAAAATGGCATCCCAACTGAAGATGTGGGAGTCTGAAATTGGTAAGAGGATCTGAGCTGTGTGCCCTTTCTTCTGGAAAGATTCAAACCACGCCTGCACAATTTTTGTCCAAACTAAAAGCAGCCTTTAAATTCACTGACATGCTTTATAAGATCTAGGTTTCTGAAAATATCCTTCAGAGCTGTAATTAAAAGTAAAAAAAAAAAAAAAATCCCAAAATTCAAATTTACATTTGGGGATCTTTGCCTAAATTCACATGTGTAAGAATTTATTTTATATCAGAAATGAAATATCTGATTGGAGAAGGGCTGGAGCTCAATTGGAGGACATCTGCTTTTCATGCAGATGGTCCCAGGGTCAACCCCCAGTATCTCCAGGCAGAGGAGGGACTAGATGGTAGAGGATAAACTAGATGGATGGACCAAAGGTCTGGCTTGGTATAAGGCAACTCCCTATGTTCTTATCAAAAGAATCTGATTTCACAGGGAGCCAGTTTGGCCATGCCTTGCAGCTGACCAAGCCAAATACAACCTACTAGCCATGTTTAATGACCTTCCATATGTCCAGTACCTACCCTTCCTATTTCTTCAGTCCTGTAGATTTGAAAAAGGAAGTTTTTCCATGCCCCTTGGGGTTGTTGTCATGGGCTGAGTGGTGGCTCAGAAGCTGTAACAGTATCTTCCTTGGCCAGCAGATTCCAAATGCTTGGTACATAAATTCCCAGAGGGAAAACAGCATAACCAAACTGCAAAGCATTACCTCTGCCTCCAATAGCATTCTTACAGGACCCTTTTAGGAAATGATCCTATACACTTAAGTGAGCTCAGAAGTAGATGAGTTCTGGCACAGTTAAACAATACTATCATCCTCTCTGTGAGACCTGGAGCACTTGCACCCTGCCTTGCAGGCCGTTTTCCACCTGGCCTGGGAGGGCAGGGCCAGCACTGATTCCAGCTAAAAAAAGTTGAGGCTGCTGAAGAGGCAGAGGCCATCTTGGCCATCTCTTGGTGCAGACTAGGTCATCAGGGCTGAGCTTCTACAGCCGCCATCTGCATAGCTGTCAATTTACAGATTTGAAAATAAGGGACCAGCAGCCTTGAAAATAAGGGACCAACAGCCAAAATAAGGGACCTGCAGCCTCACCTGTTCCAGGCACTCCAGTCTTCCTGTTCTCCTGCAGTCTGGTCAAACTCATGCTGGTAGCTTCGAGAACACTGTCCAACCAACTTTGTAACCAGAGGTTCAACTGAATAGAATCTGAATCACATGCACCACAAGGCCTATGCAGCCTCAACTTAAGATGGCGCCCCGACGTGACCAGAATCCAGAGATTCTCCGAGGACTGGAAGAAATTTACAGAGTATATCAAAAATTTCTGTGATGAGCAAATAACGTTCGTTGGCTTTCAAGAAGCTCTGTGAAATTACTGTTAGAAATATTGGTTAAAAAATATGATGTGATTAAGAGTATTTGAGTGCAATATAATATTGGGAAATGTGGATAAAAAATAAATGGAAAATTATCAGACAAGCTGAGGGAAGTTCTGGAAAAAAGGGTTTAAGTTAAAAATGGATGTATAATTTTGTAAAAATGTTTTGTTTTTAATGGAAAATCTAATAAAAAATATTTATTAGACTAGGTAAAAACAAAAAAACAAAAAAAACAAAGTTTGCAGCAGCACGTGCAACAAAATGGCGTCCAGCATTCAAAACCGCCCTCAACTTGCATTAACTAGCCACACACAAGGCATCCAAGCTCCACCCCCCAGTCGTTCTCAGACTTCTTATTGGGTGAGCAACCAAGCCAAAGAACACAGTTGGAGCCTCCCTCCTCCCTGGCCGGCAGGGAGGGAGGGAGAGGAGCTGCTTCCTTTGAAATTTAAGGGACATTTAAGGGACATCTATCAATAAGGGACAGCAGCAGGACATGGTGCTGGAATAAGGGACTGTCCCTTCAAATAAGGGACACTTGACAGCTATGCATCTGCCATGTCCAGGATTGGCAGCAACAGCAGCAGGTATGTTCTATACTTATGATAATATTTTATTCTCTTGCACATTATGCTGTTTTAAATGTACATTTTATATTTGACTTCCTTTACTAATGTTTCACTTTGAAATCTTTAAGATAATAGTTTCCTGTTGCTTTGAAGGTATACTTGACTTCCTTCAGTAATGTTTTATTCTGGATTGTTTCATTTGATGTTTTAATGTAGGTTTGATATCCCCCCCTAAAATTTATATTTTACAGTACAGTACAGAAATAATACCCAGTTGTCACAACAGCTTGTTTTGAAGGTGGGACCCCAGTTCTATATTTTTACTGATACACAGGATCCCAATGACACTCACAACTGACATAGAAGTAAAGAACAACCAAGAACAGGCCCCAATTTGAGCTGCTAGGATGTTTTCTCCAAACCACATCTACCTGCCCCACACCTGACAGTGACTCTTTTCTCTCCCATGCCTTTTTTTAGCACCTTCCAGTGATGTGTTTTGGACTTAATGCCACAGGTTGGGAACAACATCTGCCATATGTACCACTTTTAGCGCGTGCTTGCTCTTAGAAAACTTCCTATCACTTGGCCATAGGTGGTTTATTCTCAGCCCCTCTCTTCCTACTCCACTCCATGTTCTATTTAATCAACAAAAAATCAGCTCACCACTCCAGTCCTATTGATTTTTGTAACAGATTTCAGTAGTACCTGCAAAGAGAAGCCAAAAAGTGCTACCTTCTTATCCTTTGATTGATGCTTTCTTTTAACATACATGACAAAGTGATAGATGTACTTAGTTAACTTTCTCCAAAATCATTAATGCCACCCTTACCGGCTGGCTACCCAGGTATTGGTTAAATAGCTGTCATGCATTTTGTTACCTGAAACTCTGCACTACTGAATAAGCAGCCCATTAATTTTCTTTCAGCATCCATAAAGAAGAACAGGTATGAAATGCAACAGCTGAAAGGGGGAGGAAAAGAAAATGCTGTGAATGTTCAAGTGCCCTACTGTATTGGATATTTTTTATTTTTTTTGTCCACCAGAACAGCGGCTTTAAAAGGTAAATTTACATCTTGGCGGAAGCTTAATATCCGTGTCCATTTCCATGATATTCGATTTTCAACTGTTGATCACAGAGAGCCTGCTTACATTAAGGAAAGAACTATCTGAGATGCTTCGGGCCAAAGATTAGCCTGCAGCTCAGGATTTATATGCAGCTCTCATGGGTCAGGGATGTTAGAATGTATAAAGGATTGCTTTCTTTGGTTCAGAATCCCTGAATAATGGGATGGCCTTCAGTTCTACAAACAAGTAGTAGGGATAAGACTGTATGCCATATTCCACATGCTTATACTTTCTTCAGGATAGTGTGCTGTTTGACTGTGTTTGTTTCCTTTTGCCTGCCTTATATGCTTACCTGTGGGGTGTCTGTCTAGTGTGGACATGTGTATGGAATGGAGGAAGTGAACAGCCCATACCCATCTCACATTCACAGCCCCTTTTCTTAGAAGCACCAGCAAAGGACATGTTTAACCCCACCAACCATAAGCTTTAAAAGCTTGAAAATTAATGAACCTAGAAATGTATTTAAAATGTTAACTGGGTGTGGCAGAAGTAAACCAGCTCCCGGGCTCATGACAAATCATGCCTGTAGCCCCCCGGCCCAGAAATTGACCATTATTGCAATACCGGGGTGGAACACATCACAATAATTATGTCCCAAGGTTATTCTTAAAACATGTGCATATCTTCGTTTTCTCAATTACCATGTAGAACCAAGTTGTGCCGAAGCAGATGATATTCTGGTCCCCCACCTCCAGTTTCCCTGTGAGATTTATTCTAACAGCTACCAGTAAATTGCTGACTAGTTTCTGACAAGCAGACCTAAGCGAATATTTGGGTAGCTGGAAGGGATTACTGATGCAGCAACTGGTAACTGAAAACTGTAATTATTTGTATGTTTGTTTGGTTCTTTATCCCAGTATAACATTATCCATGTACTGTACAGCTATACCAAATATGGACAAAATGAGCTCCCTTCACTGACACCTCCAGCGTCCCTCTCCCTCTGTGTGAGATATATAATAAATTTCTCCAACCCCCCCCCCATGTGACATGCAAGACTAATGTCAACCTTGTGTTGCTCCATGGATGCTAGTTTATAAACCACCATTCCTGCACCGTCAGCAGGGTGAGGGAAGCATATGCTTAACTGTTGTAAAAAAGGACTGGACTGAGCGCCCAGTGTTCCAATTAACTAATAAAATCCCTGCTAGATATGGAGTAAGAATTTGTTTGTTTGGTTTTGAGGAACAAAGGAAGTTGCTTTATCCCGAGTCACACCGTTAGCCCATCTCATTCAGTTCTGTCTCCACTGACTGGTAGTGGCTCTCCAGGATTTCAGCAGCCCGACTTGGAGATGCTGGGGATTGAATTTGGGACATTCTGCATGCCAAGCAGATGCTTTACCTGAACTTCCTTGCAGATTGGAATCTAACTCTCAAGGGTATTACACACTTCTCTGAATTTTGCCATGCAGTTCGTTGTGTGGAAAAATACATATTTGATGCATTTTAGGAATGCATGCAAAAAGTGTATTTTATGGGAAATGCACTGAAAAGCATATTTGATGCAAAATGTACCTATCATATAAAGGCAGTCTTTTTGTGCAGTCTTTCAAACTAAACATAAATGCACAGAACTTGGAGGGAAGGAATCACCCTGGAGGATGAACAACACAACAGGAAGAAAAGCAATAGGTGGGAGTGGAAATGGGCAAATATTTTATTTTCTCTGCTTCTCACTTTTGCAATCTTCTCAACATTTCCAGATCAATTTGGATTTTTTTTTATTAAGAAAAAAAAAGTCATCATGAAAAGACATCAGCATTTCAGTGCCAATCTCTCATTAGATACAATTTGTATATGTATTTTACAATTTTCCCCAATACAATGAATTTCCATATGTTTGTTGCATGTATGTGTTTTTATGTACCCTTTACCCTAGACTATGCACTATGTGGCTGGAGCACCACACTGCCACAGAGATGTGAAAATTTCAAAGGATGGCTGTGTTTTGGTTTGCTTATTTTAGAAAGTGCGAATGAGGTAAGTTTTCCTTTAAATCAGAATTGAATTATCTAGAGGGAGAGGCTTCTCCACTCCCTGTTTGCATTTGTGATCACACTTGCACCCCATCTCTGCATTGACAGGGCAGAGCTCTCCTGCTATTCCATGTTGTCTGGTCCTTGGGACCGTAAGCTAAAGAATATAGCAAACAAATAGGCTGGCACAACCAACAGACAGTATGCCTCCCAAGCTGGAAACTGTTGTTGTGAATTGCACTAATGATGTGGAAGTAAATTCATTCATTTGAAAGAGTGTTTTTTCTGCATCAAGAATGCTGAAAATCAAGATCGTATATTATGTTTTTTGGCTGATCGCGTTGCCACCTCATTCCACCCCCTCATCCCCTGCACTTATTACAGCATTTTTTTTTTCTTATAAAGCAATAACCATTCTGTCAAATCTACTGTCTGTGGTGCATTTTTATTTTCCGTCACTACATCTGAAGCAAATAAATCCTTTGCTTTTGTCCCTCCTTCCACAAAGCTTTTAAAAAAGAGAGGGGGGGGAAATCATCTGAAAGTGAAATAGAGTTCACCTTCAAAGTGTCACATATGGCTAGGAATAAAATAATTTTACTTTATGGAATGATATATTTTAAAGGCCCTTTCTCCTTTCCGATTTACTACCATGTCAGAAAAGTAACTTGAAACCAATACTAAAGGAAAGGAAGAGAGATATTTGTACCTTTTGCTTAAACAGAAGGGCTGGGGGAAAGACAGATAAGACACACCTCGATTATTGATGCACAGGATGGAGCACAATGACGCGTTTAGACCTTAGTGGTTCATAAAATGTAAGCAAACAAGCAAGCAAACAAACATGCACGCACATAACCCCAAACCTGATTTTTTGTCTTAATCATGCTTGCAAAAATTGCCATCACCATAATTTATAAAACTATTTTGAATCTGTCATTTGGATTTGTGGTTCATGGCCAGGGCCGTCTTAAACATATGCGGCGCCGGGGTGCAAAGAAGATCCGCCCAGCACCCCCTCCTCCCAGGTTGCCCAGCCACCTCAGCATCAACAGAGGAGCCCAAGGCGTCAGCAGCAGCGGTGACTGAGCAAGGCCGGGCGCCTCATGTGAGCAGCGTGCACTGGGCGGGCCTCTCGGCAGCCAATTCCAGGTGTGCAGGAGGGTGGAGCCTGCCAGCTGCCTCACTCGCCTGCAGCAGAAGAGCTGTGGCGCTCTGACGGGCTCTGCTCCGCTCAGCAGCTGCTGTCGGCTCTTCCCAATCCCCGGACTCCAAATCTCAGCCCATGACTCTCATCCTGGCACCCCTGAGAGCCCGGTGCCCAGGTACCCCGCACCCCTAGACCTATGGGTAAGATGGTCCTGTTCATGGCCACAAGTTACAAGCGTAATACAATATAAAATGATCACAGAACCAACATAAACACAACTCAGAACTGCATGGGATTGAAATAAATCCACCCAAAGGCTTGGTCAAAAGGCAAGATTGTAAAATGCTCCCCCCCAAAAAAAAAACCCAAGGAAGAGGGGGCTAAGTGGTTCCCATAGAATAGGGAATTCCCTGATCTTAGGTCCTGAAATGCTTCATCTGTGTTCCGGCGCACTGGACATTTGATGGCAATGGGACATGGTAAACAAATGTAGCAGATAAAGCAAACTCAGTGAAGCCTTTAACTATATGTAGTGATTGACTGCTACCCTCTCTTTGTCATTCCAAGCAGAGAGCCCCATATATGGCCAGTAGGGCACATTGGTTGGTTATAAGTTGCATAGGTCTGAAGTGGGCAAATGCTCACCCCATGTCTACCAAAGAACTCTTGATCACAAAATGCAATGATTAAATAAAAGACTTCAAATCATTTGTAAATTGTGCCATTGGGAGGGCCCCCAAGTGCCCTAGATGAAATCAAAGCTGACCGTGTCAGAAAAGTCCTTTGCTGAGCCTGTAATTATTGGCTTCATTGCAAAACAAATATCATTTCCCACAAAAGATGACATTCAGCCTCAAATGTAAAAAATGTGATGATGGAGAATCAGTGTTCAGCAGACCAAAGCTAGCTAACCCAGAGGGTAAGTCTTAAGAGCTGAAGGAAAAAGGGGAATTTTCCATTACACAAGGAGAAACATACATACAACAATAAAATTAACAACCAATAAAACTAACAACCATGATGAAACTGCAGGAGGACTATAACAAAGCAATGATTGGCTGGGAACCTATAATTATATTAAACAACAGCTAGGAGTTTTAGGAGCAGGGATTGATTATATGTTTCTGTTAAAAATTATAAGGTAATGTGGAAGATTATTAAATTATAAGTGTCTATGGATCAAATGTGTTGTTTTGTAATGAAAAATCCCCTCTTGAATTGTTGTATTGTTGGTTTTGTATGTTTCCCTTTTGTGTGTGATTATGCGAGAGTAATTGTGTGTTTGTATTTTTCTCTGTGCCTTTTATAATTCCTTTATAACCCATTTTAAATATTTTAAACCCCTTTTGTATTATTTTGTAAATTTGTACCTTTCGCAATCATGACATTTTAGGGTTGGGGAAGAAGATCACACCTGCATATGGCTGTAGCTGTTACATTCCTGCAGCGATTTGTGTGGGAGCAGCTGTGCTCACATCCACCACTGTTGGGAAGCTGTGGATAAGTCAGGTCAAACATTACTTCCTCCAGACAAAGCATCTCCCCATGGAGAAAATTACAAATGTCTGAACAAGCCCCATATTCCCCGCAACTCCAAGTTATATAGAGCAGGGTGTTTTTTTTATGGACTGGGTTCCACAGCTACATTTCAAAATGTTAATTTTGGGCAAAAGAATTATCATGTCTGTGTTATACTTGTTTCAGAATGTTCTTTCTTCAGATTCCTTTGCATTTAGAAGAGTAATTGAAAAAAGAGTAATGGGACTTACTCCACTGAATGACCTTCTAACTATAATTAGGATTACATAAGCAGGTTCTGATAATAAGAAATAATGAAGCAAAATTTCTGCTTAAAACTTAACGCGTACACAGCCCTGTCGGCAGTTATCAAAAGATAAGATACACAAAGACATGTGAATTAAAGGTTGCGCTTTTGCAGAGAACAATTGAGAACTATAAACCCCTCTGCTTAACAAGCAAGTAAACTAGGCTGGTTTTATTTTGGCACCCCAAATGAGGAAAATAGTGCATTCCTTTTCCATCCTCTTGGTAAGTATGTTGGTACTGGATCCTAATTCTTGGCTGCAGAGTAGCCTTTATTTTTCCTTGGGGGAATTCCTTTTCCAAAGTCCTCTCTTCTGTATTCAAATACAGTGGTACCTCAGGTTACATACTCTTCAGGTTACAGACTCTGCTAACCCAGAAATACTACCTTGGGTTAAGAACTTTACTTCAGGATGAGAACAGAAATTGTGCCCTGGCGGCGCACAGTGATTTTATTAGTTGCAAGTACTGCTGTTGTATATTAAATTTAGACTTGTTTGTCACTGGTGGGCAAATTAAAGTTTGACCATTGCTGGGCTCTTGTGCTATTTTGTCTAATCTTGTGAATGTGAGAGTGACTGGGGAATCCAGTTTCCGTATCAACCCATCCATTATTAGTAGGTGTTAAGATCAAATTAAAGGGGGAAATATGAAGGGGGGAAACCATACATACATTCATATATATTACATAGTGAAGAAAATCACTCTTACATCCATCTTCTTAACATTCATGTAATGGAATGAAAAGCTGAACCTTATTTTTATACACTGGTACCTCGGGTTACAGACGCTTCAGGTTACAGACTCCACTAACCCAGAAACAGTACCTTGGGTTAAGAACTTTGCTTCAGGATGAGAACAGAAATTGCACGATGGCGGTGCAGCAGCAGGAGGCCCCATTAGCTAAAGTGGTGCTTCAGGTTAAGAACAGTTTCAGGTTAAGAACGGACCTCCAGAACGAATTAAGTACTTAACCCGAGGTACCACTGTATTGTCACGGGTCAATTGGCAACAGTCTCCAAACAACCCTGGTCCCCTCCTCTATCCCATAGTCCTGTCCCTGAATGTCTAATATTGCTGATGTGCCGTGTTTTTTTATCCTTCCCAGAGCAAAGACAGATTACATTTGTTCCTTTTCTTCCTGTGGAGAATTATGACAATAAGTAAGCCTAACTTCTGTTGTCTATGCTCTGGTAACCTCTAGGTTAGATTACTGCAATGTGTTATATGTAGGGCTGCTCTGAAGACAGTATGGAAACTTCAGCTGGTTTATAATTTGGCAGCCAGGCAAGAAAATTTGAGCATATTACACCGATCTTGGCCCAACTGCACTGACTGCCCATTAGTTCCTGGGCCTAAATCAAAGTGCTAGTTTTGACCTATACAGTGGTACCTCGGGTTAAGAACTTAATTCGTTCTGGAGGTCTGTTCTTAACCTGAAACTGTTCTTAACCTGAGGTACCACTTTAGCCAATGGGGCCTCCTGCTGCTGCGCGATTTCTGTTCTCATCCTGAAGCAAAATTCTTAACCCGAGGTACTATTTCTGGGTTGGTAGAGTCTGTAACCTGAAGCGTCTGTAACCCAAGGTACCACTGTAAAGCCTTGAATGGCCCAGGGCCATAATACCTCAAGTTCTACCTCTCCCCACATGAACCAATCTGGACCCAACAATCATCATCTGAGGTCCTTCTTCGTATGCCTGCAGCGACAGGAGAACAGGCCTTTTCCGTGGTGGCTCCCCAGGGAAGCTCATCTGGTGCCTTCATTATACATATTTAAGGGCCAGGTGAAAACGTCCCTCTTTTCCCAGGCCTTTGGCTAATGAAACAATCTAGCGCCCTTTAAACTGGGTGGGGTTATTGTTTTTGTTTGTTACTATGTTATGTATTTTTGTGTTTTTATATCATAAACTGCCCTGTGGTCCTCAGAGGAAAGGCTGTATAGAAATTTGAATAATAATAATAATAATAGTTTAATTAGACAATACTGTACTCTTGTTTGAAGGAAAAGACTGGTGTGAACTTGGCTGCTGCTTCAGAAGAGAGGCAATTGGGTGCTGCCTCAGTTAACATGTCAGTGTTTGACATGGTTTCATGTCTTTGCGAAAAGTGATACTGTAAATTGCTACACACAGAGAGTTGCTCTGGGGAAGCAACTCATCCTCTGAACCAGGTAGGCCAAAGAAAGAAAGAATCCTGAGACCAAACTAGATGTCATGTCAAACTATGTCTTCTCATTTCTCATTGCTGTTGGTGTTTATAATTTCAAATGGTAGTTGCTGGTGGCTCTTATCAAAATTGGGACCTCTCTCTCTGTGTGTAGGAGGTATTTAACCCTTCATTTCTTCTCACAGTGCGATCCTGATTCAACATACACCAATAGCAGCTTCTCTTCTGGGGAAAGTAGCAGCTTCAAGGAGACTATTAACCCCACCCTGGGCATTATGGTCCCAATTTTGACATGGCATTATAATATTAGAAGAGCCTTTTAGATCAGGCCAAATGCTCACCTCGTCCAGCACTCTGTTCTCCCAGTGGCCAGCCAGATGCCCAAGGGAAGCCTACAAGCAAACATACACTCACAAATTGGGCAATTATTACCTTACACCCACCATTGCTCTGAAGCCTCAAACTTTAACAGGAGGATCAAAAGGATTTAATTGTTCAATCTTTTGCACAGAAAAGTTGAAGAGAGCAGTGCACAATTTCCCCGTGGAGCAGAAAAGGAAGAATTCCCTTTGCATGTGTAAAACGCCCCCACCTCCGCTATTTTCCAAACTGTCAGTGACGCTATCATTTTGTCCTCCCTCAAAAGCTACAAGCCACAATTATTTCCAGCTTTCTAATTACACACCCAGCATGGGCTGCTCCTTGGTGCCTACACTAATAGAGATGTAAATTTTGGGGGGAAAGCCCCGCTGTGTTATGGGCTGATAATATAAGATCAAAATTATGTGCCACTCACCATTAAATATCCCTGAGAATGAAGACAATTTGCACACTGGGAGGCAGGAGCTCAACCTCTAATGGAAAGCGCACAATACCATTGACTACCAGTAATGGTTGTCAATTGTCTGATAATCTAGAGCATGATGTCATCTGGGTCCGATATTCCCCACCTCCGGTGCAGTACTATGAACAGTAATGCACATCCAGATAAAAGCAGGCAGCAAACACATTTGAAACCAGCATTTGCTGATCAGAGTTGTAGCCAGCAACATGTGCTGTACACAGTAGGCAACGGCTGCTGTAGGGAGTAGTGAATTGCATGGTCTTTCCAATATATTTCTCTCCTTGTTTTATGGTAGAAAAACAGCCATCCTTTGAAATTACAGGGCTGCTTCCCATTTCCAACAACAAGTCTCTCCTCTCTCTCTCTCTCTCTCTCTCTCTCTCTCTCTCTCTCTGATTGTCTTCTTCTTTTTGCACTGCAGACCGTGAAAGGAGAACCGTAACCTTAGATTAGGACATTTTGCAGAATGCTTTCTTTTCCCAACACAAAATACGGTATCTCTGAGGAATGATCTCCTCGGCTGGCTGCACATGCAAATGTATTGTGTGAATGGTCATGCTCCCTAGCAAATGCATGAATAGGATTTGGAACAGAACTTTGTTTCTTTTAATGGGATTTGTGTGGGAGAATTTCCTAGAGGATGCCTACATGTTCATTACTTCCAGTTTCAGCATAGCACTGGAGAGGGTTTGTGCAACTTAATATCCTGTGTCAACGAAACAACAAATAATAGTGCCAATAACCTAGATCTCTTCTTGTCCCCATGCCATCTTTTTTTCCGATGTATCTGCTCCAGTGCTTTCCCCGCTCTGTTTTTTAATTAATGGAAAGAGTGCGGACCATTTCTGGCAAAAGAATCTAGATTAGCATAAATCTGTACTGCTGGGGAATGTTTAGAGGACAAAATTCCTCCGACACAGCTTCCATGTAATGGAATGAAAGCTGCACAAGTCTGTGTGAGTGGGAAATTTGTCCCTTTCCCCCCATTTCCCCTTTAGTAATTGGTAAAGACTTTCTCCTTTAGTGCTTGCAGCTAGCAATTTCTCATTCCGTAATTTGTTTCCCTTATCTTTCCCCTGCAAGCCTTAACTCACTCTCTGTAGTCTTGTTTGGTCCCTTCCCCTTCTCTCCGTTTCCATCAGGCCTTTGAATAGTCCCTCATGAAACCACATTTTTCACCACTAATTGATTGCACTTTCTGTCCCAGTCAAAACGGGAGCTTGCTATGCATTAAATTAATGTCCTTTAGGATCCTCTAGGCTGCATCAACTAGCATGGATTTGAATGCACCTTTCTAGTGCGCTGTGGACAGAACTTGGCTTCATTCCTCACAAAGGTGCACCATCGCTCCTCTAGGTTCCTCCTTGGCCATCCTGTATGACAGGAAGCCCTCCAGATGGTGGTGGACTCCGGGTCTCATGAGCCCCAGCCGGCATGGCCAATGGTCAGGAATGATGGGCGTTGAATCGTTGGAGGCCCACAACTTTCCTATCACTGCTTTGGAGGTAACCAGCCAAATCTTTGGCTACAGGCCTTTAAGTCCTCACCACCAGAAACCTCCTTCAATTACCACCTTCAAAACTTGTTTACCTTATTTCTCTTGCTTACCTACCTTTCTATTATTTCAGCTAAAAAGCCATCAATTTTACACCTGCTGAACAACATTGAAGTGTGGAGACCACCACTTTGGCTGTCCCTTATCTACAGTATTGGAAAAAGAGTGAAGATGCACTTCAGTGCTTCATTGGTTTCTCCCAACAACATCCTAGCATTTTGATGTGCTCCAAAAAAATACCAAGAGAACGTGACTGACTTTGCACTTGGCAGTGATGCAAACAAACAACTTACAGAAGGATCCCTTGTGGCAGCGACTGTTTTACTTGATATTGTACCTATTGGCAGCAGCATGTGAGTTGGGGGAACTTGAGGTTCCTGAACAATTTATCTACGCTTGCTATATATCTTTTGAAAGTAGCCTTCATTGTAGCCGACTGATCTGTCGTATTAAAAAGCTATCCCATCTGTCTTTGCCAGAAAACCATCCCTTCCACTTTTTCCCCTAGGGGGAAAAAAATGCCTTGTTTTCTTATTCCATTAGAGATGGTGGACTCCTTTGTCAGTAACGAGAGGTCAATTGCAGCTACCGTACATGCTTAGAATTAACTGTATCATGAAAGGCTGCATAATTTTGGTTCTGTGCCCTTTGTTCTCTTCTGCAGCTGCCTCCTTGGTTATCCTAGCTGGAACTTCCACTATCCTTACTGCGCCTGTACTCCTGCTCCCTTTTAGCACAGGATACTCAGAGAAGTTAGTTGCATTCAGCTCAATGGGGATTGTTTCTAAGTAAGTGGGCATAGGACTGCATAGGTCAATCCTATATTGGTGGTGGGGAGGAGATTCTGTGGTAGAACTATTACCGCTTCCCAAGCCCAACTGGTTTATGGTAATGATGGGATGTGGAGGGGATTTGAGTGCCTGGAGGTGGTTGGAGGATGGATGGTGGCTAACAAATTGAGGTTGAATCCTGACAAGACAGAAGTACTGTTTTTGGGGGACAGGGGGTGGGTGGTTGTGGGGGACTCCCTGGTCCTGAATGGGGTAACTGTGCCCCTGAAGTACCAGGTGCGCAGCCTAGGAGTCATTTGCACAGTTGTCCATGGAGGCACAGGTTAATTCTGTGTCCAGGACAGCTGTCTACCAGCTCCATCTGGTACGCAAGCTGAGACCCTATCTGCCCGCAGACTGTCTCACCAGAGTGGTGCATGCTCTAGTTATCTCCCACTTGGACTACTGCAATGCACTCTATGTGGGGCTACCTTTGAAGGTGACCTGGAAACTGCAATTAATCCAGAATGCGGCAGCTAGACTGGTGACTGGGAATACCCGCCAGGACCACATAACACCGGTCCTGAGAGATCTGCACTGGCTCCCAGTATGTTTCCGAGCACAATTCAAAGTGTTGGCGCTGACCTTTAAAGCCCTAAACGGCCTCGGTCCTATATACCTGAAGGAGCATCTCCACCTCCATCATTCAACCCAGACACTGAGATCCAGCGCCAAGGGCCTTCTGGCGGTTCCCTCATTGTGAGAAGTGAGGTTACAGAGAACCAGACAGAGGGTCTTCTCGGTAGTGGTGCCCGCCCTGTGGAACGCCCTCCCTTCAGATGTGAAGGAAATAAGCAGCTATCCTACCTTTAAAAGGCATCTGAAGGCAGCCCTGTTTAGGGACGTTTTTAATATTTAATGCTGTATTGTTTGTAACACTCAATTGGGATGATGATGATAATAATAATAATAATAATAATCATAATCATAATCATAATCATAATCATAATCATAATCATAATCATAATAATTTTCTTTGCCTTTTTGCTATTCTCTTCCCCCCTTCCTTCTCCATTGTGGTAAGTGGGAAGGAATTAACTATGCCAACTCTAGCATGGGGTGTTAGGGAGTAGGGATGGATCTGTTCATTTTGGTTTTCCAATCTTAAATTTAGGACTTCTCATTTCCACAGCAATTTGTGATTATTTTTTTTAAAAAAGACAAAAATTCACCAGCATTTTAGTGTGAATTTCTCCTAATAAGCATATTTTGCCTAATAGACACATTTTTGCAAAGCCCAAACGGCTATGGATGGGCTATGAAGGGCACAGATTGGCAGCTTAGTTGGTCTGCTGCCTTGAACCAGGGATCCAGCATTCTGATTCAGCAGCAGAGTGCAAGGTGGCTTCCTGGCAGTCTGCCAGAGCAGAGAGGGTGCTCACAACTTAGCTTTATTTATTGCCTATGCTTCTTGCAGATAAAGTTGTGACTCTTAGCTTGTAATTTCTTCATTATGGTTAGAATGGCGTAGGCTGGGCAAAAGTGGGAACAAGTCTAGAATCCACAATGAAGAAAACCATAAATATTCAAAAGTCAGATTACTGATTGCTGCAGGAAAACTTGAAATTTGGTTTAGCAGTGTGCTACACTTCCTAATAAAGAAGTGATGAGAGTTGCTTGTTGACAACCTGGAAGCTCTCGTAATTTTACAGTGATATCCTTCACTTTAATGCTACCTTTCTTTGCCACTTCCAGGTTTTTGAGACACATTCATCTAACAATCATCCTTAAGGAAATAAGTGAAATTGTTAGTTTGCTAACAAAATTGTTAGGTTGCTGTTATCAAGCTATTAATCTTTTATCTTTTTTTAAATAAAAAATTACGAACCTCAGTATTTTCTTTTGTAATAAGTGCTGCACATTTATGTTGCCCATTTATGTTATCTGGAGTGTATGAGGACTGCAATATCCTTCTCCCATTAATATCCACATGAATTTTACTCAAAATACTTTGGAAATACTTTGGAAAATGCCAGTAACTTCAGTTAACATTTTGTAGGAGATTAGAATTCTCTGCCATAAAGAAATATTCACAAACACCTCAAAGTAAGCACACTTTGTGCTTCATAATTCTTTTTGAAGGCAGATTTTTCCATGCCCCACTTTGCTTTCATTAATGTCAGAATATTTTTGGGGGGCGATGGGATATTCAGTGCATTCATTTTTTCTGGTTACTCAGAGGTATATCAAAGTGAGAACAAGCTGATAGTTCAAAGCCGTCAAAGGGAGATGCCATGTGAATCTGCAAATGGGATGTTTCTCTAGTCAGCTTACACACAATTAGTAAAACAGCAATGTAATAAGATTACTAGTGATTAAAACATTAAGAAGCATAAAAATAACAGCAGTAGACAAAGCCATCATTAAAACACACATTTTGATTTCTGTTCACTTTCCCCTGAGATCCTTTCGCATGCACAGAACATATCTAGGAAGGTGATCCATGTGCAGAAACTAGGTTGGTCATATATCTTACTTTACAGAGCACAGTCCCCTTTCAGAGGAACCAAACAGCGATGGGCATGACAAATACTGTCTCTTGAGCTTCAGTAATCATTCCCTGAAGATCAAGAGATAATGTTTTCTCCTCTGCCTTGATCTTCAAAGAACAATCCATGAAGATCAAAAGAAAGCATGTGGTGTGTCTGCCTGTGTATATGTGTGACAACATGTATGTAAGACTGCATGTGTGTATGAGAAAGTGCTGTGTGCCTGTATGTGTGCTTCTATGTGGTGTGTGTGTGTGGTAATTGTGCATGTGTGGCGTGCATTTATGTGCCATCTATATGTGCAGTGTGTGCACTTGCGAACATGTGTCCATGTGGACATCTACATTGGCCATGCTCAGTATTGCCATAAAGCTCTTGAAGCCTATCCTCTGACTCAGCTTTTGCTAACCTGGTGCCTGCCAGATGTTTTGAACAGCAACTCTCAGCTGACCGGGGCTGATGGGAATTGTAGTCCAAAACATCTAGAGGGCACCAGGTCGGTGAGGGCTGCTCTGAGTAGTTGGGCAGATACACAGAGAAGAATGACTGAGCTGAGAATAATCCTCATGGGCCAGTTTATAGAAGGCTTGCATTTGTTCTTCAGTCTGCCTGAAAACTGCTAGCTTATTTCAGGCCAGGCTGAGAACGTGCAGAAAATATGCTGGTTGCCTGCAGCATAAGATCCAGGTTGAACAAGGACCATGATATTACACAATTACATGACAGATATACTTTCAACAGGTTTCTAGAAATGCATAGAATTGTGATTGTTCTATTCTACACCTCTAACATATCCGTACAATGTCTTGTACAGTCTAGCACAGGCTCAGCATCTTACAAAATTTGAAATACAGTGGTACCTTGGGTTAAAAACTTAATTCGTTCTGGAGGTCCGTTCCTAACTTGAAACTGTTCTTAACCTGAGGTACCACTTTAGCTAATGGGGCCTCCCACTGCCGGCGTGCCACCGGAGCACGATTTCTGTTCTCATCATGAAGCAAAGTTCTTAACCCGAGCTATTTCTGGGTTAGCGGAGTCTGTAACCTGAAGCATCTGTAACCTGAAGCGTCTGTAACCTGAGGTACCACTGTAATCCAAACAGACCTATAAGCAAAGCTCTTTTTTCCTTCTAACAGTATTCATTTTACCTGGATACATGGTGCTAGCTGAACGCTGTCTCCTGCCCTGTTGGTGTGGCTTCTAAGCAAGCACAAGGAATGTTAAGTATAATTGGTTTAACTGACACTAAACTGGGAATGTCTGTGTACTGGTGAAAGGTTTTAACATAGGGATTTTCCATAGGCTTATATTAAAAGCAAAAAGACATGTCTCTGAGCTTTAATGAGTTGATAATTAACTATTATTTTCTGCTAGCTAACGTGTGTGAGTAACATTTGATCAGGTGACAAAGGTATCCGGTTGCAAAATTCCATTTTGAAGGGAGTTCCCTTTGAGTCTTTTGTCTCAAGACTGTGGAATGAAGATGTAAATGAAGCTCTCAAGAAAAACAGCTCCGGATAAAATGAATGCTGATGGAGAGAGAGAAAGAGCTTTGCTTATCGGACTGTTTGGATTATTTCATATTTTGTAAGCTGCTGAGCCTGTGCTGGACTCTACAAGACATTGTATGGGTATGTTGGCGGTATAGCAGTATCCCAGTATGCAACACTAACATGATGTTTATGTGCATTTGCAAGAGACAACAATTCCCACATCACAATGGAAGGAGATTCACATATATGCCTAATGCACAAACATTCTGGACAGGAAATGCATTCAGAATTACAAACCAGGTTGAAATTAGTCTGCTATGCATGTACCAATCAAATATTATGTGAGTATGTTTATCTCTATAGCCCCTGTTTTTCTTTAAATTCTTTAAGATATTTTGAAATAACTTAAAAGAGGAAGGGATTTGTTCAGATCCATAAAATTGGATTTTAGAGGAACTGACTTTGCTATGGGCTCAACCTCTTATTGTTGTAGGAACAGCAGGTGCATTTGACATTGTTGACCATTAAACTTTATAGTACAGATTTATGGATTGCAATTTTAGGGTGAAGTTTTGATCTGCTGTAAAAAGGATGTGGATCTATAAAATACAAAGATGCACTGCTTTTCACTCTTCAGTCAAAACTCCTAGAGCACCCACAAAGTTGTCTTAAGAGACCTATAATTTTTTTTCTGGCTTCTTTGGTCAAAATTGGGTAGGATTGTTCCTGATCTTCACAGCTTTAGAGCTGCAGTATCCTATTTACCGCTATTTTCCTTTCTCTTCATGCTTTGAAAGATTGACTTTTTAGTCCTGCATTGGCAGTATCCAAATTGTGCTGTGTTAAATGCTGAAAAGTGATCCACTATGGTGGATATGCTGATTCCTTGCTTCCAGTGTCACTGGAGATCCCTATGGGGAAGGAGCTCATTTTGGAACAAATGAAAAAGTGAATCAGTGGTGCTCACTTGGTCCAGTGCCCACTTGTTGTTGTTTAGTCATCTTGTGTTCAGCTCTCTGTGACCCTATGAACCAGAGCATGCCTTGGAAACTCTCACTTTCTTCTCAAAGCTTCTCCTTTTTTATGTCCATGGAGTTTTCTTGGCAAAATACTGGAGTGGTTTGCCAGTTCCTTCTCCAGGTGGATCACATTTAGTCTAAACTCTCTGCCATGACCTGTCCGTCTTGGGTAGTCCTGCATGGCATAGCTCAGAGCTTTTTGGAGTTATTAAAGCCCCTTAGCCATGACAAGGCTGTGATCCATAAAGGGCATATGTCCTTCCCTACTTCATTTGACACGTCTTGTTGCTTAGGGAGGTCACAGGTTTCCTCACTGTGCCTACTGAAAGACTGGTGCCAATATGTCAGCTCCAGCCAATTACCAGCATTTGGATGGCAGCGCCTGTCAGACCCCATGAGGGACTCTTCTGTTCAAGTGATGGAAATACATACCCTGCTTCAGTGAAATATCTTCACCTAGATTGTAGCAGTTTATACCTAGGGATGCAAGAAGGCACCCTCTCCATTCTGCTCTGCATTTGTTGCATGCAGCACTGTTTCCATTCTGCTGCAGTTCACCTTTGACCAAAGACTACATTATTTGTATTTGTATTGTGGCAAATGTAATTCATTACATTGCTGTTATGCAATTTCACCCTGTTCATTTCAAAGCAAAGGAAACACAATGCAAACTGGGCGGAGGGAATGTAATAATTTATGTATCATTTGCAGCTGAATCAACAGAAACAACAAGTACGTTCATATTCACTGGATTGATTTTCATTCCAAGATCTGGGACAAAGAAGCAAACATTGGCAATTTCCATTCCTGTTTCCATTTCCATTTGAATTCTCTGACAGTACTACATGTGACAAATACAGGGCAGAATGGAAAATGATGCCTTCTTACATCTTTCACTACAAGCACACATAATTTTAATTCATATTGTAGTGTTGTTTGTTGCCCTAGGCTCCTTTTGGAGGGATAGACATTTACCAGAGAAATAAAAAATAAAATATATAGGCATGGGTGGTATGTGTGCCTTACTGCTATGCTGATCCATGCTGATGTCTTGTGGTCGCCCCGGCTCGAGACTTGCCAAAATACAAGCATCCGAATTAAAGCTTTCTTGTTTAATCTATAGCAGGAGAGGTGCTAATTTATCATGTTGGGAAAGCTCTCTCTTTGCTTTGGATGTGTCATTATCGGTGAGTTTCAGAATGCCAACTTGTAAATAGCTGATGCTTCTTTTGTGAGTCTTTGTCTTAAAAATATGATTTTACTACTTTTATGCACCCTTGAAAAAAGGCTTGTAAGACTGAAAATGCATCAGATATTTTATAGATGTAAGGAGAATATTTTAAAGTCTGATTGAATTGTGTAGATAGATAATAAAACACTGTTACCCAAATCCAGCAAGGGGAAATTTATGTGCCAAAGCTGTGTTTGGAATACATTAAACTGACTGGAAATATGTTTTGATGTGTTTGCTCCAACTTGGGCCATTACTTGTTTCATGCAACTAGTTGTGAATATTCTAGAGCTAGACTGGGGACTTAAGATTGCTCATGCAATGCACTATAGCTGCTTACTGAACTATAGCGCACCAAGCATTATATGTCCAGCTCCAGCATCTCTTGTAGGGTCAGGGGACAGAGCATAAGAAGAATCCTGCCAAATCAGGCCAATGGCCCATCTAGCCCAGCATCTTGTTCTCACAATGGCCAACCAGATGCTTGTCAGAAACCCTCAAGCAGAAGAGCACTCCCTCCTCCTGTGCTTTCTGGCAGCTGCTGTTCCGAAGCATTAGTGCCTCCAGCCACGTAGGCACATCATGGCTAGTAACCATTGGCAGCTGTATCCTCAAAGCAGAGTAGCGGAGGAAAGTACATGCTAGTAGAGGAAAAGGTTTTGGCAGTACTAAGATCCTTGAACACTCCGGAGTGATAGCACAGTAATTAATCTTCTATGAATTTGGTGGATGTTTTGAATAGGAACCTGTCAAAGCTACTGATACTCTTGCAAAACAGAAGAGATACTTCAGTGTATATCGTACTGATGGACTCACTTGGAATCCTTTCAAGACGTGTCTCAAAGATGATAAAATAGAAATCATGCACTTATCTGTAAGAGTACTAGTAAAACATAATGAAGAATGACATTGTCACTTCCAATGTGTCCATATAATAATGGCCCATGTGCCTTTTCTTTTAAATAATCATACATTAAACATGAAAATTGTGCTTGAAGGAGAATAATCTAGTCTGAGCTCTAGTCACATGACTTTCTCCTCCTGCACAACACTGCTGATTTTCAGTTCCCATGGGGCTGAAACCTTCAATAGTATTTTCCAGTTGAAAAGTTATCAAGGAGGATTATATATGTGCCTGACTAGTGGAATTGTTGCAGGACGCGGGTGGCGCTGTGGGTTAAACCACAGAGCCTAGGACTTGCTGATCAGAAGGTTGGCGGTTCGAATCCCTGCGACGGGGTGAGCTCCCGTTGCTCGGTCCCTGCTCCTGCCAACCTAGCAGTTCGAAAGCACATCAAAGTGCAAGTAGATAAATAGGCACCGCTCCGGCGGGAAGGTAAACGGCGTTTCCGTGCGCTGCTCTGGTTCGCCAGAAGTGGCTTAGTCATGCTGGCCACATGACCCGGAATCTGTACGCCGGCTCCCTCGGCCAATAAAGCGAGATGAGCGCCACAACCCCAGAGTCGGTCACGACTGGACCTAATGGTCAGGGGTCCCCTTTACCCCTTAGTGGAATTGTTAGCTCTCTACAATGAGCAAAACATCATGCATATGATAGTGCACATAAGTAAAAATGAAGTGATTCACTGGGGGTAGTGAGACAGGATGAAATAGCAGGATGGCAGAAACAGCAGCACAACTGCTGGATGTGTGATAAGTCACCTAAGGTCAGAACTATGACTAGATTGAAGTATTATAGTGGTATAGAGCTACACAGCCACTTTGCTTTATGTTGCTTTGCTGTGGCATCACCAGTCATACCAACACCTCCAAGTAATCATGACTGAAATAGTTACTTGCTGCAAGGGATCATGGGAACACCCATCTCAAGCTGCTATTGATGGAGCCAGCAGCATATCCTCATGACCAACCGTCAACTTCCATGAGTTCACCTGAACTGCAGAACAAACAACACAGTCCTGAAATGGGACCAGAAGATGTGAACCTCCTTCACATGTTCAAAACGATTGATATGACTCACTTCCTCATTCTGTATTTCTAAGAATTATTTCAGGAGCAGACATGGAAACCAGCTAAAAAATTGAGTTTATTGATAAAGTGCTGTTTGTGGAAGACTGGTTGAGGGGTGTGTGATATCAGGTAATGTTGAGCATTCTGACTGTGGAAGTTGGGGGATGGAGGATGGCGGTCACTGAAGGAGGGAAACCAGTAGTTTGTGTGAAGTACCTGTAAGGATTATTTGGAGGAAAACACACAGGGACTAGTAATAAGAGGAATTGTGCACTGCTGTGGAAAGTGGTATATAGGGGGTGTTCCTGGTGGATTTTGCCCATGATTCAGAAGGGTTAAACATTAAAAAATGTAAAGTTAAACAAAAATATGAATACTTATGGGAGGCCCCCACCATCTTCAGACCTGCATGTGAAACAAATGCTCATTTCTCAACAAAATGAATCTGACTCACTTACGTTTCGTACCAGTGGGCATTGGCTGATTACAGAGACCTTAAGCAATTTATGTCAGTTTTTAAAATCCTGTTAGTAATGACTTTTTGTATTGATTTCCAGATGACTGCTACATCCAGTTTCCTCAGATCTTGTTGTAAATTGTTGTTTCCGTGACAAATAGACATTTTTGCAGTGTGCCTGTTGGCATCTGTTTATTATTATTGGTACCACAAAGTCTGCGTCTTCCTTGTTTTCATATGCTTGCACGTAGGATATTGCAAAGTTATCTTTGTGGACTGACCAGATAAAATTGCAAGCAGAGTTTGCCTGATAATATGTAACATAAAAATTAATCCCATTCTGTTCTGGACTGTGTCCCAGCTTAGTTTATCTCTGGCAGGGCCAATCAAATACATTTTGTTGCCTGAGGCAAAGGACAAGATGGCACCCTTTCCTCATCCTGGGTCCAGAAGCCAACCAGAGGGGCAGGTGAATCTTGCTTCCACACTAGCGGCTGAATAACATGCTCTACCACCCCTGAGGCAGCAGGCTAGTTTAGGAGACCCAGGGAAGACCATGTGATGTACACAGCTTTGCCCTCCAGCACAGCAGAATGCCTGGGAACCTTAGGAAGAAACACCAGGAGAGTTCCACAACTCCTCAGCAATTGCCATATGAGGTGGTTGCCTCATTCTGCCTAATGATAGGGCTGGCTTTGATCAATGGAAGCTTGCAGGGAAAGTTCAAATCAGTGTGTGCAATTCCCTCACTTCCTACCCTATAGCCATTGGGTTCTTTGTGCCATCTTTGGCTTGCCTGTTCACACTGTTGTGGTAAGGTGCAAAAGCCACTGCTCCCAAAATCTGTTATGTGATTCAATTTACAGAACCTCAAGCTAGGATGAAAACTAGTAATTATTGTTGTTGTTGTTGTTGTTATATATTTATTTCTTCTTCCCTGATGAAGCTCAAGGCGACTTTCAGATAAAAACAATAACCACTATAAGAAACCAATAATTAAAAAACTATTAAACATTGATGGGATTAAATCTATCTATATCTATCATCTATCTATCTATCTATCTATCATCTATCTATCTATCTATCTATCTATCATCTATCTATCTATCTATCTATCTATCTATCATCTATCTATCTATCTATCTATCTCTATCATCTATCTATCTATCTATCATCTATCTATCTATCTATCATCTATCTATCTATCTATCTATCTATCTATCTATCTATCTATCTATCTATCTATCTATCATCTATCTATATCTATCTATCTATCTATCTATCTATCTATCTATCTATCTATCTATCTATCTATCATCTATCTATCTATCTATCTATCTATCTATCTATCTATCTATCATCTATCTATATCTATCTATCTATCTATCTATCTATCTATCTATCTATCTATCATCTATCTATCTATCTATCTATCTATCCTATCTATCATCAATCAATCAATCAATCAACCAACCAACCAATCTATCTATCTATCTCTATCTATCTACCTATCTAAGATTTGTTAAAACATACCAGTAAATAAGGTAAAGGTACCCCTGACTGTTAGGTCCAGTTGCGGATGACTCTGGGGTTGTGTGCTCATCTCGCTCTATAGGCCGAGGGAGCCAGCGTTTGTCCACAGACAGCTTCCAGGTCATGGGGCCAGCATGACTAAGCCGCTTCTGGCGAACAAGAGCAGTGCACGGAAACGCCATTTACCTTCCCACCAGAGCAGTACCTATTTATCTATTTGAACTTTGACGTGCTTTCGAACTGCTAGGTTGGCAGGAACAGGGGCCGAGCAACGGGAGCTCACCCCGTTGTGGGGATTTAAACTGCCAACCTTCTGATTGGCAAGCCCTAGGCTCTGTGGTTTAGACCACAGTGCCACCCGTGTTACAATAAAAAGTACAATACCAACCCTTGAATTAAAAGCAGTCAATTCCCCAAAGCCTGCTGTATTAAGAAAGTCTTCACCTGTCAACAGAAGGACAGCAAGGCAGGAGCCAGTCTACGTTCTCTAGGGAGGGAGTTCCACAGTGACCACAAATAGGGGCAAAACTTGCTGGTGTTTCTGATTCACTCTAGAGCTTAGGACCCATTGCTATAGCTTCCATTCAGACAGCTAAGCAAGGAAGACAACAAAATGCTGTGAACCACCCTGAACTCTACAGAGGAAGGGTGGTATACAAATTTTATTACTACTACTATTACTACTAGTACTACTAGGATATATCCAGAAATTCCTATTTTTGACTGGCATGAAATTCAATCCCTTTATGTATCGTGAAATCAGTTTTTGATATGAGCATTGCTAATTGACCCAGTGTTCAATAAAGCTATATTAATAAAAAAAACCAATCATGCTACCTGAATCACTGGACCATATGGAATTTTAATTACTTAATTTCACAGATTTTAATAAAGAAAAATAGACTGACCACACTATGATTTGTCATTTGTTCTGATGCATGTTTCTTATTTATTTTCATTTTTCTTAGATAAAGAGCCTGAGTTGACGTATCTTCAGAGACAATGAGACCAGTGAAGGGTGACATAGACTTGATAATGAAAAGCCACTTCATTGTTGATTAGCTGGAAAGGTCTGGAAGGTGAATTAACAATTAACTCAGGAGATGTTTGGTGGTACATGTTGCAGATAACAAAATATGCTAAAAATAAAACCAATCCTGATCGGTCACCTTGGACTAAACAAGAGGCTTACGTATGAGATGCTACTGTAACACCTCCCTATCTTTCCAGAGGGTGTTCAAAGCACAAAAGGATAAAGAGGTTGGGTTAACTGGAGCCACAACTTTTATTAATGCCGAGCAAAACACAGAGATCTGCAGCAATTAGTCTTACTTGTGTGGGAACACTCTCTAAGGCAGGGGATGCCTTGCCACCTCTTGCCAACTTGGGGATGAGCCTGAAAGAGTCATGACCAGGGATGGGCAAATCTATCAATTTCAGGTTCTCTTCTTTCCTGATTTCCCCCACTCTTATACAGTGGTACCTCGGGTTAAGAACTTAATTTGTTCTGGAGGTCCGTTCTTAACCTGAAACTGTTCTTAACCTGAGGTACCACTTTAGCTAATGGGGGCCTCCAGCTGCTGCCACGCCGCCACTGCCGCACCATTTCTGTTCTCATCCTGAAGCAAAGTTCTTAACCCGAGGTACTATTTCTGGGTTAGTGGAGTCTGTAACCTGAAGCGTCTGTAACCTGAAGCATCTGTAAGTTCTCCACATTAAGAATTTTTTTTAAGCCATCATGAAAATTCATCCACGGTTTTCTCTCTTCACAAACATTTGGATGCAATTTTGCCCAACACAATGCATTTTAATGTAATTTTTACTAACTTGTGCACACTTTAGTGTATATATTTTTGTGTGCATGTTCTATGGTTGGGGAACACATTTCAAAATCCAGAGAAGTGCAGATTTTGAAAGATAGCTGTAGTTTGGTTCGTGTATTGTTTCAGAAAGTGTAAATAAATTAGTTTTGCCTTTAAATGAGAACCAAATTGAGGTCCCCCCCAACCCTTGTCATGACGGAGTTTGCTTCATCTGCCATAATGTGGTTCACAACCACAATGTGGTTCACGCAGTTCGCAACCCTGAAACCTATAAAACCTGAATGTGATGCAACATGTTCCCAATGGGGTTTCCTTTCCTTGCTCCTGAGTACCAAAGTCCTGAGTAGCAGATCTATGGAATCCCTGCTCACCATCTTGGTGCAGCTGGATGCTCACTGTTGACCCTTTTCACTTTCTCCCCTATGTGGCTGACCAGACTCACCACCTCCTTTAAAGTTGATTACCAGTCTTCTGCCCTCCATACCATATATGACAGGACCATTCAAATACTCCAGGAAGCAGATTCCACCAGCAGCAGGCAGCATGGTGGGCTGGTGCTACTCACTTAATCTTCTGTTGCATTGGGAGGTAGAGCAGGGAGGTAGAGCAGGGAGGCAGCAGCAAGTTTGGTGTGGTGCAAATGCACTGGGAGAGCCAATTGGGTATGCCTGATGGTGTGTTTGCACTGCACTGACCTCACTTCACCCCTCCAGTGTGATGTAGTGGTTAAGAGCAATAGACTTGTAATCTGGTGAACCGAGTTCACGTCTCCGCTCTTCCACATGCAGCTGCTGGGTGACCTTGGGCCAGTCACACTTCTCTGAAGTCTCTCAGCCCCACTCACCTCACAGAGTGTTTGTTGTGGGGGAGGAAGGGAAAGGAGAATGTTAGCCGCTTTGAGACTCCTTCAGGTAGTGATAAAGCAGGATATCAAATCCAAACTCTTCTTCTTCCTTCCCCTCTATCTCCCGAAAAGCAGCAGCAATGTGACCGACCAGAGTTCATCCACTACTGGGTTCCACAAAACAGACCCCAATGCCAAAATAATGTTGTGTCCAAACAACAAACAAAGGTGACACCAAAGACAGGGGCGCACCTGATGATGTCAATGCATGGGGCAACTGCTATGAGAGAAAGCACCCTATGTGTGCATTCATATCATCCAGCTCAAACCTGAGCTGTTTAAGTGACACTTGCTCTTTGCATTTTTTACATGTTCTCTGGGTTCAATAGCCATAAACCGAAGGTATTTTGGAAAGGTATTTGTGTTTTTCTCTGTAGGATGTTGTTCTGTTAAACAACTCTCCATGTGGGTATCCAATTGTTGGAAGCAGATAACTCATTTACAGAAATGTGATTTCGCTTCGGTGCCAAGTACATTGGCCAAAAATGACAGCTGTCACATCTGAATAGTAAAGGATGATCCTCAAGGGTAGGACACAAAGGCCAGGTGCCTGGAGTGAATTACATGATCACTCATCTTCAAACGAAAACATATCTATCCTTCAAAAAAGAAAATCCATAATCTTTTTAAGTTCCAGTCCTCTGCTGTAGTGATCTTCTGTTTTGGATGGTAAGAAACATGCATTTATTTTCTAGAAGTGTAACATTCTGGAGGTATATGACTGGCTCCATTTCTGCTTTCAGCATGCTAAAAATCCGTCTTTCCTCAAGCAACTAATGACTGTGCAGTCTGGAACGATAATAGCTTGAAATGGACAGCTGCCATTTTACAAAACATTATTAGAGGAGCAAAGTATTCATAGCTAGGAAGTGCAGAGGGAGTCTAATTTTCCTGAGAAAATAGGGTGAACCATTATTCTGAATCTGGAGCTGTTCCATGATGTTCAGGTAGCATTTGTGGCCAAGGTGACTTTACCAGCTTTAGTTGGTGCACCAGCCACTCCAAGGGCAGAGTCTGGAGGCGCACGCTGCAGCAACCTTGATCAAATTCAATTAACAAAAAAACCTTTTGGTTAAAACATGCTGTGTTAAGGGTTTTCCATGTTCACTCAAGCTCCAAAATGCCAGGAAACTGTCACTGTTAAGGGCTGTTTTGATGTTTTCATATGTACAAAGCTGCCTCATGGAATTCTATTATGGATGGAATAGATAGAAACAAGCAATCAAACCGATAAATAATGTATCTTCTCCAGTGCATCTATTCCGTGGAGGCTGGTGCTGATTTAGACTGGTAGGGCAGAAGACAGGGAGGTCAACAACAGGTGGCGCCAGAGCTAATGATAACCAATTAATTCTGTTTTTGTCCCCATTGGCCTCCCAAATGAGTTCTACAAAGGCAACACTGAATCTAAGGATCACAGAGGCTGCCCAATCCGTTGATTTAATTTTTCTGTGAGTCAACAGCCCCTGATGGAAAAATGGTTTCTCACCCCAGCACTAAATCATATTTTAGCAGTGGGGACACAGCCTGCTCTGACTTCTATCCTCTTCCTCTGGCATAAGTGCAAGGAAGTGATTGGAAGAATCCACTTCCATTTTCAAGTAACCACAGTTTGTTGTGCTGTCTGAAGCAGGAACTGTGGTTAGTTTTCACTATGAACAAGCTGGGTTCAGAAACCATGGTTTTACATTTGCTGGCTTAGGCAAATCATTGATGAAGGTACTGTCTGTCCCTGTTTCAATGAAATGGACAAACTATGGTAAAAAATGTGGATGCTTTTTATCTCCTTCTCATTGGCACACTGGAATAGGAAGGTAAAAGGGGAGTGCATGATCAGATACTCTTTAACAAAACTCTAAAATATAATTTTACATCTCAGTACAGTACAGTGGTACCTCGGTTCTCGAACGTAATCCATTCTGGAAGACCATTTGGCATATGAAACGTTCGAAAACCGAGGCACAGCTTCCAATTGGTTGCAAGCGCTTCTTGCACTCAGTGGAAGCTGCATTGCATGTTTGAGTTCTGAAAAACATTTGAAAATGGAAGCATTTACTTCCAGGTTTTCAGCATTCAAGAACCAAAACATTTGGCAACGGAGGCGCTTGGGAACCGAGATACCACTGTATTGATGCACAGACTGAGACAGAGAACCGAAGGTAAAACATGACTGTGTATGTTGCAGGTTAGATTTAATCTAGGCCTTGGCTCTAAAATTAGAATCAAAGAATTGGAAGGAACATCTAGTCCAACCCACTGCAATACAGGAATACACAGCTGCCCCATACAGGGATCAAACTTGCAGCCTTGGCATTATCAGCACTACACTCTAACCAACTGAGCTATCTATCTGCTATATATATTGAATGCTCTCATCTCTCATCTCCCAGCGTGTCATGACTATAAGTGTTCTTTTCCCACCTAAACTTTTACTCTCCAACTTTTGTTTCTTGAACTTGATCTGTTCTTGTACATTGATTTCCCAGCATGCACAGCTGCTAGTATTTCCAGACTGTATGTTTTCAAACACACAGCCTCCTTTCCACAGTGGGATGGCACAAGCAGCCAATCAAGTATTATTCTTCCAGGTATATGAGATTGTTCTTTGCTTGGGGAAAAAAATAACTATAGGTATGCTCTGCTGCCTAAATGGATCCAGTTCTGATTGTTAGTTCGGAATGTCTTTTACTGGTGCATCTTGTTAGCATTAATGTGATTGCTTTATGTCCTGAGTAATGCACACACCTGGAAAAAGCCTGACTGCAGCCCTTACCTGGTACAAAACCCGACTGCCACAATGTAGGCTATCTGTTTAGCCTTTGAAGGTTCCATTAACAATTTGTGTATTTGCTTCCTATTGCTACCTCACAGCAGGGACAGATTAAGCCAACATAAAACAGTTATAACTCATATTTGAAAATTAAATCTATGAATGGAAAATTCCTTCCTTCATGTTGAGTGAAGATAAAAATATTTAATGAATTTATAGAGAATGGGATATATCTGCTCTTGAGTGCTTTAATGTTTTTATTCCCAAGGCTTCTGTTTTTCATGGGTGGAAACAGTGCTTCATTGAGAGAAGAGGCCATTGCCAGGCAGAGAATGCACAGAGAATGCAGAATGATTGCAGTCATCCATTGAAGGAAAAATGGATTAATCCTTCCGCTTTCTTTTTTCTATAGCATCTCAGTAATTCTGGGGGTGTCCTAAACTGAATGTTCTCTCTTTGTTCCACAATACAGTGGTACCTCGGGTTAAGAACTTAATTCGTTCTGGAGGTCCATTCTTAACCTGAAACTTTTCTTAACCTGAGATACCACTTTAGCTAATGGGGCCTCCTGTTGCTGCACCACCATCGTGCAATTTCTGTTCTCATCCTGAAGCAAAGTTCTTAACCCAAGGTACTGTTTCTGGGTTAGTGGAGTCTGTAACCTGAAGCGTTTGTAACCTGAAGCGTCTGTAACCCGAGGTACCAGTGTATAAAAATAAGGTTCAGCTTTTCATTCCATTACATGAATGTTAAGAAGATGGATGTAAGAGTGATTTTCTTCACTATCAATGTATGTATGGTTCCCCCCTTCATATTTCCCCCCTTAATTTGATCTTAACACCTACTAATAATGGATGGGTTGATACGGAAACTGGATTCCCCAGTCACTCTCACATTCACAAGATTAGACAAAATAGCACAAGAGTCCAGCAATGGTCAAACTTTAATTTGCCCACCAGTGACAAACAAGTCTAAATTTAATACACAACAGCAGTACTTGCAACTAATAAAATCACTGTATTTATTTTGGAGAAGCAGAACAAAACATGAGAAGTCGTGATTGAAACAGTCGTCATGTACCAAAGTCCTGGTGTGTGTGTGTGTCAGAGAGAGAGAGAGAAAGAGAGAGAGAGAGACAGAGAGAGAGAGAGAGAGAGAGAGAGAGAGAGAGAGAGAGAGAGAGCATTAATTCTAAACACATTTCCTTCTCGCTGGGAATGTTCCTGCAACTTACTAGGCCTGCATACTAAGAATGACTGACATCAATTCAGATAAACATGGGACATTTTTTAAATCAGGCATTGATGCAAATGCTCACGTCTCCTCTCACACCAGTGCCTGAAGAGAGGGATGCCATTTTATTTCTGTGCCTAGTGTACCGCTGCATTTGTGGCGAGACCCATTGTGTGGTGCCTGCTCTCATGACACAATAGCACCAGCAGGTAACAGGCCTGGCTTTTCTATTCATCACTTAGTCATGAGAGGAAATGGAACAAGGCGTGAGGCCACAAAGATATTGGTCTCTTTAAGTTAGCTTTGCAAACAGTTCAGAACATCTGCTTGTAGACTAGGGGGATATAATTGCTGGATAAATATTAGGCTAGATTTAAGTATCATTTTCAGTCCTGTTTAGTGATAAAATGAATTGTAGCCTGACCAAAAAAAAAAGTATTTGGCAATTCTGACTGGGAAGTAAGTGTCAAGTAGGGATGGGGGTGAAATCCAATTCTGTTTGCATTTAAAAGCAATTCTGTCAAATTTGCACTTTCTGAAATAATATCAGACCTGAAACACAGCCATCCTTTGAATTTTGCACTTATCTGAATTTTGCCATACAGTTCTCCAAGATGGGTTAAAATGCCCTCTGAGGACTCTCTCCTATATCAGTGACCCCTCTAGCCCTACTCTAGCACCAGGTAGGGATGGCAATGGTGGGTACGCTTTGCAACTTAAAGGACATTGTTCCACACCATGGTGCTCTGTGGGGAATTAAATGGCAGCTCCCTGGATCTTACTGACATGACTTAAGAGAAGTCCGAGGCAGGCATTAGCTGTGGGACTTACTGGGACATTAAGCCTCCCACAGGTGGTCATCACTGCAGTGTGGTGCTGCCAGGTCCGTCAATGCCACTACCTTTTCCCAGTGCCAGGTTGCAAACTTTGCAGACTTCACCATGCATGCAGAAAGTCCCAGGTTCCACCCTTGGCATTTCCAGATAGGGCTGAGAGAGAGAGATTGCTGCCTGAAATCCTGGACAGCCACTGCCAGCCAGTGGAGACAATACTGAGCTAGATGAAGAAATGGTCTGAGGCCGCTTCCTATGTTTCTTCCTATCTATGAAGCTGGACTTCATGAGCTGTGATACCTTAACTCATTTTCAACCACTGCTGTAAATTTGCATTGGGCTTTAAATACCAAATTAAAACAAAAAGCTCTGTGCCATATTTATACACTTCCAAGTCAGCTGTTGTTGTTTCTTTTATTTTTCACTGTGCTGTTGGAGGCTTACCCTTATGTAGTTTTCCTTTCTGCGTTACTTTGCAATTCTGAAACAGTTCCTGCCCGTAATGTAATAATGTTCCATCCATTACCTTTGCGATCATGAATGGTTACTGATAAGTCAGTCTCCATTTTATTTAATCTGAGTTAATCTTTGCTTTATTATATGCTAGTGCCTCCATATTCTGTGCCTTTTAATTTGCTGATTAAGCTTCTGGCGCACACTGCATAAGCACAGTCTGCCTGCTCAATGATCTGAAGGTGGCTTTTTGGCTGTAGAAACCTGTGTATAAAATATATGTGGAAACTTCAGTTGTGAAGGGCATACATACATACATACACACAGCCCTACCACCTAAAACCCTCCACAAAGGGCCACCCTTTAAAAAATTTAATTCCTCTATCCTGAGTATTTGTAAAGCATCTGTGCACACCTTTACCTGGGATAGAATACATACCTGGGAGTAAGACTTATTAAAGTGTGTTTGTTTGTTTGTTTGTTTGTTTGTTTGCGTGTGTGTGCTCGCTGTCAGATACTGCATTCTACTGCATGTCTGTTAGATATTGCTGTTGAATGTTAGGCATCTGTTAGACATCTACTGCATGTCTGCCGCGAAGTAGTGACTAGTACTAAATGTCAGCTGTCAGCTAGTTTTCTTCTTGTTGTGCTGGGTGCTATTCTGGCATGTCAAATATTGACTGCTCTAATTTTCAAATCCTGTCATTTTTCAAATCCTGTCAGACATTCATTGCTACCACATTCTGGACAGTAAGATACTAGAGACTCCCAGGATTCATATTTGAAGCAGTCATGGGGTATTTTTGATTCTCCCCTCCCCCTTTCATTCTTTTAGAGTTCATACAGAAGTGGAAGCACCCTTTCTCCCATTAGTTTTGGAGGAGAAGGATAATTCCTTAACATTTTGTCCAGGCCAAGAGATTTACTGCCCTCATCTCTTTTTTGGAACATTCTAACTTTCCCTCTTTTGTAATAGGCTGACCATAAACTGAGGCCCAATCGATCTTTAAAAATTGCCAAGCCTATATGGCTGCCAATGTACTTACACTGCAAGGGGATGAGGATAAAACTCTTTCTAGACACCATTATTTGCAATCTTATTCTGTTGCATGCATAAATAGGTCATAATTTACTTGTGTCTCTCCCCCCCTTTTTTCTTTGGCTCAAAATGATTTTCACAAGCATAATTAAAGTGAGGTAGAATTGGCAGTCTTCCATGGCCTTTCCCAGATATCTCTAATTAGTATTGATTTTTCTCCATGCCTTAAGAAGAGATAGCGAAAAACCAAACTTTGTTTCTAACAGCAGGTGATGCAGAGGGATATTAGCTCTAGCAGTAATTATGCTATGAAACACTTACAAGGGCATGTCCCAACCTAAGTATATGACAGCGAATCCATAAGTAATAGGCAACAGTGGATAATAAATGGGCAACATCAAAATTTGAATCTCATTGGCAACAATCTCAGTTGCCTTTAAAGGCATACAGTGGTTTTGAACTGTTTGGATGCATATTTCAGCTGCGTAGAACAAATCAAAAGTGTATATGCTTTGATAAAATGTCCAGCAATACCTTCAAAAGTGGGGTTATATGTCTTTGGCCACAGCATTCTCCACCAGCTGCAGCATCTGGGATCATTTTCAAGGTAGCCCCATCTAGAGCACATTGTAGTATTCTAATCTGGATGTTATCAGAGCATGGTTTGCTGTGGCCAGGCTTTTCCTGCCCAGGAATAGCAATAACTGGTGAAGCTGCTGTATCTGGCAATAGACACCCTTAGCCACTGATGCCTCAGATGACAAAACTGGATCCAGGAATACAATGTACCTTCTCTTTCAAAGGGATTGCAACTTTACCAAAGGCAATTGGTACAACTGGTATGAGGCAAATTGCAATGTACTGTATCTGTTTGATCTTCACACTTTTAACTTGTGAGTGTTCAGTACCGTACTGCTGTACCTTAGACCAAGTTTTAACAGCAGGCAATCAACTTCTCACTTTCATTCCATGCTCCAAGGGAGCCTACTCCTCAAAACGGTATCCATTTAAAAGGGCTGTGAACAGGTGAATATCTATATGCGAATTATACGAGTACATAAGCTTTTGGCTGAAATCTAGATCTGCACCGAGTACATTGTCCCCTGCCTAAGCGCTTTCCTAGGCAATCATTAATTACATTTTGAACCACTTCATATCTGAGTTAATAAAGGGATTCTGGTTAAACCTGGGTGTCTCAATGAGCTATTAAAAATATTTATGAGCAGAGAAAGGAAGGGAGTGCAGAGGTGACTTGAGAAAGGCAATAAGCAAAGGAAGAAGGAAGAACAGTGAGCCATAAAAGAAAAGAGGGAAAACAAACCATACCATTTTCAGTACATACTGCAAAGTCCTCAAATTGCATTAAAACACACACACACACACACACCAGGAGCATATGATAACTCCCCTGACCTCTGGAAAAATTAGGAATATTAATCCATATATAGCTAGATATGGGAGTTCCTCTATTTTTGGAAAGATAGAATCTTATTATTAAAACTCACCAAGCTTCTACGTAGAAGGTGGCATGCTCTTTCCTTCTGTAGGTTTTATCAGGTCAGATGTGAGAGAGAAAAAGAAAAGAAGTTAATCCCTATGCAACTTTCCTCTGTGTTTTTAAGCTGCTCTCAGCTGTCAATAAAATGATGGTTTGGGGCGATGGGGTAAGGCATTTGAACACACCTGGAAGCAGGAATTTCCTGGGTTGGTTCATGTTAGCTAAAGCCTAGGTTACAAACTCTCTGTTGTCGCTCTCATCTTGACCTTTTAAATTTCAGTTCTTTAAAGACTGCTCATCTCTTCTGATCATTTCTTTTTGATTTCAGTAGTGTCACTAGGGCACTATTGGTTTTAGGATTCTCTGAAGAACACACTCCCTTGAACATAATCAGCACAAGCCCTGTTGGAATCGGGGGGAGGAAAGCAACGGTCATTGGAAGGTGTCAGTTTTTAGCACATTTCCACAAGTGATGCTTAGTTCACCTTTGAACCACTCTCATACTGTGTATGACAACATCTGGTTGCTAACACGGGAGAAGGGAAATGGATGAGATGCATCCTAACAAACATAGACTGAGCATAGATATGCATTGCAAGCCATTTTTTTAAAAAAAAATTGTAAAACATTTACAAAAAGAATAAAACGAAGAGTAAAAGTATCCAGGAAAAAATTATCTCACTCTGAATTGTCCTGACATATCATTGTTGTTGTTTTAACAACTATTTTAAGTTTTATGTGTGAAAGAAGCTTTAGCCTCAGGAATTAGATATGGCTCTCTAAACTTGAATACGGGGGGGGGGGGGCGGGGACAGACCTAAAATGGGTCTCGTGTTTTGTGAACATTTTAACCCACTTCCTCTTACGTTTTTCCCCAGTGGAGAGGGGAGGTGTTCAGCATGAGGGTAATGGTACCCAGAAGGCATTTCTCTGACTTTGAATTGGCTTCATGTACACGCAAGAGATGTCCTCACAGAGCCGATGGCACTAGTGCAGTTCTCTGCTTTCTGATCCCCCTGAGTGATTGGGGCCACTCCAGGAAAAGGAAGCCCTAAAAAAAATTACAGATGAGGAAGTAGCAGCAAGAGAAAATCTGTAACTGTGATCAGTGCAAAATAAAGGAACAATTAAGCCCCCTGTCACTGTCCCTCAATAAAGTTATGTCCATTCGACTACACAGGTTTCACACCAAACACGTTTTGTAAGCGAACATCTAGTGCAGGTTCTGCACTCTGATCACACACCCACCATTTCCCTCCCCAGTCTTTTTTTTTTTTGGGGGGGGGGGAGAACGACCCTGTAAAATGATATATGGTTTTGTTGCATTGTGTTTAAAATGCTATGCAGAGAGGTTTGCATTAGGCAAGAGAGGTTTGTCTTTAGCTAATGTGGCAGAGAAGGCTTGGGTGTTTCCATTCAGGTTAATTGATGACTTACTTATCCTGGAAACCTAAACATAGCTGTCTTATAGCATGAGATGAAACCTGAGAACTCAGCATCTTAGTAGTCAGTGATGATGATACAATATCATCGTCAGTATCTCTCTCTGGGATCAGAGAGAGGAAAGTTACTGAATTATATTAAGGGCATAAAGAAGAAAGGAATGCATTGCTTGCTGTTTAGGAGCAATGTGTTACTTTGCATTTTGTAATGTTTATTTGTAACTATTTTAAGGCTGTTCTGCAGTAAAGCTTTGAAGCTCATTCTTGTGGTGGATAGCTCATTCATTTCTGCTCTGCACAAGGGGTTCCATTTGCAGGGGGAGTCAAATATGGCTCATGAGGCAGTAGTAGTAGTAGTAATAGTAGTAGTAGTAGTAGTCATAATAATAATAGTAATAGGACCCTTTAAATTCTCTCAGAACCACACCCCTCACTGGCCCTACTTATGCCCTTGTAGTGTGCATTTCTTCTTCATGGAATGTGTCAATGAACTGTGATAATCTTTCTTACCTGAAACTGGGAGATTGCGTGGGTGTGTAGAAACCTTCCCCTTTTGTTTTTCTTACCAGCCTCATGCCACAGAAGCTGGTGTTCTTTGCAGTACTTCAAGTTGAACTAGTTGAATTCGCAAGAAGCTAGGAATAGATAGTGGGTAATAACATTTTTCATTTGTAATGAGCCAGCTTATGTAAATATCTCTTTTGAACTGGGCATTGTACTTCTAATTCACATCTTTGGATAAACCACCTTTTAAAGCATTGTTGCATTTTTCATGAGCTGAGGAACCCCTGATTTATGAGCCCTGTGTGTAAAGAAAGTCATAAAGAGTTGCATATCAGTGCAAGAAATATAATAACCAGTTTCCCCCCAGGGAAGTGTTTTACTTGTTCTGTGGGATATTCTTTTTTATGGGCAGCCTATTTTAAAAACAAAAACAAAACAAAAAACTGAACTTGAAGCTGTGTGTTGCTTAAGTACCACAGCAGCTGCTACTTGCAGACGTACTGAGAATATAATAGTATTGGATGCCTCTGATAACGGTGGTTTAGCATTGCAAATACACTGAAAAGTTACTCCTGGCATTCCAGTGTTTCAAAAGCATAAAAAGGCATATCTTAGTATTCAGATTATGTGACATGGGGAGAATCTAAAGTCTTTATGGCTGCTGCAATTTTGGTTCATAATTTCATGGCGTAGATAGACTTTTGGTCCATGGCACTGGAAGATGATAACAATAGAGTCTTATGAGAAGTCCAAGATATCTCAGGTCCCTGGGGGGAAAAGAGGACTCTTAGGTAAGACTATTTACAGGTTAGCAATAAGAAATGCAGTGAGCTCATTTTCCCCTGCTGCGTTTCAAGCCAAACCCTTACGTTGCTGTAAAGACCAGAAAGTGGGCAGGGATGTCTTTATCTGATACTGTCTGATTTGTTTCCCTGTGCTGAACTCCTTTTCCCCAACTCTGCTATCTGGGCATGTGCAATGGCTGCCCAAAATGTCTCAACTTAACCATAGCTTCCATTTTCTCATTGGAATGAAAGGGCATCAAACATCATTATACAGCTTTAGGCACCAGGCAAAAATGGTCCTTTTTAACCAGGCCTTTGGTTGACCCGATCGACATCCTATACCCTTTTAAAATGTGGCTCTTTTTTGGGTGTGTGTGTGTGTGTGTGTGTGTGTGTGTTACTGGGTTATTGTTTTTATTTTGAGCTTATATATTGTGATCTTTTCTGTGAACCGCCCTGAGACCTCTGGGTATAGGGCAGCATATAAATTCAATAGATAATAATAAAATAAATAAATAAACAGGTTTATTTCTCAAGAAGCTACAGGGCACCCACAGATGGTAGCTTACACTTTAGAAACCCGTACTGAAATTCCAGGAAAACTCACTAATAGCCAAGTACCAGTGTTTAGAGTAAAATATATCACGACATATAAATGAGTTTTTTTCGCAGTGATTGTGAGTTGTCAAAGAACCCATTGGGAAGTTCTCTTGGGGAAGAATCTGATAAATTCCTTATTACATGATAAATGTATGGCCAAGGCGGGAACCTTTGTGAAGAACAAAATTTTGATGTGTGATTGGATTGAAGCTGACCAGGCAATTGACAAGGATGGCTGCATGACCGAGCTTTCTCTATGCTTCCAAGCAGTTTAACTTTGCTTTCGTTCCTCCCACAGAGTATTTGAGTCCATGGAAAACTCCCTTGAAGGCTTGCATGTGGAGTGACACATGAAATAGCACATGGAAGCACATTTGGTCCCTGGGCTGGCAATTTTCTCTGTCAGGAGGATGAAGCACCATTAGGTCTAGCAGGCATGAAAATAAAACAAAAGAAGTAGAAGTTCAGACAGGCAGTGTGGGTGTCTGTCTTGTCTTACTGGAATTTGGAGGCCCAGAACTTGTCTTTGTTTAAAAGAGCTGGGGCTTTCCAACCTGAGAGTGGGATGTTAAAATTGCGAGCGATGTAGAGAGGGTGAACTGGGAAATGTTAGTCACAATGTGTTTCTCTCATCCACTGAACATAAAGAGGCATTGGGCTGAGTGCAAAAACATGCTGCACATCTTCGCACAGTGTAGAACTTCCTTGCCACAGAATGTTGGAGTATCAATGAGTATCAAAGGAGTTTTTTTAAAAAAAGAAACAGAAATGGGCAAATTCCAAGGGTTTTGATAGGAAATTCCAGTTATGAAATGTGGTAGTACCTCTGGCATAAGATAAGTAATTCAGTCAGAAGTACAGGTGTAGACAAGCATCCAAAAGAATGAATTATAGGACTGACTCATATGCTACACGGGCATCATAGTAAGCAAAACAAAATGATAGCAAAAGTAGAAACTGACTAAAAAAGAAGAAGACTGTGCCATCCTAAAGAACTGCCCCATTCTCGTATTTAGCTACTTAACCACTTCCAAGCCTTTTTGGGCACTAAGTAATATATATATGATAAATAGCAATAATGTGTCTTGCCAGATGTAACCATTGGGATCAGCAATCAGTGATCTACCTTTTAAAATGCATCGAGTATCGAGTACTTTTGCAGTAAAATTAAACTAGGAGAGAGACATTATCCCAGCAATTTCCTCACCATCTTTTTTCTACCCCAAATAATTCTCGTCCAATATTACAGATAGTTCTGTTAGCCAACTCTATCTCGATGGAGAGGAAGAGATAGGGGCTGAGAGTTAATCCATCTTGATCTGCTTATTTATACTTCTTTAGCAGAGGCAATAACTTTCCATACCTAACACAGCGAAACTACCTATTAATTGCTGACCTTTCTATGTTAGTTTATTGTTCTGCACAGCACCATTCTCACCCCTTTGTTCTCTACATGGAAATTACAGAAACACATTAATAGCACAATATTTTTAGGTATCTGACAGGTGCAACATTTGAGCTGGTTTTTTTTGGCTTGGGGATACATGAAGTGTAAAGTAAGATGCCCTTTGCTCTATTAGCAATGCTACCACCCCTAGGTGGTCCATCAGTTCATGCTTCTTGTGCCTTCCTGCAAGAGAACTAATGACACATTTTGCTTGTGTTTTAGGTCCCAGTCACACACATTCAGCAGAACAGTATAGAGGCCCCTTTCAATTTGGAATTTTGGGGTGGTGGGGTCCTGGATTCATTTTTGTTGCTGAAGGCTTAGGTAGGCTCAGTGGCTAGGAGAGCCTTCTACCAGCTACAGCTGGGATGTGAATGACAGCTGTTCATGGCCAAGAATATCAATAATGTCTAGGCAACACGGTGACCATGTACATACACAATAGAAAATCTTTATAGAATTCATTCAAACCATAACAAGTACAAAATGAAATCTTTAGTCTCAAAGTCTCTGAAAATCTTTAAATGAAGCAAGGTACCAGACTTACGTAGAATTCTTCGTCAGCATCGTCAGTGACTACATTATTACACAAGCACTGTTCCACAGCAGTTGATATTTTCATTTACATACATTCATTTGAAATAAGATGGGTTTATGAAGCAATTCTATATCCTCCCACTACGCTGATGAAGAATTCTACGAAACAGTAGTCAATATCCAGAATCACTGTTCAGTGTTGGACATAATATTTGCCGAATACACAAAGCTTCACAGCTTGTCTTTCATCGTACAAAGTCTTGTACCTTGCTTCATTTAAAGATTTTCAGAGACTTTGAGACTAAAGATTTTGTACTTGTTATGGTTTGAAGGAATTCTATAAAGATTGTCTATTGTGTATGTACATGGTCATTGTGTTGCCTAGACATTGCTGACGTTCTCTTTGCAACACAGGGGTTTGCATGGCCAAGAATAGTCTGGTTGTGGGGATTCATGCACTGGTGACCACAAGACTTGATTATTACAATGCTGTCTACATGGGGCTAAAGGTGTTACTAGACTGTTGATGGGGACAGACTATGGCCAGTATAGAATGCCAGTGCTCCAGCTGTCTCTCAGCCTGCTTCGTTGCCCACAGCCCCTAAGTATACCAAGGGCTATGCAGAACTGAAGAGGAACCTCAGAAGCGAATGTGTCAATAGACCTCTTCTTCTCACCATCCCATAGCGAGACCAGAGTGTCGACAGAATCACTGACTCTCTCCCACTGGGAAATCCTCCAAAGCATTCAGGAACCTATCGGTCTCCATTTATCCATGGGGGCAAATATCTGCATTGGTTTCCCACTCTTGCAAGGTAGTGTCACCACCAAACATCCAAACTTTACCAGGTTAAGGCTATCCCACCTATCCACTGGGAGCAAAAAGTATTTCAAGGGTATGCACTGCTCTGTATGTTGGGACGATGGCAATCCCATGGTTGCCATGGAGACCATGCGATTCACAGCTGGCTTCAAGGCATCCTCATCATGGATCCTGACAAGAGTGCAAATCTAGTTGTCTAATGAGGCTACAGCCACTTTGGAAAGGACTTATGTGAGGGTCATCATGGATCTCTATTCCATATAAGACTTGAATATTTAGTTACCTAAGCCTTATTGATTTTTTCTATTGATTCATATAACCCCAAAGGGTATACCAAGGAACTAAGTGCTATGATGATAAAAAAGGAAACATTTTAGCAATGCAAGCTGCAGTGGGGTTTGTAAAGGCAGAACTTCATGGATCCTGTTTTGTTGGTCTCCAGAGGTGACACCTTCAAGGACAAACGTAAACTCTAGGAAGCATTAAAACAAGTGGTGGCTTTGTACATTCAGAACTGTAGAGGGCTAAATTTATGATGCATGGCATCTCATTAGTCCCATTTTTAGCTATCACAAACTGAACCCCATTAGCTAAACTCACAAAACTAGCTCTTGAATACAGATGAAAGTCATCCCCTTGATTAAATAAAGATTTGTAATTTAAGGCTACCTAAGACCATTAGGGTAGCAGAGTCTTAAGAATGCCCCCCCCCCCGAATCTGTCCTGTTTCCTCAAGGATCCATGCCACAACCTAGGAATAATATATGCACTGTCGCCTACATAATATAAGGATCTGTGGGTTGGATCTCCCTGCTTTCCATAAAAGGGACACAGCAGGAACTCATGGGTTGTCTCATTAAAGTAGCAAGCCTGCACACAGCTACTAAAAAATCTAAGGTGACAAGACTTCACCTGCTAGGGAGAAAGCCTCATGGGAAAGGCTGTCATTTGCAACCTGCTTGCTCTGGCATAATTTTGCAATGGTCACCTTTGCTTCTTTCAAGACCATTGTACTTTGATTTGACTGAAGACTTCAGTTTTATGAGAAATTTTGCAGACGTATTAATCTGAATTCCTGTCTCATTACCCTCAAATATCTGCCATCGAAGGTATAACTGTAGCAAACAGTTGCTCAGAATGAATGGGCTTAGAGCAGAAGTCTGTGTGAAAACATTGTCATTATTTGGTAAGATCCTGGTCAGAATAAGTCATTGGCAATAACCTTCCTGTGAGGTTTGTGGTTATAATTCTGGAAGTAGTTTCAAGGGCTATGGTGCTTTACCTATAGAACAGAGCCTTCCATCAGCTGCCACATCTGGATCTCACCTTGCATATCTAGAACTGAGGAGAGAAAGATGTGCCTTAATACTTTACTGGCAATTATCCAGGTCTTTTCAAAAATTCAGTTCTTGTTTTAGCCAATCTACCTAGCAGACAGAACTTTTTAAAAGCTGCTTTAAGCATTTTGTATTAACATTTTTAAAATCGCATTTCATTTTCATTTTTGCAAGCCGTCCTAATAATGTATGTTCCTAGGCAGCTAGGCAAATAGAGTGAAACAAGCAAACAAACAGTATATTGTAATATTGTGGGCAGATGACCTAAAGCAGCCTTATATGATCAAACTGTTAAGATCAGCTGAGTTTCAAAAGCATCATGTGAGCAGGATTTGGGTGCATACATGGGGCAGAGTAGTGCTAGATGAGGCATATACAAATGAAGAAATGGCATTTGAAAATTGTTTTGGGCCCAGGATCTTAGGAGCCAACTCCTAGGGGCCATTTTGCCCCTGCAAAGTTGATGAGCATTGCCATTGGTGTCCATGCACTGTGTCATGTGATTGATTATGTGGGGTAGGGCTTACCTGGGTCCCCACAATATTTCATTCAAGTTAGCACCCCTGCCCAGGATAATATGTCTGGTTCATCTGAGTTGCTGAGGCTGCAATCCTATGTACACATCCCTGAGAGGAGTTACTCCCAAGTAAATGTGCACAGAATTGCATTGCCACAGCATACTCCCTTCACGGCTCTTTATGGGGAAGGCTGTAGGCTTTGAACTGCAGGGATCCCTTCTCCTTTTCAGATCTTACAGGGTGAAGACATGAGGCCCATCCTCAATGTCTAGTACTGATTTCCAGAGTCTGATTCCTGGATTGAGCTTGTCATATTATGAAAAATGAAAATAGTAGCTTGGGATGCTCAGGTTTGATCTGCAAATAAATGCTGCAATTGAAGTCCACCATGGCCCAGATCAGATGAAGCCCTGCTTTCCCCACTTTCCCACTCCGTTGCCATGTTCATTCAATCCTATTATGCTCCTGTGGTTGTGTGTTCCTGACATGGAAACTTGCCATGCTTTCTTCAAAATCTGCATGGTAAAAGGCACTAGTATAGCCGCATGAAAATGACTTGCCATGGAAAAATGGTAGAATGTAGGGTGACTTTTCATGTGAGAGCATTTAAAGAATTGTTGAACATTCAATGACACTGATGCAACCAAGGTTAAAGACAAATTCAGCAGCTCCCCCCTCTTGCATATTATATATATAAATCAAACTTGTACAAATGGAAAGCCATTTTTTAAAATGTAACAAATGGAAAACCATTTTAACATGCTCTAGTACTTATTCACTCAAGGATTAATTTTTTTCTCATATCTTGAGGCTTTTGCTAAGACGGATGAAAATATGGGAACCATTTCTGTTAGCAAACTCAATTTATACCTTCATTTAAATTGATTCAGCAATAGATAACAGCTATTTTGGGGCAGCAGACTCTTGATCCCTCTACTCCCCTTCCTTTATAAAGGTCAGCTCTGTTTCTGCTTTTGGCACCTTGCACAACAGCCTACCTCTTTCAAGGGCTTTTATGGAAAGACTTCTTTCCACAGAGAGAATGTTTCTATTTCCTTCCTTTCGTGCCTCTTTGGAGCCATGGCACAACCTTGATACCTCTTGCTGTGTTAAAGAAGCCCCACAAACACATTTGTCTGGGTGCATCTACTCATTAATAACATTCCTTGAAATTACAGCTTAAGCCACATTTCCCCCCTCCCTGGTAAATACATTAAAAACTAAGGTTACCAGATTTTTTTCAATGAATCCGGGGACAGTTTTCAACCATAGCTGTCAACTTACAGATTTGAAAATAAGGGACCAGCAGCTCGAAAATAAGGGATCAACAGTTACTTTGATAAAATACATATTTTGTTGCGTGCAAATGGCTTTAGATACCTATTAGGTCCATAAATTACCATATAGCATATATTCAACACAAAAAAGCAACAATTTGTTGTTGACAAAGGACAGCTGGACATAGACAGGGCCCCATTACCTTCAGTAGCTTATTTAAGGGACATCATCAATAAGGGACAGCAGCGGGACATGGCGCTGGGATAAGGGACTGTCCCACCAAATAAGGGACGCTTGACAGCTATGTTTTCAACTTCAATGGATTTTGTATGGGGACTGATTTGTAAATCCGGGGACTGTGCCTGGGAAACGGGGATGTCTGGCAACCTTATTAAAAACCCAAACTTCCTCTCAGCGGGGTACTGCAAGGGAGCTGCAGCAGTTTGCACACCACGAGGCTTTCAGCTGCTAGTCTAGAATTGAAGTGAGGTCCAGGAATCACACTTGACAGAAAAATTGAGCTGGAAATGGCAGAGGGACTGAAAACTGCAAAAGTGACATTGGGGGAGAAAAGCCAAAACATTCAATACGAGTTGAATTTTATTTGTTGAGAAATGGAATATTGACTGTCTTACATAGTCCCTGAAGTTGATATCAAAGTCCCAAGAGATGACTGTTTTCACCAACATCTGCTGTGGCTGATCGATCGAGCTGTCACAGCCCAAGTGTGTCAGAAGTCTTGAAAAAGCCCCCCAGGCAAATTTTTAATGGTGCTTGTCGTCAAAGAGAAATGCTGCACTCTTCACTTCAGTGCCCTTGCTGACACCAGTCAACATGGCGTCTTGATTCATTGTGCTCAGGATTATGCCAAGCTTCATTCTTCTGAGCATTTTTTAAAAAATTGGGCTGCATCCAGCTCCCATTGGCAGGTCTTGATTCTTCAATAAATTGCAAGCCAGCTGAGACTCTGGGTTCTTGAAAAGCAACAGTTCCTAATGACTGTGAACCTCTCTGGTAAGGTACATCAGTTGGGGGCATACATAGTATGTGAAAGACACATAACCTACGGTTGTCAATCTTGATACAAAATCTCATCTCCTATTGTTTGTTTTATTATATATGGAGCATTTCTGAAATAGGAGGATTCATTTATCAAACTATCTCTGACAGCTGCTGATCTGGACTTGATTCAGATGAAAAATGGAGGAAATGAATCCAGCAAGGGATACATTTTTGTCACAGATAAGTGGTGAAATCATGATTTACCACCTGGTAGAAAGCATATGAAATATGGTTGAGCGGGAGGTGATATTTTTGTGAATTGTCAAAATGTCCCAGTATTCACTGCTGGCAAAAGAAAAACACCCCATGGTAGTTTTATCACCTCAGACGTTCACCTTAATCCACCCCTAGATTTTTTTTGAAGGATATTCCCCAGCTTTATATAACAACTTGGTCCATTGTCCATAGTGTCCTCCTACTTTATCCCCTGCTTAATGGAAGAAATCCAGAGCAAGACTATTCTGCCCAACCTCTGCTTGAAAATTGCCAGTGAATGTGAGTTTTCCACCCCTCTAAGTAATTGGTTCTGTTTTCAAATTCCTCTTGACATCAAGAGGTTTATCCTAATATGTGACCATTTTAACCAAGACCCATTATATCCTGCTCCGCTCTCTTTCATCCATGAAACCAAAGTAACCCACTTCCCCATCAACTTTCTCCTCATGTTCCCTTATCAAATGCAACTTTCACTTTCCTCTCTTCAGCCATCTGCCAATCCTCAAAAGCATATCATTGGAGAAAGTTCCATGGCTTAATCACTGAAAGCTTCTTTGGTTTCCTAGACTTGTCCAGAGAAAGGTGCAGTGCTGAAAGGCACAGCAAATTCTAATGTACTCTGTTAACAGTTTAAACATACTGTAGTAATATGCAGTGCTTTTTTTCTAAAAAAATGTTTAGGGGTACAGTGGTACCTCAGGTTACAAACGCTTCAGGTTATAGACTCCGCTAACCCAGAAATAGTACCTCGGGTTAAGAACTTTGCCTCAAGATGAGAACAGAAATCGTGTGGCGGCGGTGTGGCGGCAGTGGGAGACCCCATTAGCTAAAGTGGTACCTCAGGTTAAGAACAGTTTCAGGTTAAGAACAGACCTCCAGAATGAATTAAGTTCTTAACCCAAGGTACCACCGTACTCTCGTTTTCCTACTCATATTGAAATTGTTGCTGTTTAGTCATTTAGTCGTGTCCAACTCTTCGTGACCCCATGGACCAGAGCACGCCAGGCACCCCTGTCCCCCACCGTCCCCCGCAGTTTGGTCAGACCCATGTCTGTAGCCTCGAGAACACTGTCCAACCATCTCGTCCTCTGTCGTCCCCTTCTCCTTGTGCCCTCAATCTTTCCCAACATCAGGATCTTTTCCAGGGAGTCTTCTCTTCTCATGAGGTGGCCAAAGTCTTGGAGCCTCAGCTTCACAATCTGTCCTTCCAGTGAGCACTCAGGGCTGATTTCCTTCAGAATGGATGCATTTGATCTTCTTGCAGTCCATGGGACTCTCAAGAGTCTCCTCCATATTGAAATTTGTTGTTGTTAAATACCATATTGAAATACTGCTCCTCAATGCGGCCAAACTTAGATTCACAAAATATTTAGGGGTATGCGTACTCCTGCATACCCCCAGAAAAAAGCACTGGCAATATGAATAGAAAGATCTTCAGAGTGGCAACTGTTGTGGCTACGAGTGATCGAAGAAGAAGAAGAAGAAGAAGAAGAAGAAGAAGAAGAAGGAGGAGGAGGAGGAGGAGGAGGAGGAGGAGGTAGCTGGTAATGGTGGGCCTCAATAACATTGGCAATCTGCTATATTCTCTTTGAGAAAAAATGAAGAAACAGAAGAAGGCTAATCTGGTAGCATCCTCCAGTTATAAAACTAGCTGCAACTACAGGTTAAGTTGTACACTTAAAAACTCAAGAAGTGAGAAACAATAATCCCTTCCTAACATATTAATTAGCCACCTTGGATGTATTCTGACAAACAGAAAGTTAGAACATATGATTTATTTAAAATAATTTATCCAGACATTTTTCAAAAGGCCTCCAAGGTGGTTAATAAACACAGACTTTGAACTGGACAGAGACACTCGTGGAGGGATTTCCCTCATTCTCTTTCCACTTCAAATATCATTGCATTGACATAACCAGTTACCCATTTAGGAGTTGGGAGGAGGACAAAGCCCATACGTCTCCTTTCACCCTCATTGACAGATGATCAGCACAATAAAAACTCGCAATGTAATTTGGTCAATGGGACAGCGCATGGGGAAGAGAGGGAGAAACAGTCACCGCTCCATGTAAGGAGACAAGCTTGAGAGGCAAGGAAGACGTCTTGAAATGGAGAAATATGATTCAGAAAGAAGAAGATGAAAGGCAGTCTTCTGTCTGCCAGCCTTGATAATATCTGTACTGTGCAACAGAGCCACAGTGATGCTGACAGTTGATAATGTTTGGGCGAGGTGTATGATGCGCTTCCAATGGCGACAGTTGTCTTTTTTTCTTTTTCTTTTTACATAACACTTCATTAATAATATTTTTCGAATAAATTGATGCTTCTGCTCAACAGATTAATGAAGGAGTCTTCGCTATAGTTTTTGAAGTAAGCAGTTTAAGGTAAAGGTAAAGGGACCCCTGACCATTAGGTCCAGTTGTGGCCGACTCTGGGGTTGCGGCGCTCATCTCACTTTATTGGCCGAGGGAGCCGGGGTACAGCTTCCGGGTCATGTGGCCAGCATGACTAAGCCGCTTCTGGCGAACCGGAGCAGCGCACAGAAACGCCATTTACCTTCCCGCCGGAGCGGTACCTATTTATCTACTTGCACTTTGACGTGCTTTCGAACTGCTACGTTGGCAGGAGCAGGGACCGAGCAACGGGAGCTCACCCGTCACAGGGATTCGAACTGCCAACCTTCAGATCAGCAAGTCCTAGGCTCTGTGGTTTAACCCACAGCGCCATGAAGGAGTTTTCACTATAGTTTAGTATGTTTAGTTTACTATGAGCTGTTTAGTAGTAGGTAAAATATGTAAGAAATAGGACACAGGGACATAGGAAGCTGCCTTATGGCAGCTCAGACCATGCATCCATCAAGCTCAATATTGTCTACACTGTCTGGCAGAGGCTTTCCAGGGATTCAGGCAGGAGACATTCCCAGCCCTACCGGGAGATGCCTGCAACATGCTTCTGCACACCAAGCATGTGTTCTACCAATGAGCTACAGCCTTTAAAAATCAAAGTGCACCGGATGCTGTTAACATTTCGGCATAAAAATCTTCAGATGAGGGAAGATAATTATATATGTTGTGAGCTGGGGTAACTCATTAAAGGTACTAAAAATATAAAAGTAGCTTCCTGATTTGACATTAAGTGCAGTTATTTTTTTTAAAAAAACGAAAGCAGATGCTTTCTGTCGTAAACAAACAATCTTCCTGCCAGACTGCTTCTTAGTCTTATCTTTTAATTAAAATTGAACTTTAAAATAAACGTGTCTGCCCTGAGTGCTTATTAAATAAAACCGTTGTGGATGCAGACTAGATCCAGATATTGGGGTCTTATTAGCTGTGTGCAGAAACATGGAAATGCGGTTGACCACATTAAGGAGTCAAATTCCATGGCTCTTCTGCCTTTTATGTCACTTATTACGAGGTGAAAATGTAAAACTCAAGAACTTGAGTTTCAAGCTCATCTGATTCCGTGTCTTCCCACTGGCATGTCAGAAGAGCCTTAGTGACCATCATGACTTGCTGCTAGGCCTCAACCAGTGGCGTAGCGTGGGTTGTCAGCACCCGGGGCAAGGCAAGTAATTTGCGCCCCCTAACCCGTGGATTTTAGCACTCGAGTCTCTTCCGCGCCCCCCCAGATGTTGCGCCCGGTGCGGCCGGTCCCCCCTGCACCCCCCACGCTACGCCACTGGCCTCAACCCCCAGGACCACAGGCTAAAGCTTGTTCCCAAACTGGAATCCAAGCTATGACAAACAACCTTTGCAAATCCTGGGAACTCAAGCAACTCAGTGCTCAAAATCATAGCTCTGTGTGAGTATACTACAGTTCTCATATTAATTTGGGGTGCAAAGTGTCTGTGCATGAACCCCCTGATCTGCCCTGTAGCCCCAATTTATGGTACCTGAATTTGGCTGATTGCCCTGGAGCCACCAGTCCCACCTCAGATCCATCCCCAAAGCAACTCTTTTTTTGAGGTGTGGTGTGGTGGTAGCACTAAGGGGTTTTACAAGTGTTTTTAAAACTCTAGGCATATACTTACATGACACGTTGCTATGGTGAGAGAACACCATGCGTTTAATGCATGCATCAGAGAGAAATTCTTCGTTGTGTAGTCCATTGTTCCAGCTATAAGCTGTAGTACCTACTTTACCCCAAATTCTCAATATAATGGCAGAATGTTGGCTAAATCACCCTTAACACAGGGTGCAGCTGTGACCCTATAATGCAGAACATCTGGGAAGGTTTTAGAGAGGTGGAGGAGGAATTATCCAGGAACGGTTTCATGCCTCCCTTGTACATCCCTGGCAGCCCTCTGTGTTGAACTGTGCAGTTATACATTCACTACTTATGTGTGACGTTTCTGTATGGGCCATCTTAGCTTAAAAGTACCCTTTAACCAAAGAAAATTATTCAATTAGAGCTTGGCTCCCAATATCTTTCCAGCACATCATATCTAAATAATACTAATAATCATCCTAAAATATTTATAAGAAAAGAAATTTAGGAATGCAATTAGATCCTTAGTCTACACAGAACATCTCATTTGATCTGTTCCATTACTTATCCTCCAGCTACAACAACTTTTTAGATGCTCCAAAATATATCACACACTTCCCCCTACCATCTCAGGTTCCATAATACAATTACTACAATTACATTGAAATTTAATTTCTAGTTCAAGGGAATGAATTTATCTCCATTTCCCAGAGTTGGATTACTTTTCTTTAGAAAATGAACATACAGCTATAAATACAATGCCAGTTAACAGAATAGTTGTGCCACACTTTGCTGCTGTACTTGTAAATTCGAGAATAATTATGGCGGAGGATTATCATCTTTCTTTTGACTTATCTCTATGGGCCACACTTTCTATAATATTTCTCTTTCCCCTTGAAATCTTGAGTGTTGGAAATTCTTCAGCTGCCCTTTAGGAAAAACACACACACACATTCTCTTCATGCTTTCTTGTAAAACTTTTATACAGTGGTACCTTGGGTTAAGAACTTAATTCGTTCTGGAGGTCCGTTCTTAACCTGAAACTGTTCTTAACCTGAAGCACCACTTTAGCCAATGGGGCCTCCCACTGCCGCCATGCCACTGCCACACGATTTCTGTTCTCATTCTGAAGCAAAGTTCTTAATCCGAGGTACTATTTCTGGGTTAGCGGAGTCTGTAACTTGAAGCGTCTGTAACCCGAGGTACCACTGTAAAGCATAACATATAGATCATGTTTTGTCACTGACCACAACCACCATCAAAGTAAGTGTCAGTAGTAAATCTTTGCAAATACTAATCTGAAGTGTAAATAAGCAGCTTTAAGTTCCATCCCCATAGAGTTTTTCTTTTCAGATCGGATCTAACAATACCTGAAAGGTCATATGTTTGTGTAATGATGGAACGGCCAAAAATTGTATCTCTTCTCTGTTTATGGTTGTGTTTAGGAATATGTAAGAGGGTGGCGCTGTGGGTTAAACCACAGAGCCTAGGACTTGCCGATCAGAAGGTTGGCGGTTCGAATCCCCATGATGGGGTGAGCTCCTGTTGCTCAGTTCCAGCTCCTGCCAACCTAGCAGTTTGAAAGCATGTCAAAGTGCAAGTAGATAAATAGGTACTACTCCGGCGAGACGGTAAACGGCGTTTCCGTGCGCTGCTCTGGTTCGCTTAGTCATGCTGGCCAATAAAGCGAGATGAGTGCCGCAACCCCAGAGTCAGCCATGACTGGACCTAATGGTCAGGGGCCCCTTTGCCTTTAAGCAGTCAATACATTCAGCCTGCAGTACTTTCAGCAGATTTTTGGCTAGTCTTTCCTTCTCAGAATATGTGCAGTCCACTGAACAGAGCTTGGGAATCTGGATTCTAGTCTCACCAAAACCATGGGCATCTAAAATTGATGTTGGCACATCCAAAACTCTCAGGACAGATTAGAAATCAAATAGAAAAGTGACCACAAGCTGATAAAATCCCCAAATCCCCACAAATGTTAAACTTCCACAGCATTAGTAGTTTAAACCCTGAACCCTCAAAGCCAGTCCTGCACAAAAAAAGATTCTGAGCTTCATTTGAAACAGCAGGAAATGCTTCTTAACATGGCTTTTGCTCAGCAAAAAAACAACCTAGCAAACGTCAACTTGGGGTCAAGAGAAGGGTTCCTCCTATGGCTTTGTAGTAAACAAACTATAGTGGCATGCTGAGATTTCATACAGAGTTACATTAATGCCAACAACATGATGAAATCGCCTAATGATTTTTTTCTTTTTGCTAGAAAATATGATTGTCCAAAGAAATCTTATATCTGTGTTCATTTACTGTTCCCAAGGTCAACGTCTTGGTAGCTCCTTGTGGCCTCGACAAACCTTCCATTTTGTCTGATTGGAGCTGGTTCGGACAACAGGATTTTCCTACATGGAAAGAACTCTTTTTCGGAAAATGTTCAGCATGAACTCAGTATCCAAGGAACTATTCAGTCTCTACATATTTTCCAGTAACAACACCCAGCTAACAATCAGAAATCGAAATGTGCTAACATATAATAGAATTGCCAAACTAATTGCAAGTGCAATTTTTTTTGTCCGCTGCACTGAATTCAGCTCAGAAGTTTCACTGACATCAAAATATGGATCTTGCTTCCATAGGATGCAGTGATTGCCAGCAACATGGGTTAGACAAATTCATTCAGGATAAAGCTTTCACTGGCTACTAGGGAAGCTTTTAATATGTGATGAATTATTGTATTTTAACATTTTACTGGAAGCCGCCCAGAGTGGCTGCGGAAACCCAGCCAGATGGGCAGGGTATGAATACGGTATTTTTTGACCTATAGGACGCACTTTTCCCCCTCCAAAAATGAAGGGGAAATGTGTGTGCGTCCTATGGGGCGAACGCAGGCTTTCGTTGAAGCCTGGAGAGCGAGAGGGGTTGGTGCGCACCGACCCCTCTGGCTCTCCAGGCTTCAGGAAGCTATCCCCCCAGCCTGGCAAGCTCCCAGAGCGATGCCAAAGCTGCGCGCAGCTTCGCCATTGCTCTCCGACCCGTTCTGGGGGCTGGGGTCGGGTGAAGCTCCGGCTTCCCCCACCCCCAGCCCCGCAAGCTCCGGGAGCCACTCTGGCTCCCGTTCTGGGGGCTGGGGTCGGAGGAAGCTCGGACTTCCCCCACCCCAGCCCCGCGCCTGGGGGGGGATAAATTTTTTCCCTTTATTCCCCCCCCCAAAAAAAATCTAGGTGCGTCCTATGGGCCGGTGCGTCCTTTGGGGCGAAAAATACGGTAATAAATTCTTCTTCTTCTTCTTCTTCTTCTTCTTCTTCTTCTTCTTCTTCTTCTTCTTCTTCTCTCTGTCCCTTTGAGTCGCTAATGAGCAAATTTGAATCCTGATTAGAGGACCCAATTAATGGTGGTGCACTTTGGGGGAATTTCCTGTGAGGCATCAGCTGGGGAACCCCCAAGAGAAGAAGGCTCAGAGCCCGGGGAGTGGTGGCGGGATGGTGATGAGTGGTCAGTGGGAGAAGAGAGAGCAGATAGGGAGGAGGTGGTGTTGGAAGCTGAAGAGGTAACAGGGCTTAGTGAGTAGGAAGAAAGAAGTCCAGAATCAGGAGCGGAAGCAGGAGAGTGGGATGGGAGAAAGGAAGAGGCAGAGATGAGTCAGTCTGATGAAGAAACACAAGTTTTCCTGCTCCTGCTGTGACAAGTTCCCTTCCCTCCTGGTCTCCCAGAACCAGAAGTGGTAGGAAGAGGGCAGAATAGAGACAGACTCATTGATGGAGTCTCAGATTGCTTGGGAAGGCATAGGCAACTGTGGGAAGGCGAGGGCCTTCAGTCCTCACAGCTGTCTCATAGGGGCTAGTTCTACTAGGACGAGTTGCTATGCTCATTAAACCAGGCTTCCTGAGTCAGCCTTGTTTTCTTGAACTTTACTGATGCCTCGTGATTTATTGTTGACCTGTTCCTGCCCCTGACAGCTACACTCACTACCCAGTCTCTATTCTATTCTGTTGTGCAGTGACTTTGCTAAACTCCTAGCAAGTCACCACAGTTCCTTTCTCCACAAGGAAGCTAACCTTCTGGTTGAGAGGAAAGGAACATCTCTATTATTTTGATGTGGAATTTGAGTTTGGTGAAGGTTTTAACTACATCACTACGATCACTGTCTCAACTGTCAATACCTGTACAAAGATAGCTCTTTTTGTATACAATTGACTTGTTTCTTAGGCATTGGTTTATGAGTAGATTCATAGAATTGTATAATTGGAAGGTCATCTAGTCCAAGTCCCTGCAATGCAGGAATCTCAGCTAATGCATCCATGACAGATGGTCAGTTAACCTTTGCTTAAAAACCTCCAAGGAAGGAGAGTCCACCATTTTCTGAGGCAGTCTGTTCCACTGTTGAACAGCTCTTACCGTCAGAAGGTTCTTACTGATGTTTAGTCGGAATCTCTATTCTTGTGACTTGAAGCCATTGATTCGGATCCTACCCTCCAGAGCTGGAGAAAAAAGCTTGGTCCCTCTCTATGTGGCAGCCCTTAAGATATTTGAAGATGGTTATCATAACTCCTCTCAGTCTCCTTTGCCCAGATCAGCAGGATGGTAATGGTTCTTGTCTCTCCAGTGAGTGTTGCTCACCCCATGGGGATGCAAGACAGAGCCTTCTCAGTAGTGGTTTCCCAGCTCTGGAACTCCTTTCTCCTAGTGGCACAAACAGCCATATCCTTGCTTAGCTTTTGTTGCCACCCTAAGTCATTTTTATTCAGTCAGGTTTGTGGTTGATCTTATTAGAATGCTCTAAATTATGGGATTATTGTGCTGTCCTGTTTGGATGTCTTTTGATGTTTCATGGTTTTATATAGTGCACTATTTAACCTTGTGTTTGCCCACCTCCACTGTAAACCACTTTGCAAAGCAGTACAGTAGTACCTCTGGTTAAGAACTTAATTCGTTCTGGAAGTCAGTTCTTTACCTAAAACTGTTCTTAACCTGAGGTACCACTTTAGCTAATGGGGCCTCCTGCTGCCACCATGCCGCCGCCACGCGATTTCTGTTCTCATCCTGAAGCAAAGTTCTTAACCCAAGGTACTATTTCTGGGTTAGTGGAGTCTGTAACCTGAAGCATCTGTAATCCGAGGTACCACCGTAGATACATACTTGAATTAAATAAATAAATGATGGTTGAATCCTATAATGAATCTCAGTTCATGTCTGAGAGAATGTAGTTGGGAATATTCTCTTGATACAATAATTTTAAAGATAGCTATACCTCTAAGAGCTTTCCTATCTTTTTTTATGAGCTAAGTAAGGTTAGTCTACAATTTAGGACATTAGAGCCATTCATACTTTGCCGTTATTTAATGATGGCATTTTCCTACAGGAGTTCTAAAATAAGGCATTGTGCTCAAGGAGAATTTTGACAGAGATCTCCATTGAATCATGAAGTATCCTAGCAGAGAAAATGAAAGAAAGTTAGCAATTTCTGGGCCATAAGTCCAGTTTTCTGAAAGACTCTCCTCCGTTGCTGAAACCAGCCTCAGAATGATATTTCAGAAGTACTGGGTTGCAGGCACTGAGTCATTCAGCTTGCAGATTTGAGAGACATGCTGAGAATTATATGAACAAAAGAAGAGCTCTGCTGGATCAGACTAAAGGTCCATCTACTTCAACATCCTGATTCCAACAATGGCCAGACAGTGGCCCCCAAGCAATATAATGAAGGCAACAGACTCCCCATTGTTTCTTTCCTAGCAACTGGTATTCATAAGTATGCTATTTCTGAACACTGGAGATTTCATTTAGCTATCAGAGCTAATAACCGCTGATAAAGATCCCTATTCCATTGATTTGCCTAACTCTATTTTAAAGCCAGCTAAACCAATGGCTATCATCATATCTTTCAGCAACATATTCTGTAAGTTAATTATGTGCTGTGTGAAGAAGACCTGCTATCTTTTGTCAGAGCTAATCAATTTCACTGACTTTCTCTAAGAAAGATTTTTTCCCCCTATCCACTATCCACCCAATTCATAATTTTATAAAACATTATCATATCATCCCTTGGCTTAGGCCATAGTCCTATAAACACTTTCTGGGGAGTAAAATCCATTGGATGCAGTGGAACTTTCTTAATCTTCTTGGAAATACAGGATGCCATATTTATTTCAGTTCTGTAAGAGCTCTCTCAGGTGCAACCACATGCAGACCTGGTGATTTTGTTCATTTTTAAGCTGCCCCTCAGCCCTATAACTTCATCTCGTTACCTCTCTTTAACTTACGGTACTTCTTCAGAGGCCCTGTCTCTGGCTCCAGTAAATATAACTTACAGATTGGGATCTAGATCAGAGTACCTCATTTGTCTTCATTAGGCTAGATTTCAAAGGACTTTATAGCTTTCCAAATGTGTTCCTTGGATGTATTTGTTTACTGGCTAATTTTTATGGAGCTGGCAGAATAAAGCTGAGAATATGCTACACTGTCAGAGTGCACTACATTTTGATCACCGAGAGCCACACTGGAAATAATGCGAGGGCAATACGTAATGTACACCAACACTTCCATTAGTCAAGCAGCTGCGTAAATTTGAATTAGGTATAATAGCGGATGTTGCAAAGTATACAAACAAAACTCACCAGGTATTTCTAGAACCATACAACGCAGAATACTGAGCAAGTGCAAAATCTGCCAATGTCAGTGAATTCAATAGTAGTAACTGAGGGAGAAACCTTTTTGAAGACTCTTTTGGTACACAAGCATAGAAATATCATACAAGAAAGTAGAAAGACTGAGCATGGAAGAATAAAAAAATTCCTTCCAGTAGCACCTTAAAGACCAACTAAGTCTTTAAGGTGCTACTGGAAGGAATTTTTTTATTTTGACTATGGCAGACCAACACGGCTACCTATCTGTAACTGAGCATGGAAGGTTTGTGTTTTTCTGTTGGGAATCATCCTGGGATCTGCAGATGAAATTTAATAAACAAATAAAAATAATAAAATAAAAATAATATAATATAAAAAATAACATGTAAAGAGTAGATTCAGTTTCAATACCCACTGTGTGTGCAACCACTCAGGGCTAGAGCTCAAAAACAAGGTGAATTAAGATTATTTGGAATTGTTTTATCCCTACTAAGTTAAAGCACAATGTCAACAAACAACCCTGTTTTTTTGCTTTGTCTTTCCATATTCTTCACCTTTCCATGCACTACATCTTTCCTGGCTCCCAGCCCAGAACACCACAGCAGATGCTTTTACTTGTAAGTAGGAAATGATTTCTAAAAAGGCACAGTAATAGTACAGACTCAGCAGCAGGAAAAGAGCTACTAAAGTCGCATAGCTCTCACAAGGCGAAGGATTGCCTGGGACAGGCCCAGTCCAAGAACAGTGGCCAAGGAGCACGAATTCAGGGTCAGTTACAAGAAGTTGAAGACTGCACAAGAGTTGAGAAGTTGTTCCAGCAACATTTCCATGCCAAGGCATTTGACTTTAAAGCTACATGGGCTTCCTCACAAGGCAAGGCAGCACTGTGTCTAAGTGGGTGCATCTGGTCTCCTCTCTCTAGCCTTGGGCCTTTCTCCATTCTTGGTGAAGAAGATCCAGTGCCACAGGATTTCAGGATTAGAAATCTTATTCTGAGAGAAGATATGTTTACAAACATTGTACAAAAATTATTGTATTTGCGCAATAATTTGAAAATCACTGATTAATGTGGAAACAGACTTATGAAAGATATGACCCTACCATCCATGGAGCTACAGAGAAAGCTTGTTTTCTGTTATCCAAGCTTGTTCTTTACAATACTATCAACTTTATTTTGCTTTTCCCTCCCAGCTCTACTGAGGCATCAGGCATAAGCCTGCATTTTATTAATGTTTGATCAGGACTTGTATATTAAAGAGAGAGCTTAAATTTTCAAAAGTTTCAAGCCAGGCAGAAGACCAGCAGTTTACAACCTTGGTAATGTTTATCCTCCTAGACAAGGGCCCCTTTGATTGATAGCAGAAAACAATTCTCAAAGTCGTAAAAGCTGGAATTACAGACTGAGTGAGGACACTGACCCTATATGTTACAGAAGATAAAAAAGGCAGAAATAAATAATTAGGAATGAGTAAATAGTAAAATAATGCCAATGTGCCTCCCAGTAAAATGAGCCAGATCTTCTTTCCAAGGTTAAAGACCAAATGGAGAAGCATCTAGCTGGCAAGTCTTTTTTTAAAGCTGTTTCTTTCTTAAACTGAGAAAGTTAGAGGGCAATAAATGTTGGGAAGAGCACATGGAAACAAAGCAGCTGGCTGGAGAAGGGGGGGGAATGTAAACAGGGGAAGAGGCTTCTTTTAAAGCGGTTTTTTACTGTGTTCCTTTTTACTGAGTTCCTTTTCTACTTTACAAAGGCCTTATTCCTGTTAAAAGGCTACCTATGTTATGTATTAAATATATTGTCTTAAATGTAATTATGCAAAGGATTTAAGAAATGCTAGATTTCATATAGTTGTAAGAGTTAAATTAAGTCAGCCACCAGCCTAGCCCTGCCAGACAGGAAGACGCCATCCGAGCAGTCCTGATATATTAGTTGTCAGACATTTGTTTAGAAACCTTCAAATGAAGGAGATCTTTCAATGTTGATGTGAAACTCAAGATCCTTGACATATGTTTAAGATAAAAATTTAAGATTAACCATTTGTTTTAGAAGGCAATAGGGCAAGGAGGGCAAGAGGTGAGCTGGTAATTAAGATGCCTTGTTGAGACACATGTAAGATATATTACTACTTATTTGTCATTTATAGATGTAACAATATATAGCTCTTTGTGTTCCATATAAGGACAGGAGGATATGGGTGTATCTTCTAGGATTGGTTCTAGCAATCAGCCAATAGGAAATTCAACCAGGCTGATTGGACAGAGGTAGCCACAGGAGGAGCAAAGGGGGCTGGATTAAGGGAATATAAGTGCTGGCCATAATGGCAGGAGGCCAGGCCAGAGCTTGGTAACCATATACCACTGTGCCTCTCATTTATTTGTCTGACAAATAAATAATTATTTTAATTTCTCTATTGCTGCGTTGAATATTTCATTCCAGCTAAGCATTAACCACAAGCAGGGTGCTACACTACAGTTCCATGCCTGGGGTCTTCAAAGATCAACATGGTTTTGGTCCAGTTTGCTACATACTGCACCTAGGCTATCTGTTAAGTTGCATTTTAACCAGCTTCTTCCAGAGGAATTTCTACGACATGAGTAAAGAAAAGAACAAAACACGAACACTGTCAGAAGCAATGACAAATATTCACATAAAACTAGAAGAGGAATGAAATATCAACTCCCACATTATCCTCCCTGCTGTATCCTGTTATTTCTGGTTGTACTCATCAGATACCAGATTAACATCATCCAGACATAAAGCCACATTTACAGCAGTGAGTAGGTGGGTGGCTTCATTATTTGGGATGCTGTCACTGGCTGATTATGTGCTGCTCTTGGCTCCTTAGCATAGATGGAGATGAACAATCAAACTTTATTATGTCATGGAAAAGAGAGTGAATACTAAGTCACAACAGCTAAGACATGTAATCATTTTTCCCCCTGCTAGAAAAATACTTGCTAATAGAAACGCAAGGTTGCAATTTCCTGGGAGTTGTTATTCAGATGGATTTTAAGCTGTCCCCTCACCTGTTTAATATTGATTTTTAATACTCTTTTTAATACCACGTCTTGAATTTGTTTTTGTGTTTTGTTGCTTAGATTTAAAACAAATAAGAAGTCCTGCCTAAGGCAGAGCACGGAGCTAGCAGATGGCCCATTTGGGAACCTTCCATCTCTATGTGGTATGAATTAGGCAACTGAGTGCCAGGAAGGACGTATTGTTTGTTTAGACCAGCTATAATATTCTGTTTTGCTGCTAGCAAAAACCAGAGGAACTTCTTTGGAGCCGGTTTTTAAATGAAGAAGGTGACATGTACAATTGCTGAGGAAAGGACAAGCTCCTCTGGCTCTGGACTTCAGACACGGAAATGCTGAGAGAGCGAAAAGAAGTGATCTAAATGACATTCACATTCAGTACATTCCACATCCATCCATCAAGGCCCATTGCTAGTAGTCTTGTACAAACTCCTAAGGCTCTTCAGCATCCGTGAGTGGCATGCTAGAGTGGAACTATCTGTTACACAGGGCAGCCTCCTGCCAATAATGATAGCCTTGTGTCAAGGAAGGGTCGTAGCTCAGTGGTAGAATCATAGAACTGTAGAGTTGGAAGGGAGCACGAGGGTCATCTCATCCAACTCCCTGCAATGCAGGAATCTTTTTGCCCAATGTGGGGCTCAAACCCATGAGCCTGGGAGTGCCACTGCCAATCTGTACCGTGGGCACGCGGGTGGCACTGTAGTCTCAACCACTTGGGCTTGCTGATCAGAAGGTTGGCAGTTTGAATCGCCGTGGCAGAGTGAGCTCCCGTTGCTCTGTCCCAGCTCCTGCCAACCTAGCAGGTTGAAAGCATGCCAGTGCAAGTAGATAAATAGGTACTGCTGCGGTGGGAAGGTAAACGGCGTTTCCGTGCACTCTGGTTTCTGTCATGGTGTTCCGTTGCACAAGAAGCAGTTTAGTCATACTGGCCACATGACCTGGAAAGCTGTCTGTGAACAAACGCCAGCTCCCTCGACCTGAAAGAAAGGTGAGCACCACAAGCCCAGAGTCGCCTTTGACTGGACTTAACCGTCCAGGGGTCCTTTACCTTTTACCTTTACTGTGGGTAATACTAAGATAGATGGTATAAGGCAGAGTCCAATGTTCCTACACTGTTTGTTTGGCAGGAAATTTAGGGCTCTTCTAGTGTGAAGAGCCAGTGTGGTATTGTGGTTAAGAGCGGTAGACTCGTAATCTGGTGAACCGGGTTCGCTTCCCCGCTCCTCCACATGCAGCTGCTGGGTGACCTTAGGCCAGTCACACTTCTCTGAAGTCTCTCAGCCCCACTCACCTCACAGAGTGTTTGTTGTGGGGGAGGAAGGGAAAGGAGAATGTTAGCTGCTTTGAGACTCCTTCAGGTAGTGATAAAGTGGGATATCAAATCCAAACTCTTCTTCTCTAGACTTCCTATTGTGCTGCATTTTCTAGGCACAGGTCCACACTTTCCTGCTCCATGCCTGTCTCCCCGCCCCCCGCCGCCACTTTCTCCAGAAAAACCAGCTGGTACTACTGAGTTGGAACTAACATGCACAATCAAATGTGCTATTTCAGCACTAGTGATCCTTCAGATCATCACAGCTGAAAATGAATGGCAAGGTCTGCAAGGCTGGCTGCCCACTGTGCATGTGGTTTCTGGACCAAACCCACCTTCCTTGCCCCTGCTGAGTTTGCTCCCTCATCACTCTGCTGCACGGTGCCATCCTTCTGATCCTTGTGGCAAATGCAGCTCCCAGCTACTTGGCAACCCTTCCAGTGCCGAACTGCAGAAAAGCTGGAGTTTTATCTGAGAACCCTGTAGAGAGTCCAGAGACACACAGTGACCGACTGCCTCATGAACCAGGAATGATAATAGTGGTTTGCAACCAGCAAGTGAGCCAGACAAGCACTGTGCAAAAGAATAAAAAAAATCCTTCCAGTAGCACCTTAAAGACCAACTAAGTTAGTTCTTGGTATGAGCTTTCGTGTGCATGCACACTTCTTCAGCCCAGGTCTTTTATAGAATGTCCTGGGAGATTGAAGTGTTCTCCTACTGGTTTCTCTGTTTTGTGATTCTTGATGTCAGATTTATGTCCGTTTATTCTTTGGCGTAAGGTTTGGCCTGTTTGTCCAATATAGAGAGCTGAAGGACACTGTTGGCATTTGATGGCATACACAATGTTAGATGATGAGCAATTAAATAGTCCCGAGATGGTATGTGTGATGTTGTTGGGGCCAGTAATGGTGTTGTCCGGGTGTATGTGGCAGCAAAGTTGGCATCTGGGTTTATTGCAGGCTCTGGTGCCAGTGTCTGTGTTAAGTCTGGTTGTAGTATTATTGTGGGTTAGGAGTTGTTTAAGATTGGGTGGCTGTCTGTAGGCAATGAAAGGTCTTCCTCCCAGAGCTTGAGAAAGAGAACTGTCATTGTCCAGTAGCTGTTTTACTACAAAGGAATTTCAGAAATAGACTGGAAAGAGAAGCTGCTGAATTACAACTCATTACCAAACTTAAAACCATGGAAAGACCTGGGCTGAACAAAGACATTGGATTCTTATCTCACTATACATGACTAAACCATTTCTCACCTTCTCACCTCTTGCCTTTTCCTGTAAGACCTATTACAGTCGTTAAGAGTCGTCAACAGGCTCTCTCAGCTATCTGCCTATCTCCCATTCCCACCACCCTTCTGAGTAACACCCCTCCCCACCTTCTCACTATATAGAAGGATCTGGCAACTTCTGTTTCAGTGTATCTGAAGAAGTGTGCATGCACACGAAAGCTCATACCAAGAACTAACTTAGTTGGTCTTTAAGGTGCTACTGGAAGGAAATTTTTTATTTTGACTATGGCAGACCAACAAGGCTACCTATCTACTACTGTGCAAAAGAAGTTTAGAATAGATGCCAGGGTAGGAAACTATAACAGTGATGAATGGGTGGTATGTGACAAAATATCTATTCTCACTACTTTTGCTTTTAAAAGTGTGGTGAAAGGAGGAAAGTAAAGTTCTTAATCACTCCAGACATCTTATAAGCACCTCTTGCTGCCCATCCTTAGATTATGGGGCTATTTTAGAGACAGAAAGAAGAGAAGAATTCCTCTCTGAGGACTTCAGGGTTCAGTGCAATTCCCCCCCCCCCTGCATCTTGTATTGCAGTTAACAGTTATAGAAATGTATGGAGATGAAGTAAAGAACAAAAGTTATTGCAGGTGCAGATTATTCAGAAAATTAAGGCAAAACTGTTGGGTTCTCCATATATGCTAAGGGACGTTGATTTTTTGGTGGCTAAGAGCATGAGCTATGAAGTCCTCTGTCACAAACTCATAAAGTTCAGGGAGCCACTGTGTCTTAGCCTTACTCATATATATCTGTACTATGGTGACTATAATGCTGACCTCCCTTACAGAATAAATTGGGATTCTTGATCAAAAGTGTAACTACTTCTACTACTACTACAACATGGTTGTTGTTTGCAGCTGCTATTATATTAAATATTTAGGCTATGCTCAGTTATCACCTATGGACTCCCTAAGTAGCAAGCTACAGAGTTATTGAAAAGTTCTTATTTATCACTGGTTCTGTCTCAGGAAACAGCTTGCTCAATATTCCATGAGTCACATATTTGCCTAATTAGTTTCTAATAATATGTGGTTTTTGCAATCAAACAAAAAGGGCTCAACCATTCAACAGTATCACAGAAAGAAATCATATCAATTAAAAAGAAGACGGTGTAAAATGTTTCATAAATTTCAAATAAATGCATCAGCAGTTAACGTAATATTTTTTTTATTATTTTGATTCGGTTTATGTGTTAGTAAATATAAAACACAACATCAGAGTCTGTCAGCTGCAGGGAAAGATCCATGATAGTTCTGTGCTTGCTGTCAGGTGCTTAATACAGCCCGGATAATACAGAACCTTATGGCAAAGATAGTCAATGTTCTGTCCTCCAGATACTGTTGAATTAGAGCTCCCATCAGCCCAAGCCAGCATGGAGAATGATCAGGGATGGTGAAAGTTGCAGCCCAACAATATTCAGAGGGCACCACCTCCCTTTATGGCAAGGCACTGCAAACATAACCATGCCAAATGTAAATCTGGATTGAACTGATACACACATTCTGTGCTCTCTGCCATGTTCCTGCTCCAATACACTGCTGGCCACAAGATGCCAAGATGTTCATGTGAACTCAACCTACATTTCAGTAATTGTTTCTCATGCAACACTTGGTAGATACAGCAGTCAATTCCTCCTGCTCTTATTTCATTCTGAGATCCTCTCACCTTTTTGTTCCCCTCCCCAATTTCCTTTTCTTTAGACTAAATGTATCCAATTATTTCAGTTGTTGCTCCTTATAATCTTTGTAGCTTTCCACTAAGTCTTTTCCAATTTGTCAACAGCATCCTTGAACTCCGATGCCCAGCACTGATCGCTGTACATTTCAGAGACCACATGCAGCTCAGAATAATCTCTTTAGAGGCAACAGCCACTTTCTTATCATTCACATTTGCTAGATTTCTCCCCCTAAACCAGTAACCTGAATGATATGCCCTCTAAAATATGAAAAAAGCTTTTCGTATACACTCCTTTCAATTTATTTTATTTTTGAAAAAAGAAAATGAAATGAAATGCTCTGAAAAGATGAAATGCAAGTGATTGCTTTGAATAAAACATTTCTCAGTCTGTTTAAAGACTGTTCTTAATTGGAATATACTTTTCCCATGGTGAGTGGTAGGTAAATGTTTGTTTTGAGTTAATTAAGAAGTCATTTCAGCCTTAGCCTTTATTTTATGCCCTGCCTTTAAAGTACAGAATATTCCCCCTCCACATGAGAGCTCTTGATGTTCCCAAATGGTAATCTTAAAATACATGATCTGTTCCTGGGATATAAAGCCAAATATAGAAAGATTATGCCATCTGGAGTCTTTAGAGAAACTCATAATTTTTAAAGTTAGGTTAACTGGTACAAATATGGTACAAAAATTCAAAGACCTCCATTTTCTCCAGCCTTTAAAATAATATGTATTCAGGAGGTGCATTTATGCAGCATTCTGTCAGACCTTCCTAGTGAAGCTCTAATCAGAAACCATGTCACCAATGCAGATTTCTTAGGGGGCCCTGACGTTTTGCTATATTACCTTTTTCAGTTTGCCAATTGTATACCATGTTACTCAACATCATTTCTATCAGGTATCCCTACATGCATTAGAGACTAATGATTTATCCAGACTTCATCCCAACCCCATGAGGGGGGAGACAAGCCAGGAATTTGATGCCATCCATTGCAACTGCAGGCCAAACACTCAACAGCACGTTTGCCTTGGTAGATCATAGCCCAGATGCATGAAGCAGAAGAAACAGCCATTGCACACAAACAGGCCCTAAGGAGAAAGTGTACTCACAGCCGCTGCAGTCTCCTTCTCCCTCAGTGGGGCAGGTAAGCTAACACACGATGAGAGAGATAAGCTCCCAGGTGGCACCACTCACTCTCCTCTCACACCTCCTCAAAAACACCTGTTGCCTCTTCTGGACAACAAAGCACGTGCTCATTATTCTCTTGGTGTGTCGCTTCTCGTTTCCCACAATTACAACATCACCTTGTGGTCCAAGAGGAGCAGGTTCCATTGCACATGCTGACCATGAGTGAGGACCACCGCCATGATTAGCAGAAATCTCCAGGATGCTCCATGGTGTTGCTTGCAAGCTCCATGGCAGACAGGTATGCAGTAGGTGAACAGGATGGGAAGAAGAAGAAGAAGAAGAAGAAGAAGAAGAAGAAGAAGAAGAAGAAGAAGAAGAATAGTAGTAGTAGTAGTAGTAGTAGTAGTAGTAGTAGTTTGGATTTGATATCCCGCTTTATCACTACACTAAGGAGTCTCAAAGCGGCTAACAATCTCCTTCCCCTTCCTTCCCCACAACAAACACTCTGTGAGGTGAGTGGGGCTGAGAGACTTCAAAGAAGTGTGACTGGCCCAAGATCACCCAGCAGATGCATGTGGAGGAGCGGGGAAGTGAACCTGGTTCACCAGATTATGAGACTACCACTCTTAACCACTACACCACACTGGTAGGAAACAGGCAATGAGGCCTGCAGACATGCTCCCTGGTGGTGCTGATTTATTTAGCACCATAGCAGGGATGGGAGTGGTCATGTGATTGGTTTTTTTTTTTTTTGAGGGGGAGGCATGGCCGGCCAATGCAAGAGTCTAGCTGCTGGCCCATTTTGTACTGAACATGACTGGTTCAGAGTGCTTTCCCCATTTCCTGCTGCTCTTCCCCATGAGGGCTTCTCCTGCATTCTATGTACCCAAGAAGAGCCTTGCTGGGTTAGTCCAGCATCCTGTTCTTACAGTGATCCATCACATGCCTATGAGAAGCCTGTAAGCAAGATCTGAGAGCAACAGCAGTCTTCTCACCCAGTGACTGGCATTTAGAGCCCTACTGACTCCAGCAGTGGAGGTAGAACATTAGCCTGGTCCTGGCATAATGTGAATAAAAAAAAACGCCATGTTAGCATGATGCTGCAGTCCACAGCTCATTTACCATGTAGGAGATCTACGGATGTCTATGACGATGTTTTGCTCTAAGTGGATCGTGGATTGTGGCCAATTTTAGGTTAATTAGCCACTTGCCTCACGTCAAGGGTAAGACAGAAATTATTTAATTGGTCTTTAATTATGGTAAATACTCCTAATTACTTGTTTTAGAGAGAGTGGGGGAAAAACATGCCGAGAAGAGCAATTAACCATAAAAGCATAATATTAACACGTATGCTCCTCAGTTGTTTTCCCCTCCAGTCTGCTCAGGGAAATAGATTCCACATGCAGATGAGTTCTCGGTCCTGGGAGAAAAAGTAACCTATTTCTATTATTTATCTTTGTACTCATTTTAAATGCATTCATGTGGCACCCCCCCCCCCCAGTTTTAAATGTCTTCAAAGTACCTTTCAAGGCAAAGAAAAATGGCAAAACGAACATCTCTCTGTTAATGTTAGAATAGGGATCAACCGATTCCATCATGGTGTGTTGGACACCCAACATCTGTGCCTGTAAATGCTTCTAGGCATGTCTTCTGTGACAAGGGTATGACACTGAGAGGACTGTTCTGTCTGTTCCCACAAAATGATGCATGAAACAAGAAAAGCTTTCAGTGAAATGCAAATTTACAAACCCTGAAGAATGAAGCAAATATATAAAAAACAAAAACAAGGAAAAAAACAGCAGCACAGGCAATGCTTTGGAAATGTTTAAGCAAAATTCTTGTGCAGTAAAAATGCCATGTACTGTTTCAAAGTCCCAGGGCTACCAGTGGCGGACCTTGGGGTGCCAAAATTCATTGTCTCCCCACCTCTCACCTTCCAGTCTACTTCATAGGTGTGACACCTCCTGCAGCACCCCTAAGGTCCTCTCACAGGTGGATAAGACCCAACTGCCTTGCAAGGCAGGAAGGAAGATCCTAAGGTTGGCTTGCAAAGTGATGGGAACTGTGAGGGGAGAGAAACTTTCTGATGGGCATCAGGCAGTGCCTTTTCTGCCTGCCTTGCCCTACCTTTCAGCCCTTTCAGAAAACTTTTGCTGAAAAAATAGGGGAAATGGGTGATCAGTTTTTTTAATGGAAAAACTGCCAGAAAGGAAATGGCAAGAAGTTCCTTTCCTCTCCTCTCTCTCTCTCTCATCAAACTGAGATTTTTCAGCTTCTGTTGGTCCATTTTGCAAAACAAGAAAACTTCATGGAAAAAATTGCATCTAATGTGTCACATATAGTTTCACCGCTTGGTCACTTTATCATTCTTCTTGACCACTGTCCAGGAGAACTCAGCCTGGTACATTGGCACATTCAGAAAAGAATTTTGCATCTGAAGTTCTGTCATTCAATTCTCCAAAGACTTGGGCTTACAAATGGGGAATGAAAGTTCAGGACAGGTGACTGCAGCTCCCTGAATCCCGCCCCTCCCAAGTCTCTTGAGCAGTCTCTTCCTGTTCGTTGCTCCTGGCCTCCCTCACCACTGGCATGCAGCCCCCAGGAGGGGGGCCCATAGGTGAAAGAGACTCTTGGACTGAAATAGGTTCCCACCCTTATTTTAGCTACCATTGGCTGAAAATGCTCAGTTCACTTCTCATTTAAACTGCTCAGGGAACTACTGTATAATAATATAGTGTGTTTTCTTAGAGACTCTGAAATATGATTATGATTTTCATTTTTCAGCTGGATGTTTTCTCCCCAATCTTCCCCTTGTGCCAGAGGGATTCATTTCAATTCAAGGTGCTCCTTATTTATCAAGTCAATTCATCCACACAGTGTCTATCATTGTTTCCTTATGGAATGTTTTCTTCAGGATAGGTCAAGGTTTAAGCCCCAGAAGTTTTCATTTATCTTACAGGATATCTCCTCTTCCATCCCATGATGATTTATTCAAAGGTCTTTTACATTTTTCACTTAAAGTACATGCTTTAACGCAGTGTATCTCTATAGGTTTGGATGGTGTTCCCTCTTCCCACTCCTGGAATTATCTGCTGGCACTTAAGGACCTATTAGGTTGTTAGGATTAAAACATCTCTTCCCCATTGTGACTAGCTGCGAGTCCCCTTGGCAGAAATTATATATAATTGGCTCAAGTTGGCAAAAATAAATAATTTTAAACACTGCATCCATCTATTATCTTTGGGAGACGGATGTAAATGCAATTTCAAATCAGCTATCTTGGGATCGCAACCAGTGATTCTAAAATAATTCAGTTCCCCTCCCCCCCAAAAGCAACAACACTCAACTGAAATTCTTCAACTTTTGTTAATCAGGAGAACAACCTTGGAAAAAAAGGTGGAATAAGACATCAGCTGTAAAAAACCTGTTGTGTGATCATGAAAGTTGAGGTGTGGAGTTCTGGCGATGTCCTGACTCACAATGTTAGTCTTTGTCAGGCTGATGGTAAAGCCGAACTCCTAGCAAGCTTGGGCAAACAGTTGATGAGTCTCTGTAGAGCTTCCTCGGAGTGTGAGTGTGAGTGTCAAGGATGCGTCATCTGCAAACAACATCTCTTGAATACGGACCTGCCACACTTTTGTCTTGGTGCAGAGATGTGCCAGGTTGAACAGCCCCCTGTCGCTCCTTGAATGGATGTACACACCATCTTCAGTCGAGCTGAAAGCCTACAAAAGCAATAGGGAAAAGAATATGCCAAAGATAGTTGGTGTTTCTCACTGCTCTTTATAGGGAAGATGTCTGAGTGTAAGTGGTCATATAGGACGGTGCTGTGCATGTTATCATGGAAGGAGGACACAGTCATCTTGTGAAGCTTACTTAGGCATTCCATCTTGGTTAGCAGTATGAAGAGTCATTTTGGCTGACAAGATACAAAGCCTTTTTTCAGGACTACGAAGGTGATGTACAACAGGCGTCTCTCCTCACAGCATTTTTCCTGTGGCTGGTGCAGTGAGAAAATCATGTTGACTGTTAACATCTGAGTTCTAAAGCCACATGCCTATGCTTATCTCTCTCTTGTTCATGGTTTTCCCTCCTGACCTTTTTTGATCAATATCTTTGCTGTTCATTTTAATTTCTCATTACATTGGAGAACCAATGTGGAACTCCAACAGGTATTCACACCTATGTTTTATATATGCTGTAAGCCACCCAGCCAGATGGGCAGGGTATAAATAATAAAATAATAATTATTTAATAATAATAATAATAATAATAATAATAATAATAATAATAATAATAATAATAATAATAATTTGATGGCAGCGGCAACCCTAACCCTATAAAGTTTTGTCCAAAATAATCCAGAGCTTCCTCCCATCTGAAAAACCTTCCTTCAGTTATCAGGTTGGAGTTCAATCACATTCTCCCATGTCTGATCCTAAAATTAAGTCCCTGAAATAGTAATTTTTTAATAAAAGACCAAAGCATGCCATCCTAAACGCACTTACTGGGAGTAAGCCCCATTGAAGAAAGTGACATTTGCTTCCTTCCTTGTAATCATGCCAGGGATTGCTCTGTAAGTAAAAATAAGCAAACTAATTATACTTTCATTCCCCTCAAGCTGTCATCACCACTACAAATATCCTCTGATGCTCCTGTGCAGATGGCAGTAACATATGTCCAGCAGAGAAACCCACCTGCAGGATTGAATGATGAAGGCTTCATGTTGGCATGACTTGAACGCCAAAAATAAAACCAAACATGGTGTGCAGTCAGAAGGCAACTGCATTTCCATTTTAGTTGGAAATGTGTTTGGGGCAGAGGCACCATACAAACCCCAGCTCCTTCACCATCCTGAATGGCCTGATAGACCACCTGACCCTTCGGCATCTCCTCCCAAGGGCAAAATCCCTTTAAGTCCCCTTCTCAGGGGAGTTGGGATTGTCAGTGCCAGGGAATGAATTCAGAATGGGGATGCTGTAAATGGATAAGAAGCTAAACTGGAAACAGGAACAAGGAACCATTTGGTCTCTGGATGCTGGACTGCCCCATCAGTCCAAAGTAACATGGCCAATGATTTGGGATCATGTGAGCTGTAGTGCAGCAGAGTATCTGGCGGCACCAGCTTCTACATCCGCACACTAGATGGTGAAGGATAGACCTCGAAGGATAGACTGTTGGCCCCATTTTAAAATTATTTTTTACAATTGGATTTCATAAAAAGGGGTTTCTGGAGGTATGATGTTCAAGGCAGGAGGAATGGATCATATATTCATGTCAACATAACCCATAATGCTTCCTTTGTTCATTTTCAAAAGTGCAATTTGTTGCTCTGCCAGACAAGGTAAATGGAAGCTTTAAGCCAACTAAAAGGTTACCATTTGTCAGAAATCAGCATTTAACTTAAATTTAATGAGCTTGTTACTGTGTATTAATTAAATTTAAATTGTTCATTGAAAGACACTTTTTGGAGACCCTCTTGCCATTTGGCTAACTTACTTTAAATGACAAAAGCAATAAGAACTTAATTATGTTCCTATTAATATATTTTAATTTCTGAAGCATCTGAGATTTTTAATGGGCAATTCACAAAGAATAATGAAAGAAAGGAGATTTTATCATCTTGAAATAATTGCTGCATTAACTGCTCGTCTAAGGCAAGGAGATAGCGCCTATCGCTACGCTAATGGAATGTTTTGATACAGAAAGGAGTAAAGTTTCAATATCCTGTGTATATCATGGCATCTTTGAAAGGGGAGGGAGAAGTACCTTTTTGGCATTTGCCCTCAGAAGCATAAACCATTGTTCTTCATTTTCATTCAGTAATGATGATTCTCTGAACTTTTAACTGGCTTTGCATTCATACCCTGTTTGCATATGTCCCTCTTTCTTCCCTATGCTTTAGCCCCCAGGTTGGAAGATAAAAGCATCTTCTTCCACCTTGATACCCTTTGGGTTTACTTCAATACAAGGCCAGCCGCTTGACAGATCGCCATGGGCCAGGGATATTTTAAATGTGTGATTCTTGCATTGCAGGGGGTTGGACAAGATGACCCTTTCAGTCCCTCCCAGCTTTACAATTTGGTGGATTATATGACCACCAAAGCATTTTTGGATGATTCAGAGATTTTGATTTTGAAAAATCTGTGGCAAGCTTGAGGGAGAAACATTTCCATTTTTGCAGGCACGCTAGCTATATCGATGGTGCTGGAGGAGAGGGGCTCTTGAGAGTCCCATGGACTGCAAGAAGATCAAACCTCTCCATTCTGAAGGAAATCAGCCCTGAGTGCTCACTGGAAGGACAGATCCTGAAGCTGAGGCTCCAATACTTTGGCCACCTCACGAGAAGAGAAGACTCCCTGGAAAAGACCCTGATGTTGGGAAAGATTGAGGGAACAAGGAGAAGGGGATGACAGAGGAAAAAATGGTTGGACAGTGTTTTCGTCTTCTTGAAGCTACTAACATGAGTTTGACCAAACTGCGGGAGGCGTCCATGGGGTCACAAAGAGTCGGACACGACTAAACTACTAAACAACAGCAACAGCTATATCTTGGTATTAATTACACTCCTGTATGAACCAATTAAGGGGAGTGGGTGGCACTGTGGTCTACCACTGAGCCTCTTGGGCTTGTTGATCGGAAGGTCAGAGGTTCAAATCTGCATGCTGGGGTGAGCTCCTGTTGCTGTGTCCCAGCTCCTGCCAACCTAGCAGTTTATGAGAAACACACGTATATGCCAAAATGGAGCAGAGATTTGCAAATAGAAGTGCTGGGAGAGGTACGGAGAGGACCTATGCTTTCACATACCCTCAACATTTCTCTAGTGAAAATAGGGATGTCTTATTCAATAAATAAATAAATAATACCCCGCCCATCTGACTGGGTTGCCCCAGCCACTCTGGGGGGTTTCCAACATATAAAAACATAATAAAACATATAACATTTAAAAAAATGTTCCCTATACACGGAGACCCTCAGATATCTCATTGGTTCAGGGGTTGCATAACTCCATACCCTCCAACATTTCTCCGATGAAAATAGGGATGCCCTAAACATTCTGGGATCAAATCAGAAACCAGGACAGTTTCTGTAAATCCAGGACTGTCCCTGGAAAATAGGGACATTTGGAAGGTCTGTTTTCAGTACAGTGGTACCTAGGGTTACATACGCTTCAGGTTACATACGCTTCAGGTTACAGACTTCGCTTGGGTTAAGAGCTTTGCTTCAGGATAAGAACAGAAATCGTGCTCCGGTGGTGCGGTGGCAGCAGGAGGCCCCATTAGCTAAAGGGTGCTTCAAGTTAAGAACAGTTTCAGGTTAAGAATGGACCTCCGGAACGAATTAAGTACTTAACCCGAGGTACCACTGTAGTGACTAGTTATAGAGAAAGTGAAATTTAAAAAGCAGCACAATGGCACTGGGCCCAGTGAAGAATAATAATAGGCAGATCAAGTGAGGCCAAATGCTAGCTTTGCAAGGAAGAACTGGGGAACTTGGAAGGCTAGAAAATATTGAATGCCTGATATATTTAGCAGACAGGAACACAAGGAAAGGTGTTGTGCATTGAACAATTGCTTTTAAGAAAGAGGAAACTACATAAACGCAATGGTAAAGGTGCTCTTTGTTTTCCTGCGGGGATGGGTAAATCACACCTTGAGTTTTGCCCTTACTGCAGGGATGTGGCAGGAATCATACTACTATTTCAACCTGAAAGGCAGCTGGTTAAAGAACGAATATGCTCGATCTGTCAATGCTTTCAGAGCATCAGGCTGCAATGAAAAGTGCAAGAGAAATGACAAATAATGAGGAAGAAAATTGAAGATATCCTGAATAATTTCCAGCAGTGCCATAAATCAATAGGACCTGAACAGCAAAGACCTTAAAAGAGGCAATTAGAACAACCACAAAGAAAAATACAACTCACTTGCAGCAATCCCAGTCTTGCAAAAATGAAGTGTTACTTTTAACAGTGTTGGATGCTTTTTAGGCAACTGGTTTTGTTTTGTTTTTAAAATGGGCCAGAGATACAATTACAAGGTTGATGAAGGTTGATGGAATGTGCTCAAAAAAGCACAAGAAAACAAAAGGATATGCTAATTTTATTTTAGAAATATCTAGTCAAGTGATCGGAGTCAGGCCTTCTTGTGTGTGCCTGGCCTTGAGTTGAGTAACTAGTATCTCCAGTTAAATCAGCTTGGTAGATTTTGGAACACAGGATCCTCTGCTTCAGACAACAACTGGCCTTGAAAACAATTAAGAAAGAGCTAGTAATATCTTGGTCTCTGTGGCAATAGACTGCTGCTGTTGCTGCTTGTGTGAGTGCTGGGAGGACCGCTCCCTCTCCTGCCAACTCCATCCGGCCTAGGGGGCGGGGCCTGCACTACCACTACAGTTTAGAGGTCTGAGCAGCTACTGGCAGCAATGGACAAAATGGTTTTAAATGTTTTAATTGCTTTTAATTTGCAGCACCTTAAATGGTGGTTGTTTTTTTTATAATATTATATTATTTCATTATTTTATTTTTGCTTGGGGTGGGATAAGCATTTAGTCAGCGCTATTGTTTCTTGCTGTGTTTTGTTTTGTTTTGTTCTGTTTTATTATTATTATTATTATTATTATTATTATTATTATTATGTTAAATTATTATATAGTTTGTATTTTGCTTTTTAAGGGGAAGGGTCATGGCTGCCTGGGAGTGGGCCTCAGCCAATAGATTGGGTGGGGCAGGTTCCACGGGGGGGGGGATGCACTGGGACACCCGATCTCAGTGATCACGGGCAGGAGGAGGAGTTATGCTAAGACCAGACCATGTCATTACCGAGGAGGCAGGTTTAGTCGTTGTTTGAGGACTATCCCTGCCTCCAGGTCTGGTCCTGACCGGAAGGATACAGTAATCAGCAAGGGAAACCCACATGACCTGAAAGTGTTGCTGTGCAATGCCAGGTCAATGATGAATAAAACCACTGCCATCCACGACCTGATTGTGGATGGAGGATTTGACCTGGCAGGTGTGACAGAGACCTGGTTGGATGAAGCAGATGGGCCTGTCCTTGCCGCTGCTTGCCCACCAGGTTTCTCTTACGCACAACAACCCAGGTCATGTGGGCGGGGAGGGGGTGGTTGCAGTGATTTTTAGGAAGTCATTAGTCTGCACCAGGTGTCCTATTGGGAAGACCCAGTTTTCTGAGTGCATGTTCTGGAAGTTGGGCAATAGGGGCAGTACAGGATTCCTACTGGTGTACCGACCTCCCCGCTGCACCAAGGATTCCCTGCCCAAACTGCTTCAGGTCATGGTGGATATGCTCCTGGAGACACCTAGCTTGGTTGTCCTGGGGGATTTTAACATCCATGCCGACACGACCTTACAAGGGGCCACTCGGGACTTTGTGGAAAGCATGGCCTCCATGGGGCTGTCCCTGAATAAGTTTGGCTCAACTCATAGCCGTGGACATGCCTTAGACTTGGTGTTCACCTCTATGGATGTTGGTGATCTGACATTAACTAAAAGCGAAACAAAAGAAGTGCCATGGTCAGATCATTTCCTGGTGCAACTGGACTTCTCCACAACCCTTCCTCTCTGCAGGGAGGTGGGACCGATTTGGATGGTCCGCCCCCACCACTTAATGGATCCAATTGGCTTCCAGAGAGTGGTAAGGGATGCTTTATCCCAAGTTGATGGCCTTTCAGCTGATTCCCTGGTGGCACACTGGAATGCGGAGTTAACCAGGGCTATTGACTGTCTGGCTCCGAAGCGCCCTCTCCGATTGCATGGAGCCCGGACAGCCCCGTGGTTTTCCCCGGAGCTGAGGGTGATGAAACAATCGTTGAGACGGCTAGAGCACTGGTGGCGGAAAACTCATTCTGAATCAGACCGGACACGGGCTAGAGCTCAACGTCGAGCCTACCAAGTGGCAATGGCGATGGCGAAGAGGGCCTTCTTCGCTGCCTCCATTGCATCTGCAGAAAACAGCAGCAGGAGACTTTTTCAGGTGGTTCGCAATCTATCAGAACCACCTGTACCACCGGGGTAGGGACCCCAAGATCTCCTGCAATGCTTTTGCAAATTTTTTTGCAGATAAAATCGCTCAGATTCAGAAGGAGGTAGACTCCACCGTGGGAGCAGGGCCAGGGCGGGAGAGTGCTAGAGTTCTGTCTGGTCCTGTTACATGGGATCAATTCCAATATGTTACCTCCAAGGATGTGGACAGGCTGCTTGGACAAGTGAAACCGACCACCTGTCTCCTTGATCCTTGCCCATCCTGGCTGATAAAAGCGAGCCGGGAAGGGCTGGGCGATGGGCTCTGCGGGGTGGTGAATGCTTCCATCTGTGAGGGAGTCTTCCCAGACCCACTGAAAGAGGCGGTCATTAAACCGCTTCTTAAAAAACCATCTTTAGATGCGGCCACGATGGCCAACTATCGCCCAGTCTCAAATCTGCCATTCTTGGGCAAGGTGATTGAGCGGGTGGTTGCTGAACAACTCCAAGCACGCCTGGAGGAAACGGACCATTTGGATCCCTTCCAATCGGGATTCAGGCCTCACCGTGGGACTGAAACTGCCTTGGTCGCGCTGGTTGATGATCTCCGGCGGGCTAGGGACAAACGTGAGAGCTGTTTCCTATTTCTGCTGGATCTCTCAGTGGCCCTTGACACCATCGACCATAACATCCTTCTGGACCGTCTTGAGGGGCTGGGAGCTGGGGGCACTGTCATACAGTGGTTCCACTCCTTCCTCCTGCGCCGTGTCCAGAAAGTGGTGGTGGCGGATGAGTGTTCAGACCCCTGGGCTCTCACTTGTGGGGTGCCTCAGGGTTCTGTCCTCTCCCCCATGCTTTTTAATATCTATATGAAGCTGCTGGGAGAGATCATCAGGGGGTTTGGACTGGGTGTTCATCAGTATGCAGATGACACCCAGCTCTACCTCTCCTTTAAATCAGAACCAGTGAAGGCGGTGAAGGTCCTGTGTGAGTGCCTGGAGGCGGTTGGAGGATGGATGGCGGCTAACAGATTGAGGTTGAATCCTGACAAGACAGAAGTACTGTTTTTGCGGGACAGGGAGCGGGTTGGTGTGGGGGATTCCCTGGTCTTGAATGGGGTAACTGTGCCCCTGAAGGACCAGGTGCGCAGCCTGGGAGTCATTTTGGACTCACAGCTGTCCATGGAGGTGCAGGTTAACTCTGTGTCCAGGACAGCTGTCTACCAGCTCCATCTGGTACGCAAGCTGAGACCCTATCTGCCCGCAGACTGTCTCACCAGAGTGGTGCATGCTCTAGTTATCTCCCGCTTGGACTACTGCAATGCACTCTATGTGGGGCTACCTTTGAAGGTGACCTGGAAACTGCAATTAATCCAGAATGCGGCAGCTAGACTGGTGACTGGGAGTACCCGCCAGGACCACATAACACCGGTCCTGAGAGATCTGCACTGGCTCCCAGTACGTTTCCGAGCACAATTCAAAGTGTTGGCGCTGACCTTTAAAGCCCTAAACGGCCTCGGTCCTGTATACCTGAAGGAGCGTCTCCACCCCCATCGTTCAGCCCGGACACTGAGATCCAGCGCCGAGGGCCTTCTGGCGGTTCCCTCATTGCGAGAAGTGAGGCTACAGGGAACCAGACAGAGGGCCTTCTCGGTAGTGGCGCCCGCCCTGTGGAACGCCCTCCCATCAGATGTCAAGGAGATAAATAATTACCTGACATTCAGAAGACATCTTAAGGCAGCCCTGTTCAGGGAAGTTTTTAATATGTAACGCTGTACTGTTTTTAACACTGATTGGGAGCCGCCCAGAGTGGCTGGGGAAACTCAGCCAGATGGGCGGGGTATAAATTATTATTATTATTATTATTATTATTATTATTATTATTATTATTATTTATTATAGCCTTCAAGGCACAGCCTTTGGGCTCATGAACACAATTTGATTACCTCTTCCCTTTTGAATCTAGATGTGATTACTGATTTATGCACTAGAGGCTCAGAAAAGGTGCATTGGAGGCAATACTTAAGCCTAACTTACTGTCCTGCTGATGCGGTAGGAATCTTGTATAGCAATCAAAAGAGTGGACTTGACACCGAGTGGAATGACAAAATTGGACCCAAAATTCATTGGGCTGCTTTTGAACGCTACAAAGGCAGATGAAAGGTAAAACTTGTTATTGCTGCATATCCCTAATATGTACCACATTTGCCTCTGGTAAATGCAAACCTACATCTGTTACCTGCCTTTACTTTTGAAGGGATTAGATGTGAGGTATAAATGAATGTTAATTTAATTCCCTCTCCCTTTAACCCAATTCTCCTAACAAGGCCAAATGCGCTCCATGAAACTGAGCAATTTAACCAGGACTTCACTTCTCCTCTAACTGAAATGTTGAAGAAAACATTGAAAGGAGACCAAGGCTGCAATCCTACAATTTTCCGGCATGAAACTAAATCAATAAAACTTACTTCTGAGTAGGCGTTTGGAGGGGTTGGGCTGTAATAGTGCAATCCTATACATGTCTTCACAAAATTAATGTAGAATTAAGCACTAGTTTCAACAAGACTGACTGTCAGGTATGTGCATAAGGGATTGCAGACTCAATCGATAGCATTCAAAGAAGCCACCACCATTTATTTCAATATTGCTGCTCTTATTGACTAGAGGTTTGAAAAATCGGCAAAATCACAGAGTTGTAATAATTTTAGCAGAAAATGCAGTAAAGCATTGACAGCTCAGAAATATTAATATCTGAGAGAAAAATAAAGTGTATACTCATATTTCCAAGTTGAGATTATTATTTTTTTAAAGAAAACATTTTCATCTCTGGTTTGCACTAAGATTCATGTCAAAATTATAGGATAGTGATTACCCAGCGAGGTGTGATGGTTTGGGTGTTGTTGTCCCTGTATTATGGGATGCCCTTCCCTCTGCCATACATGAGGCAACAACAATCATACATCTTGTAAACACATACATTTTTTTGTTCAAGCTTTTCCTGAACCATCAGACCCTGATTTATGTGTATAAATCTCCTGAATCTGTTTTATTTGCTTTTATACTACTGTTTTACTGGTTTTGTATTGTGTTTTTAAAAATCATATTTTTTTTTGTTGTACACCTCCAGTGATATTCAGGGGGTGTTCATTTTTCTCCCTGCCCCCCCACCCCACATTATCCTTGCAACAATCCTGTGAGCTAGGTTAGTTTGTGTAGGGATTTGAATTTGTAGCTTTCTGGCCCTAGTCCAAGCGAAAATGTCTGTTTGTGGATCACTGCCCCACAACATTCTGTAGGGTACGATACTGTAAGTCAAATTTACCCAGATGATCGATTCTAAGTGATCGTATGGGTCTAAATAGGGGCAGGCCGTCTTTCAGGTGACCTTCTCCTGGGTTGTTCAAGGCTTTATATGTTAATAACAAAACTATGATTGTGGTCCCTTAGCTGATCTGTAGCCAGTGCAGTTCCTTCAGCACAGGGGCAATATTTGCATGTCCAGGTGGTCCACTCAATGCTGCAGCTGTTGAGCCAATCTCAATGCAAGCTCCACACAGAGTATATTACAGTAGTCAGTAGTGAGGTTACCAAGGTATGAATCATAGTGGTCAAGTTGTTCCAGTCCAGGAAAGGGTGAGGTTGGTCCACCAGCCTAAATTGAGAAAAGGTGCTTGTTGCACACATCAGGTGTGGAGCAAGTAAAGTTGTGTCTGGGTCGAAAACGGGGTTTGCCTGTGCAGTCCACATGCATAGCACCCAACATGGCCCTTTGCAAATACCACCACTTGGCTGATTGGCAGTGCTTGCTTTGGACCCTGACTGTCAAGTCTTCACAGTGTAGGGCTCTCAGCAGGTAGGCAGTGTTTGCTGGGAGCCCTGCACAGTTCCTTGAAGCCGTGAAGCAGCGTCTCCACCTGCATCGTTCCTCCCAGACACTGAGGTCCAGCACCAAGGGCCTTCTGGTGGTTCCCTCGCTGTGAGAAGCCAAGCTACAAGGAACCAGGCAGAGGGCCTTCTCGGTAGTGGCACCCTCCCTGTGGAACGCCCTCCTACCAGATGTCAAAGAGAAAAACAACTACCAGACTTTTAGAAGACATCTGTATTTTAATATTTTGTTGGAAGCCACCCAGAGTGGCTGGGGAAACCCAGCCAGATGGGTGGGGTATAAATGTATTATTATTATTATTATTATTATTATTATTATTATTATTATTAGACAGCAGCTGATTGTTGGGGCTTCAAAGTGCTGTGAGCATAGTGGGGCAAAAACGGGTTACTGCACATCATTGTGACTTTAGGTGCTTGTGTCATCAGGCGGTTCTGTTCAGCCTTACTTTTCACATAAGGAAATCAAGCCTGCATCCAGTATTAAATAAGCAAACCCTCTGTTCTCACTCAGTCTTTATATTTTCATTGCAGGTTCTTTGAAATTCGCTTCTATATATTTAATTAAGCCATTCTTTCCAGAGTAGAAGTCCTAGTTCTCCTCAGTAGTGCATTTTTACTTTGGGACAGTCACTTCCCTGTACTGCAGTTTAGTGAAGCAGCCCAAAAGACAAAATTACCTGGTACCCTGATGGTTAGAGATGCTTCCTCCTTTGCAGAGATATGTGGCTTTTCTTTCTTTTTTTTCTTTCTCGGAGTCTGTTTGACTCCAATTTTCTGCAGACTGATAAAGGCATTTTAAAGATATTTATATCACCTATAAAAGCAAGGTGCCATCACAGTTGTATTTCCTTCAAACTATTTTATTGAGAGTTATTGAACATTCCCATACAGTAAAAAGAACTTAACGTAGCCCAGTATTTTTCTTAACAAAAACAGTAGTATATATATTGGCATATCAAAAGAGCATCCTTATTGAAAACAAAACTTTAGAGACACTGTTATTTTTTCTTTGGAATGAAAGAGGAAGAAATTGTTAGATTTCTGGGGAAATAGCACCTGGTCTAAGGTGTAAGCATGGCCTTGGGGCAATCTGCCAAGTGAGTTGTGGGGGCAATGCTTTATAGTAGAAGAGAGAAGTAGTCTCTTGATGTCAGGCGTGATAAGATTCTGGCAATTTGTCATGCAGAGATGCTGCTAAAAGACTATAATCTGCGGGTGAAGAATACTATCCTTTGGGATGGAAGGAGAAAATAGAGGATTCGCTGAATCTATCAAGGGAGATATTAGAGACTGCTGGCGATATAGCTAACAGATCGGGAAGCTCGGTGTGCAGAGCTGAACTCTTCTGCCCTTCTGTCACATCCTTTCTGAGGAAGGCATCTCTGGGGAGAAGGAAAATGTACAGCACAGGGCTGAACTGGCTTGGCAGTAGGAATGTAGCTATAGTTCAGCTCAGTACTGGGTGGCTGCAGCATAATTGCACCCTGGCTTGGTGTGCTCTGCAGTTACACACACACACACACACACGAGAGAGAGAGAGAGAGAGAGAGAGAGAGAGAGAGAGAGAGAGAGAGTATGTATATATATGGAAACAATGCCTTATGAGGAACAGCTAAGGGAGCTGGGCATGTTTAGCCTGGAGAAGAGGAGGTTAAGGGGTGATATGATAGCCATGTTCAAATATATAAAAGGATGTCACATAGAGGAGGGAGAAAAGTTATTTTCTGCTGCTCCAGAGAAGCGGACACGGAGCAATGGATCCAAACTACAAGAAAGAAGATTCCACCTAAACATTAGGAAGAACTTCCTGACAGTAAGAGCTGTTCGACAGTGGAATTTGCTGCCAAGGAGTGTGGTGGAGTCTCCTACTTTGGAGGTCTTTAAGCAGAGGCTTGACAACCATATGTCAGGAGTGCTCTGATGGTGTTTCCTGCTTGGCAGGGGGTTGGACTCGATGGCCCTTGTGGTCCCTTCCAACTCTATGATTCTATGATTCTATATACAAACTCTCTCTCTCTCTCTCTCTCTCTCTCTCTCTCTCTCTCTCTCTCTCTCTCTCATTCTCTCTCTCTCTCTCTCTCAGATTGACTTCTCATTCCTTGTAAGACCATAAGAAGAGACTGCTGGATCAGGCCAATAGTCCAGCTAGTTCTGCATCCTGTTCCCACAAAAGCCAACTAGACGGCTGTGGGAATCACACATGCAGGACATAACTGCATGTCCCCCGCTTGCAGTTCCCAGAAACTGGTATTCAGAAGCATTACTGCTTCCGACTATGGAGATAGAGCCTAGTCATCATAAACACGCAGCCAGTTCATCTCATGCTGAATCTGTGGGGCTCCAGCCTGTTGAATGTAGTTGCTTGCCTGGTGCTCCCAGAAGCAATAAATACCAGTTGTCCCCATCATTCTGCTGAGAGACTATATGGTGGAGACCATCTGACCTATCATTTCCTTGGGGTGGGAACCTCTGAGAGCCAGTGTGGTGTAGTGGCTAAGAGAGGTAGTCTTGTAATCTGGGGAACCGGGTTCGCGTCTCCGCTCCTCCACATGCAGCTGCTGGGTGACCTTGGGCCAGTCACACTTCTGTGAAGTCTCTCAGCCCCACTCACCTCACAGAGTGTTTGTTGTGGGGGAGGAAGGGAAAGGAGAATGTTAGCCACTTTGAGACTCCTGAAGGGGAGTGAAAGGCGGGATATCAAATCCAAACTCTTCTTCTCTTCTTCTTCTTACAGCCCAAAAGCCACATTCCCTTCGGGGGAATTTTCCAGAGAGCGCACATCAGTGTTGACTGCAGCCAGAGGCAAAAGTGAGTATAGCAACAAATGTCAATTTTACTTTTGTACAGTAGGCTAGTTTCCACACACAGTCACATACACCTCACTATACTTCATTCAGGGAAGCAAGAGGAATAACCAGGACACATTCCAACCAGGCACCAAAGAAGGAGGGCGAGTAAAGGGTGTGGCCTGGGGGGAGGTTGTGTGGATGGGTAAAAAAACTGAAGTGTGAAGAGAATCCCAAAGTACAAATAAGAAAGGCTTGGAGGGCTGCAGTTGCCCCCCAGGTCTGAGGTTCCCCACTCCAGCAGCTGACCAAAGCACAGCTCCAATGCTTCTTGGGTTGGTGGTTTATCATTCATATGAGGCAGGTGTTCCTTACAGAAGCCCATAGGCAAACTGGACAGATTTGTACCATTCTCTTACCACAACTAAGAGGGAAGGATACATCATTTGGGACAATCTGCATATAAACACTGTGCCTGGCTGATGTTATTTTCAGCATGTGTTGGAGTGGAGAGGGCATACGCCCGACTTCTCCACCACTCTGTTTGGAACACTTCCTGAACTGGGGTTATGTGAAATACATTTTCCTGCATGGCATTCAGCACAAGGACTGTGTTCAGGTTTCCCCCCCAGAACTGAACTACAGCCAGCTGTCAGAACAGAACTGGGAATTAGGAACCAACGATGGTTTCAGAGGATGGGGCGTACCAGAGTTGAGGGGTCAAAACTGATAGACAAAGCCATGAGTTGGACCCAGAGAACTCTGGAAAACCTGCTGTTTGCCAAAGAGCCAGTATGGTGTAGTGGTTATAGTGTGTTGGACTAGGATCTGGGAGACCAGGGTTGAATCTCCACTCAGTCATTGACCTAACTGGGAGAGTTTGGGCCATTCACAGTCTCTCAGTCTAACCAACCTCACCTGTGAGGATAAGATAAGAAAAAGTATAGTAGAAATAAATACATACATGTAAGTTGCAAGCCAGTTAGGAAGTCTTTTATTGTTCTACCTGTCTAGGAGGGCCCAGTGGCCAATTTGAGTAGGCAAAGCTAGTCCAGATCCCGAGAACACTTTATAGTGCTGAAGATGTTCCAAGTTGCAGTTCTGGTCACCCACCACTTGGGACAGCAAAACACATTGCTGAGCATTCTTGGTTCTTGCCGCAGTTGATCTCGAGCAGGTTCCTCAAACCTGACAAAAGGTCTTTCTTGTAACTGAATCCTAAATCAGTTCACGGATGCAGTTCTCAGGATTTGGTATTATTTGGTATTATGGTCCCATAGGTACGAGGGTCCTAGGTTGGTAAACTGAAGAAATGTGAATAGAACAAATTTCTCATTCATCCTTTCTGCACAAGACTCCCAAAATCTCACTGGTATGCAGGGCAAATGTTCCACCATCCCTTTGGATCACCTGACTGCATCATGGAAGGATAGTCATGGTACATAGTTGCTCATCCATGATTAGCACATGAATGATAAGTGACAGGACAATAATGAAACTGTGCTTTTTATTGATCAATTGATGAAATGCAAATTAGTGCAATCTGTTTCTTTTCTGCATGAGTTGTGGGATAAATCAGAATTTTAGATGAACTAGAATTCTGTTTCCATCAGATTGCACATTCATCAGTCTACTTGGGAGAGATATAATGAATTTCGATTGCAAGGAGATTAAGTTTGGCTAATGAAGGAGATCTGTGTGCTGGCCATAAGATACAGACTCTCATCAGTTCTACAAGTTTGGGATGTTTATAATTTTCCTGTATATTCAGTTTGGGGTGACATTTTCAATACTCAGTTGCTTACATTATCCCTTGTACTAATTCTAGTAGGACTGGGGAGAACGCAGGAGGATATTTGAAATGGTTATCTGACTTGTCGAGGAAGTAGAGAAGCTTCAATGTTATTAATGCATCTCTGCATATAAATAATTACACTGACCCCTTCTTTTTTCCTTTTCTCCCAGGCATCCATACTGAGAGATAGCAAATATCTCAAGGAGACTGAACTGAGATGAAACTGCACCCTCTGAAAGGTGGCAAGTGAAAACTGGAACATGTTTGTGCACTTGTAAGTTAATATACTGGGTTGTCTTCGAGTTCTACTTAGAATAGACCCATTAAAATCAATGACCATGACTAACTTTGGCTAATTATTTTCAATAGGTCTACTTGGAGCAAAGTTAATTGATAATAACCTTTTGATCCTTATACCAAGGACTACTTTCTAACAGCCCCCTACCCCATTATTACACATCACCAAAATACATTTTTTCTACTTGCTGGATTCATTTCCCCTGCAATAACCTGCTCTGCAGTGATCTCAAAGAGAAAAAAAGGCTGTTTGTTTGTCTTTTGGTAAAAGATATACTAAACACACACACAAACACAGAATGGGTTTACAGTGTATCATCAACAGTTCAAAATTTACTCTACCAATTGCAGCCTGCAGCATACCAAATGGCAGACTATTCATAACATAGCATGCATGTGAACTAGAGATAAGGCATACACAGAAGTTACTCACAGACTGAATACCTGAAGGAGTAATATACCTGAAGGAGCATCTCCACCCCCATCATTCAGCCCGGACACTGAGGTCCAACTCCTAGGGCCTTCTGGCGGTTCCCTCATTGCGAGAAGCAAAGCTACAGGGAACCAGGCAGAGGGCCTTCTTGGTAGTGGCGCCCACCTTGTGGAATGCCCTCCCATCAGATGTCAAGGAAATAAACAACTACCTGACTTTTAGAAGACACTTGAAGGCAGCCCTGTTTAGTGATGTTTTTAATGTTTGATGTTTTATTGTGCTTTTAATTCTGTTGGGAGCCGCCCAGAGTGGCTATGGAAACATAGCCAGATGTGGGGGGTAATAATTTATTATTATTATTATTATTATTATTATTATTATTATTATTATTATTCCAGCTAAGAAGCTGCAATGTCCAACCACTTGGTTTGCCAAACGTGCCTTCCTCTTAGCATGTTTGTCCCTTTTGTCCTGAGTTTGAGCGTCTTCAAAGTCCACAACAAAGTCCACAAAGGCTGTTCTCCGGTTGGAGCGCTTGCAGGCCAGTGTTTCCCAATTATCAGTGCTTACACCACTTTTTAAAAAAAGATTTGCCTTGAGAGCATCTTTAAACCTCTTTTGTTGTCCACAAGTATTTTGCTTTCCATTCTTAAGTTGGGAACAGAGTAGTTGATTTGAAAGATGATAATCAGGCATCCACACAACATGACCAGTCTAACAAAGTTGATGTTGAAGAATCATTGCCTCAACACTGGTGATCTTTGCTTCTTCCAATACACCATCACAAGTAGTTTGGCCCAAAGGGGATGACATTGGCCCTTGTGATCTTTATACAGGAATGTCACCTTCTCAAATTCAGCATTATATTTTTACAAACAACAAGAACAACTCCTTCTCTTCTCTCTCCCCTACCCTCTCTTTCTCTGTGAAACATAAATGATCCCCTGTTGCTTCGAGGATCTCTATTTGTTTTCAAACATGTATTTTAAAATTTGAACACAGGGCTGATTGGAGTCTGTTCCAACACACAATTCTGCTGTCACATGTACGCCCTCAGAAGAAATGGCTCCCAGAAGCAAAATAAGTAAATAATTAGGCAGACGGTTCCCACAGTAACCTTTTGACTTTTAATAGGAAAAGAATTCCTGAAACAGGAGCAGTTTGAAGCCATTTTCTCTCTGTGTGGTGCTTTTCACTGCACAGGCTTGTGTGCATACAACGCCACATTTATTTTTAAGTAAAATAGTTCCCCATACAGTGCCAATGAACAGTTGCCATGACCCAGCTATCTGCTAGCACTGTAAACATCATCGCTGGGGCTAGAAAGAATAAGGAGGTCACCTAGGCTGTGCTCACATTACCGTTTACTCCAGCGCGATCCCACCACTGGTGTTTGAAGCTGAGAACGCATGGTGTTAGCCACAACCCATAGGTATCCTTTAGCTTATTGAGAAATGCTCCTGATTGATGCACTTTTCCCTCAAAGCAGCTTCTATCTGAGGCAGCCGTTGTGCATGCACAGATGACAACAGACCTGCAGATGGCAGCTTCATTGAGTTGGAGGTCAGTGCCAGGAAGTAAATCAGGTATTGTGCATTGGGTGAAGACAGCCCTGCCCCCACTCTGATGTGAACAGCAACACGACAAAGCAACTTGAAATGCCGTGTGTGTACCAGGGGGATCTCACTGAGTTACAAGCTGCTAATGTGTTCATAGCCCTAGTCCTACTCCTTCCCCAAAGGCAGGGCAATTGACTCACTAGACCTCATTAGAACAAGCCATGCATTCCCAATTACCTGTGTTCCAAGCAAGGAGCAGGAACATTTGCAAAGGATGTTTATGGAGCAGTTATTCCAAGTGGCTCACACAAGCCAGTAAAGCCACAGATTAGAGTGGGATTTCATGACCCCTGTCCTAGTCTCCCATGATGCACCAGAACACAGAAGGAAAGAGACCTAAAGGTGGCAACACATGTTTTAAAAGCACTGAACGAGTAGATAGGCAATAGAGTCATGTTTTCAAATTTCATGAGTCCTGCAACATATTGAGATGGGCCCATTTCTCTTTTTCTTAAAAAAGTTTTTATTTGCTTTTTAGTTGATACACTGAGAGAGAGAAAGGAAGAAAACCAAAAATACAAATGAAAATAATAATGAACACAAAATGATTTGCAAAACAATAAAGCAAGATTTGGTCTTTGAATTATAGACCCGACCTCCCGTCTATTCCTTACTTCAATTATATATTACTTGTTGCCAACGCACACTTTTATCATAATTTAACTAATCTTTAATTTGTCTTAGGTCTCATGGGCCCATTTTTCATCTCTAATAACAGGAAAACATGAACCATTAACCCACCTCTGGAGCTCATGCATGTGCTGGGAATCAGAGTGCTGTTGTGCTAAGGGCCCTGCATGCGAGCTACCCATAAACATCTGGTTGGCCACTGAGAGAACAGGATGCTAGACTAGATGGGCCATTGGCTTGATCCAGCAGCCTCTTGTTATGTTCACTGAAGAGATCACACACATACCTGAAACTCTTGCACTCTCTTTCACCACTTTTCATGGCATATGAAGCCAAACAAGGAACTGGTAATAACTGTCCAAGTGTTGAAAAATAATGGAGATCCTTGACATAAAATCAGGGTCATGATGGTGTGGCAGGATACCGTTCACTGCAGAAATCTCTGAAGCCTTTGTGGGAAATCTTATAGACACATGCAGACTCTTTATGTGGGATCTGATAAACTCCACTGAAGACTATCTGTCCTTTTTAAAAATCAAGTGTTTTTGAAGTTCAGCCCCAGGAGCTGTTCCTCCCGCCTGCTCTCCATACCTCCACTCACTCACTCCTATTGTCATGTGAAATGCATTAGTATTTATCATAATCAACCTCAGCGTCATCATTTGCATTATCTTTCAGAGTTGACTTTGAAGGTGTGATTTCTGAGCTCTGCACTTTATCTTGACAACCACTCAGTGAGATACGTCAGTAGGATTTTCACAGATGTAGATGTGTATCTGTGCTCCTGGCATTCAAAATTGCACTATGACAAATCCTGCAGCTGCGACACTGCAGCAACGCCAGTGGTTTGAGGTAGAGGCACAACAATGGCAAATAACCAGGGACTTTGGTGTGGGTCCAGAGCTGAGGTCTGAAACAAAACTTTGACCTTCCAGCTTGGGCCTGATACTCCTTCACTTGTTGCAGTAACAGCTTGGATAGCAGGTTCTAGAATGGGTGGTCAGCACAAGCGCCATAGCTCAGTGTAGAGCATCTGCTTTACATACCAAAGGTCCATGTTCAATCCTTGGCATCTCTATGTATGGCTGGGAAATAACACACTCTGAAAACCTGCAGAGCCACTGCCAATTATTGTCAATAATAATACTGAGCTAGATGGTCTGACACAGCCTAACACAGTTCCTTATATACTACAACACTTCTCCCTTTTCTCTCTAGAATTCCGTACCTCCATGATGATGATGATGATGATGATTAAATTATTATGATCCCAGTGCTTTTTTCTGGGGGTATGTAGGGGTACACAAACCCCTAAACATTTTGTGAACCTTCGTACTTTTGTCCATTTGCTGTATTTATTTCCCCCAATTTGAACTATAAAATGGTCATTTTCTTGAGTCAAAATGTGAGTACCCCTAAGCATTTTTGTAGAAAAAAAGCACTGCATGATCCTCAAAGTGAACAGTTAAATAAGTGTCATTGGCTGAATATACTGTTGCACGCCACCCTAATCTTTGGGCAGTGTGAAATTCCAGGGGTTCCATGAGTTCACCCTGGGCTTGTGTTTTCTTCGGAATGAGGGACAGTGCGAGCTGTGGTGTATTTATGATATATGGTTTATTTACACAACTATACAACCTAAGCCTATGATGGATGGCTTCACAGCATTAACACCCCAAGAGGTTATTGCTTCTCCCATAGTCACAGCTTTGGATTCAAGCAGAAATCAGGCATGGCCCTTTCTCTCTGGCTTTCTAGCCTCCTGCTTCTAGCTTCTTGTTCAGATAACTATCAGTTCTCAACTCTCAACTCTGGCCTTTGACTTTCTAACCCCCAGCTTTCACCTCACCAGGAAGCTAGCCTGGCTATTCCAGGAATTCGAATCCTTGCTTAAATTTTAACACTGCTGGATCCGGGAATTAGAAGGGTCTTGGCATACAGCCTATTCCATCCATCAAAAACAAAACAAAACAAAACAAAACAAAACAAAAAACAAAACACCCTCATAAGAATACAAATACATGTTTTCTGCTTGTTTGTTGAGGAAATCTCAAGATTACATTTATTCCAGGTGTTTCTCTGGGTTCACTAGGTGCTAAGTATTGTATCTTGCCTATATAATGCCTCTCTGACTGGATGCTGACCCCTTTGTCCACCCAACCCCTCTCTTTTCTAGGGGACAACATAAACATGATTAGCTGTTGTTTTTAACCATGCTTTGTCTCCATTTGCCTGGAGAGTTCTGTTTGTCACACTGAGTGTAAGAAGGTTGCTGTCCATTAAGTTAGTGCTGAAAACCAATTTAGAATTATACTAGTTAGAATAAGTTAGAAATTTAATATTTTGTTTTGCTTTCAATTGCAGCCTACTATTCCCCCCCTTTTTTTTAATCCAAGGCCATTCATGAAAAATGTCTAACATGTGAATCCTGAAGTTGACTGACTTGGTACATGGCTTGGGACTTGCCTTACTCACATGTCTAACTAGCTTGGGCCCATGCTATAGATTTAAATCCAGGGAGTAGAAAGTGTTAATTCATGAGGAACCCCACAACTCTGAAGTGTCGCTGGCTGCAATGCCAGGGGGATTTTGAAGTGGTGGCAGCAAGTACTTATAAAAAGGGGTGCATCTCTCCTGAATGCACACCCACCACACTTGCCCATTATTCTGAAATACAACTGACTGGTTTGCTATAAAATGTGTCTTCAATTGACATGTTTGCCATTTCAATCACAAATAAGGCACATGTAGTATTCATGGTGGATCCATTCCATCATTGTGGTCACTGTTCCAGAGTATCATGACGGGTTGTGGAATAGTTTTACTATTGAAAGTTTCTATTTAGTTTGTACACATATCCACAACATTAAACTACAGTCCGGTTGGGAGACAAGTGGTATTGTGTACCATTTTTCAGGTGGACCTCACAAAGCAGACTATATAAAATTATTGCTGTATTGTGTTTTTTGTTGGGAGCCACCCAGAGTGGCTGGGGCAACCCAGTCAGATGGGCGACATATAAATTCTTATTCTTATTGCAATAAGCATCAATTAAAATTACCGGTAGACAGTGAAACAGGAAAGAAAAACAACTCTTCATCTTAAAGAACCTATTTCTGCGTCTTCTCTGCTCCCCCAGGGCAAGGTGGTTCTTCAGAAGTCCATGTGGTGAAAATATGTCTACCTATGCTCTGTAGATCTTCTGAATTGTATTATGACATCTCCTCTTACATCTTTTTACATTATATACATAGGCAGCTGACTTATATTGAGTCAGACCATCTAGCTCAGTATTGTCTACAGTATAGATTCCATATTGACTGGCAGGGGCTCTCCAGGATTTCAGACAGGGGACAACATCACCACCACCACCACCACCATTATCAGTGCTTTTTTTCCTGGGGGGACTTTTGTCCATTTACTGTATTCCTCCCCCTGGCGATTTTCTTGAGTCAAAATGAGAGTACCCCTAATTTTTTTATTATATTTTTTAAAGAAAAAAACCCACTGATTATTATTATCATTACTACTAGTCGTAGTAGTATGCTGCCCTTCATTCATAGATCTCAGGGTGATTTACAATATAATAACCACAAAATACATAATAAAAATAAGAGCAACAAAAAAAATCAATAACACACCCACCCCACCCACCAAATTTAAAAGGGCATCAGATGTCAATCTGCCAAAGCCCTGGTTGAAGAGGAACATTTCCGCCTGGTGCCTAAAGGCGCATAATGAAGATATCAATTGAACCTTTCTTGGGAGAGAATTCCACAAATTCCATTCTTGTGTTGCCACCCTTGGAACTCTCTTGGAAGAGCCCTACCTGGAGATGGTGGGGACTGAGACTGGGACCTTCACCTGGGAAGTGCAAGCTTCAGCACTGAACTATGGACCTTCAATATTTAGGGGAAAATCTGCACGTTAGGCAAAGGGGCGAAAATCCCCCTCCATGAATCTCAAGTGGGGGGGGGGATGCTGGAAGCACCTGAGTAGTGAAGTTCTGCTAAAGCAAATTAGGGTACGTGTTTACATGACAATACTGTACCCACCTGACAATTCAGAGACTAAAAAATCTGGGGTATAAATAAATTGTCAGGCATTAAGGACTGAGACTTAAGAAATAATAAATAAACAAACCTTTATTACAATAGTAAAGAAAGGCATATCAAGAGGCGAAGAGTTACCCAGAATAAAATTACTCCTACTGTGTTAAACAGTTGATTTGATTTTAATTATGCCGGCTGAACTTTACCCAAAAGAGACAATAAGAAGCAGCTTGCTAATGGGTGAAGAAGGGGTAGTTACATTACTCGGTACTTAATTCTCTCCTGAAAATTCCACCCCAGAACATAACTTTATGAGAGGCACAGAATGTGGATGAACATTTTCAAGAAATGCATTGCATTTCCAAGAAATGTATTTTGTCACTAGCTAAATGTCAGTTTTTGTGTGCAATAGAAATCTAAACAGAGTGACAAGGAAAGACTAACCATCATATATTAGTTATATCTTGCCTGTCGCTACAGTAGGCATAACAAACAAGCCCTACCTGCAGGCTTACAAAATAATCTAGGCACATTTCAAAAACAATGAGGGAATCCCCAACTCTACACTTGAATATCCCTATGGTATATTGTAGGTTAGGTTCATTCTAGCAAACTGGAGGTTTACTTCTCTGAGTGATCTTTCCCATTGCCTAGGTGAGCCTCTGTAGGACCATGGATACAGCTTGCAGTATCCAACAATTATTTCTGTGAGATACTGGAACTACTACTGCAAATGTGTGCATGACCGCAGGTTTATATCCTTTGCATCTCTCAGCAGACGTGGTGTTGTCTCCATGCAATGCCAGGTGTGTGCTGAGGGGGGTTGCATGAAAAGGTTTGGGATATAGGGATTTCATTGGCGATCTGAACCATTATTTGAGGAAGAACTTAATCAAGAGCTTTGGATGAATTACTCAACTAAATCAGTTTCTGAATGAATTTCTATTAACATAACAGTCACTGCCTGATGGTTCAAACACAGCTTTGAACTGATTCATATGGCATATTCTGTTTTGCAACCATTTCTTCATCCATAGTCCTGACATAGGATCAGATGATGATGTAGTGTTTTTTGGAAAATGATACGCCCATATTTCAGTGCAGACAAATTTTCCACACCCTAATTCCCCTGGGACTCAGGCGGATTCTTACAGGGGATTGTTTTTCGGTGACCTATATGAAGGTGTGGGCCAATCAAGGTAATGAGAGGGGCAAAGCTTTTAAAGCCTTAAAAAACCTTACTCCTCCTCAGACACTGGAGCACCCTCACTCCCTATGCAGTATGGGCTTTTGCTAGTTGCCTGTTTAAGAGCTGGGTAGGAATTTAAGAGCGGGTGGCGCTGTGGTCTAAACCACTGAGCCTCCTGGCCTTGCCAATCAGAAGGTCGGTGGTTCAGATCCCCATGACGTGGTGAGCTCCCGTTGCTTGGTCCCAGCTCCTGCCAACCTAGCAGTTCGAAAGCACGCCAAAAAGTGCAAGTAGATAAATAGGTACCGCTCTGGTGGGAAGGTAAACAGTGTTTCTGTGCACTGCTCTGGTTTTGGTGTTCTGTTGCACCAGAAGCGGCTTAGTCATGCTGGCCACATGACCTGAAAAACTGTCTGTGGACAAACGCTGGCTCCCTTGGCTTGTAAAGCGAAATGTGCGTTGCAACCCCAGAGTCGTCTGCGACTTGACTTAACTGTCAGGGTCCTTTACCTTCAGATTTTTAGGAATTTTGGGCGGAGTCCCTAACTGGCCTTAGGCCTCCTCATTTTCATCTACTTCATACTGCTGGAAGTTTGTTATGCATTTGAAATGGTGTTGAGCATGATTAGTTTAACTGGCTGTTAGTCTGGATAGGAAAGACAAGTAAGGAGATAGTAGGTAAATAACTGAGGCAGTTTTGGGTCAAGGGCATCCTTTGATCACCTTACTCTGCTTTGTGTGGGGTCACTGGGAGTGCCCTTCAGGTTTGGCATACATGTTGGGGTGAATGCTGGGTGGGGCCACTGCATGCATGCCAAGTCACGTGCCAAAGGCTCTTGGAACAAGGAGGAAGTATTCCTTCCAATCCTTTGCCACAGGCATCACCTGTAAACACACCCAGGTTTCTCCTGTCTTGGGGAACTTCCTGATTGGACTAATTTGATTTGCAGATCCTTGACACTATTATATTTTAAAAATATAACCTTTTCCCTTTCACAATACTGTGTCCTGAGTTTTCACTCAGGTGTGTTGGCAACAACAAAGGAAGTGATTGCTGACTGAAGCAGATGTTGTGCTTTTCTATAAAATATGCATTTCTGTTTGTACTGAAACAACTGTAATAACAGCAAAACTTCAAGGTCACACGATTTATTTTCCTCAGATGTGTTCAAAATAACTCAAGTAAGAGACAATGCCAGTTTATGCAGTTTTGAATTTGCAGAGAAGATTATTGTTCCCCCCTTCCCCAACTCTCTCTTTGAGATAAGGGTTGAGTTCAAGTTCGGGAGACAAAGTTATCATTTGGTTCGTGATGATGGCAGGAAAAGCTAAGCTGTTTGGTTTCAATTCAAAGAATATGATAAAACAGAGTCAGATAGACCTTTTTAAAAACAACAACAACAATGATGCCCTTCAAAGCAGCTATAGCAAGTATCAAAACAATAAACAAACTATTATGGGAAAGAAAAAGAAAGCGTGCTTGACTAATGGAAGTGATTTATCATATTTAGCACAGGAAAAATATGTGGTGAGAACCCAATTCAAGATGGGAAGATGATTTGAAAAATATTAGTAGACGTTGTAGTCTGCAATCTTATACACACTTACCTAGGAGTAAGTCTCATTGATATCAGCGGAGCTCACTACTGAGAAGGTATGCATAGGTTTGCACTGTTAATCTTCTCAAAAGAATGAGACTATCATGTGCTAGATGTTTTTGGATCTTGGCAGTGCACAAAGCAGATGTAGCTTTTTGATTGTTTGTCACATTTAAGAAACACAACTTTTGAGAAGATTTATAGCAAGAAATGAAGAGAGGAACAGAGCTGGAGAACACATGAGCTGAAAACACAAGCAGACACCAGCGTGTGTTACTTTGCACAGTCTTATTGAGTAAAGATGCAAAGGAAGCAGACTTCACTTGCATTTGCCAAAGCCAGGTCTGCTGCATGAATCTGGGTTGTCAGTCAATGACAAGGTGCTATTCTGCAGAAGCATTTTGGAACCAAATAAGGATGCAAGGGGGAAAAATTCACAGGTGAAACTGAGAGGTGACAACTTTGTGAATAAATGTATGCTAAAGAGTCAGGATCTGGCTTCTGCTTTCCAGGAAAGGTGGCTTCTCAATGATTCATTCCGGTCAGGTCAGGAGATTTGATGGGAAGAGGGGAAGGAGGGTGTACACACTCAACACTCATTCCTAGTTTCATAAATGATGGCTTACAACAAGGTAGGGATGCTTTGTCTGAACCAGCCAGATGTATTTATCACCTGGGAACTGCATGTGCTAAATTGGGTGCCATGGATTTCAGTGGGAGAATTAAGCATGTGTATTTCCAACTGAAAGCATAAAAACACTTAACTTTGGCTGTATTATAGGACATGGGTGGCGCTGTGGTCAAAACCACTGAGCCTAGGGCTTGCCGAACAGAAGGTTGGCGTTTCAAATCCCTGTGATGGGATGAGCTCCTGTTGTTTGGTCCCAGCTCCTGCCCACCTAGCACTTCGAAAGCACATCAAAGTGCAAGTAGATAAATAGGTACCACTCCAACGGGAAGGTAAACGGCATTTCTGTGCGCTGTTATGGTTTGCCAGAAGCAGCTTAGTCATGCTGGCCACATGACCCAGAAGCTGTCTGCAGACAAATGCCGGCTCCCTCGGCCTATAGAGCGAGATGAGCGCATAACCCCAGAGTCGTCCGCGACTGGACCTAACAGTCAGAGGTACCTTTACCTTTACCTTTTTGGCTGTATTGTGTGCTATGTGAATAAGATCAAGAAAGGACCAATACTTTTGCTGTTTGTCTATCCTAACATGTTTAAAAATGGATTTTCATCCCATTGGAGCAGAGCAGTGGTTTGTATAGCCTGATGTGTATAAGAGTATTCTGTTTCAGATGCAGAACAGGATGTCTGCACTTACAGAAAATATATAAATCTGCTTCATTTGCTTTCTAGCCTGCTTGGAGCTTTAAAAAGGTTTCAGTAACAATGATACTTTGCTGGTGCCGGGCCATTGGTTTGTGTATGACTGAAGCAGCTGAGTAAGAACCTAGTGAGCAAAGAGGAACTGCAGCACTCTAAGAGCAGTTTTTACTGATCATCATTTTTTTAAAAGGAGAAAGATCCTCAGCTGACTCAGGGCAGTCCTGGAGATTTGGTACCAACCTGTTTTGAAAAGCAAGACAGTAACATTTGCAGAGTCCTTAATTCAGCATTAAACCTTAGCCCCAGAAAAAAATAAACTGCAAATGGGAATGCAATTGAGACGGAGGGGATATTTTTGCTCAGTCCTAAACTTGATAACCAACCTTCTGATTATATTTTAGTAGCACTATTGTTGGTTGTAACCTGCCCTGGGACCTGCCACTTCTGTGCCTCTGTGCCTATCATGTTCACTAATTGATGTAAATGGTTTTATTTGTAAATCAACACCATTTGCTGCCTCTCCATGTGGACATCGCATACTTAATCCTAGATGCCCGATCCAGTGCTCCAGCTGCTCACCCATATTCATGCGGAGCTCCTACAGGAACAAACACTCTGTTTGGTAAAATGAATCGATTGTGTGTATGTTGCTGATTGTAATGAAAATCAATATGGATACCTTTGGGATTCCTTGATCAGGGAAACAAATTCCAATAAAATACAATGAAGCAGGGAAATATCTCTCTGGTAGGACCAAGGCTATTTAATATGTATAATATTAATGAGCTGAATGTGTCCTCTATCTGTGCTCTGTTGAGAAATGAATGGGAAATGGATAATAGCAGTGTTTTGTTTACTGCACTTTGGCAAACATAACATTCATGCAGGTCAGGCAGGAATAATCTGTTCAGAGAATCGTGGAGGAGAAAGAATGCTGAAACCCTAGTAAAACCAATACAGCAAGCATGGTAAATGATTTTGTGCTGAATGTGTACTGTGCTCGTTTGCTAATCAATGTTAATTTTTAAAGTTAGGAGCAACATAATGGCATTTCCTGGCAATGCACAGTACAAGCAATAGTAACTTATAGCAATCAATGCATGGGGGGAGAATCAGAACAAAGCAAAGGCATTAATCACAGGTCGTTTGGCATTCTGGTCTTTGAAACCTTAAAGCTTAACGAGGAATAAGTTAAACAGATTTATATTTGTCTCAAATGACATCAGGACTCGACCTCACAACAAACCCTGAACTCAGGATGTTTGTGGCTTATGAGTAGGCTGGGATGAAAAGAAACCAAGCTCTGTTTTTTTTCAAATTGTGGCAGTTCACTGGTGGGATTTCCCCATGGGAAGGCCCTAAGAAACACAGCTGTCCCAGCTGAACTGGGAGAGTGGAAGGTTAGGCTGTTCCCTTTGGCAGGCCACAAGTTGTACACATCAATGGGTGTTTTCACAAAGCTCATTTCACAAACATGACCTCATGAGTGACTCTGACTCCCCTCAGTCCTGATTCTGACTTTTCAACAGTTCATTTGCACCTTCTGTCTTTCACTGGGTCTTTGAGAGACTGTGTGGAATAGGACTTTCGCTCAGAAGGTTGTTCACCTCACCCTAGGCTAACTTCATTTTTAAAAGGAACTTCAAAAGAATGCAGAGGTGGATTTAGGGGAGTGCAACAGGTTCCCCTATACCCAGGGGGCATCTTCCCACTTCCTTCCTTCTTAAAACCTAGTAAGCGCTTTGCTTTGTGAGGGAGGTGTAAGAGCTCTGACAGGGTCATAAAATCCTCCTCCTTCCTTTCCAAAACTTTCCCAGCTTTGGGAAGGAGGGGGGCTCTAGAATCCCGCCAGAGCCTCACACCTCCTTCCCAATACCTGCAATTCCCTTACTCGGCTTTGGGAAAGTACCACAAGGGCTGGAGCTGGAGCTGGGGCTGGGGCTGGGGCTGGGGCTGGGGCATCACATTTTTACCTTGCATAGGGTGCTATATTGCCAAGGTCTGCCGGCATGGCATTCAATGGAAGCTACTCTCAGGCATTTGGGGTTGTCACACATGTGGTTTAAAAAGAGAGTAGGGAAATGTTTGCAGGCTTCTCCCCTGTATATTCACATGCATCCACTTCTTGAAGTGTTGAGATGGAAGTTCTGAAGAGGGATTCTGAATGTGCTTGAGTGAGTGTGCTTATCATTCTTGCAGTTGGGATCTCTAATAAAGCAGGATGGTTTCTAAGTACAGTGGTACCTTGGTTTACAGACTTAATTCATTCTGGAAGTCCATTCTTAAACAAAAGTATTCTTAAACCAAGGCATGCTTTCCCATAGCAGTGGGGGACTCGATTTACAAATGGAACACACATAACAGGAAGCGAAAATATGTTCTTATTCCAAGGCAAAGTTCACAAACCAAAACATCTACTTCCAGGTTTGCAGCGTCCTTAATCCAAGTTGTTCATAAACTAAGCTGTTCTTAAACCAAGGTACCACTGTACATTCCACTGAACACATGTAGAATCTCCCCTCAGACCTCCTCTCTCAACTAGGGATGCAGTTCAGCATATGCATTTGTCCCATGTGTCATCTGATGAACCAGTTACATTTCCCAATCGGTGGCTGCTCGCAGTCTGCAAAGCTACGTCTTCACTACCCCATGTGTTACAGTGGCGGAATTTAACATTACCGCTGATGGCAGTGAAACTTAAAGAGGCATCAATTTGCTACAGTAATGCGCAAGGCGCTGGCAGTGTGTGGCCTGATGGCCAGTGATTTTGCACCTCATTCTTTCTGCATTGGCGCAACTACTACCGCTGCACACTGGGGTCTGTCCGGCGACAGGATCAAGGATCTGGGCCGCTGGAAATCTGACGCATACAGGGGTTATGTTCAGATGTGGTGCTGAGGTGCAGTTATTAATGTTGTTTTGTTCATTCCTAGGTCTGCCTACCCTGCATGTCTGGATAGTCGGGAACGGTATTTTTCACTGGGCCGGCAGGAGGGCAGCGGAGTCTGGATATGGACGCAGGCTCAGACTCCCCTACCACGTGTGCGTCTCCTGGGTGTCCAGACGAGGAATGCATTGGGAGGAGCTTCTCCCGATGGTGCATGCGAAGGTGTCTGCGGAAGGCATGCTTGCAGGGATGGTGGGGCAGCTGGGTGAGAATGATTTGCCGGAAGCTCCCGGCTTGAGCCTGCGGACCCGCATGCAGGAGGACTTGGAAGAGTTGAAGGCAGCTCTTCCAGGACTCAAAATATTTTGGTCACAGCTGTTGCAGTGATGTGTGTGGCATGGTAGCCGATGCCCAGATGCCACCAAGAGGGCCAGGAGGTGCATCCAGAGCACAGTGGCCAAGAAGGTTCTGGCCCTGGGTGGGACGGTGATCTGTCAACCGGGCATTACCTTCCGTGATGCGTCCCTTTACGGGCTTGATGGGGTTCATCTGTCTGTAATTGGGAATGATTTGTGGCTGACCTCTGTGTCAGTGGGGTTAAGGGATTGGTTACAGGTGTGAGTGGTTGGCCGCGAGCGCGGGGTTCGTGTGGCGGATAGGCACTGGTTCAGGTGATAGTGATGGGGGTCTCGCCATCCCTATGTGAAGGATATTCCATTAAAGGAATCCAGGGACTCAACTGGTTTGGTCAACCCCTGAGAGGGGTTTTTGCTTGTACCTGAGTCCAGGGGGGCATCTGGGTGGTAAACAGAGTCTGTTCCCGGCTTTTCACCTTCCCAGGTGTTCACCCTTGGCTGACCTATGCTGGTGTCCTGGGTCAGCGCTGCCTGCAAGAGTGCAGGGAGCTAGTTGAACCGGAGCCTATGCAACCACTCACTTTCTGTAATCAATAAAGTTGTGGCCTAAATTCTGCCAAAAACCAAAACTAAAATTTGAGTCATGTGTGAATTTATTTAGGGTGGGGGGAGGTCTCTGGGTCTGAACATGCAAAAGAATGTACTCCTTCATGCAGGGCATAGCAAAACTGTGGCGCTCACTTTCACAGAAGGCAAGGATGGCCATCAATTTGAATGGATCTCTGGCAGCAAATGGCTTGGAGCTGGTTCTGCCAGTAATATCCATGCTCTTCTTTTCTCTCCAATTTGCTTTTAAAAGGTCAGAACTGATCACTGAGTGGGAAAACTAATGTAACATGTGTTTGCGGCTGATGCCATATGTATTACATTCCCAAACTTCCATTATTTCTCCTTCCTCTCCCAAATCTTTCATTATTACAGTATTGATTTATTGCTCATTTAGATGATGTTGTATGAAACAAATAGTGCTCAGTACAGTTATATGTGGAGCATCTGACAATTATTGATACATGGACCGGGGGAGGGGAAATAGATGAAGCAACTTTGTTTAAAAGACTAATTCTGCTGACTCAGTTTTTTTTGTTAGCAAATCAATGAAAAAATTCTATATTTCTGTGGAGGCATAAAGATGCTCTTTACATCCATGCTCAATCATAAAAATCACTCAAGGGACGACAATGTTGAGAGAAGAATTGAGCCCCATGGGACATTAACTGCAATAGAAAATAAAGCTGAACCATATATTATTAGTTCCTCAGCAAACAGTATGCAAGCCAGAAATGACAGATATTCCATCTCAGTAGTTTCACTAAAATTGTGCTGATGTGATGTTCTCTCTCTCTCTCTCTCTCTCTCTTTCTCTTTCTCTCTCTTATGGTAGCACTGCACAGATGCTATTTTCTTAACCTTATTTTTTACAAATGATATTCATACAATAGCTAATACGATGCATGCAATCTCAGTGACTCTAATACACTGTTATTTTGCTATGTTGCTGTATTGTTAGGCCTCTCCACTTCTATGACTGTTGCAAAGTCCAGAGAAAAGCTCCAAATTTTGCTTTCCTTTGGCTGAAGCGAGTTCTCTGCTCAGCTGCTTCCTACAATGTGGGCATGTGGCAAAGCTGGGATTTGCTGCCCCTTCAAAGTGAGCCCACATCCTGCTGTCTCTGTGGAGAACCAGAATCTCCACCACAGGATGAGCAGGGCGGGTATCAAATATGGATTCCCTTGGCACTGCAGGCTGTGTTCCTACTCTGTGACCTGCTGCCATGTTTGGAGAGCTCTTGGAGCTACAGAAGGAAGAAATGTTCCTTTCCACAACTGAGCTGGCCACTTTCTCTGCATCCTTACAATGAACAAGTTGATCTGTTTTAGCCAGAGCAGCTACCAATGGCAAAGTGCTGCCTGAAGGAGTGTGGTGGAGTCTCCTTCTTTGGAGGTCTTTAAGCAGAGGCTTGACAACCAAACTCCCATTGTCCGAGGCACGTTTTGCAACAGAGAATTTCATTAATGCCAGCAGTTTCTGAGCTCTGGGTGCAGTACTGCGTCTAAGATTTCAGATTAAAACTGCCACTGCTGGAACAAAAGGAGGACCTTTATCTGCCTCCCCACTTCCAGCCATTCTCTGAGGACTGGAGGAAGGACATTCGTAATATTCGTAAGAATATTTGGGGGGCGGGGTGGGCAGGGGAAGTATGGCTTTGTTTTTTGCAGTGCTCAGATGAGGACTAGACCATGTGAAAAATGAATATAAGATTTAGCTGCAGTTCATTCATTTTCAGCTTTCTATCCTTGTTATAAAAAAGGCATGCCTAGACATTCTGTTGCGGTGCCTGTAACCTAGGTTTAGGGTGCCATTTAGCTCCTAGCTTCCATATCTCAGTTTCTAACACTGGGTGGTGCCATCCATTTTGGGAAACACTGCTCTATAATCAGATCCCTAAAGTGACTGAACTGAACACATGGGCTAAATGAAATGAGGGCAACTGATTCTTTCCACTTGGCCCTGTCTAAATATCCTGTCTAAATATACAAACACACATAACCCACAAAGAATTCTTTCCAAAGTGGTGCAGTTTTGTGAAGGCTTCATGTCTGGCAGCCCTTGGTCCAAAAGCTGTCTCCAGTACCTACAATTCTCCTCAGCCAAACATGGCTTTGGTAGGAGAGTTTGTTGTATGCCCTTTCAGTAGGCTAACCGGTCAGCCACAGGATCGTTCCTCAACTCTCTTCTCCCAGCTCTTCTATCTTCTCTCAATTACGACAGCAGCAGCAGCATAGAATAGGTCTACATTGTGTCAGGTTTTACAGTTCCAATGATTCTTTGGACTTCTTCTTGTTTGCCAGTATTAGTTTTGTACCACTTGTCTTCTGGAGAACTGATGTTTGGAGAAGACTCGGATCACATTGGTTAGACTTCTGAAAGGTTCAGGAGGCAACAGATCAGAGAGATGGCGAGTTGACTGCAGGACTTTACAGATTTTGACTTAGTTAGGCCCAAGAGCCAAAGGGCCCCCAGATAAATCTTAGCCAGATACACTTTGTGCCCTGGACATTATTCAAGACAGTGCTATAAAAAACAGCAGATGAGTTATGCAGTTATACAGTTATGCAGAATTTGATCAGACCGCCTGTGAAGAGCTTCCACTAACCCCAAATAGACAACCACAGCAGTGGGGCTGACTTGGGCCCCAGATTGTAGGTTCCCAGTGGTGTGTGCATGATGTCATAATGTCACTCGTGCCACCACATGCACACAACATGACGTCATGATGTCACATCATGCAAGCTGCTTGGCTGCTGCCTCCTGCCCCCATCTGCTGCCACGCCTCCACCGGCTCTCCAGTGCCGTGGCAGCGACTGGGCCGGGACCTCCACCACAGGCCCGCTATTGGGGCCCACTTTAGCCACAGGCAGGCTTGGGCACCCACTCTGGAAATTTTGTGTGTGCCAAGGCACCCAGGGCCTCCCAGAGTTGGTGCCTATGAACCACAGTAAATATCAACAGAAATTTCTACATGTATTTTAAAGCAACAATAATCATTTTATCACATAGGGGAAATCTTGGTCTTCACAATTATAATTGGGAAGGGGCTTAGCCATTTACTTTCCCTTTTTATTTTTATTTTAGGGGGCATATCAGTACTCACTTATAGGAAAGGGAGATTGCTGCATCTCCATTTTTGGGGTGTGTGTGTGTGTGTGTGTGTGTGTGTGTGTATGTTACCCCATTTTCTTTCTTTCTCATTTTCCAACCTTCCTTTCTCTTCCTTTCCCCTTTTCTGTCATTTTCCCATTCTTCTTTTCTTTTCACTACTTCCCTTCCTACCCGTCTCTTTCTCTATTCGTTCTCATATCCTCTCCCATTTTTCTCTTTCAGGGAAGGGGTTGTGTGCTGACTGCTTGTGCAGTAGAGGGAAAAAAAAGAGCATATATTAAACCTATAACGGTTAAAACGTTTTAGATTTGTCACCATTGGGTTTTCTTTTTTCCTTTTTTTCAGCATGCAAAAGCAGAAAGTAGAAAGTATCTTTCTACTTATTTTGCTCCTTTAAATCTCCTTTTATTTATGCTGTGGGTTATTTTACGTATCTGTTAAGCCATTCCATCAGAGCTGTGCCATATCTGTGTCTGTGCATCCACTAAAAAGCATCATTCCATTTCAAAGCGTGGGTGGTGATCCACAATACCTTCAATAGATGTATTTTCAGGAACTGTCTGGGAAGTGATCCAAAGGGGGAGAGGGAGGGAGAACCCAAAGCAGAGAACTGCAAAATTCAAATCCCTTCTGGGCTTGCACTGACACCACCACACCTGGAACACCTTTTTTGGTTTCTCTGCCACCAGAGCACTGATGGTGGGAGAGGAACAGTCACAGTGATTTCAGCAGCTGCACCAAGGAGTCCTCCATTGCTCTGCCCATGAATTTCCCTCCATACACAGAGGAGACCCACAAAACCCTATGCCCCATGGGACACCCTCCTAAGGCACCCTTGGGTTGCACCAATAATTTTTTTAAAAGGGGATAATTACCATTCTTCATGGATAGCGTGGTCTGCCTAATCAGTATTTGTACATTGTATAGATGGATTTCCATTTATCCCTCTGTACCCAGGAAGAATGTTCACAGTTAATGAATAACAGAATAAGTCACTCTGCCAGCTAATTAGCCAGATAATAATTACATTAATTTAAGGAAATCAGTAAGAGCATAGTGGTCTCCGTTAAATTGCAATTCACTTGCATAAACCAATCTCCAATATTGGCCAAGAGCCAATATTTGCATTTTGAACTTGCTGGATAAAGGATTGCTTTATAATTGCACTCTTTAATGTATGTAAATGAGAGCAGAAATGCCTCTACACTGCAAGTCAATGAGAAGAAATGGAAATTCTAAGGAGGCTGGATTTACTGTTTGACCCTCATTCCTCCTATGACTGCTGGTACTTTTTTGTGTGTACCACTAAATGCAAGATTTCAAAGCTTTAAGTAAGCTGAAGTCAGAGTGAAGTCAAACAGCTAGCTAATAAATCATGCAATCGTGTCAAAAAGCAGAGTACATCTGCTCTGCTTCTGTATGCTTTGGGGAAAATTTCATTAGCTAACAGTGTTCACCTTTGAAAGTCACAGGTTAATCCCTCATTATTATACTCTTGTGAGTCCTGTCAGCATCTTTGACAAATAAGTACAGGAGGCATTTGAACTCAGATCGACTCATATTTGGATGGGCAAGTGTGGTTCAGAAATAAAGGTCTGAAGCCAATTTAAAATGAACAAGTAACCGCAAGCCCACTTACTCACAGATCCAAAGTATTTTCACCAACCTATTGCCATTCAATGCTTGCATGATGACATCACTACAATGCAGGTGACACAATGCTATTTCTTTATTTATTAACAGTATATACATGGCACTAAATAGCCAAGTTTTCTAGGTGGCTAACAGTAACATTGAGAATGTGACAATGATAAACCATAAGAATATATAATGCATCATTTAAAAAATCCAGCAGTCGAAAGTAAGGCACAATGATCTTAACTCCCAAACGACACCAACAATATTTTAAGCCAATCTTATTTAAAAGAGTCAAAAGTTTTGAAGGCACCAGAAAAATAAAAATAGTGTTCACTGGGCACTGGAAAGATCACTAAGGAGGATCCAAGCAAGTCTCTAGGGAGAGCATTCTGCAGATGGGTGGCACCAATGAAAAGGTTCTCCTCAAGTAGTCATCTTGGTGGCCCCTGGAGAAGGCCCTCTGAGAATGAACTCAAGGTGTGCAGAGGCATTATATATTTGCAATAGCTAGGATCTTCTCTGGTGATCACTCGTAGCCAAGTAAGATTGTCTTCCATAAATACGGTTTTAACAGTGAGTCCGTAAGTGACTGTGGAGGCCAATTCTGGATCCACATGTCCTTCCACAGTGGGGACATTGGTTTCCAGGCAGGAGTTGATCATAGTGAGGGTTTGCCAAGCATGCCTTCCTATTAGTGCATTTCTCCCATTCATCCTGAATTCGAGTGAGTTCAGAACCCATGAAACCTTTGGTAAAGGCTGTTCTCCAGTTGGAATGCTCACAGGCAAGTGTTTCCCAGTTGTCGGTGTTTATACATTTTTTTAGATTTGCCTTGAGAGAGTCTTTGAACCTCTTTTGTTGACCACCAGCATTACGCTTTCCTTTTTTTTTATAATCATATTTATTAAAGTTTCCAATAATAACAGAATAGAAAAGATAAAAAAGATAAAGAAAAGAAAGAAAAAGAGAGACTAGCTTAGACCCTTCTTTTCATAACCTTCTTTCTGGGACTTCCTCCTTCCCGTCCCGACTGTATTCCCCTTTCCCTAAGTTGGTTCCACAAGTTCTCATCCCCAAATTTAAGCCTAATATATTTTACTCATAAACCAATTTAAATTTACACAATCTTAACATCACTCCTCGTCTTATAATAAAACAAAATTTTCCCCCAAGATCAGCTCTCATTCCTTCCACGAGTTCCCCCTTTCTAAAAAAGAAAAAAACGAAAACATATAAGATCAAAGTTATAAAGAATATAAGATAGAATATATAGAAAAGTTCAAAAAATTGGTTACAAAGCCTTTGGATTCTAAGGTTCCCCCTCCCTTCCCCGGTTTTGATTCCCCATGTCCATTTGTCTGTATGTTGTCGGCCTGGAGATCTTAAGTCCACTCCAAATTTTCTCAGTCCATCTTGCCGGTTTCTTCAGATTTGGTTGTTTTAATAATATTTAACTTCATAAATCCAGTCTAATAGAGGCCTTTAATTTTCCTTAATCTTTTGTTGCTCCTCCCGTTGTTCTTTCCGTGTCGTATTTAGTCATTTACTCTTTTGCTTCTTGTTTTCTCCGGTTTCTGTCTTGTTCAGCTGTCAAAACATTCTTGTTTCAAAACTTAGTGACTCTACAGAGGTTTGTTATTCAGGGACAAAGACTTACGTCCAGTTCCTTTCTTGCTTCAATAGAAGATTCTATTGTATTATGGTCACCTCTGTAGACAAAATAATATTTCAGTTCTGCAGCTTTCCCAAGAGATAAGACCTATGCACATCCCAGAGTAGTTTTCCACATACGACACTTGTAATGTCCCGAAACCCCTCTAGGGGGATTGCAATAACTTTGTATCCTCTAATCCAAAAGTCAATTTGTTGTTTCTTTTTCCCCGACAGTTTATATCCATATTTATGTCAAATTGTAGCAAAATTAACCAGCAAAGAAAAACTTGTAGCAAAGTCCTCTTTATATTTTCCAGCTTTGACAGCTCCTTTGGCAGCTGTCAAATTCTCCATCTCTCTTCGCCAGGCTCTCCGAATCGCCCCGGTTCCCAGGGGGGGGGTTGTCTTTTTCCTCTCACCCTCGACTCTTCTCCTCCAGCACAGTTCTTATAGTTCACATCGTGGAGTTAATAATTTTTGTCGTCAATAAACTTCTGAATCGATCTTGGTTTCTCAGTCCTTGTTTTAGCATGTTTACAATCAGGGAGGGGACTGACTTCCTTTTTGGATCCCCTCCCGCTCGTGCCAAATCCGGAAAAAATTTTCTTTTTTCCTCCTTTTATGCCCGGTTACCCAATTACTCACGGGTTGTTGTTAATTGTCCGAATTTTCTTTGGAAGAAGCCAGCGCTCTCCGCCGGATGGCATGCGGCTGCGCCCGGCAGGGGAAGCGGAGGACTCAAAGCACCACGCCACTCCCCGGCGCCCGATCCGTAGCCTTTAAAAAGGCTCCTTCACAAGCCGGGAGGGCGATAGCGGTGCCAGCCGAGTCACCATGTCCACGGGATCCGTTCCCGTGGTTTTTGAGGGTCCCCGCGTCGCCGGCGCGGTAGGACCCAACCCCTGCCGAGCCGACTCCCTCCGGAGCTTGGAGGGAGTCCGCCATTCGGCGATGGCGCTAACCCGGAAGTCCCTACGCTTTCCATTTCTAAGTTCGGAATAGAGTAGTTGCTTTGGAAGACGATAATCAGGCATCCACACAACTTGACCAATTCAACAAAGTTTATGTTGAAGAATCATTGCTTTGACACTGGTGATCTTTGCTTCTTCCAGTACACTGGCATTAGTTCCCCTGTCTTCCCAAGTGATGTTTTTTTTTGACACACCATTGATGGAATCTTTCAAGGAGTTGGAGATGGTGTTTATAAGTGGTCCACATTTCACAAGCATACAGTAAGGTTGGTAGTACAATAACTTTGTAAACAAGCATTTTTGTTTCCCTGTGAATGTTCTGGTCTTCAAATACTCTGCACTTCAATTGGGAGAAAGCTGCACTCGCAGAACTCAGGCAATGCTGGATTTCAGCATCAACCAATGTCTGCCCTTGTGAAAAGATAACTGCCTAGGTAGAAGTGACCAACATTTTCCAGCAGGATACCACAAATTTCTCATGTGTAAGTGTAGGAAGCATATCTGTGGCAGCTAAATCAATAAACCAGGTGAATGGATAGAAGTTCCAGAAAGAGGTGTGATAAGACATGTAATGGAATTGTTGTTTATGTTGGCTGAACACACTCTATGGGCTGACACAGTGGTTCCACTTATCTGTTGTGAAAATGATGGGCAACCAATATATGCCAAAGACAGATGCACTGAGACTTGTTTGTACTGAATGCATATGGAACAGCTCATTGGATTCACCCATCACCACCACCACAGAGAATGACAGATCATCCAAAATTCTTGCTTATTCTCAAGCCCTGATTAGGAAGGAATATAGCACCTGTTTTTGAAATATGTAATACCTGCTTTACAGAAGATGGTGGCTGCCTGTTCTGCTTTGCAACTGAAGGCAAAACAAGACAAATGGGTGTAATTTCCCCTACAGATTGTCAGAAGCTATTCCACCTCCGTTTAAAACAACTTTGCTTTTAGATGTAGTTGAAAATGTGATGAAATCTAATCAGACCATGTAATGAGCCGTTCACAAGAAAGTTTAACTGCAAGAGAGTTAGAAGGAAATTGACAACATGGAGAACTTTTCCTCTCAGAAATAATTTCATGAAGTTACCTTGAAAGCCAAACTAGCCGTGACAGCAAATGTGTGACTGCTGCTGAGAATTGCAACCATACATCTAGCTCCCATTCCATAAGATCTCTAGTAGACGTCATGTTCCACATTTATTCATCTCTCACCTGGGGCAGCCAATGATATATAGCCTGTTCTGGATGCAGGTGTGGGGAGAAGGCCCAAAATATCCTGATGTCATAACAAAGCAATTTCTACTAGATGTTTCTGGGGGAGAGTTAGATCTGAGCTTGTCATTTTCTGGGGTGGTATGTTTACCATCATGTCTACTTTAGCCCTAAGATAAAGCTCTTCTCTTTGACCACACTGACTTTGAACTATGTTCTACTGAAATGAACAGGATTTAACTTCAAGGAAAAGTATTTAGGAAGGCTTGGGAGTGCCAATGTTAAGTGGAGCTGAATGACGAAACCAGTGGTCTACTGGTATTGCAGAATCTTCTTCATGAGGAGGTTTTAACAAGAGGATGGATAAGCTTTTTAAATGGGTGGTTTAAGCACTGTCACTTTGGGAGACATTGCTGGGGTAGATGGTGCTTTGAGGTCCTTTCCTACTCTTTGATCTTCTGATTTACTGCCATTCCCTCAGGGTCCATAGTCTGGGTCAAATAATGCTACATCTGGGTCAAATCAGTTGCATCTCTTCTTTACATATCTGTTCGAATCAGAGCATACTGAGCCAGTTGGCTGACAACCACTGTGTCAATATCTCATGTTTGGGAGAAAAAATTCTCATTTAGGTGGTGAATATGCTCTGTGTAGATAAAGGTTCGACCTCCTTTGTTCCCACATGACTGCAAGAACATAATAAAATGCCTAGCAGTGAATGAGCTAATCCAAACAGTTCTGTAGCAGCTGCCAATTTCTGGAAGCCAATAGGAACAAAAATCACTACATCCTAAATTAAATAATGTACAGTAAGTGATGGGTAAGATTTATATAAACATTCCCACCTTATATTAAATGGCATAGCATCCACAAAATGTTTCGCGTGGCTTACAGTTAGTCAATTAATGTTGATGGAAGTGGAAGGTTGATGGAGATACTTACAGGTGTTTTACACTCTCAGGATTATTACATTTTCTTCAGAATCATTTGGGAATGGAAGTGTAAGTCATCTAATCATGGAGAGTGCAGTCATTTAAGGAAACATATAGTTTAGGCCTCTCACAGAAGATTAGAAACAGCCTTATACTGGTCTGTCTGTTTCAATATTGTCTACATTGACTGACAGTGGTTTTCAAAAGAGCATCTTTCCCGCCTATGCCTGGAAATGCTGGGGATTGCCCCTGGGACCTTTAGCAGGCTAGTTAACTAGTTGGGCTGCAATCTTATGAGCTCCTATATAGAAATAATGCCCATGGAACTTGGGCAACATGCATAGGATTGGGTTGCAGAGGTTCAAAAAGACTATACTCATGAATTCCTTCATGATCTAGCCTATATTTTTCCCAAACAAGCCTCTGTTTTTAATTGCTGTGTATAAATAATGCCCTGGTTTAAAGATGGAAGAATATGGAAGACCAAAGTGCCAGAGTCATTGGAGTTTTTACTGGTGTGTAAGTTTGAAGTGGGAGGCAAAAAGCTGCAGGCTGTAAAAGGTAGCAAGTTGGAGCAGAGGGCCAGAGAGCAATGGCTGGTTTCTCCTTCAACCCAAGGCTGCAACCGTGGGAGGTGGAACCCTTCCATCATAGGCTCAGGTTGTATATATCATAAAGGCAGCCCAGTCTCTACTGTGTCCCATTACTAAAAGGGAAAAAAACAAACCCTGGGTAAGCACACTGGGAACCCCTGGAATCTTGCACCGCTTGGAGGTTAGGGTGGTGTGCAGCAGTGTGTTCCACTGGTGGTCCATGAGAGACAAAAGGCAGGATATAAATGTAAGAAAATAAAAATAATTCAGTTAGTCATGACCACCTTGTCCATTCTTTTGAATGGGCCTGCTCTGAGGGTTGGAGACACCCCAAAGAGTGAGTGTGGTAGACCAGGTTCCAGTATGACCATAAACCCAGACCTTGTATTTTTCCCACGGGCAGAACCAGTCTCTGTGCCCTGCTTTCCACATGCCATGACCCATGGAGTCGGGCTGTCATGACGACGAGGTTTCTGGTCACTTAAGGTCCCCACTTTTCAACTCCTTCCTCATGCAAGTCCACTGGGCCCCAGTTCACTTCAGACCAATGAGGACATTTTTGCATCACCAGAATTGACTGCTGTTGCCTTTGCTTGTTTTTGTATTCATAATTTTACAGAGGTTTATAACCTTACAGTGTCCCCCCTCCCCTTTCTTCATTTCCTTCTATTTTCTTCAGGTTTGTTTGTGTGTAGTGTAAGCCAGCTGGGCCTTCCTTTGGGTTAGCAAAAAATTATCTTCACTTAAAACAAAAATTAGTAACGCATAGTTTATTCATTCATTTGTTAGCTGCCCCATGACATAGGTTATCAAATCTAGCTATTGTAAAGCAACTTTGCACATACAAGAAAATCGCCCTATCAAAAATTCCTTAGTGTAACATAATATGCTTATCCACTAGATGTTGTGGGCAGTGTGGGTGTGAACACATGCTGATTCCCCCTTACTTTTATTTGCCTGTTGTCATGAGCAGTAAACAACCATGTAAATGTGCAAAGTTTGCAAGCACAGAAATAACTATATATCTGGACTTGAGCCACTTGAATGGTGAAGCTTGCCATAAATAACCCATTCACTTTTAATTAACACCCACCATAAGCTCCCATCCCTTCTGGATTGAGCGTCCCATTTCCACTCATTGCTAGCCAGATGTGAATCCATAATGCTTGTTTTGGGTTGCTGGCAACCTGCAGGTCCCAAGGTGTGCCCCGACATTTTAAGGCTTGCACAACTTTATTGAGAATGTGCTGTTACATAATAACGGCCAGGATTCCTGTCCGGACTGGTGAGCCAGGAAATTGAGTAGCTGCCTTTTGAATGTCAGCACAGTAGTGGACAAGGTTCTCAAGGGCCAATACTGGAGAGGCAGTTAAAAACATTAATTGAAATGCCTTTCTAAGTTGTAAAGCAGCAGGCAGAGCAATAACTGTTTAAAGGGAAAATGGCACAAAGTTAAAACGGTTCTATTTACAAACCATCTGAGTATACCAGATGCATTTCCTATCTTTATTCCACCTGAAACAAGGTTGGTGGGGAGTACATGCTTTGCGTATAACAGCAGAAACAGATTTAGGGGAGCATGACTTGCTTGGTTGCCCTGGGCACAGAGCCTCAGGGGAGCCACAGGGGAGTGTTGCAACTATGAAATAGACTGGAAGGCTGTAGAAAACATCTTAAAATTGGAAAAGGGTTGTAATTAATAAACTTGTCCATTACAACTAAGCTTGGAGCCTGGCAGACCACTGCAACCTGTCCTGTTGCTATTTCTTGTTTTCGAAGCCTCAGAGTATCTTATGATCAAATGGATCAACAGCCACTCCTTTATTACTTATGAATTCATCCATTCCTGGACTGAATTACATGCCGTTGTATTTTATTACGCATTTCTGAGATTCAAACCAATCATGATTCTCTTGCGTTCCTATTGACTACTGCCACATTTTCTGGATTAAAAAAAAAAAAAAAAAAAATCCCTGGAAGCTAAATGAGATGGCACTTATTTGCATTCAGAAAACATTATCTCCAAGTTCTGCACTGCTGTTTTAACTCAACCAAGTTCCTGGGTGGTTAGCCATGAAATTATCACTTCTTTATAACAGTTTAATTTTAGCCCATAATAGAAGGCCATTACAGAGTAGCCAAGGGCTGAAAATGGTAAGTGGCTTTCAGAGCCTCACATTTATATGTTCTCCTCTTAAATTAGTTACCCAATGCATAAAGGGACAAAACAGAAGGTTTACTTCTGTGCTCCTGTGTATCTTGAACATGGGTAAGGTGTTGGGTTTTTTGGGGTTCCCTTTGCAGCCTTGACTTCCTTTGATGTCGCCATGTTGCCTAAAAAATGTTATATCTCCTTATGCTGCTGAAATATATTTTACAGCCTTGCAACCATAGGATTTGATGATCCTTTTCCAACTGCAGTGAATGGCCAAATTCTCATTTCCTTCCAGGCTTTTACTGCTTCTTTGGTAGCCATGTGCAAATCAAACACCTCCATTAAGGAATTTATCTGCTAAGGGAGTGATTGCAAATGGCTGCTAGGAGTTTGTACGAATTCAACACAGAAACACACTCACACTCACACAAACATGTTAAGAAGGAATTTTACTCTATGGTTGAAAACTAAACGCTGATGGAACTTTCACATAGCACTACATTGGATGCATTTATTTATTATTATTTCTTAATATTAATATAAATATCTGAGGATGACAGGCACTATCTTAAAAAAGACATTTCTGCTTCATTGTCACATAAATATGTTTTGAAAATCTGCAAATGGCGGGCACCCTTGTAGGAGTGGATTTCCTACTTCACTCACATAGAGGGAGTACTGCCTCTTTGCTAAGATCACACACAGAGACTTAAGCTGTCCTCAAAATTCCTCTGACATTTTGCCCAAGTAGGAACCTCAATGTTCTCTTTGGTGTGTGACCAATGTCTACCTAACATTGTGTGAAATGCCAGAGGGGAATTTTCCTTGTCCTACCAAAAACTCAATTTTGCTTCACTTATGATTTCTCAGACATTTCCCTCTAAGCAGGAACCTCCAAATTAAACTCGATTTCCATTTTATGCAAGGTTTGGTGACAACACTAAAGATAACCGCAGGGGGACAGAACATCCTAGCAGGCTTCTCAGATTAATGATTAACAGTGGGATCCTCAACAAAATGTTGCAGTGGGAACTCCTCCTCTTCAGAATCCCAGATATTCCACTGCATTCTATGGCAACGGAGAGGCCAAAGTTGCCATGAGTGCCAAGAAAAACAAACATGGAGCCTGGCACGCTTCCCTGTGCAGCTCTGCTGCCTGTCCGTGCTGATACAAAAGTCCTTCCTGCCTCTGCCTCTTGCCGGTAGCAGAGTAAACACAGCGGTGAAGCAATTGCAGCATGTGGGTAATAAATTCAGAGCAGACACAAAGGCGTTCCTTATCTTGTTAGCCTTTAATCATGAAGTAAAACAGATCTTAAATCTCTCCGGGTGACAACGCACACATCTTGCGTCCTCTCTCCGCAAAAGCGAAACCAGACTGAAACTCTCAGAGTCAAACCACTCCCATGAGAGTTTCTAACCACGCCTCAGGAAAGAGACGTCACACAGAACTCCTTAACCCTGTGAGTTCTGAAACCAATAACACATTCTCCCTCCTCTCCAATTTTCAGTTTCCCCTCCTAACAGGAACTTAGGCATGACCACTGAGAATATTCATGTCTCATACTCAAATGTTGCTCATGGGCTTTCAATAGGCACCTGGCTGGCCAAAGAGAGAACAGGATGCTAGATGGGCCGTTGGTCTGATCAAGCAGGGTTTATCTGATATTCTTGTTGGCCAACTTCCCCTTTAAGGGTCTCCTCCTCCTCTTTCTTTGTATTCCTGCAAACCTCAGGGCTATCCCAACCCTACTGTGTGTTGATGTTGCCATGGTGGCTACATACTGGCACTCAGACAATTGAGACACTATCAGTATATGTGATTTGGTGTAAAGTAAGTTTGAATTGGGTGATGTTGACAGCTCTTAACACATGCCTAATTCTCTAAAGATGTACCAAGGATCCACAAAAGGTAGTTCGAAAGGCTAGCTGTTTTGTTTGTCCATTTTGCTTTTACACTTTGTAAAGCATTAGATCACTAATATAACATGCATTTGTCAAGGTAACGGTGTGCATTTGTGTGGGTTCTTTTGAGTACATGTGTGTGTGTGTTTCTTCACTTTATAGGTGGTTTTTCACCTACAGGGAAACTCAAAGTAGTTTGCAGTTAAGAAATAAAAAGTTGGAAACATTTAATTCAGGTAAATCTGCAATTTAACTTCAATGATCTTATTTTGCTGCCAAACAAATTACACGATGTTAAGTAGGAAAAAAGAAACCAGCCACGTGCGAAGCCTTCAGGTAGTAACACTTGGCTTTACCGCAGTTCTTTGCTTATCTATTCGAGACATAACTCTGTCACGGCAGGAGCATGCAACTAGGCTTGCATGTCAAGCATTTTAGCACCTGTTAAAGGACCTGATATTTCTCATTGTATATAGAACTTCTCTTTTTCATCTAGCAACATAGCAAACAAGATTAAAAACAAGCACGTGTAGCTGAACGTACACGCACAGACATTATTGAAAGCTCAATTATTCAGAAGTTAATTTATGTAGAAAAATATGATGGTGCTATTCTCATAGGCTTCAAAGTAACTTAGGATACAGCCACACAATGCAGACAGTACAAATAAGGGATTCAAGGGATACATTGCTTCTTTGAAAACTACCATGCTGGTGCTCAGGTAAAGGTAAAGGTAAAGGGACCCCTGACCATTAGTTCCAGTTGTGGACGACTCTGGGGTTGCGTGGCTAGTCCCTCCCCCCCCCATGGTGGAATAAATAAAGACAACGGACACAGAATTTGGGTTAATGGGCGTAAATGGCCACAACTTTATTGATTACAGGTAAGAAGGGTATTGGCTTTAGGCATTGGCCCCTAACCGACTATCCGGTCTGACCGGGAAGGGTTAAACACCAGCAGGGGGAGCCACCCGAGATGCGTATCCCTAGGCGTTCCCCGAGGGGTTACCGCTCGGGGGCGCGCTTTAGGCCCTAGCCTCCATAGGTTTCGGACGAGGCGTCGCCCCTCGGAGTCCTTTAACGAACTACCCTTCAAGCATTGGGGGAGGTGATGGCGTTCCTCCCCCCCAACCTCATTTGCATAACAATACCTTACAATACCCCGGCCAATGCCTACCGCCAAAACCAAGGGAGTTGTGACGATTTGCTACGAGGTAGGCGAAAAAACCAAGTGGCACCGAAAACCAGCCAATTTGCCAAATGGAAAAACTCCTACCAGGCCCCGTGCGGCGACCAGCCGAAGCCCGTAGCAAGGTCAGTGGCAAAACCTAAAGGGCGGGTGGGTGGGAAACCGGGTCAGCTGCGAGGGAAAAAGGGGCGAGCCGACGGCTGCCCCGACCTTAAGTGGCCTCTGGGAGGCCCGCCCCTGCCGCCAGCCGATTGGCTGGCGCTGCGGGGGATGCAAATTAAGGGAATTCCCTGACCCCGCGAGGCTGGCACCAGCCTCGCGAGAGTGAGAGTGGGCGGGGTCGTGAGCCCGCAACCCCCCCTCCTCCTGAAATTCGGAATGGGCATTGCGTGGCTAGTCCCTCCCCCCCCATGGTGGAATAAATAAAGACAACGGACACAGAATTTGGGTTAATGGGCGTAAATGGCCACAACTTTATTGATTACAGGTAAGAAGGGTATTGGCTTTAGGCATTGGCCCCTAACCGACTATCCGGTCTGACCGGGAAGGGTTAAACACCAGCAGGGGGAGCCACCCGAGATGCGTATCCCTAGGCGCTCGCCGAGGGGTTACCGCTCGGGGGCGCGCTTTAGGCCCTAGCCTCCATAGGTTTCGGACGAGGCGTCGCCCCTCGGAGTCCTTTAACGAACTACCCTTCAAGCATTGGGGGAGGTGATGGCGTTCCTCCCCCCCAACCTCATTTGCATAACAATACCTTACAATACCCCGGCCAATGCCTACCGCCACCCGAGCCGTAAGTCGGCTCGCCGCCAATACCCTCAAACCTGTAACCAATCCCTAATGCCTAGAAAAATATCCGCCAACCAAATATCATTGCCCGCATCCGATAGATGCACACCATCCCGGCGGTAAAGCATTTCCTTGTCAAACCGTATGCATGGGTGCTGGATGACCCGTCCTCCCAGCTCTGCCACCTTACGCGCTACCGCGCGCTCCACAAGCCTCCTTGCCTTGTTCACGGCAACAGGTTTCTCCGCGTTCCGCCAACATCGCCTTTCCAGCAACGAAGACCAAATTATTGCGATGTTTCCATGAGATGCCCTCAACAATTCCAGGTCATTGATAATGTTCCACATCAAATTTACCCCTTTTCTATAAGGCAGATCGTTCTCGCCCAGCTGGATTACCAAGGCAGTGGGAGGACCATCAGCCGCGATTTTCCTGGATACAGCTGGGAGAAACTCTTCCCAACGCATACCCCTCCTAGTGATCCATGACACTTGCACCCTACTGGGTAATTGTAGCTCAGCATCCCAGCCTCTATGTTCAGCACGCCGTTTTGCCCAATATACGATGCTATGGCCGATAACCCACAGACGAACCACACCAGAACCTGAAATGAGAAATTGAAAAAACCGGCTCAGGGAGAGTGTCAGGGGTGGGGGGGGTTTGAGGGTAATCTAGAAGGGCTTCCGAATATAACCCCGGTACGCATTAGATTTCCAGCGCCCCATATCCATAATTCTCTCAGCCGGGAAACCCATATGGGCGGCGGTGGTCGCCGCCCCAATGCGAAAGGAGTGCGCGGCGTACTCCTCTTGAGGAAGCCCGATGGCGGCAATTGCTTTACGCATGACCCTCGTGAACTGTTGTTTTGCTAAGGGGGAACCGTCTGAGTGTATGAAAAAAGGGCCATTAGCATTTGGTCTTACACACAGGTATTTCCTGGCATCCTTAACGGGGCAAGGGCCCGCCTTCTGAGACGCCTGAAGGCGGACCAAAGCTCCTTTACCGAGCTGGTCCGTCTTTGAGCTACGGATTCTTAATAGCACATGTGCGCTGGCCACGGTTACGTCCTCCAGCAGTAACCCCTTAGAGTCTGCGCTGTCCTCACAGACCACCTCGCCTATGCGCAGGGCGCCAAAGAAAGCGAAAGAAAACGCTGCAGAGAATAATCTGGCTTCAAATCTTGACCAGCACAGGGCCCTCAGCTTCCTGCGAATTCGGGTGAGTATGTCTAGAGTTATAGGTCTTCTCCTGTCCTGGCCGTGGGGCCTGGACCTACGCCAGCCTTCCAGCATCTTCCGAACCACAAAATGCGAACATGGATCAACTGAAAACAAGGTTTTAGAAAAGAAGGATATCGCGGCTGAGTGAATGTTGAGAGTTTTGGGGGCCCGACCCAGATCTCTAAGATGAACCAGATACTCTATAACTTCCGACTTGGACGGTGGCCTGCCTGGTTTGAACCGCTCCTTTTTAATGCGGAAGGATGTAAAGTCTAGCCAAGCCTTATTATACGATCTCAGAGTGGAAGGCGCTAGCGCAGACAATACTCCCTTTATTGCCTCTCGTTGCCAATACTCCAGAGGTGCTCCGGGAATGGTTGCTGCTGCTGCTGCGCATCCGGCGCCAATGAGCGAAAGCGTTCCATCTGGAAACGAGATAGAGCATCCGCAATGTTATTATCAATACCGGGGACGAACTTGGCTGAAGCGTGAAGGTTCAGCCGCAGGCAGGAAAGGACAAAGTACCGCAAAAGGGAAGCTACCCTAGGAGAATGTGATGACTTCTTGGTGGTGTTAATGTTTTTAGCAATGTGATCCTCCAATTCTTTTTGAGCATCCCTACCTGTCTGCTTGCACTTTTTTTCAGCCAAAATTTGTGTTCCTTTTTGTTCTCTTCATATGGACAAGACTAGAATTTTTTGAAGGAAGCCTTTTTTGCCCTAATACCTTCTTGGAGTATTTTTAAAATGAAGAATTCTGTTCAGTGATGTTTCTATTTCATGATGTGCTTTTGTTATTAAAGTGTTATTGAATATATTAGATTAGAATGGCTCTCACCTTTTATGGATCAGATATATTCAATTAAACCTGATATTTGTGCTTCCATCTGTTCCAAAGGAGGCTGAAAAGGCACTGGACATATATGAAGAAAAATGGAACATCAAGTTCCGACTCAGTTCCTCATAACAACTCTTTCCCTACCTTATTATCTAAATGGTCTAGCAATGACTGCCAGGAAAGAAAAGATGCCAAAAAATTATACTGATAAACAGTAGTTTCTGCACCAGAAGACATGAAAACAAATATTAGAAAATGTGAAAAAAGCTTTCTTTAAAAGCCTTTTCAATCTCTTGAGAACTTCAAAAGAGAATCTTTTCAGAAGCAAGTGCAGTGAAAATATGATACAATTGAGGAGTGAGTAAATCTAATACATCTTTATATTTTGCATTGATTTGGTGTTCTTTTTAGAAATCTGGAGAGAAGTTTCAGAACTTTTCAGAACAAAACATGTAGGCAGTTGGTTTGCTTCAGAGCAAACATGTAGGTGGTGGGTACCTGACAGGGGTAGCATCTTGGTAAGCTCATCAAAAGTCACCAAGGAGGTGGAGCATTCAGAACCACTGAAGGATGGGCAAAATTGTATTTTCTTTGTTTGTTTGTTCCTCTCTGTTGCTCTTCCCCTTCCCTACCTCGCTCTGCCCTGCCCTGCCCAGTGTTAAGTAGCGGGTGGAACAGAAATGACAATTGATACCTTCTTGGTCAGAGTGGGGAAGTGAAAGAACAGTCAAAGCTTTTGAGTTGGCACTGTTGTTATCTTGTTTTCAGCACCCCTTAAAAATGCGACTCTTCACCCAGACCTTTGGGGTAGAGTTATATACTCTTGACATCAACCTTATGTTTGTTGCAGATGTCTGTAAGTTGCATAAAGCTGTGGTCCTTTGTTAAATCCATATATGGTCTCATGTCTTCTTTCTGGATGTGAGGACAAATAGACAACTGTGGTAATGGAAAGATCTAGATTCCCTTGCACATTTTCAACAGCTGTCTGTGTTATGACTATGGATGACCTGTCCCATGTTGCAGCATGACTGCGAGTTACATCACTCAATGTGTTTGACTCTTCTACTTCAGCAACTTCTAAAATTTCTATTGCCGTGCCATTCAGAGCAACTTACAGTGGTGTACAAGAACTTCAAGAAGACTGTCATTGTCTGTTTGCTCAATTAAAGAGAGTAGTAATATGGGTGCTAGAAATGAGAAATCTATACTGGGAGTAATTCAGATCATTTTGGAATTCCATTTGTGATGCCAACATAGTTTAGCTATGCAGTTAGTGAAACCTATACATTTTAAAAAGTTGGAATCAAGCTGCAAAAACAGAAGTGTCTGAGGCAAAGACTGTCTTTTATGAATTCCACATATCTATTCAATATGTCTATTTAAGCAACAATCCACAGACATTGCCTTGGGAGCCTTTAGAGTCCATAGACCATTCTCTGTGACCTTTGCAAACAACTGATGACTCTTACCAAGTTTGTCCTCTGGGCTTCAAAAGGCTTGTCATCCCCTCTGGGCCTGTCAAACCAATAACTATGCTTGAAGACATCTGAAGATTGTATAAGCCAAAATTCCTTTACAAAGAACACATGAGCTTTATGTCTATCCTTGATCTGAAACCGCAAGTTCACATTTGTGTATATTTACCTTGTATTGATTGATCACGGGTGCATGTTGTCCTTTATCTTAAAGAGCCTCTGCTGCAGTGAGTACCATAGGCTGATTTTTATTATTCTTTCCGTTCCTCTTAAATGTATTCTTAAGAAATGTGTCAGGGTTATCTGGTTGCCAGATGACTGAAGGAGTAAAGAGCTGTATCCAATCATTCAAGGCATTATTTGTGGTTCTCAGTAAAATCTCTTTTATTTCCTACTTCCTTAAAAGGTCATTAATGACCTTATTACTTAATGAGGCAAAAAGTCTTCCTTTTAGGTAAGAATAACTATTTCTCTAGAAATTTAATTTCAGGTAGATTACTTCATTGATCATTTTTAGCTGATCATGTTAAATTGAAGTCTATCAAAACAGCAGAGCTAGTTAGACTGTGTTTCACGATGTTCATTACCGTAACTTGCCTTTATTAGATATAAACTTTGTTTGCAAAAATGCTGTCCAATCCACTGACTCAATTAGACCATTCTGGAATTAATTGTAGCCTTTTAATTTTTGTATCTACTGAAATAGCTATAAGTCCTCATGATTGCTTTTCACAGAATGTAACATTTCAAACAGTCCTCAGTGCATATATTAAGTGATGCCTATCCGAGAGGAAATGCACCATCAAATCCTGTCTACTTCAAAGATCAGCTATTTCCTACCGACAAATATAATTTTGATAAGCAAGGGGACCGCACTGCGTTAATCTGGGGAAAGGACATTTCCAAATGCTCCTCTGTATAGCACACCATTTTCAGAAACTTAATTTTATCTACAAGTATGCTCATTCATGAACTGGAACCATTAACTCTTTGAAACAAAATTGGAGGGCATGTTTATCCATGTGTGAGATTGTATGCCGATATGTAGGCATCAGTACATTTGTGTATGTAAGATTTCAAGCGGAAACGGTTGAAAATGTCTTGCTGTAATACAGTGGCTTTCAAACTTTGATCTGGGGAACTATGGCACTCTTCCAAATCTTATCACAGATTCCGCATGGAGAAGATCAGCAATAGCAGACAAGCTTTCTTCAAAGAAAACATATCCTTCACTATTGACCTCCTGCAATCTATAGCCTCTGGGGAGTGTTTGGTGGACCATCAGGCGCACGTTCAGTTCACAGAGAGTGACAGTGAGATCCAGAAGACCAGCTGGCCAGAGCTCTACATCAAGGGTGGGGAACTGCGGGCCTGGGGGCTAAATGCAATCCTCCAGGCCTCTCTCTGAACCTTGGAATTTTCCCCAAACTGTTGCCCCTCTTCTCATGCCAGACTCTTCACTAGCCCTGCTTTGCATTCCATGTGCTGGAATGTGTACTTGAACTCTGATAATACCTTTCTTTTCCTTGTCTGCATTGAGGAGAAAGAGATGTGTGTGGGTGTGTATAGAAACTAACATACTGCTTAATTTGTTCCGGAGGTCTGTTCTTAACCTGAAACTGTTCTTAACCTGAAGCACCACTTTAGCTAATGGGGCCTCCTGCTGCTGCCACGCCGCCAGAGCCCGATTTCTGTTCTTATCCTGAAGCAAAGTTCTTAACCTGAAGCACTATTTCTGGGTTAGCAGAGTGTGTAACCTGAAGCGTATGTAACCTGAAGCGTATGTAACCCGTGGTACCACTGTATACATAAGGCTTAGTTATATTGCAGACACAGATTATAATGGCAGAAACATATTTTTATTTTTTTGTTTTATTTACTATGATTTCCCCCACCACCATCAATTGATTTTCCAAGGCCACTAATTTGCCTCCCACCTTTGACTTGCTTCCCACTTTCCAGAAAGTGCATGAGGGTCCAGGAACATGGAGGAAACCTTCTGTGTGACTGCATCTTTAGAAATGCAGTCTCTCTGACTGACAGCAATGATGTTTGACAAATGACAGCCTTGACAAAATAGAATAACATCGTAGCCCAGAGATAAATTGGAAAGATTTGGTCTAAAACAGGAGGCGGACAAGATTTCATCCATGGACCTGAGGTTCTCCCCACCTGCATTTTAGAAGAGCATAACAGAACAAATTTTCAAAAAAGGTGACCTGGCATTAATAATGTCGTTGCAATATCTGGTTGTAGACATTAGCCACTGTATAAATTCCAAATGTTGGCTATCCTCATTATTTCCAGCAATTTGTAAAATAAGCAATTGCCTTCTAAAAAAGACTGTGCAGAGAGTTCCATTAATTTTAATAACGTTGGCTAACCATATACACAGCCTAGGATTTCGTGTCTTGATCCTCTAAAATGCATATAACAACTTGTAGAAAAACACAAGCAGTAACAGTCTGTGCCAGCCTGAGAACTCTATGAGGGGCAACACAAATAACAAAACGGTTTATGGTTTTATTTAGAACAGGAGATTAGAAATGAAATATATTTAAACTACGCTATAGAAATTGGTGTCATATAACAACATCTGTATGCATTCATAGCAAATGTCTTGGAACAGTGTTTTCCATAATCTCTGTATTTCCTCATGTTGAATGGAGAAGTTATTTAAGTTGGTGTTCTCTGAATACATCAATGGGAATTCAACATCAGAGAGGGCAAAAGAAGAGCTACGATGTGACTGACAGGTCAATGCTTGTAGCTTGTAGCCAGAGTGAATGATTTCACCCCAAAGCAAATCCTTTTGAATTCTTCAACCCCAAATCAAGGCACTTAGCCCCAAAGTCTGTGGACGTATTTGTCTGCAGTTTGGTAGGTTTCTTACTGAGGAGCACCTCATGCTTGTAATTTTCAAACCAATTGCCCATAAAACACTATGGGAGATTAAATAAATCCTTTCTTTACCCATCTCAAAACCGTAATAGCTGCCCTTGTGGGAAATTGAGAATTTAGCATTCTGAAATACTGCAGGTTTCATGCCCTCTGAAGTGGTGAGATCGCCTATAAATTTCATCAGAGTCTGCCCCACAATGAAACAGTTATGGATGTTTCCCTTAAAAAAAAGCAAGCAAGCAAGCATTTAACAGGTGACCTGATTTCCTTGTAATTTGGCAGATTTTCTCCACTCTGAAGGGGCTACCATGCCTTAATTTTTTCTTTTGCCATGATCTCTTGCAATTTCACAGCATGATTTTGCCCTGAAAAAGCACTTATTTCAGGCTTGGAATCTCGCAAAGCATGCCCAAATGTATGTTTCTGGGCTCCATGCCCGAAAAAAAACCAAAACTTTTTTTTTTGGGGGGGGAGGATGGGATCAAAATGGCCACCATTATCTCATGATAAAACATGGGAAGATGGAGTCTAGGAACGTGGTGTCCTGGATTTTGGTGTCAAAGTGTTGCAGGGTATGCACATACTGGCACAGATAATGTATAAAGGGGGCTTGAAAGCATATACAGTGGTACCTCCGGTTACATATGCTTCAGGTTACATACGCTTCAGGTACACACTGCATCAATAGGAGTATAGCATCTAGATCAAGGGAAGGAATAGTGCCACTGTATTCTGCTCTGGTCAGACCTCACCTGGAGTACTGTGTCCAGTTCTGGGCACCACAGTTCAAGAAGGACACTGACAAACTGGAACGTGTCCAGAGGAGGGCAACCAAAATGGTCAAAGGCCTGGAAACGATGCCTTATGAGGAACGGCTAAGGGAGTTGGGCATGTTTAGCCTGGAGAAGAGGAGGTTAAGGGGTGATATGATAGCCATGTTCAAATATATAAAAGGATGTCACATAGAGGAGGGAAAAAGGTTGTTTTCTGCTGCTCCAGAGAAGTGGACACGGAGCAATGGATCCAAACTACAAGAAAGAAGATTCCACCTAAACATTAGGAAGAACTTCCTGACAGCAAGAGCTTTTCGACAGTGGAATTTGCTGCCAAGGAGTGTGGTGGAGTCTCCTTCTTTGGAGGTCTTTAAGCAGAGGCTTGACAACCATATGTCAGGAGTGCTCTGATGGTGTTTCCTGCTTGGCAGGGGGTTGGACTCGATGGCCCTTGTAGTCTCTTCCAACTCTATGATTCTATGATTCCACTAACCCAGAAATATTGCTTCAGGTTAAGAACTTTGTTTCAAGATAAGAACAGAAATCGGGCTCCAGCGGCGCAGCTAAAGTGGTGCTTCAGGTTAAGAACAGTTTCAGGTTAAGTACGGACCTCCGGAACGAATTAAGTACTTAACCCGAGGTACCACTGTAATTTGATCAGGAGCACTAATGGAACACATGGGGGGGCGGTAAACATCTTTAAATCCCCAGCGGCGTCTGGCAGCTGGCGAATTGAGCTCTGACATGAGCACTAAAAAAAGAAGAGGGCTTTACAAGGATATGGGCGGCACACATACTCCTCCTGTTCTCTGCATTGGGTGGTCTACCACAATGCCTGCATATAAATAGGTGAAATGGATAAGGAAGCAGATAATCAATGCCTCTGAAGTCTTGTATACCCTATCTATCAGCAAAATCATTAACTGAATAGACTGAACAGTCAAATGTCAACATATTCATAAAACTGCTTAGGGCATCCTAGCTGGAATGTGTGTCCATGCTGCATTGGAAAATATGTAGGCCGCTGAATCAGTGGATGATTCCATGCATTTTGATTTTGTATCAAACACAGTTAAGGAAGGGGTGGGTGGGAAATGTACTTAGTCCCCTGGGTCACTTCTATATCTAGATAAAAGTGGGTTCAGTTTTTGGAACCATGAATACTAACCTATTTACAATTTTTTTTTGTTTGTTTAGTCGTTTAGTCGTGTCCGACTCTTCGTGACCCCATGGACCAGAGCACGCCAGGCACTTCTGTCCTCCACTGCCTCCCGCAGTTTGATCAAACTCATGCTAGTAGCTTCAAGAACACCATCCAACCATCTCATTCTCTGTCGTCCCCTTCTCCTTGTGCCCTCCATCTTTCCCAACATCAGGGTCTTTTCCAGGGAGTCCTCTCTTCTCATGAGGTGGCCAAAGTATTGGAGCCTCAGCTTCACGATCTGTCCTTCCAGTGAGCACTCAGGGCTGATTTCCTTCAGAATGGAGAGGTTTGATCTTCTTGCAGTCCATGGGACTCTCAAGAGTCTCCTCCAGCACCATAATTCAAAAGCATCAATTCTTCGGCGATCAGCCTTCTTTATGGTCCAGCTCTCACTTCCATACATCACTACTGGGAAAACCATGGCTTTTACTATACGGACCTTTGTTGGCAAGGTGATGTCTCTGCTTTTTAAGATGTTGTCTAGGTTTGCCATCGCCTTTCTCCCAAGGAGCAGGCGTCTTTTAATTTCGTGACTGCTGTCACCATCTGCACTGATCATGGAGCCCAAGAAAGTAAAATCTCTCACTGCCTCCATTTCTTCCCCATCTATTTGCCAGGAGGTGATGGGCCCAGTGGCCATGATCTTCGTTTTTTTGATGTTGAGCTTCAGACCATATTTTGCGCTCTCCTCTTTCACCCTCATTAAAAGGTTCTTTAATTCCTCTTCACTTTCTGCCATCAAGGTTGTGTCATCTGCATATCTGAGGTTGTTGATATTTCTTCCGGCAATCTTAATTCCGGCTTGGGATTCATCCAGCCCAGCCTTTCGCATGATGAATTCTGCATATAAGTTAAATAAGCAGGGAGACAATATACAGCCTTGCCGTACTCCTTTCCCAATTTGGAACCAATCAGTTGTTCCATATCCAGTTCTAACTGTAGCTTCTTGTCCCACATAGAGATTTCGCAGGAGACAGATGAGGTGATCAGGCACTCCCATTTCTTTAAGAACTTGCCATAGTTTGCTGTGGTCAACACAGTCAAAGGCTTTTGCATAGTCAATGAAGCAGAAGTAGATGTCTTTCTGGAACTCTCTGGCTTTCTCCATAATCCAGCGCATGTTTGCAATTTGGTCTCTGGTTCCTCTGCCTCTTCTAAATCCAGCTTGCACTTCTGGGAGTTCTCGGTCCACATACTGCTTGAGCCTTCCTTGTAGAATTTTAAGCATAACCTTGCTAGCATGTGAAATGAGTGAAATTGTGCGGTAGTTGGAGCATTCTTTGGCACTGCCTTTCTTTGGGATTGGAATGTAGACTGATCTTCTCCAATCCTCTGGCCACTGCTGAGTTTTCCAAACTTGCTGGCATATTGAGTGTAGCACCTTTACAATTAGGAAAATGTAATTTGGAAAATGGCCTTCTGAGTTTTTTTGGTGAGGAAAGTTAAGTGGGAAATAAGCAAGACCTCCGACTGAATAAAGACCAAGTGTGGCAGGGAATTCCAAGCACTTTTTGTTTCTACATAATTGCTTCATCCAATATTTTATGTGAAATTATCAAGCTGGTTTAGAATGTATATATTTCTGGCTATAAAGGCCAAGTCTTAGTCCCTCTAATTTCCATTTCATTATAAACTGCTAACCTACTTTGGAATGTATATTTTCAATATGAAGATCAATGACCAATTTGCAAAATATATTGAATATATGCAGTGCTTTTAAAAAATAATAATAATGATATAGATAAAGTGCCACGGGTGTTAGCACAAAATGGCTGCCATAGGGGTACTGTGTACTGATATACCTGTGGCCCAAGATTTAGGTGGTTGTGTGACATGCAGTTCTTGTTTCTCCCTTCCAAATGCACACCATTTGCATGGCTTCATGGGAGGAAAAACACAAAAAGTAGGTATAGTAAATGCATGGGATGTACGTAGAGGGTGAGGAAGGGATGAAAGAGGAAATATTGAAGGGGTAGTGGATAGAGGTAGGGTTGACAAAGCGTGTTCTCACTAAAAGAGAGCACGTGTTGCGGATGGGGCCGAACAAAACTCCACTTGGTTGCCAGGCAGTATTAGATTCTAGGGGCCTGGAGCAGATTGGAGGATGGTGTTACTGGGGTAAATTTGATGTTGCCAATTTAGGGGTGGGATCAGTGGTTATTTAAGCAAGGTCCACAGCTTTCTCTTTCTCTTTCGCTGTGGACATCGGATCACATGGAGCACTTGGACTGTCTGGAGGACAGTGATGCAAACTTCTCATTGTCTGGTTACATTTCTTTATTTCCCCCTTCTTTTAATCCTCTTTAGTCCCTTAAATAATTTAATTCCCCTTTTTCCTGTTCAATTTCCCACCCCACCCCTTACCCTGCCCTGTGGGAAGATTCTCCCTGTATCTGTGGCTTGCCTTTCTTTCGCAAAAAGGTTTCCCCCATTTCTCCTGTTGTAAATTGTGGGGCTAGTCAGGGCTGTTCCCAGCTTAGCTGGAATCACTTTCGTTTACAGCACCCCCGAAGGTTGGCTTTATTTGGGTGTGTGCAGCGCTGTTGGCCAAATTTTAATCTAGCCTTGGGCGGGAGCACTATTTTGAGTTCCTTTAATATTGTTATGAGACTAAGATTCTCAAGAGCAGAGGCATGGAGCCCTATTTGGCCTGGGCATAACTTCCGAGCCTAAGTATGCTACAGGTAGCAGTTAATTGTTAAGTCTCTGACCTCTCTATAAGAATGTACCTGCTTGCAGGCTCAGTTGCTGCTAATGTATATCAGAGGGCGGCAGAGGCTCTCTGTGCCTCCAATGACTATGAGCACTCTGTATATGCTCTTGAACTATGCTGTTTCTGAACAAGTTTATTTTCTTTAAGTTTGTTTTGCCCTGATAGTGGCGACTGCCATTTTAGAGGCGAGCCATTGTGGTTTAGTGGCTAAAGTGTAGGACTAGGACCTGGGAGACAGGGTTCATATCCCCCTCTTAGCCATTGTTATAACAAAACAAAACAAACTGCTCCTTTTGGGCTATTCTGTTGCTGGGTAGTTCGGTCCATAAAAGAACTTTGGGTTTCTTGAAGGGGTGCTTCCCTCTAAAAGGGCAAGCAGGGGTACCTGGACAAGCTGTGGGCTGCTTCAACTCTGCTATTTCACTGGAAACATTTATGCCTGGCCTGGCAGGTGATCCTAGGGCTTTGCCCTAGAATTCGATGGCCTGGAAGCGTTTCCGGCCTGAATAGTGTCCCCATGTGGTCCATGAAGCATTGGTTTCACCAGTTCCTTACATTGTTTAGTTTTTGCGGACTATGACTGGGCTTTTGCAAATGCCTCAAGAGCTTGCCTCTCCTGCAGGGGATGACTTGTGGACGCCCCAGGTGTCTTCTTCCAGAAGAAAGCATCTTCGAAGGCTGCAATCCAGGAGGAGGGCAAAGAGGAGCAGGGATCATGATTCAGACATCACCTTGGACCTCTACAGGGGTCAGGGTGAGGCTGTCCCGGGTCTTTAGGGATCATCCTGGATAACTCAGCTGGTCAGCGCATAGTGCCGGTAATGCCTAGGTTGCAGGATTGGTCCCTATATGGGACAGCTGCATGCTCCCCCATTGCTCTACCTGGACACTTAGGTCCAGTGTCGAGGGCCTTTTGGTGGTTCCCTCACTGCGAGGGATGTAACAGGCGCCACGTTTGCAATATGCAAGCGGGAGAAAGCACCTTTGTGTGCCCGCACTGCAGTTTGCTCTGTGCGTTACAGGGCACAGCGCTGCACGGGCTGCATGTGCATTGCATTGCGTGAGAGATTTGCATTTGCATTGCACAGAGGTTGTGCGCATTGCACAGAGGGTGTGAGTGCATTGCACAGAGGGTGTGTGCACTGCACAGAGTGTGTGTGCATTGCACGGAGGGTGTAGTGGCATTTGCACAGAGTGTGTGTGGTTTGGTTTTTTTTTTTTTTTGCATTGCACAGAGAGTGCATTGCACGGAGTGTGTAGTTGCATTGAACAGAGGGTGTGTGCAGTGCACGGAGTGTGTAGTTGCATTGCATGGAGGGTAGTTGCATTGCACAGAGTGGGTAGTTGCATTGCATGGAGGGTAGTTGCATTGCATGGAGTGCGTTTTTGCATTGCACGGAGTGCGTTTTTGCATTGCACGGAGTGTGTAGTTGCATTGAACGGAGTGTGTAGTTGCATTGCATGAAGTGTGTAGTTGCATTGCATGGAGTGTGTAGTTGCATTGCACAGAGTGGGTAGTTGCATTGCATGGAGGGTAGTTGCATTGCATGGAGTGCGTTTTTGCATTGCACGGAGTGTTTTTTTTTTTGCACTGAGTGTGTAGTTGCATTGAACGGAGTGTGTAGCTGCATCGCACGGAGTATAGTTGCATTGCATGGATTGTGTGAGCACCGCACGGAGTGTGTTTTTGCATTGCACAGTGTGTGTCTGAAAAGGAAGCTGGCACGGCGGCAGTTTTGTCGGGACTTTTTTAGCGGTTCTGGCCAGCGTCGGCCCTGTAAATTTACGTATTATGATGGCAGCACAAGATGCCCCCTGCCCAAGCAGGGCTGGAAGCTGGCAAGCAATACCTCAATACTTTTTGCCCATATTCCCATTTTATTTAGGGATCCAGTTGGATATCGTTGCTAAAACATACCACTTGCCTATGGAGAAGCTGTCTGCCTTGAAGGAAGTTATTTTGTAATACTTCCTCTGTAGCAAGTGATGCTTCATCAGATCCGATCTTGCTGGGTCACTTAATTAATCTTGCATGCAGAGTGGTTGCCCCAGGCCGCCCCTTCCCTTCCCACTAGGCCAGGCTGCCTGCGGCCTGAGGTCCCCTTACCTTTCTCATGCAATGGGATCTCATGCAATGGTTGCAATTCCTATATGTATGCAATAGTAGTTGGCCATGGCAGGATACTTGCACAGGGATTTTTCAGGTTCATGCTGATGCTGCTGGATCTTTGCCCTTTGGTTTTTTATTTCAGGGGCTGCTGGTGTGCAAAGCCATGGCCTCAAGCCCGGTATGGTGAGGCAATCATGTGACCTAACTTTTGAGTTTTCCCCATTGTAGTAGCAGTTCACATGTGGCCCGAGGAGTTCAGTGACCATCGGATCTGCTTTTGGTCTGATAACCAGGTAGTGGTGAGCGTCTTGGCTAAACAGTTCTCACGCTCCAGCAGAGTCTCCGCCCCTCCGCTCATGCTTTTGAGCTGCACCGCTTAAGGTTTACTATTGTGCTTTCTGCTCTCCTGATTACGGGATCCTCTAATGATGTCTCTGACACTCTATCCCATTTTCAGATGGAGCGCTTCAGATCCTGGGCTCCAGACTCAGCTATTGCCAGACTTTTCCAGACCACCTGTGGCATTTTGACAACAATTAGTAATTACAGAGAGCAGCAGCTTCCATTTCCCCTTCTGCTTTTAGCTCTTATGGGAAGGCCTGGATGGATTTCTTAGCCTTAAGCTGGCAGTCCTCGGCCATTCAGATGAACTGGCCCCCATCCTCTGAGCAGATCCTGCAGTATTTGGTCCACCTGCCGCAGATTGGGCGTCCTGTTATAACTATAAGAATTCAGTCCGCTGCAATGTCTGTTATACTGAAGCTTTATTTTTCAGAGACCCTTGCATAAAGTTTGTAATGTGCAGGGCCTTGGAAGGTTGGAATAGGCTCCAACCTCATAGGACAGTGGGCAGGAAGTCGGTCAATTTTACCTAGGCAGGATCTGCAACAAGTTAAAACTTGTCTGCTGGTAAAAGATCAAGGCGAGACTCCTTTCAGTATTCCATTGCATTTTGGGCACTGAGGGTTGGGGAAATGGTTGTTGGAGCCAGCACAGGGCTGAGAGTCTGGAGGCTTATTGCTTCAGGACTTTTCCTTATCTGCTTTGGAGCTTGCCATTAGAGTTGGGAACTCTAAAACAGACTTAGTGGGCAGGAGTGCCACAATCAGGCTTCCCATTACAGATGAGGAGGGCCCTTGCACGGTTATGGATACCAGAAAAAATTGGCTTTTCATTCCCCTGGGGGCTGGCCCACTCCTAGTGCATGAAAATGGGTTCCCGTTAGCCAGGCATTAATGTGCTTACGCCGTGCACCAGTTATTACGGCCTGCGGCTTGCCTACCACTGAACACGCCTCATTCCTTCCGAATAGGGCTGCTGCAACGGCTGCACACTGGGGGCCTGTCTGTAGACAGGATTGTGAATACGGGTCATTGGAAGTCTGACACTGACAAGGGTTATATCAGGAAGTGTCACAATGATGTCTGTGCTGATGCTTGTCTGTTATTTCCTTTTCTCATAGGAGCAGCTGTGCACATTTGGGCCACAGCACTGTACACTGGGCTGGCAAGTGCGCTGACAAGTCTGGACTGGGGCGCCATCTCAGTCTTCCTGCCCATGTGGACATATACTGGATGTCCAGATGGGGAATGCTTTGGGAGGAGGTCCTTCCTTTGGTGCGGTCGAGTGTGACCTGTGCAGGTCCTCCCGCAGGGCTGGTGGTACAGCTGGGCAAGAATGATTTGCTGTCTTCCTCCAGCATAAGTTTGCATTCCTGCATGCAAGAGGGCTTGGATTGAGTTGATGGCAGCTCTCCCTGGACTCAAAATAATTTAAGGCATTTGGTTCAAGGTGGTCTGGAGGGGGGGTTGGAGCACCTGTCCCCTCCAATGCGCAAAGATATTCCATTAAAGGAAACCAAGGATTTGCCATGCTTTGTCAACCCCTTTCGAGGGGTAGGGCCACGCAAGAGTCCCTGGGAGCATTTGGGGTGAGCTTGAGTCTGATCCTGGTTCATTGCTCCCCCACGCTGTTTACTTGTACTGACGATATGGTGGGGCCCAGTCGTCAGTGCTGCCCTGCTGAGGTCAGGTGCAGCTAGTCGGGAACCAATGCCTAGACAAACTACCACCGAGCAGGCCAGAAAGCATGTTAATATGGCGGTGGAAAATAAAATAAATAAAGTAAATCAAATAAAATAAAATAACATATAAAATAAAATAACAAAATAAAATAGGTCCTTGCTTTAGGTGGTTCTGTGATATTGCACCCTGCTATTTTCTTCAAGACTGTTCCCCTCTTTGGGGCAGATGGGGGGTGCATCTTTCCCCTATGGGGAACGACACCTGGCGGGATGCGATTGCCTTGGGATTCATTGCTCCCCCACAATGTTGCTGGTACTGACGATATGGTGGGGCCCAGTCGTCAGTGCTGCCCTGCTGAGGTCAGGTGCAGCTAGTCAGGAACCAGTGCCTAGACAAACTACCACCAAAGAGGCCGGGAAGCATGTTAATAAGGAAGTGTAAAATAAAATAAAATAAAATAAAATAAAATAATAATAATTAAAATAATAAAGTAAAATAGGCTTTGCTTCAGGTGGTTCCATGATTTTGCACCCTGTGATTACCTTCAAGGCTGCTGCCAGCTTTAGGGTGAATATTTCCCCTATAGGGAACGACACCTGGTTGGCTATGGTTGCTTTGGGATTGAAGGAAGGGTTGCATTTGTGAGTGGTTTGGCGGTGAGCTAAGGCTCTGTGGCGGTTAGGCATTGGTTAAATTGGTTGGTGGAGGGGTATGGATTGGCTGTGCCTGCCCCTCCAATGCTGCTGCTGCTGGGAATTCCGTTAAAGGAATTCTGGGGCTTACCATCCCTTCGTCCAAACCCTTGGAGCAGGGTGCGGGCCGTGTAAGTTCCCAAGGAACAAGCAGGGAATAGCTGAGGGTCTGTGTCGCAGTCCCAGCTGTCCCTGGTCTTGTTCCTCCACACGCTGACTCACGGGAGTCAGCGCTGTCCCCAAGGCGGGGGGGACAGATAGTCATAACCAATGCCTAAGCAACCACTCTCAATTTGTATGAAAATAAAGTTGTGGCCAAAAGTATGCCAAAAACCTTAAACAAAAATTATGTGTGATGTGTGAGTTATTGGGGTAGGGGTTTTGGGGGACCTCAGCACGCAAAGCGTGTTCTCACTAAAAGAGAGCACGTGTTGCGGATGGGGCCGAACAAAACTCCACTTGGTTGCCAGGCAGTATTAGATTCTAGGGGCCTGGAGCAGATTGGAGGATGGTGTTACTGGGGTAAATTTGATGTTGCCAATTTAGGGGTGGGATCAGTGGTTATTTAAGCAAGGTCCACAGCTTTCTCTTTCTCTTTCGCTGTGGACATCGGATCTCCCGCCCGCCCTCCCTTGCTTGGGCTTGCGCCTTGACCTTGCTCTGCCTGTCATGGGGTCGTTCGCCTTGGTGCGGGGGCCCAGTAGGAATTTTTCCAATTGGCTGATTAGTGTGTGCCTTTTGGGTTTTGCCTACTGCTTAGCAAATCGTCACAACTTGTAAGGTTGGCGGTTAGGCATTGGTTAAATTGGTTGGTGGAGGGGTATGGATTGGCTGTGCCTGCCCCTCCAATGCTGCTGCTGCTGGGAATTCCGTTAAAGGAATTCTGGGGCTTACCATCCCTTCGTCCAAACCCTTGGAGCAGGGTGCGGGCCGTGTAAGTTCCCAAGGAACAAGCAGGGAATAGCTGAGGGTCTGTGTCGCAGTCCCAGCTGTCCCTGGTCTTGTTCCTCCACACGCTGACTCACGGGAGTCAGCGCTGTCCCCAAGGCGGGGGGGACAGATAGTCATAACCAATGCCTAAGCAACCACTCTCAATTTGTATGAAAATAAAGTTGTGGCCAAAAGTATGCCAAAAACCTTAAACAAAAATTATGTGTGATGTGTGAGTTATTGGGGTAGGGGTTTTGGGGGACCTCAGCACGCAAATGCCTGAAATTTCCCAGACACAGCTGGGATTTGGCCATTGGAAACTGTGACCGGATGGAAATCGCTGTAATGTCTGGGAAAATGCAGACATCTGGCAACCCATGTCGGAAGTGTAGATTGAAAATAGCTTTAAAACTTTGGCCTAAAAAACTCAACAACTTTTGTGTCTGGATTTTCACCTTTTGAAATATGGCAACCCTAGGGCAGACCTGAGTCACTCCCACCTCCATAAATCTCCCCCATCCTTGGTCCCATCAAATTCATCAGGACTTAATTCTGTTTCTGCATACCAATTCGGCAACTGGCTTGGGTCGCTTGGCTCCACCCAGATGGCTGTGTTTGATGTTCAAGGCAAAACGTAGTATTCAAGTTCAGTAAACAGGGAACCAGGCAGAGGGCCTTCTCCGTAGTGGCACCCTCCTTGTGGAATGCCCTCCCACCAGATGTCAAAGAGAACAACAACTACCAGACTTTTAGAAGACATCTGTAGGCAGCCCTGTTTAGGGAAGGTTTTAATGTTTGATGTATTACAGTATTTTAATATTTTTTTGGAAGCCGCCCAGAGTGGCTGGGAAAGCCCAGTCAGATGGGCCGGGTATAAATAATAAATTATTATTATTATTGTTATTGTTGTTGTTGTTGTTGTTGTTATTATTATTATTATTCTGGATAAATATGCATTTTGGAAGTGGCAGAAGTTTGCGTTAGAAAACATAATGAAATTGTTCTTTGAAACCACTTAAGGCTCTGCTGTTGCTCTGCTATTCTTGAAGGCAGCAGAAAAAGAAAAAAGCAGGATGATCATTTGGGCAGGTAGAGAAGACTAAAGTCACAGATTTGCAACAGCAGAGGGCAATCTTCTCTTGTGATATGACTAACAGGACAGAGATAGAGGCCTGAAAATTCTACATCAGATAAAAGTGCCTCTCTCCTCCCCACCCCTCCCCCCTTTTTGAAACACGCAATCCATAGCACAGCCCACCGAGTTATTGTACCAACTTTAACACTGTGAAGCTTTGCATGATTTATAGTGGCCAGTTGCACAAAGTGCTTTTGTTATCACTGCTATGTTTTACGGTAAATCACGAGTGCACTGTCAGCAGATACACAATATTGGAAAGATAAAACTGAAAATCTCAAGTGCATGCGTCCCCAAGATAAACACGCCATTGTAAAATGAGACTTGCCAGCCTTCCCCACCCTCCCTTTTTGTTAAAGCACACAAAAGATCTGTAAATCGTGGTGAGGTGCTATGGAGAAACCATGGCAACCCAACTGTACATACAAGGGAGCAAATAGAGTTTTCGTAAACGTGAATGACAGAAAAGCCACTGTATGATAATGCGATGTAGCAAATGAAACAATATCCCATCCATTTTACAAGTGGGATGTAATTATTATCTCATCCCTTTGTCTACAGAACTCCTGTATCTTCTTGGGTTTTTTCCGCTTCTTAACTGGTGGGGCTGGGTGGGGAGGGAAAGCACCTTAAAAATAGTTGGGTTCAAGCAAAGCTCTGCAGTGAAACTGAATAGGTTCCTCACTGAGATACACAGCACAGTAGGCTAGGATTTAGATTTACTGCAGTGGACATTTTACTGGAATAATGCTGGAGGAATCACCCATTTTCAATAATTCTTTCAGTGGAGGCTCATGCTTGGTAAACCTGAGTAAACCTGTGATAATCAGTTCAGCTGTTCAGTTGTAGCATTTAGACATCCAAAGTCTATAGTTGTGAAACACAGCAGCAGTTTGTTTTGTTTTTACAATATCTGTTCCATTTGCTTAAAACTAGGGATATACACAGATCCATTGTTTCCCACCTTTGTTGTTCCATGGCTTTTCACTGCTCCATTCCACCCCTCCTGAATATCTCATTTAACAACGAAACTGGGGCATGAAGTTTGCTTCAGTTTTCCATTTCTTCCATTTATTTTCATATTTTTCCCTTTCAATATACAAGCACACAAACAAACAAAGCCCTTTCTGTCAGCTTTTGCAGGTTTGTGGGGAAATGTGGGTTGTGTGAGCAATGCAACTCATCTCCTTATGGATGTACAGACGTACCCTGGAAGTCAAACGGAATCTGTTCCGGAAGTCTGTTTGACTTCCAAAACATTCGGGAACCAAGGATTGGCTTCTGATTGGCTGCAGGAGCGTCCGCAGCCAATTGGAAGCTGCGTCGGACGTTAGGGTTCCAAAAAACATTTGAAAACCAGAACAATCACTTCCGGCTTTCAATTGTTCGGGAGCCAAAATGTTTGGCAACTAAGCCGTTCAAATTCCACGGTACGACTATTCTGTATGTTTACTGGTTATCTGAGGGGCATGGTGGGAAGGAAGTGAAAAAACTATTTCTGAGCCCCTGTGTATATGGGGGGGGGGGGGAGGCTGAATTTAAAAGCCCTCTGAAGCCACATCAAACGTCAGCTGCGTGTATGGTCACATCACAAGCATACATCCATGAAACCAAGTCCTGTCCAGAGCTTGTGCTTATTGCGTTATGACTTTGTGTACTGCATGGATATACTGGTATATCTATATATATATATAGAGAGAGAGCAATTAAACCACCACGCTCCATGCACTGAGGAAGGAAGAGGTTCATTAACTTCAAATCCTTGCTAGTAGCATTTGAAAGTTAACACTGCAACATTATTCTTCCATGCAGTGGGTAAAATTAAAGGATATTAGCAGCTAGGGATTCGAAGATAAGTTGTGCAAAGTCTATTCTGGACAATTAAAATCAAGAAACAGGTGACCTCTCTTGGCTACATTTTAGCAACCTGGCAAATGGCTACGACGATGTCTCTTTGGGACCCATTTGCATGAAGCATCAAATGAAATCCCCTATGAAAATAATTGAATGCAGTCTCTTTATTGAATATATTCCCTCAAGTAGATTGCACTGTTTGCTTTATGTCTGGAAAATAGCTATTTGTAGCTAATAAACTGTATTAATGATTAGCAGTTCAATTGCAATTTTTGCTTTAATCAGTGCAGTGGGCAAAGGTCTTGTGGGCTCAGTTCAAAGGCTAAAAACTTAATCTCTTTTTCAGCTACTCCCTGCTGGATGACAAAGAAGAGACCCAGCAGGATATTAAAGGAAGGACATATATAAACTTTAAAAAAATAATCTCTAGTGATCTCTTCATGCCCCAGTAGACTTCGCCCTCTCTCAGAAACCATACCAGCATCCATAGCCTTCCCCTTGTTGCATGACATTCGAAGAAAGCAGGTTGGAGAAAAGCTTTTAAAACTTCTAGCAGAAACTTTTGCCAATGGCAAAATGGAGAGTGGATAATCTTACTGAATTTTACTGTATATTTACAACTTTCCTATATGTTGTTTTAAAGCTGTTGGTTTTACCTATATTTTACGCATTTCATTATGCCTTCTTGTTCCTTTAAAGTTTGATTGCATTGTTATGTTCTTATCAACATTTTATATTGTTTTATGTTTAGAGGTTTTTCTGATTAAGCAGAAACTAATTAAGCAATTTTTAAATCAATAACTAAGTTGCTACCCTTGTATTTTGTTTCAGATTACGGTACCCCCCCCCCCCCGGCTAATAAAAATACTAAACTGTGAAAAAACATTTTCTTTTTTGAAATGACACAAAACTTATATGTATGCTAGATGTAGATATATGTATGTCCTGTATGGATTCAAGTTAGAAGAAAGGTGATTCAAATGAAACATCAGGAAGAACTGTTTGACAGTGGAACAGAGACGGCGGACTCTCCTTCAGTATACCTGAAAGAGCATCTCCACCCCCATCATTCTGCCCGGACACTGAGGTCCAGCGCCGAGGGACTTCTGGTGGTTCCCTTCCTGCAAGAAGCCAAGTTACAGGGAACCAAGCAGAGGGCCTTCTTAGTAGTGGCACCCGCCCTATGGAACGCCCTCCCATCAGATGTCAAAGAGAAAAACAATTACCAGACTTTCAGAAGACATCTGAAGGCAGCCCTGTTTAGGGAAGCTTTTAATGTTTAACGTTTAACAGACTATTATATTTTAATATTCTGTTGGAAGCTGCCCAGAGTGGCTGGGGAAACCCAGCCAGATGAGCGGGGTATAAATATTATTATTATTATTATTATTATTATTATTATTATTATTATTCCTTGGAGGTTTTTAAGCAGAGGTTGCATGGCAATCTGTCATGAATGCTTTAGTTGAGTTTTCTGCATTGCAGGAGTTTTTGGCTGACTGCCTCTGGACATGTACAGAAAAAAATTCCCTCAGAAAAATGAATTTAAATGAAAAACCAAAAGGCAAAGTGTCCCCTGAGCATGTGCAGAATGCTATTCTTTTAAGAAGCAGTGTGCCCCTCAACAAATACTTTGCATTTTGTTACTTGAATTGATGTTAATGTGGGCACTGTATTTTAAATATATATATATATTGTACACCACCTCAAGACTGATGTAGTGGGCAGTATAGAAATGTTTTAAGAAATAGTAAAACTGCTGGAGAGGGAATGCCTGAAGAGGGGTTTAAATAGCTTCCTCTATTCGAGACACAAAGAGAATTCACCAGCTAGATATGGAGTGGGGGACCATTAGCAGCCCACGGCCAACATTCCCTTCTGAGCATTCTTCTGGGGGACCACATACCAGTGTTGGGTGGGGCCATGGGCAAAAGCGGGCAGAGAAATAAATCAGAATTGTAGTTTTTTATGCTAGACATCCTTCTCTCCCCGCCATCCAGGCGAGCAAGAAGCATCATCAGAGTTCAATGGCACATTCCAGCCAGGCAAAAGCACACTAGGTGGTGCAGAAAAGGACTGGTGAGGACAGCGGCTGATGAAGGGGAGTGGCCCTGGCAGAGTCCTGAGGGCCAGACATAGAGCCCTGGAGGACCACATTTGGCCCCTGAGCCCATGGTGCCCCATCCCTGAATTTGGTTGTCTCCTAACCATTAGCTTCCATTGAGGATATATCTACCAACCATCCTGGGCTTAGATCTGCTAAAAAGGTTATCTAGCTTTGCAATACATTTTGTTGTCTGACATCTCAGCCTGTCCTCAGGACACTGAATATCTCCTGAAATGCAGTAACTGGAGGTTGAAAGGAAACAAGGAAAAGAAGTCGGAGCTAGGTTTATATATTGTCAGGGCAAAACCTCTCTCTTTGTAATGAAAACCATTTAAAAACTAAAATGCAACATAATGCAAAATGTAGCAATTGACTCCCCATTATAGTTATCAACAAAATACTCAGCCTTGTACTGGAAAATCTCAGCCTTGAATTCCCAGCAAAAATCACCTTGGCATATAGATTTTTCTGGTCATTGGTATGAGATTTTCTTTGAGAATAACAAGAAATCTAACTGTGTATCCAGCTATGAAATATTATCCTAAGGGGAGGGGAGAAGTTGCCCCTTCCTCTCTGCAGTTCATCCTGCCAGGCACTCAACCATCTGGTTCATAACCTATTTAGGCTCTTGAAATGTATTCGTAATGATGCGCTTGCGCATGCACACACACACACCTTGAGGAAATGAGGAATAGAAATGACTTTGTTTTATGAAACCCACACTTTCCAGAAAACATAAAAGCATTTAGAAGTACTTTTGTGCAAAGACTTTCCTTTTTTGGAAGCATGGAGATGAATTTTAAATTGGTTTTATTTTATCGTGTTGGGTAGAGAGTTTATGGCAGACAAAACAAACTTAATTCTGAGTGTGGCTGAGAGGGCTCCCTGTGGTTCTAGGGAACCCACAAGCCCTCTTCGTCTTCAGGCGTTACTTACAGACTAATGGAAATGGGTGAGGGTGCCATGCAGATGAGTTCGCAAGCTCCACCTCCTTCCAATACTCTTTCTGTCATATTGCAACTCATGGAAGTTGATTGCCTGAAATAGTTAGTGTAGCTGAATGTTGAAAGATTCGGGACAGGCAAAAGAATTCACCTGTTCATGGTTAAACTCTGGAATTTGCTCCCAGGAGATGTAATAATGGCCACTGACCTGTATGTCTTTAAAAGATTAGCTAAATTCAGGGAGGGTAATCCAAAAGCACGTCACAGTGCAAGTAGATAAATAGGTACTGCTGTGGCGGGAAGGTAAACGGCGTTTCCATGCGCTGCTCTGGTTCGCCAGAAGTGGCTTAGTAATGCTGGCCACATGACCCGGAAGCTGTACGCCGGCTCCCTCAGCCAATAAAGCGAGATGAGCACTGCAACCCCAGAGTCGGTCACGACTGGACCTAATGGTCAGGGGTCCCTTTACCTTTTAATGGCTACTAGCCAGGATGCCTATGCTGTATCTCCACTGTCAAAGGCAGTATGCCTCTGTTGGTACTTGTTTTGCAGGAAATCACAAGGGGCGGGGGAAGGTGAGTTCTGTTTGTGAACTAGCCACATAATCAAAGTAACATTTGTTTTAGCCCTCAGTTTGTGCCAATGCACCCGCCTTTTCAACTAAATGGCAGGTTTCAGCCAATGACAGATATGGGCATACATTAAAAGTCCCTCAGGTAGCACAGTAGGAAAGGTGTTTTGAATCTGAAAAAGAACTGGCAGCATTGCTTTCCTCCCCTCTTTTTCCATTTCATGAAGGATTAGGCGACCCTTAAGCAGAAGCACATATCTGAGGTGATTTAAGCTCTTTAATTGAGTGGAATGCCATTTCAATGAATGACCTGTAATTCACTTGTGTTGTTCAGCATCCTAAGAGCTGTGTCTTAATCTTTTTGGCTATATATGCCTTTCATATCAACCAGGTATTGCTCATCAGAGTGACAGCTTGAGTTAGAGTCACTATTCCTGAAAAAGCCTCAGTGAGCCTGACAACACTGAAATAAGTGTATGTCATTAACAAATATTTGTACAGACTTACCATTTTACTATTCTCAGGTAAAAATAATAATCAGCTAGGATGGTAAACATGGCCTCAGATTTATTGCAACCTGGCAATGCGTCAGGAATTTGCTTAATTCCTTGAAAAATGTTTAAGCGTCCTGCAAATCAGATGTTTTGAAACTTCATTCTCTTTTGGCAGTGAGGAATTGCATGCTGCGTTTGGTGCTGCTTAAATCTAAAGCAAAATGGGAGGTTTCTTTCTCATCTAGATTTCCCTATTCAAATGTTCAATGGGACTTCACACATTTGTGGCAGATATTCTTTTTTGTTCCTTTGACAAATGAAAACCTTATGAAATGAATGAAATGGGAGGTGCCATGTTAACTTGCATTGCAAGCACACGAGCAACTTAATCTGACTGTATACGTTTTCAGGGAACATAAAGAGAGCTGCCTTGGGAATGTTCAGGGGAAAATACTTCTGACAGGAGAAAAAAGTTTTTGTCTGGAACTGAGTCTTGACATAAAGGGCTATTTCCTCTCACAGAAGGCTATACAGTGGACGCTCGGGTTGTGAACGTGATCCGTGGGGGAGGCACTTTCGCAACCTGCAGCGTTCGCAACCCATGACCTGCGCCAACTCTCAAGAGACTGTGATCTACTTTCAGAATTAAAAACTGGCAATGATCTACTCCCTTTTTTTGGGGGGGGGGTGTTCAGCTCAAACTTGTTGAGCTTTATTGGGAGGAGAAAGACCCGTTTTTTCAGGGTTACAAAAAGATTTTTTGGGGGAGGGAGTTCCATGGGGGGGGTTTAAAGGCAAGGGACAAAGGGGTAAAGTCACTCACAAAAAGATTGCTATGGATCAAAACAGCAGCATGGAGAAAGCTCTGTCTTTCCTTCAGAGATCATACAACAATGGAGGGTGGGGTGAGGGGGTGTGGCAGGAGTCAATTTTAGCGACACTAAGGAAAGGGAGCCAGAGATTGACCGTGATCTACCAAAGCCTCGCTTTGATCTACCAGTAGATCGTGATTGACCTGTTGGATTGGACATCACTGGACTAAAAGATTCCGCCCAAGGCCTAAAACTGCCAACGTTTTGACATCTGCTATGGGGAAGGCGAAACCTGTCAGTGCAGAGAAATTCCTTCCCGGTCCCTTAACAGCAACCATCCTAAGACTGTAGCAGCGCCCACATACCTGTAAAAGAAGTTGACCTGTAATAAAAGAGCATTAAACAAAGGGAGGGTAGGGACGGTGAAGCTCTGGAGCTGACTGCACACTCTCAGGTAGGCTCCGCCCCTTTTAACTACATGAAGAGCTCCGCCTCCCACCACCACAGATAGGTTCATTAGAACTGAGGTTTGGCGGGAACCTCAAAGGGTTGTGACGTGGGGAGGGAGACCAGGAACTTCTGCCATTGTCTCAGGGATCAGGGTGCTGAGCACGGCCACGCAAAGGGCGCCCTCCAGTTGAATGGGTTTGTATGAACCAAGACATCAGAAAATAAGAACATAAGCAGAGTCCTGCTGGAATAGATCAAAGGACTATCCAATCTAAGATTATGGTCCCCATTATGGCCAACTAGATTGCTCTTGGAAGCCTAGAAGCAGAAATGAGGCCAAGACTCAACGCTTCCTGTTATTCATGGAATTGTAGAGTTGGAAGGGACCCCCAGGGCCATCTAGTCCAACCCCCTGCAATGCAACATGGGGCTCAAACCCACAACCCTGAGATTAAGAGTCTCATGCTCTACCAACTGAGCCATGCTAGCACCTATTCAGAGGTAGCAATATCTGTGGAACCTGGAGGTTGCATGCAGCCATCATAACTAGTAGCCATTGAGAGCCTTATCTTCATGAGATGACACCCAACATTAGTCAGACCTACTGAAATTTATAGCCTGAAGCCATTTCAATGAGTGTATTCCAAGTATGACTGATATTGGATATCCCTCCATGGCTTTGACTAGCCCTATTTGAAGCCATTTTAGTTCATGGCAATCACCACATCTTGTGGTAGCCATGTCCACAGTTCAACTATGCACAGTCAGAAAGGTGCTTCCGTTTGCCGGTCCTGACTTCCTTCAGAATAAAGACACGTAGGATTGCAGGCCAAAAATGGTGCTAAATTCATACACCTTTAATTTGCTTTTTGCATATATTCAGAGTGGCTGACTGAATGACTTGCTCTGACTTTCTTCACGCGTTGATCTCTGAAGCACTTTATAATTAGCTCTCTGTAATACAAAGCTCACTCCGTGCCTTTCTCTCACACCACTGTCTACTTTAACTTTCAGGAAGTTTAAATGAGAAAGGTAGAGTTGCTGAAAAAGCAATGAATCACTCAAGCTGAACTTTAACACCCTTTCAACATCTAATTAGTTGAATTAGAGCCACTTTGCGAGAGAGTCAATCAATTCTCTAGCTTTAGTTGCCCCAATGGTTTTGGAATTTGATGATGTTATCATTACTTCAGAGGAGATACTCACTTAGCATTTTAATAAGAGGCTCTTTCTAGTACTTTTCAGTTGAACTCAACAATATCATAACCTGAAATATTATCTGCAGAATGCAGTCTCCATTGGGGCAGCCATGACTCCTCATCTGAGGACTTTGGTGGAACAGTCTTATTACCTTGGTATGGATCAAAAGAATTACTGTCACCTAGTCTTGCTACATGATTTGCAGGATCAAAATGTAATTAGCAGGCTGGAATTTGAATTGAAATAATACATTTCTAAATGCAAAATGCAGTGTTTAGTTCAACTGCTCATAAAAATTATACTGAGATGAGAGTCATACCATGAGGTAGAAACCAGACTTTCATTTTATAATATTAATCCCGATTTTCAGCTTCCCGCAACCTGGATCAAACTTAAGCCAATCCACTTAACATTTAAAATGAATGTTTTTAGTCCGGGGTTGACATTTATCCAGGAAGCATTGAGTCTAAACATACTGTATTAGGCCACAATCCAGAGGAAGTTACTCATGCTGAAATTCCCCTTAAATTAATGGGAATACATAGTGAATAACTCCTTGAAATCTCATCAGCTTACATCCATAGGACTTTAGCATGACTGACATTCTCTGCATTCGGGCCCTTGATAAGAAATAGAAAATTTGCACATTCCTTTTCACGAATAGAGAATATTGACCTGTTATAGAACCACACAAATAAGGACTTACTGGGTGATACCAAAACCAGATGTTCCAGACATGTCACATTACTATGGAGTTTTCCTTCTCAATAAAGCAAGGAAAGACATAGCCTTCTAAGAAGAGAAATAGGCCCAATCATATCACATTTCAGACTGGAATTTGTATGAGATCTAATTCTGACTTCTCTATATCCCTTGCTGTAAGTGAGGTTCAAGGAGAAGGAAAGGAATGGGAGAAACACAGGACTTGGGATGTGTAACACTCTTGTTTACTCTGTGTGAGGTCCTCCCACAGCAGGATTGGGAAGCAGTGTACACATGACATTAGCCTCCATCTATATCAAACCTGTATCTATACTGTCATTTCTTATGAAATGCTCCATTTTGATGCCTTCCCCCCATCAACTTCAATCTGAACTGAGAGAGAAAAATACCTAGATGTGTTTTAAGTCAATATGCAAATTCGTGAGCCAGATCCAAGCCCCCATCTTACCTCCCCATACAAGAATCTGTGGCAGACACCAAGCACTGTCAACAGATGCTCATGACAGTTCTCTAAATGGTCCATAAAGCTCTGGTGGGCAGCGTAAAGAATTGCCATAAGAGGAAGAAGAAGAAGAGTTTGGAATCTCAAAACGGCTAACATTCTCCTTTCCCTTCCTCCCCCACAACAAACACTCTATGAGGTGAGTGGGGCTGAGAGACTTCAAAGAAGTGTGACTAGCCCAAGGTTACCCAGCACCTGCATGTGGAGAAGCAGGGAATCGAACCCAGTTCACCAGATCACGAGTCTACTGCTCTTAACCACTACACCACACTGGCTCTCCATAGTGTTGTGACTTTTTTTTTTTTTTTTAGAATTTCCCTTCCACAATATGATAATACCCTGGCTTGCATGGTCAGTGCTGCACAATCATTCACCACCAGACTTACACCAGCAAAACAAATAGGTCTGTGCATATTTCCCCTAATCTGGTGCCTTTTGGAGGATTCAGTTGACAATTCCAACATGGGCAATAGTCAGATCGAGAGCAACTGAAGTCCAACACCAGGTTGGAGAAGATTGGTCTGTGCTGGCCTCTTCTTCTACTACTCTCTGTTTACAATGCTTCATCTTTCTATCCGCTTGCATCCTTAATTCCTTGGATTTAAAAAACGTTTGCTAGCACACAAGTATTATCCACAGGTCTGTGTGATGTTTCTCTGTGTGCACACCTTCCCCTGTCCCTTAATCTATCTATCTATCTATCATCTATCTATCTATTTTAAAAAATGTAGTATAAACACCAACAACTGGGAAACACTGGCCTGCGAGCACTCCAGTTGGAGAACAGCCTTTACCAAAGGTGTCATGGACTTTGAAGACACTCGAACTCAGAACACAAGGGAGAAACGTGCTAAGAGGAAGGCACGCTTGGCAAATCCACACCATGATCAACTCCCGCCCGGGAACCAATGTCCCCACTGTGGAAGGACGTCTGGGTCCAGAATTGGCCTCCACAGTCACTTACGGACTCATTGTTAAAGCCATGTTTATGGAAGACAATCTTACTTGGCTACGAGTGATTGCCAAAGAAGAAGAATCTATATCTATCTATCTATCTATCTATCTATCTATCTATCTATCTATCTATCATCTATCTATCTATCTATCTATCTATCATCTATCTATCATCTATCTATCATCTATCATCTATCTATCTATCTATCTATCTATCTATCTATCTATCTATCTATCTATCATCTATCTATCTATCTATCTATCATCTATCTATCATCTATCTATCTATCTATCTATCATCTATCTATCTATCTATCTATCAATCATCTATCTATCAATCATCTATCTATCTATCTATCATCTATCTATCTATCTATCTATCTATCTATCTATCTATCTATCATCTATCATCTCTATCATCTCTACACACATCTCAGATGCTGTTAAGTACGGTTGTGATGGCTGATGTTTAAAAAAGAATGGGTTGCTGAAGAAATTTTAGCGGTAGATTTGGGACTGGTAGGAATGTCCATGGTGTCAATGCAATACGAGCAGAATCTACACTCAGATACAAAATCCTATGAAATTATTACCTGGCAGTTATACTGCCAATTTTTAAGGCACGCAACTTAGTATTATAAGACTCTGGAAAAATCAGAAAATGCCCGTCACAAAAACACAATAGAAGGGATATAATTATGTGCTTTGTGTTTCCCAGACTCAAAAAGGATCATCTGAAAGTGCCACCAGCTAACCGATTAGCACATCATCACCTTAGATACTGTAAGTGTCTAAATCAAATTTTAACCAGGTGCACCTTGTAACTCCTCCCCCTCTGCTCCCTGTGCCCTTACCCTGCAGTCATTACACTGCAATCAAAATCAAATTCCGAAGGTAATCCTCTTTTATTACTTCAATTATCACTTTCATTTCCTAGCCACTCAGGTTACAAAGCTATTAATATCCATTTCCCGAGATTGTGGGGGAGGGATTGGAGAAGGCCGCCGATCTACATATGGAATTCAGTCTCAGTTTTGGGGTGCTTCCTTGATTTCACAACTGGGAAATATTTTGGATGTGCCATGGGATTGGACACACACAGCATGTCTCTGCTCCTGCAAGGCTTCATGTGAGCATTAGAGTCCACAGGTAGCAATGTGATTACTAGATTGGGAAACAGAATTTAGCACTCTGTGGCTCTGGCCATGTTTTGTTACATAAAGTTTATAGAAGTCCTTCAATGTAATTTCCTAGGGCTGCCTTTGGAGATGGATGAGAAATTGCACTTAGCTCACAGTGTGGCTGCTAGTTCTAGGAACTGGGTTTGGTGCTGTGGTCACATCATGCCCGGGCTTCAGCATCACAGCTGAACTGACTCCCAGTTTGTCCCAAGCACTGGTTCTGATCTTTGAAGCCCTCCATGGTTTGATATCCAAATATTTAAAGGAACAACTACCTGTCTCTATGTCTCTCAGGGTGTGCATTGCCCTCACTCTAAACTGGCTTCATGATGTCACCACATGATGCTTTTGTGATGCCATTGTGCTCTCTAGATCAGGGGTCAGCAAACCTTTTCAGCAGTGGGCTGGTCCACTGTCCCTCAGACCTTGTGGGGGTGGGGGAAATGAATAAATTCCTATGCCTCACAAATAACCCAGAGATGCATTTTAAATAATAGCACACATTCTACTCATGTAAAAACACCAGGGAGGCCCCACAAATAACCCAGAGATGCATTTTAAATAAAAGGACACATTCTACTCATGTAAAAACATCTTGATTCCTGGACCGTCCACGGGCCAGATTTAGAAGGCAATTGGGCCAGATCTGGTCCCCGGACCTTGGTTTGCCTACCCATGCTCTAGATGATCCCTATTTTGCTGTGATTACTTCCAAGGAAGGAGAAGCCCTGGACTTTCATGTGCATGGGAAGGTGTTGAAGCTGACTAGGCATTGAAGGGGACGCGGGTGGCGCTGTGCGTAAAACCTCAGTGCCTAGGACTTGCCGATCAACATGGTCAGCGGTTCGAATCTCCGCGGCGGGGTGCGCTCCCGTCGTTTGGTCCCAGCGCCTGCCAACCTAGCAGTTCGAAAGCACCTCCGGGTGCAAGTAGAAAAATAGGGACCGCTTACCAGCGGGAAGGTAAACGGCGTTCCGTGTGCTGTGCTGGCTCGCCAGATGCAGCTTGTCACGCTGGCCACGTGACCCGGAAGTGTCTGCGGACAGCGCTGGCTCCCGGCCTCCAGAGTGAGATGAGCGCACAACCCTAAAGTCTGGCAAGACTGGCCCATACGGGCAGGGGTACCTTTACCTTAGGCATCGAAGAGTCAGCATGCAAGTAAAGGGGGAATGGTGCAGGGTTCGAGGAATTCCCAACTCTTAAAAAAAAACCTTTATAATTGAATGCACCTTTAATTCCAAACCTTAAAAAAATACTATTTCTCTACTATTTCACAGGCTTGCGCAATTTTTAAAAATGGATAAGAGTAGAGCGCAAACTTCAGCTGGAAAGGCTTTGGTTTTACTGGAATACATAGTAAAATGCAGGTGAATATAGAATTCCAACAACTTCCCTTTCCACTACCTTCTCCCCTTCAGAAGTAATAGCTCTAGTTTATGTCGTTTTATTTTCCTGTCTTCGTATTGCTGTAAAATTATTGTAAAGGAGACCTCTGCTGTCTCATAAAATAGAATTAGATGCAATGTGGGAAAGGGTCTAATTCTAACTCCAGGAAATATTTCCAATCAACATGTCTCAAAATTGATAGTCCTTCCATTAGAAAGGAGCAGAATTAAAGGCAATAAAGCAGGTGAATGAAATTTTATTAAGTGCCTTGATCATTTTGATACTTTAAAGATGGGGCTGTCATAAGGAAAAAAATGTCTCGCGCATCTTCACTTATTCACTTCCTCCATAGCTGTCACTAGTTGTAAACCTCTCATTTGGGGATGGGGAAAGGGCCATTTTATGCTTGGATCAGCATGAAGAACATTGCAACTTAGATGCTTAAAAGATTGTTGAATCTTCTGCGACAAGCGCCTTTGTCATTTTTAGCAAGTTATCACTCATTTCTTCTTCGCTGTCCGCTAAGGCTCCATCAAACACTCACCTGCTTTGAGAAACAGATAAAGCAATCTCCAGGGCCTCTGTCTGGATTACACTCTGATGCATTGCTACAGATCAGGACAGCACTTTCAGGAGGCATGTGAAATGTTCTCTGGAAATACCTCACTTTTCTCTGTTTCTGGGAGACTATTTGCTACCATTTCATTCCATGATCAGCAGCTGCCTTGGCAGGTTCCACCCATGCTCAGCACTCTCTTCTTCCTGGGAACCATGAACCCAGCTAATCAGAAAGGAACTTGCGAGCGTGATGCCATCACAATACCATGTTTTATTTCATGAAATTTATACAACCACTGATTGTAATAAAAAAAACAGCCAACAACAACCTTGAAGTGGTTTACGAAAAGATATTGCCAATCAGATTTTGCTCCTTGAAATACAGAATTCTTCCACTCCTTAGGTTGGTAAGGTGGATGTCTACAAGTGAGAGGTTTTTTGTTGTTGTTGTTGTTTTGGTATGGTGGCCTCATCACTGTGGAACTCCCTCCCATTGGACCTGAACACACACACACACACACACACACACACACACACACGAAGAGTTTGGATTGATATCCCGCCTTTCACTCCCCTTCAGGAGTCTCAAAGCAGCTAACATTCTCCTTTCCCTTCCTCCCCCACAACAAACACTCTGTGAAGTGAGTGAGGCTGAGAGACTTCAGAGAAGTGTGACTGGCCCAAGGTCACCCAGCAGCTGCATGTGGAGGAGCAAGGAACGAACCCGGTTCACCAGATCACAAGTCTACTGCTCTTAACCACTACACCACACTGGAGAGGCCCTCTAGCCATGATGTTCATTAACTGCAATGACTCAAGTTTATGTTCTCTGTAAAGAGGAAGAAGTGAAGGAGGCGGGGAAAGGAAAAGAAGAGGAAGAAGAAGTTCATGTCAATTATTGCGTTTTGTTTTAAACTCTTTAAATTTTGTACTAGTTTTATCTTTTGTTTGAATCGTAAGTTGCTTTAAATTGGAATTTGCCCCCAAATGTTATAAATTTGAAAATGAATGAAAATTAATTGGTTTTTTTAAAAAAGGAATTTGCTCCCAAAGTAACCAAAATATATTATAAAGACAATAAATCAAAATAAAATGTGATCATGAAGCTAGTTAGCGGAAACAGAATTGTAGAGTTGGAAGGTACCCCAAGGGTCATCTAGTCCAACTGCTGTCCACTGCTGTCCTTGGGTGGGTTCAAACCACCTGCCTTCTGGTTAAGTGACTCATTGTGCTGCAGAGTGTGAGCAGTGCTTCTTGCTCACAGTATGAGTGGGAGAACATTTTCATTTCCTTCTGCGGCTCCTCCCAAATTTTAAAAAATAACTTTTCTGAGCTACCGAAAGCTGACAGCAATGAAGTGTACTTTGCAATTGGAGGAAGAAGTTGCTCAAAGTGGCTGGATACTGTTAAGAAAGAAAGATGAAAATTCAGCCCTTGGACAATTTGGGGTGATTGTAGATTCCGGGGAAAAAATGCATTCTGATCCAACTTTAATTTTCAGCATCCTCCCAATCATTGCTGCCACCACCAACAAGGCCACAAACAGGGCAGCTAGAAAGTGAGAGGGAGTAGGTTGGTGAAACTTTTTTGTCTTCCTCATGAAAATCCCCCATTCAAACCCGTTACAGTTTGTACTAAGCTTGGAAATCCTAGAACAATAGGCAAGTAGGATCCTAGAATGCAACAACTGATTGGCTTGCAGGAAAAGACCAATCAGGCTCCAGGAGGAAGTTAATCAGCCTATTAGGCTGATAGGATCGTAGATTGCAACAACTGATTGGCCTGCAGGAAAAGATCAATCAGGCTCCAGGAGGGAAGCAGAATCAGCCAATCAGACGGGACTCATTGTATAAATAACGTATATAAAAACCTGAGGTTTGGGGGGGGGCAATTCAATCACTGTTTTACAAGTTGCAATAAAGAGCATGAAATCACTACAGGACTTCGAGTATATTTCAAAACCAAAAAAAAGTTCATCTGAAAACTTTCAGCTCAACTATAACAACAGGAGCAGTCATTACACCTGCACTGAAGTGAACCTCTTTCTAACATAAAAATGTCTCCTTCTTTTCTTTAAGACAATGTGACAGAACCTCTGGCCTTGTGTTAACTGGACAGTGTGAACACCCTGGAAAGATGAAGCAGCTTTTCAGACTTCTTTGTAGTTCCACGGGCTTCCTTTCCTGTAAATAAACTGTCACCCTGGCTTTATGTTGATATTTCCCTGTACTGTCAAAGCAAATGACAATAGCATAAGTTCTGTTGCTCTCTGTTTACAGCTGTCAGGAGCCTGTTTCTGATGAGATTTAAATAAAAAAATTGTGGCAAGGTATTTCTGAGGGGGGTGGAGAGAACCTAACAACAAAAAAGACAATCTTAAAATTGAAATGCTTAAGAATAATACTGCTTTTATTATCCTTCTCTTCATTGAATGATGAACTCGAAAAACATCTTCAGAGAATCCCTCCTAACCTCAACACAAGGATTATGTCTTGTTGTGTGCTCCCTACTTCTTTGAACAGTGAAAATTTCAAGGGCAGAAAGACAGTTTCCTTTCACTGCTTTTTCTTCCTCTGTGCTCCAAACGTCCCCATGAAGTTATAAACAAAAAAGATTCTATCATCTATCTATCTATCTATCTATCTATCTATCTATCTATCTATCATCTATCTATCGTTGATTTTGTGGAAAATGCATGGCTTCCATGGTTCATCAAAAGCATCTGGCTAAGCCACAAGAATGGAGCCATTCCAGCAATTTGTCTAACAACTGGGAGGGGAAAATTACACCTACACATGTTCTTTGAAAACTGGGGACTGTTCTGAAAGCTGAGCTTGTCAAGTAGTCTTTTATGTATCTCTTAGCTTCTTTCCCTGCCTTCTATTGAAGGTCACATTACCTATAAGTAGCATGGAGTCAGGCACCTATCTTCTATTGAAGGCAGAATTACCCGAAGTGAAATATAGGCTGTATAATAGGAGACGTTCTTATGACTTCAGAGGAAAGATCAGCCCTTGAAAGCCTCCAAAGAACAATGTGCTTTGGGGGCTTCTGAAAATCCTGAGGAGCTGAAAAGAAAGAGGAGAATGCAAGTTGAGGGAAATAAGGACACAGGGACTGGAAATAAATAAAAAGAAAGGAATGGGTAACTATGAAAAGTAGAGCTCAAAGAGTATTCCAAACTCTACAGTGCTTCTGTTCAAGAATTCTTCAAATCATTTTGTTCTTTGTTCTTGAGGTCCAAGATACCAGCAGCATGTTTGTATTTCATCATACATATGTAACCCACAGTTCCATTTTACTAATACATCACTGCTCCCGAGTTTCCGCTTCACTTTCTGAGATAATGAATCATAAGTACAACCTTTCCAAAGGTGCAGATGAAGACCTGAGGAAAGTGAAGCCACCCCTGAAGGGTGCATGTGCACATTGTAGTGGGTTGCTGTGACTTGACTGTTCTGGCAGGAGACAGATAAATAGTAAGTTCAATGATTCACCATCCCCATGAATTTCCATTAAAATGGAGGCTGAAGCTGGAAATGACAATTTTCTGCTTCACCCTCCGTTTTAACATTGCAAATGTGTTCTGGTCTTTGACATCTCTAAACATTAACACCAGGAGTCACAAAGCTGAAAAATATCAGCCTGTTGTGGCTTTACAATATCAGTTGCTATCTTAGAAGGTGATATTTTACTATTGTTTGTCACTGCTATGGAAATTGAAAATATACAGTGAACTTTGCAATGTTCTCCATGCTGTTCATAATTTCATACACTGCTGCCATGTCACCACTCCCCCATATTTTCTCTAAATCTGAAAGCCCCAAAAGCTGCAACCTTTTCTCATAGGCAGGTCCACCAGAAGCACAAGGACTTGTTGCTGCAATCCTGATTTTAGACGTCTGCCCTATAACACCTAATCCCATTAGATACTTGTCAAATTTTTTTCTTATGAATCTGTATGCCTAATAATGGGTCTGCAGAATTTGTAGACCACTGTAATAAACAAAAATCTTCCCTTATTCGCTTATGGGGGACACAAGAGCCCTTATAGAGTCCTTTGTAGGTTCTCCATTGGTCAGAGAAAATAACAGAGGCCAACCAGAGAATATTGTGAAGCAAAGCAGCTAGTAAGCCTGATCTTTATTGATCTATTGCAACAGAGTGCCTTCCTCACACGCAGGAAAGGAGGAGGACCCAGAACCAAGGTGTGCCCACCCTTATATAGACATTTTAAATTCCCTGCCCTGGAGCTCAAGACCACCCCTCCATACATCATACATACATCACAGAAGGGGTGTAACCCAAGACCACCCCCCACAAACATCATACCTACATCACAGAAAAGGTGGTCTACAACAGAAATTTGAATGTTGTTGTTTTTCCTGTCTGCCAGGTTAGCTGATAATGCCTTATCTGATTGCCTTTCCTGGTATTCTGGCCATTCCTTTAAATGGTGATTACCAACTTCCTGAGACAATGGGAAGGCTCCCCCACCCCTCCCTCCTTGCAGAGAAAGCGTTTGGTCAGTTTGGGAGTCAAAATGGTTTCAGGGTGGTCCTCCCTGTGCTGCTCCAGACATGTGGTCCACACATCTATGTATGTGCTTGGTTGGTACATTTATGAACATTTATCATATATATATATATAAGACCTTACATTTTTTTTATTTCACCATCAAGTCAAAAGCAGCCCCATAGACATTTAGGATGGCTTACGCCAGGGGCTCAGTGAATGGGAGTTGGTTTCTTGAACTGTTGTAGAAACCAGCTGGGAAAACGAGATAGAGATTTTGCTGGCTTAAACTAATATGTTTGTTTTTGCAGGGGATACTTGAAGTATTTTGAATAAGCAGTTTGACTGACTTTACACATGTTGCAAAGGGAAGCGTCTGCCTCCCAGAGATAGCATATGCTAATGTGTTTAATCTCAATGTTGACAAGAAGGTAGAGGCAATGTTGGAACCTTACAATAGCTCAGCTAATAATCACTTCTATATGAAGCAAAAGTAATATGGAATTTGCATCCAGTCGTGGAATTCATTCAATGTATTGTACCGCAAGTCAACACTTTTTTGCCAAATTGTACTTACATTGTTGTTTAACAATGCACAGCCTTAGCAAAGAATGGATGCTTCAGAACTTCCTTTAAGAAAGTCTTTTTCCTTCCACTAGTGATAACAGTGGACTTCAAATTACATGTAGGCCGACTTTAGCTATTTCTTCCATAGCACACTGGCATTAGTGGTAGCTGGTGGGGAATGAGGGCCTTTCTAACAAATACCTTCTTTAAGGACTTTAACAGAAGTACATGGTTACCTCACAGATATAGTGGGACTCTTTCCAAGTACATAAAAATGAATCAAACTACCATGAAGCAGTTACAAAAACAGGTTTTGTTTCCATTATAAAGCTCTGAAGAGCATGGAAACCACTGATTGAGCCAGAGGCCACCGACTTTGGGGACCTGTAGGCATACTTCCAAACCAGAGAAACTGCCATAGGCACCATACCCACACCTCTACCAAGCACACAACAATCTATTCTACTGGATGGGTGATATTCATTAGGGATGGGTGATATTTCTGGGCAACAAAGCTACATTTGCAATGTTGAACCCAGAATCAGGATGGTCCCAGGCATGTTGAAGACTATAAAGCAGCTGACCCCAAATGTTGAAGTGGTATGGGGGTGAAAGGGAATAAAAATACCTCAATGAAATAGCTGCAGCAATGTTGATCTGATGTTGTTTCCCTACACCATTTTGTAATGGTGAGAAATATCCCACCTACTTACCGTGAACTTACAACGCCATATGAAGGTGATCATTCAAGAGTTTATTGACCAAAAGGAAGTGCATTATAGTAGCAATAACAATTCACCCCCAATTCAGAGAAAATGATTGAGGGCTTTATTTATGTATTTAGTCAGGCGCTGACATCCCATCAAACACTGCCCACCCAATGTAACAAGCAGGGAATCTGGAGGTGGAATTCATACTATGACCAATGGCTCAAATCAGTAAAATGAACTGAACTGAGAAGGTAGGTAAGCCAGCTGTTGCAGCGATATCCCCAATGTGTGTCATATATACCAGAGAATAAGGAGTGCATGTTTCACGAGCCATATGGAGGCTGGCTGAAACAGCTTCTGCACGGCAGCTGCTATACACCAAGGAGAACAGCTCACAACAGTGTTTTCTTGCACTGTGTGGAGAGTCCCCTTCCCATTACCAACAGCTGTCAGGAACATCCAATGGTGGCATGGAACACTGGCCACAAGGAAGTTGATTAAGACAAAATCCATGTACCTCAGATAACATGTAGACTTCTCCTAAGTGGTACAAAGTAGGTGGGTTTTGGAAATGAGCCAAAGCCACAGTTTCAATTGGACAACACCAGCAATAAGTGGTTGTCTGTCTAAAATGACTTAAAAGCATCTCAGCTTGAAATCAGACAGAAAAGGCATTCCTTTTTCTATTTCTCTTGATAAACGGCTCTAACGCGACTTGAAAGTCTGCATGCTCATTAACTGAAAAGATTTTGATCTAATAAAAATCAGACTGGTTTGCTCCTCCACCACTTTGTAAGAAGTGTGTTGCTGAAGACAGAATGACTTTCCTTTTTCTGTGCTGCCTTGTTACCTTATTCACATTTATGGGCTTTCCCCATGTGCTAGAAATTTCAGATGAAATTACTTTCATATGCACATATATATTCATACTAGAGAAGAAAGAACATAAGATAGACTGGATGCCCATTATGTAAGATAAAGCACCGTATTTTTCCGTGTATAAGATGCCCCCATGGAGAAGACGCCCCTTACTTTTGGGGACCCCAAATTTAGAAAATGGGCATATGCACTATCTGTGTATAAGATGCCCCTAGATTTTTAACCTTATTTTAAAGTAAAAAAACCCCCAAATCTTGTACATGGAAAAGTACGGTATGTTCTGTTTGCTGATTTACTTTATTCATATTCCATGCCATTGTCTGTAAGCTTTCAGCTCTGTGGAAGTTAATTGTGATTATATACATTGTATTTCTGTGTTTTGTATTGTCATGTTTTGGCGTTTCAGCATAACTGTATTGAGTACTGGCAGAATGAAGCTCATCTATGCAGCACTAGTATCAGATTTGAACGACTAAACGTGATAATTTTTTAGACCAGGTATAGAATTAGTACAGTGGGTATAAATATTTATTACATTTATATCCCATCTTTTCATCCAAGTACCTCAAGGTGGTATACATAGTTCTCCTCCTCCCCATTTCATCTTCACAACAACCCTGCGAGTTGGGTTAGGCAGAGAGGCAGTGACTGGTCCAAGGTCACCCAATGAGCTTCATGGCCTTGTGGGGATTTGAACCCTGGTCTTCTATGTCCTAGTCCAACACTCTAACCACTACACCTTGTTGGTTCTCACTGGCTTATATTTGAGTGTGGACTGAGAACAGCAAGTTTGAATATGGAATATGTAAGATATGAATGAAGATTGAGAGCGTGTTGGTGAGTACCATTTTATGACTGAAATATTTTTATGCTTTTTAAAAAGTTGGATTATAATGACTCAGAAGTAATATATTCACAAGGCCTTGCATGTTGCTGCATCGCAGAAGAAATTTAAATTATTTCACTCAAACTTCGAACCTGCAGCAATAGTCTATGTTATATGGTAAGCTCCATTTTTTATTGAAGTTTTTATTGAAGTATAATTGGAATTTTGGAGAATTGTGTTATTAAAAAAGTATTTCTAACCACATTTTTAAGAACTGAATATCTTAGTCCACACACAAGGAGAATCCCTTCAGACAGATGCTACTGAACAAGACTTTTCATAGTCAAAACACATTTGGCAAGTCATTTGTAATACAGGTTTCGTTACCATTGTTCATCTTGGATTTCAAAAGGCTTTGGGCAATAACAGTTTTATATTCTATTGCTGTAGTGTAACGAGGAATTTAAAGACATATTAAGCCAGCACAGCTAGAGCTGAGAACCAATTTATGTGAAATCACACATTGTGTTCATACTAAAATGTTGTAAAGCCACAAAAGCCATTTAGCCATTATTGTAGATTCTATTGGCTAGCAGCCATAGATCTAATTTTTTTTAAAAAATATTTTTTATTACTTTTCCATTTAAACATATATAATCACATCAATAGTATCCTCTTTACTTCTTTGTCTCCTTAAAACCTGTCGACTTCTTTCCCTCCCATCTCTTGGCTTTCAAAACTAACCTTTATAATACCACATTTTATATATTTTCCAATTCTAATATAACTCTTTACTGAATACCTCAGAATTTAAGTAAATATAGAAAGGTAAAACTTTCCTCATTACAAGTCTTCAGATAACCCTACTAGTGTTGTTAATTGCTTACAAAGATCTTTCAAATATTGAATAAATTTACTCCAGTCTTTTTGGAATACTTGATCGTGCTGGTTTTGGATTTTTCCCGTCAGCTTGCCAGTTCCGCAAAATCCATCATTTTCATCTGCCACTCCTCTTTTGTTGCTATAGATCTAATTTTGGTACAGTTTTCAAATTCTTGCATGCATATGTCAAATAAATATATCATGTTCATCTCCTAGACTTTCACTGGTTTATTTGTATTCTGGGATTACATTATTTAGGTTTGGTTTTCCAGAAACTCCATGTGCCCTTTCCTTACCATATCTTGGATTCTGGAAAACCATCCACAAAGCTCTTTTAATTCTGTCTGTGACTCCACAAGCCACTGTAAGAAGATAATGGGCATAAGTATATAACTGTAATTGCAGGTTAACTGATAGTGTTAATAGCAAGAGGTTTTTTTTTTTAAAAAAATGAGATAGTAACGCTACTATTAACTTGTAACCTCATCTGCGAATGAAGGAAGAAGCACATTCACAAGGCTTCCCCTCTGCTTTCCTTTTTTTAACTCCATGAATTTATTGCTTTGTTTAGAATATGAATAATTTGGAGAAGGAACAGACATGTCAAGTGGCGATTCCCTAGTGGGCACATCCCTTTCCTCTCTGCAGAGCTGTCAAATTGGCAGGTTGACAAGCATGAGGCTTGTGTGAGATACAGTTTGGCTCCCACAGGCCTTCCATAAATACATAGGACAATGTGTTCTTTGCTCCTTCTGCCATTATTTCAAAGCGTTGGCGTTCCCCCTCCTAAAAAAATAAAAATAAAAGAATAAAAACAATCCAAAATGTTCACTGCTTGCCATTTCCACATGCCCCTGCCACAAGGCTAATAAGCTGAATGAACCAGGAATGGGAATCTCTGGCCCTTCAGATGTTGCTGGACAGCCCCCACCATCCTTGACAATTGCTGAGGTTGATGGGAGTCAGCGTCCAATGACAACTAGAGGGCCACATGTTCCCCATCCCTGCAATATACATTATTCCCCTTCATTCATCTGTCTTATGTGTTAAATCAGCATGTGAGGGGCAGAGTGTAAAGGAGAGTACTAGCATTGCCCCGTAATCACCACTCCTGCTGCCCTCCATGAGTCAGAGGGAAACCGACTCTACCGAAGAGCCTGCTCTACTTGAGTGCAGCAGTGACAGTGGTGGGGAGGGCTGAGCTGGCATACTTGTCCCTGCTCTCTCACCTCGTATGACAAATGCCTCAAGAATTTGAATGCAATCCATCTTTCCACGTGTGAAGAGTTTGCTATGCTCCTTGCAGTGTTGGGCAAAGGTGTGGGTCAGAGCAAATAGGTAGGGATGAATGGGATGCATTCTGTTCCAGACAGGGCTATACTCCTTGAAGGAGAGGCGCACATTTCAATTTGATGCGCTGCCTGTCAGGAGCTCATCCTACACTCTAGTAGGACCCTCGCAGAGACACATGCCCAACTGGCATGTTCTCTCCCTCCTGGTCATTTGTTTGGGAGCTTCAAAAGCTTTCTTCTGCCCAAACATCACAGCGACCGATGCCAACAGACACCGGCACACTTAGGGATCCGCAGAGTCTTCGCAGCTTGCGTAACAGACCTCAGCAACTCAGCATTTTGGCTAATCACATGGAGCACTGCAACATGGCTCCCTCTCTCTTTAGCATCAGATGGCAAAAATAAAAAGAACAAAGGACAATAGTCCCACTTCACAGAACACAGTAATACAAACATCCTGTCTCCACCACTTCCCACTCTGTGGAGTCAAAACGTATACCGTCATGTGATAGACAACAATCCCATGACTGGAATCATGGAGCAGGAATTCTAACACTGCCATCTGTCATCCAGCAAGGCAAGAGCCTGGAGAATAAGATGCCACATATATTCTATTAATGCTGTGACACTTTTCTGAAATTTCTGCTATTGAGGAGACAGACCATTGCTCATCCAGAAGAGCCCTGCTGGATTGGACAAAATCCATCTAGTTCAGAATCATGTTCTCACAGCAGCCAACCAGATGCTTATGGGAAGCCCACAAGCAGGTCTGGAGTGTGACACAGGGGTGTAGCGTGGGGAGGGTCAGTTGCCCCCACGTAGGGATCCTTGCCCTGCCTGCTGCTGGGGGTTTCTGAGCCCTGGAGTCCGGCCTTGCCTTGCTGCTGCATCCCTGCCCCCCTTGCTGAATGGTCGCCCAGCCAGCATTTAGGGGAAGCCCCCACCAATGGCTGCATCGGCCAGCCAGACTCCTCACTCAGTGGGTGGGTAGCACAGCATGGCCCCGTGAACCCTCCATGCTCCACGCCTGCCCAATGGTGGTGGCAAGGGTTGGGCTGGTGTGGTAGGTTTTGTTTACCCTCCACGCCCAGACTCTGGTCCCTCCTGGTGCATGTGTGCACCCCAGGCACCAGCGAAGAACGCAACGTCGCTGGTGCAACAGCACTCTCCCCACTTGTGGTTCCTAGCATATTGCCTCCAACAGTGTAGGTAGAACACAGCTATCATGGCTAGCAGCCTCTATGAAAAAGAAGGGAAATCCTTCCCATCCCCTCACATTCTTTGTAAACTATCCTGTCTGTTTGGAAGAGAACGTGATGTACCTGAAATAACCTCACACAGAAAAGTGTAAGTTCCAGAACCCAAGTTCTCCACTTACCTAACTTGAACACAGACCTTAGTTTCCATAGTGCTAGATGTTCTAGGTCTTCTAAATGGGTTAAACAGCCTTTCTTTTTAGATCTTGGGTTGTCTTGTTGAGAAGAGATGGAATAAGACACGAAGGTGTTGCACTTCAGTTTCTGTATGCAGTCTCTTCATGCAGGTACGTAGTGTAATCTGTCAGAATTTGCTACCCTTGCTTCAACAGGCCAAAAAGAAAAAGTGTGGATTAGTAAGATCTGACAAGGTTTAAGGGAAATTGTCAGAATTTGTTACCCCTTCAAGCACAGGAAACAAATGAGAAGTAGCAAACTCAGACAGGATTTTCAGACATATGTGCCAGAATTTCCTTTCCCTCATCCAGGGCAGAAGAAGTGGAGAGCACAGTCGAAATCTCACATGTCTCAGAGACAGTTGGGGGGGGGGATATATTCAACAAAGTCTGGTGCAGGCAAACCAATAAATTCTATATCTGCTACTCTCTCCTTCAAGAATCCATCCTTCATACTAGAACCAGGCTGTTGATGCCTGAAGCCCTGTCTGGAAGCAACGAACAAATCCTTCCATCTCTTATTCACAGGAGGTGGTAGATAAACACACTATCACTGACAATAGGTTTTTCTCACCTGAAATCCCAATTCTTTGAAATCAGTGACACGGCTCCATTTTGCAGACCGTATAGTACACTGCTTTCCCCTGGTTAGGGAAAGAAGATCGTGACTGACTTAAGCTGCTTGTGCTTTGTTATATGGATGTCTTAGACTTTGAAGCTCTGCCATGGGAGGGGGGCAGGAGTGAGAATACTTGAGGAATTTGACCATTCTGAATTCTTACACTAAGAGTGAACCCTACATATTTATGTGCAGAAGTGAGCCCAGCAGGGCTTTCTTTAAGTTATCAATGTCTGCATTGGGATGCAGCTATCCACTGAATTTCACGCTTTAGGGGCTGAGATAGTGTTTTTTTTTTAAAAAAGCTTTCTTTCTTTCTTTCTTTCTTTCTTTCTTTCTTTCTTTCTTTCTAAAAATCCCTACTCTTTTTCATAATAATTTAAATCCTTCAAGCTCAACATCTGCTTCAGAAGTTAATTCAGAAGGCAAAAATGTTGAATTTTGCCATTACCCAAAATGATCTCAAAGTAGAAATAAACATTTAACAAAACCTGAATGACACTCACCTTCCCACATTCTTTCATTTCAGGGGAAGAAGTAGCTATACATCTTTTTTTCTTTTTTTTAAGTCGGACAAATCTGTTGCCTCCACAGGAGGTGGGAACCCATGTGCTCAAATGTGCATCAGAAAGCACATGTGGGGCTCTGTAGAGTGGTGAAATTACCTAGGGAGTTTCACTTGCCCTGAATGCTTACTGCATAAAGCATAAATGAAGGCAAGTGTTTCGAGATGTGATTTTAATGGATTGTCAGCCCAGTGGTGAACGGCCAATGAGATTACAAAACCTAAAGATATGCAAAAAGCGTGTCATTAATCTATTTCAACAGCTGGAGAGATTTCCGAAAACTATAATCACTGTTTGCTTTGACTGTCTCGCTTGGATTATAAATACCGAAAAGGCAAATGCTGAAATGATGATATGTAAAACCACTGCCTGCTCTGAGATCTTGCCAAGATTTTGAAAGCCTTGCCTAGGTTTTCCTCACAGACAAAGGATGCATTCTGATGTCTTTTTGAAGGAATCTTCTCCTTTTAAGCATTGGTTGTGCTGTACGAGGGTTCTTTTCGCATTAGGAAAGAATGTAATCATAGCAGAAGATGAGCCTGAAAGAAAGAGAAGCTTCATCTTGCTGTCACATCAAAGCTGTTGTATGTGAAAACTGAAGCTGCATGTCTCTGTGGAAGAATTCAGACCCCATTCTACAAGACGCTGATGAAACTTTTGTGGCCATTTGTAATGTTCAAGACACTATAAATAATCTATACTGATATATATTTGTCTCTTTTTGTATTTGGGATGTAATGAATTCCAACCTCCTTTACACCCTCACTGAAAAAGGCACATCTTGAATAGAACAGTCCCTGGGATGGGACCACTGTGGGGACCATAGCAGAAGAAGATGCTGGCCATAGTCCTGATATTGACCTCATTCCCTCGTCTACCTCGCCAGTGGCTGCTATTTACAAATTTAAAAGAATTAAGCAATTTTAAAGAATAAAGAAACTATATTGTAGCATCATGTATTGTTTGACCTTAGAAAAGAGTGAATCCCTAGCCTAGCACTGGGAAACCTGTGGGGACCTTTAGATGTTCTTCGATAATAACTCACAGCCTGCCCCAGCCATCATAGCCAATGTTCAGGAATGATGGGAGTTGTATTCCTACAGTTTCTGGACAGAACAGGTTCTCCATCCCTGCCAGAGACAGTTCTATGGCAGGATTATCATATCTGGATCTCGCAGTCAGGACTTGATCCTGCCTGTGAATTGCCTGTTCCCACCCCTAATTTAAATTTAGAATATAGAATATAACTTGATAAAAATAAAATGGAAATGGAAAAGGCCCTTCTATAAAATGTAATAACAGTGCTGAGCACCTAGTTGATCCTCTTTAGTTTAGTATGCTATTTACTCATCTCTGACAATGAGGATCATCAAACAGAACTAACCACAATGATCCTATGATAACATGCAATCATCTCAAGACAGAAAAGAGAGTTCATTGCCAATATTTGCTTTCTTGATTGTTTTCTAAAGGCAAGGAAATATAATAGCCAGGTGGCTGACAGAGTCTGCATAGAAAGAATCAGTAATAATTTCATAGAAGAAGATTCAGAAAATTCAGCGATAGTGCAACCAATTCTCTGTGGCAGATTTATGCTAATTGCTATTCCATCAGTTTTTGCTATTTGTACTTTTTGATTTCGTTTCCCTTTCCCTTAATAATAGGAAAAGTTTCCTTCTATTTTTCTTTTTACCATACCACTATTTCTTCACTACAGTGGGGAAAAGTTCCTGTTTCTTATTTCCCAGATTCCACAAGGAGGCGGAACTTTCTCCAGCATTGACCCTGAAGGAGCAGGAGCTATTGAGAACAGGGGAGAAGGAAGAAGGAAGGAAAGGGCGGAGTTAGGAACATAAGACGCTGCCTTATATCAAGTTTGACCATTGGTCCATCTAGCTCAGTATCATTGACAAGGAATGGCTCCAGGGTTTAAGAAAAGAGTCTGTCCCAGCCCTACTTGAATACGCCAGAGATTGGACATGGGAACTTTTGCATGCAAAATACATGCTTGGCTAGGAAAACAAACAATTTTTTATCCCAGTAGGTTGGCAACATTCTTCCTGCTGTCACTTCCTGCTTGTGGGGACATGGGAAGATTTAGGAATCGGTATATTAAAAAAAAGTCACTGCACCAACATTGTAAGATAATGTTAGCAATAAGAAGTTCTCACAGGCCCATGCAATTTGCTCCCTAGAAGCTCCTCTATGAGGTGCCATCTTGGAGGTGGGCCCATTCAGAAGAGGAGTGCTGTGGCTCACTGGTAGAACATCTGTGATGCCTGATGAAGGCCCAAGTTTCAATATCTGGCAGCTTCAGGTAAAGCTGGGAGTAACTCCTTTCTGAAATCCTGGAGAGCCACTTCCACTCAAAATAGGTACTGCTGAGCTAGATTAATCACTGGTCTAGCTTGGGATAAAGCAGCTCACTGGAATATCACAGTGTCTCGTGCCTTAGTTCTATCCCATTTGGAATACTGTAACACACTCTGAATGGAGCTGCCTTTGAATGGGCCTCAATAGTTGCAGCCTAACTGTTGACCGGAGCTGGTTTCAGAGAGCACATGACTCCTTTGTTACAGCTCCATGGGCTACTGCTTTGTTTCCAGGCACAATTCAAAGTGCTGGTTATGACCTATAAAGCTTAGGTCCAGGCTATCTGAAGGACTGTATTCTCCCATACAGACCTGCCCAGGCTCTGCGTTCTTTCAGCCTCATAAGCACATTTGGTGAGAACATGGGAGAGGGCCTTCTAGGGGGCTGCTCCCAGGCTGTGGAACTTTCTAGAGAAGCTAGAGTGGCTCCCTCCTTATCCTTCTGCTGGCAGGGGAAGACTATTCTATTCTGGTAGGCTTTGGGGGAACTACCTGCTTTTAAGGAAAGGGCTCCTAATACTGTGTTGTGCTGTTTTGAGCTGCTGTGAGTCCCAGCTCTGGGAGAAAGGTGGGATATTAGTTGCTGAAGTAACCACCACCATCACCCTGCTGTCCCATCTCTCTGTCATCATTGCCACCACTGCTGCTGTACATGAAATATTTGCACTTGTACAAATGTGTGTTAATATTTCACCTCTTCTGTAATGGTGAAATATTTATGGTGGGGGTGAAGGAAAAGAAAGACAAGGCATTGTTTCCTCAAAATATCCCACATGGGTAGCACCCTTTTAAGGCACATCCATATAATATAGACTTCTCAGGTGTATATTAAATGCTTCCACATTCAAGATGGCCCTCAATAAATAATTCCTGAAGAGCAGCTCTCCACTCAGGCAGTCATACCCTAAGCAGGATGCCACAGTCCAGAGGTGGACTGAAGCTTCTGCCATTTCTGCACCAATGCTAAAACTTCTCTGATTTTACATTCTTGCTTATTGTTTTTCATTCTGTAGTTAATTGTTTTTAATGCTCTATTTTGAATTGATTCTCTTTAGTGGTGCTAATTCTTTGTTTGTTAATTTTCTGTGGGACCTTTTTAAGTTGGAAAATGATGAAGACATTCCAAAACTTAATATAGAAATAAGAACGAAACATCTAAAATCTTCAGTAGGGAAATCTAAATGGCTTGACATCTATTTCCATCACAGATTAGAGTTAAGCTACACACATTTCTATGACAATGGAAGAAGATAAAACATTGAATGAGCTGGATACTGTGATGTCACCTTCCATAACGCAATATGTTAGTTCATTCCACATCCAGGGAGCAGCTACTTTCTCTTTCCCAATTTTGGTATAATCACATGTACACAGACTGTCACTCAAGTTTCCCCCCATTCATATGAACCAGTCCAGGTCCTGAGATTGACCTCAAAGGCCAAACATCAAGAACAAACAGATGGGTACCAGTAACATTGCCTTTTTGGTGGTGGCCTCACACCTCTGTCAGCAAATACATATGGCTCTTTCTCTAGTTACTACAAATACTTTTAAAACATTCTTGTTTCACCTCACTTTTTACTCAATGTTGTTGATTTCATGCTTGCGTTATATTAGTAGCTGCTGTTCTTTTATTGTCTGTTGCCTTTGGAACATTTTTAAGTGTCTTATACATTAATTGTTATGCTTGTTTTTGGAAACTACCTTGCAGAGGCCAGAAAGGTAGAGCATGAATTACTGGATAAATATTAAATGAATAAAGATAATGTTCTGGCAATGCTCAAACTTTCACTGAGCTTGCAGGCACTGCGTGGTAAAAGCCACGTGGATCATCTGTCTTCAGATCTGTTTTAGCTGAATATAGTATCACTTGACCTTGTTGGAGTCTCTGATTGTCAAATAGTTAACACTTTGGTATTATTGACTGTGACACATTGAGCAATCTAGTCAGCAGCAGCTACATATTTTCAAGTTTCTTAAACTGCTAACTGCAGACTCTCAGAGTGATATGGAACCTCATACTGCTTTCAGTGGCAATTGTGAAAAGGGGAGGGCAGCATATTGCTATAAGACGGTGCAAAGTCTCTTATTGATCCTGTGAATATCTAATGCAAATATGGCAGAATAAGGCTTTTTAGGGGGATGGGACAGGGAAGCCAATGGTTAACCAGAAGTGGGGCAACAAGGCTGCCCCACTGCCATTTGGCTCCTTTGCAGTCTTCTACAATAGCCATTAATGGGACATGGGTGGCGCTGCGGTTAAACCACAGAGCCTAGGGCTTGCTGATCAGAAGGTTGCGGTTCGAATCCCCGTGACAGGCTGAGCTTTCTTTGCTTGGTCCCAGCTCCTGCCAACCTAGCAGTTCGAAAGCACAAAGTGCAAGTAGATAAATAGGTACCGCTCCGGTGGGAAGGTAAACAGCATTTCTGTGAGCTGCTCTGATTTGCCAGAAGCGGCTTAGTCATGCTGGCCACATGACCCGGAAGCTGTCTGTGGACAAACACCAGCTCCCTTGGCCTATAGAGCGAGATGAGTAGCGCAACCCCAGAGTCGTCCACATCAGGGGTCCCTTTACCTTTACAATAGCCATTATACCTTGTCCTTATGTAACCCTTATACAACATTATGAAAGGATTGGTGTTTATCTTCCCCTCCTGTCTCCTTTTCCATAGGCACAGTGTTGATTAGACTGTAAGACTTTAATTTATCATACAACCTGCATGCATTTGCCTGATAAATAAGTCCCATTGAACCCTGTCTGAGTAGGTGTGTGTATGATGGCACTGTAAATGTAAAAGCATAAACTGGTGGGATCTGTTTCATTAAGATAAAGCTCTGCCAGACTTTAAATTAGATGCAAGATTGTTATTGAGTCCTGTGTGGGTTCACACGCCTGTCTGATCTCTGTAAGTTGCAGGATGAGGACTGGTGGGCCATTTCGCTGACTTCCTGTCCCAACACATTCTGTTCCTGGGCCCAGGTCTCTCCATGTAGTTTTGTTACTGATGATACTGGGTCTGCAATAAAATAAATAAAGGATAAGAAATTAAATAGAGGTAGTATTGGTGGGGAGGAAGCAGAGCCACAGAGTTGCCATCCTGACACCATCGTTGCTGCTGTTTACCTGAATGGGACTGGGGCAGGGCAGTGGCCATGTTGGGGCTGTGTGGCTGCACCAATAGGAATGCCAGATTGATAGCAGTATCTCATCAGCACGAATCAGACACCCCACCCAACCTCATCACTGCCTGGCACTAGCCTGGTAAACAGCACAAAGATGGTGCCATGAGGGTAGCTCCATGAACCCGCCACACCATGTGTGCCACTACAGAATGTAGCCAAGAGAACCCCCCAAGTTATATGGCACTTTCTCATGCAAATCTTATGATCACATTCAAACATGAAACATTTAAGTACTAAATTTGCAAAACAACAATAACCCCACAACCAATATACTACAATTATCAACTTTGTTGGACTGGTCATGTTGTGCGGATGCCTGGTGATCATCTTCCAAAGCAACTACTCTATTCCGAACTTATAAATGGAAAGCGTAATGCTGGTGGTCAACAAAAGAGGTTTAAAGACTGTCTCAAGGAAAATCTTAAAAAATGTACTATAAACACTGACAACTAGGAAACCCTGGCCTGCGAGTGCTCCAGCTGGAGAACAACCTTTACCAAAGGTGTCATGGACTTTGAAGACATTTGAACTCAGGACGCAAGGGAGAAACGTGCTAAGAGGAAGGCACACTTGGCAAATCCACACCATGATCAACTCCCGCCCGGAAACCAATGTCCCCACTGTACAAGGACGTGTGGATCCAGAACTGGCCTCCACAATCACTTACGGACTCACTGTTAAAACTGTGTTTACAGAAGACAATCTTACTCGGCTACGAGTGATTGCCAGAGAAGAAGAAGAAGAAAATTTTTAAATATAAAAATTAGCATTCCTACAACGATATGTGACTACAAGTTGAGCAAAGAGAATATGCAGTGGCTCTTCCCTCTGAAAAGCTGTGGTTCATTTTTAGTAAGATGTTATATGATAATAAAGTTACATTGTTGGGGGATTATGTTTTAGTGCAGGGAAATTCTTTGGAGATATATGCTATGCGTCCAATTTTATTGAACTATACACTTTCATTCAGGAGATTATTTTTTTCTTTAAAGTCTGATTTTAATAAAAATGCACAGCATCTAGAGTGAGCTCTGATATATATATTTAAAGTGCATTTGCACAGTTTACGCAATTACCTCAAGTGGGAAAAGTAACCCAAGCAATTGCTATGTTTTTTAACATGATTTCTCTTTCTAAAAATTCAGGAAAAAAGCAGCAGCTTGGGTGTTAGCTGATAATGTTATATTTATCACTCAATATTTCGTTGTAAACAAATAAGGTTAAAAATGTAAATCGCTTCAAAAGTGTGCCTTTTTGAAAATGTGATTAACTCATGAATTTTAATTCAGAAAATGTAATTGTTTTTCCTATCTACTCAACTTCATACTAAGATAGCAGAGGGTGTTTCTCCCTTCTTTCGAAGAAAAGGGGCAATCCCTTATGAAATTTAAGATGAACAAGAACAATAATCTCATTTGAGTTCTTCAGTTATCACAGTTTTACAGCTTAGGAGCTCTATTTGCCTTTTACTTGCAGCAAGGAATTTGTTACCAGAGGGAACATTAATGCATATGTCTGATAGGGCAAATCCCATGCATGTCTTCACAGAAGTTATTCCTATTGAATTCAATAGGGCTTACTCCCAGGTAAGCTGGTGTACTGCTGCTGCTCAACTGAAGCTTTTTATTACTCCTAGAACCATGGAGATTAATTATCCGTTCTTATCAACGTTTTGAAATGTTCGTGTGGTGCAATCCTGCTCCTCCAGGGCTTTCAGGGTGCAGATTTGGCCTCTCTTCTGTGAAGCCGGAATGAAGATCACATGGATGAGGCACATGGCCAGTGAGGGAAGGTGGTGGCTTCATTTTAAGAGGCAGTGCTGCCCTCCTCTTTGCTGTGAATGTGGCATTCCACCCACCTGTCCTTGTGGTCCATATGGGCTTCAACTAGTAATTTCTTTTTATTATTTATTAAATTTGTCAGTCACTTTATTTTGCTCAGGGCAACCCGAAAGAACTTACAAACAAATAGATAATAAACCCTGCATGGATACATTAAAACCAAGAGAAAAGAGACATCTGAAGGCAGCCATGTTTAGGGAAGTTTTCAATGTTTGATGTTTTATCGTGTTTTTAATATTCTGTTGTGGGTGGGGTATAAATAACTTCAACTTCTTCTTCTTCTTCTTCTTCTTCTTCTTCTTCTTCTTCTTCTTCTCCTCCTCCTCCTCCTCCTCCTCCTCCTCCTCCAGTTTCTGGCAACCAGTATTCAGAAGCATTACTACCCGCACCCATGGAGCCAGAGTATTTATTATTGCCAGTATCAATGATAAGAATTATCCTCCATGAATTTGTTGAATCCTCTTTTAAAGCCATCCAAGTTGGTAACCATCACATACTTCCTCCATTCTACTCCACAGAGTAGTAATGCAAAAAATATGTTTTGGCTATAGCAATGGCATCTTAGAAAAGGAGGGGATTAAGTACAAGAGAGCCAAAGCTTACATTATTCTTCAGTGCAATTCATAGGATATCTTTCACCTCTCCCTTATAGAATGTTATTGTCTCATTACTGCAACATCTAAATCTGAATGCTCCTCCTCATTGAAAATCTATTTATTTGCTCAAGGGAGTCTGGAGAAGGCAGAAAATGTTGTATGAATATGGAATCAAGCATAAAGTGGCACGCTTTTGTGGACAAATATTTTATTGAAAATTATTAAAATAGGGAAAGCTGGAAATGCTTCTGAATTGAAGGCACTGGGGGATAGCGTTTCTCTTTTTCAATTTGTAAGGCATAATTGTCTTCAGTTTAAAGACACACACACATATCAGAGTTACAAAAGCAATTAATTACTTTAAGGATGCAATTCGGTACACACTTATCTGGGGATAAACCCCATTGAACACAGTAGGATTTAGTTCTGAGTAAACGTGCACAGGGATGTGTTGTGAGTTGACTGTGACTATCTGTAATGAATAATGAAAAAGGCTTCATCTGTATGAAGCATCAGTAAACATTGCTCATCCATAGTTTCCCAAATAAACATTGCTTCTAGACACTGAATTGCCTGTCCGATAAAATGTATGTTCAGTGATTAGAAACTCTCAGTTACTCATATTCTTTGGATATTTTACAAATATGTCAACACAAAACTGCCAGACCTTCCATTTGGATGGTGCAGCACTCACAGCTGGAAGCATAGGGGGAAATTTCCACAAAAATCTTTCAGTACCGCCCCCCCTCCCACAAAGCCAACTGTTGGCTGAACAGTTGACTGCTGGTCCTACAATAGCCCCACCCCCAAAACCACTTGGACAATTTGATATCTGGAACAGATGAAGCCATGGCTCAGTGGAGGCTGATCCATTAGATCAAGTGGGCCCTGCCCCACCAACCTCGGTCTCCCCTCAGCCAGCCCCACCTGCCTGCCTTTTTACCTATATCCAGCATGGCCTGTCAGCTTTCTTCCCCTTAGTGTTTCCCTTGTAGAACTCTGGAAGGAGGAGAATGGGGACAAAACTGGAATTAACTGGTTCCACCTCTGCCTGAAATTGGCTCTGACTCTGCCTATTGTGGATCTCCCTGCCTTCTGCCCCACCAGTTCCAATGAGCCCCAGACACCACTGGACCTGTTGAGATTGGATCTGCAGTCCCACAAATTAACGGACAACTGCAAAGCTGAGGACAGTTTCATAAAATATATCCACCCTGTGTGTGGAATGCTAGTCTATCTGGGGAAGCGATTGCATAGGTTAATGTAACAGGGGATCCAGGAGATTGCAAGTATGGCTAGAAGCATTTTTTCCTTATTATATTTGTTGCGAAATATCACAGAAGCAATCACAGAAGTTGATGCTGGCCATATCCATGTTCATCCCGGCGACACATTGTATTTGAATAGCTGAGCTCATGCTGGAGGGAAGCCAGTACTGCTCAGATGTGGCTCTGCCTAAAATAAAACACTACAAGTAAATTGTATATGGAATCTGGGTCCTATTAGCATAAAGTAATAATTTATTGATTTTGTAAAATTGATACTTGCTTTTTATGCCCGAGTGCGTTGCCATGAATGACTAAATGTAGCCCTGGCCATTTTTTCAACTCATTTTTTAAAAAATTAAATAGAGCAGATTATAAATGTATAGTAGAGTTCACCAATTACCTTTTATACTGCTCTGGATTTAGCATATTTCCACTCTGAATGGAATGATATAGCACCTGCTGACTTATATATGAGAGAGCTATCACATTTAATGACACTGAAGTTCATTGTTCGTTTCAAAGGTTAGAGTGCAGCTTCCTTATATGCCCAAAATGAAACTCGGTGAATAATTTACGATAGCTTCCACAATGGATTCCTTGCAGTAAGCATGCTTCACTGCTCATTATTTGTTGATGAGATCCTTAATATAACCAAGAGAATCACTGCATGCCCCATTGACTGTTTGAATGTAGAAAATAGCACTATGCACAAATATCTGCCTCCAAGGAACTCTGGGCCACATAAAGGGATCTCTCTTTTTTTGTTATAACCACCCCATGAAGTAGTTTAGACTGAGACAGTAGCATACAAAGGGGGCGGGGTGGGTGCACCCCGGGTGCCACCCTGGGGGGGAGGTGTGACAAGATGGGCTGCTGCCTCCCCCCAGCTGTGGAGCGGTGAAGGGCGCGTGCGCAGTCAGTATGGGCACCACTTGCGGCATCTGTACGGGATGCCACTCATGCACAGCGTCCGTACAGACATCCGTACAGGCTGCGCAGTCTGGTCGGGCTGCCGGGCGGTCCGCCCTGTGCCTTGACGTACTGCCCTGGTGACGGGCTGAGAGATAAATCAGGAAATCCATAAGTACAAAACATGATGGGGGTGGGGAGAACAAGTGTGCTGGCTTTGACCCTCTAACCCCATTGTCTGGAGCCTTGGAGCCTCCCCTACTTGTAGGGGCCTCCAGCATGGTGTAGAAGCAGGTACTCTGCTTCAGTCACTTTCCCATCCATCTCATCCGTTATATTTCTAGATTTCCAGAATGCCTGCATAGTGATTGGTGCAATGAGCTTCGTACATGGTAGGGGTATGAAGTCAGGTCTCCCTGGTTCAATTCCAGCATAAAGCATGTTCTCCCTAAATGAGAGCATGTGTTGCGGTTGGGAAATACAGGCCACCCTGGTGTGATTGGGCAGGTTGGATAACCCAGACCTTAAGTGGTTAACTGGGTTACTGGGGAGTTTTGTATGTTGCCAATTCGGAGGAGGGGTTTAGAGCCTTTAAATACAGGTCGCCATTGCTGGGCGTCCTCTTGGCCTTTTTTGCACCGGATCACCCGCCCACCCTCCCTTTAAAAGGGGGGGGTTTGGAGTGCTTGACCTTGCTATGCCTGTCACGGGGTCATCCGCCTTGGTGCGGGGGCCTGGTAGGAATTTTGCCACTTGGCTGATTGGCTGGTGCCATTTGGTTTTTGCCTACTACGTAGCAAATCGTCACAACTTGTAAGGTTGGCGGTTAGGCATTGGTTAAAATTGGTTGGTGGAGGGGTAAGTGCCTACCCCTCCAATGGTGGTGCGGAAATGGGAATTCCGTTAAAGGAATCCAGGGGCTTGCCATTCTTTTCGTCCTTGTCCCTGGAATCGGACTTGGGCCGTGCAAGCCCCACCGGAACATGAGGGTGAGAAGTGAGGGACTGATGCCCAGTTTCATCTTCTCCCCAATACTTGTTTCCCACGCTGGCTTCCGCTAGAATCCGGAAGTCAGCTCTGTCCCTGGGCATGGACAGATAGTCATAACCAATGCCTAAGCAACCACTCACATTTTTGTATTCAATAAAGTTGTGGCCAAAATTAATGCCAAAAACCTTAAACAAAAATTGATGTGTGATGTGTGAGTTTTTTGGTGGGGGTGGCATTGTGGGACTCAACATGCAAGCACTACATTGCATGAGCAATAGCACCAGGGCAAATGGCAAGTGTCCCGATTGTATGGCCCTAATCCTGTGCCATGGTGTATGTGTGTGTGTGTATGTCTATATGTATATATATTGCACAAGGACTAATGGCATGATTAACCTGAGGTCCAGTATGGCTCTAATTTGATTTGAGTCATTAGTAACAGATTAAAATGTTAATTTGCAGGTGGACTTCAAGAAGGAACTTCTCTTGAGAAAGTGAGTTCCGCACTTAGGATGTAAACAAAGGCTGAAAAAAAATGTATTTAAGAATCTGTGACAATAAATGATTACACACACACTGTCCTCGCCTCCCACCAAGTGTAAGTTTGTTGGCTATAAGGAATCTTGCATTCCTTGTGTAAGGGCAGGGTTGAGACTAACAGATAGTCAGGGAAAGTACTCTTTGTGTATACCTAAACTGCTCCCCTTCCTCCTGCTCACTCACTCTCTTCTCTCTCCTGCTGCGTGAGGCAGCCATGAAACTACCTCTCACAATGTGAAGATGAAGTCATTGTACACAATTCCTTTTCCAATGGGACTCCTATGTACTTTATTTTGCCCCTTTAAGCAATGCTAGTGATGTGTGAATGAAACAGACAATGGGTGGTGGGTTAGCTCCAGCATCCAAGTTACCGGTATTTTTACTCTTCTCTCTCTCTCTCTCTCATCTATCTATATCTCTATCATCTATATCTATCTATCTATCATCTATCTATCTATCTATCTATCTATCATCTATCTATCTATCTATCTATATCTATCTATCTATCTATCTATCTATCTATCTATCATCTATCTATCTATCTATCTATCTATCATCTATATCTATCATCTATATCTATCATCTATCTATCTATCTATCATCTATCTATCTATCTATCTATCTATCTATCTATCATCTATCTATCTATCATCTATCTATCTATCTATCTATCATCTATCTATCTATCTATCTATCTATCTATCTATCTATCTATCTATCTCTATCTATCTATCTATCAATCACAATGCAAGCTATTTTGTTTTTATATGACCACATAAACAAATGAAAAACATTATTCTGCATGCGTAAGGGTTCCCTGGATTGGGCAGCCTTTCAGAATTGTCTTGCTATAGGTCATGCCCGGAATAATCAGGCTAACACTTCTGCATAGTTCTAATGCTCCCACCACGTCCATTTTTATGGACCTCGGTAAACTTTGTGTTGGAATATAAATTAAGATTTCAATTACTGCTATTTGCTTTCCTTGCTACCCAAGGTGCTCTTTGATGCAAAAAATGTCTACTGCAGCACAGAAAGCATGTAATCAGCTTTGACACAATGTTTATGTCCTCCTTTTTAATGAAGAGATTTTCCTACTTGATATGCATATTTTGCCCGTTTTTACAAACAAAATTATCATAATGTGTTACATTAGTGCCCTGCTTTAAGATTCACTGCAATGGAAAGACTTGCTGTCCAAATGATGTTTCTTTTAGTTCTGTATCTGGCAAAGAAAGGCTTTAATTCTGGGGGGTGGGGAAGCCTGCCTTAATAAGAGAGATGCAGAAGAACTCCAAGGGCACAAACGCCGTTCACTGGGTGCAATTGTAGTTGACAAAGTAGCATGTTAATCAGAAGGAAAAACCCTCACACCACCTGTCTTTCCTGTGTAATTTCTTGTTTTCATTTGAAGCTTGAACCAAATATTAATGTACTCAGCATAGCAATGTTTATTTTAAATATGCATACAGTAGCAGCCAGCCGAGCTGTGCAGGTGAGGCTGCCTTGCTCTCCTGACTTCTCAACACTGTGCAGCACCGCTGGTTACAAGAGAGAGAAGGAATGGGGCAAGGCAGCAGGGAGCTTGGCACAGTGTAACCTTGGGGTGGAGTCAATCTGACACGGCCAGTGCTGTGCCTGCATCCCTGCTGAGCTACTTTGCCCCTAAGACTTCTTGGTACCCAGCAGTGATGCCTAGTTATGATAAGTCAGGAGAGCAACACAGCCCTCTACGCAGCCCTGCTGGCTACGGCTGTCCACATATTATACCTGTCCAATTCTTCAAGCAAACAAATATTTATTCACACTAGCAAAGATCAAATGGCTGAGTTGTTTTGGACACGTCTATTCATTTTGAACCCTGTGGCACTATCATCAACACTAGTATTATTTTAGTGTGACTTGCACACCACCACATAATTCTTAAAAGTGTTGCTTTTCTTTACTGCTCCACTTAATACCAACATAGGCTTAGTCGAAAGATCCAAGCTGCAGCCTTTATGGTACCAGATCTCAAGTAACCTTTAGGCACACTTGCCCTTTATGCTCTAGTTATCTCCCGCTTGGACTACTGCAATGCGCTTTATGTAGGGCTACCTTTGAAGGTGACCCGGAAACTGCAATTAATCCAGAATGCGGCAGCTAGACTGGTGACTGGGAGTGGCCGCCGAGACCACATAACACCGGTCCTGAGAGATCTGCATTGGCTCCTAGTATGTTTCCGAGCACAATTCAAAGTGTTGGTGCTGGCCTTTAAAGCCCTAAACGGCCTCAGTCCTGTATACCTGAAGGAGCGTCTCCACCCCCATAGTTCAGCCCAGACACTGAGATCCAGCGCCGAGGGCCTTCTGGCGGTTCCCTCATTGCGAGAAGTGAGGCTACAGGGAACCAGGCAGAGGGCCTTCTCGGTAGTGGTGCCCGACCTGTGGAATGCCATCCCTTCAGATGTGAAGGAAATAAGCAGCTATCCTATCTTTAAAAGACATCTGAAGACAGCCCTGTTTAGGGAAGTTTTTAATATTTAATGCTGTATTGTTTTAAAGACTCTCCTCCCTGAAAGAGAGGGGAGGGGTTGTGGTTGGGAGCCCGAGCACCGCCCAGCAGGGGGCGTGGCCCCCTGCCTCCAGCTCACCTGGCTGGCGCTCACGCCCCCCCCGGTGGCCACCCAACCAGGTGCCGCGGAGGGGGCGTGTTCAGAAGCCTTTTGCTGCAGCGCCAGCCTCTCCCCGGCCTCATTCCTCGTTGTCGCCCCATCGCGAGTCACCCACCCTCCACTCCCTTTTAGTTAGGGCTTAGGTCATTGGCCTTGTTATGGACCTTAGGTTGGTCGCCCTGGTTGCCCGGGGGGCCTGGTAGGAGTTTTTCCATTTGGCATTAGGCTTTTTGGTTTTTTCGCCTACCTCGTAGCAATCGTCACAACCTTTGTGGTATTGGTGGGTAGGTTAGGCATTGGAATAATGTGTTGTGCTGTGTCGAAGTGCTAGGTGTGGCCATCACCTATGCCTTCAATTTTTAGGGGTATTCCGTTAAAGGAATCTGGGGGTCGTGTATTTCGTCCGATGCCTGCTTGGTGGGAGGCCATGGCACGACCTTTGGTAACAGCAGGGGTGAGCCTATAGTTGGATTAGCATCAACAGGCTCCACCTACTGGTGAATAACCCACTTGTTTCGATCCAATGCCTAAGCCAATACCTTTTCATTGCTGTAATCAATAAAGTTGTGGCCTTTTCTAGCCCATCAACCTTATATCATGTGTCCTTGTGTCTTCATTTCACTTCGCGGGGGTCGGGTCCTCGAACCACAATACTCAATTGTGAGCCACCCAGAGGGCTGGGGAAAACTCAGCCAGATGGGCAGGGTATAAATAATAAATTGTTGTTGTTGTTGTTGTTGTTGTTGTTGTTGTTGTTACAACAGCTGATGCCACAAATCTGGTAGCCTGGGGTTCTATATGAGAGGAGTATCCTTGTTGGCTACGAACCATAATAGCTGTGCTCTGAATACCGGTTACTTGAGAACTCAGGAGGGGAGAGTGCTCTTGGGCTGAAATCCTGCTTGTGGGTTTCCCACAGGCATCTGGTTGGCCACTGTGAGAACAGGAGGCTGGACTAGTTGGGCCATTGGCCTGATCCAGCCGGCTCTTCTTGCATTCTTTAGGTTCTGCTCTTCCCTCTGCCAAGGGCTTTGAAATTCAGAAGTTCACAAAGAATTGCAAACTACACAAAACGTAATTTTTACCCTGTGCATGTAACTTGAGCTTCTCTCAATATTTTCCAGCTTTGATTTTTGGGCTGCAAATAGATAGGAGTGGTGGGATACGCAGGATCTGAAAATTTGAAGATGATGACACACATTCCAAACTGAATAATAACAACAGCAAGGCAAATCGGGGAATGGAAATGAAAGAGAAAAACTGGAGGCGATGACAGAAGCTGCGTGGAGCTTTTGAATGTGCTAGCTGGAAAGAGAAATGGGAAGATCATTGGACTGGAACAGTGAGTGACAAGGATGCAAAGGGAGTGCGAGGCAGAAAGCGGCACTAGTGTGTGCATTATTCAGGTGAGGAGCAGCAAGTATAATAAATATAGAGGATCTTAGGGGCACAAAGTCTGCCTATTGGTTTCCTATTCCATCACCACAGTGTGATGGGGGAAGATGTTTCATGAGCTGAGCAGCTAAAATTGAGAGCGAGTTTAGAGATGTTGCCAACAATCCATTAATTAATTGATTAGCTACAGCTGTTGATAATTAGAAAATGCTGGGTGTGCTGAAGGAATATAAGTGAAAGATAATGGCATTGGGGTATCATCTATTCAGTGATTCCATTATATTCCTATTCACATTGCACTTTTATTGGAAAGGCAACAAAGAATAGCCCTGAAGGATTTTTAGTATATGCCATTCTAATTTTATGTACCTTTTGATTTTAATTCTAGAATTGTGCAAAGTTGTCTGTAGCCATTTCTTTTTAGTTTTGACAAAACTGTTAATTTTTTTTAACTTAGGGGACCAGCCCACTAGTCTATGAGTAACATTTTTTCCCACTGAATTGGATTTTATGAAAATGAACTAGAAAAGAAGTAGTACAGGCCCCCAAGGTTATCTAGAAAGGCCTTTGAAATGTATATTTTTGGTAACTCTGAGGATTGATTTTGCATAAGTTTAATCTATGTTTTCCCCAGGAAAGCATTTGATAAGTGTACACAAATCTTAATAGGAGTCCCCCCCCCCGCTCTACATTTGGGCATGAACTATTCTTCATTCCTATGTATGACTGCATTGGATTCTGATAATATTATAGTTATAAAGATGATCAGAATAGCCATATTCAGCAGACCCACATATCTCATATAAATGTCTTCAAACGGGGGGGGGGGCAAGGGTGTGTGAATAAGGTCTATTCAGGAATTCCAGACCTCCCAAGAGCTCTCACACATCCTTCCTGGTGGATCACCTGATGAAGTTTTTGGTGTTCTTAAGGGCTAAAAGGAGAATGGCCAGTACAATGGCATTCTATCAGACCTATCCATCTTGGTGTTTAAGTCTCATGCTGGTGGCTTCATGGAATGTACTCCTGATTTTAGAGTCTGCAAGATGCTGGAAAGCAGGGCAAGAACCACCCTAGCCATACTTGACAAACACTGGATGCTACACTGAATGGAGCTATTATCAGAATTCAGCAGCTTACGTGTTCCTGGTTTTGAGGAATTTATTCACATTATTCACTGTTTCGACCCAGTGAAGTCTTGCCCGACTCCAACAGTGATGCTTCCAGATGGGCTTTGTTGATTGGGCACTGCCTTTTGTCTAAGATTGCTGCTCAGATTACACTGCTGAGGTAAAAAATAAAAAGGGGTCAGAGGGGCACAGGATGAAAAGTCCAATTCCATAGCTGCCCATTCCCATGTTTATGCCTGTTTGCAGCCCTGAGGGTTTTTTGTTAGCAGGCTAGCAAGCCGGGTTATTTCTTTATCCTGACACAATTTCAGTTCTGGGTTGTGCTCTGGAAAGCCTTTGGGAGTAGAGCCAGTGGTTTATTATGGTTTACACACTTTCTGGATTGGGGCATCTACTGCTGCTGCACTAATGGGCCTCATCAGCACACATACAGGCAACTGATAGGTGGTGATCTGCTGTGTTCAAAGCCTATGTTTTGTTGTAACATGCAGTTCAGGTTCTCAATTAACAGCTTCCCTTTTCCTTTTTAATGGATCAGAGCCAGCTGCCAGACTTCATCCAGTGGACAGGTCTGGATCTGTAACATAGGATTAACACATGATCTTTGTTGGATTAAGTGTAATTTCCCCAATTTGCTTGTCTTGTCACCTGAGCTCTTGGACTGTAGAACATGGAGGCCATGGCAGTTCACCTCAATAAGGATAAGGTGAGGCACTGGGGAAATAGGATGCTCAAGCAGGATATGACATGATTGTCCTCATTTGTTTAGAGATGATGAGGTGCATCGTTTAGTCCAGCGATGTGACATATTCTTGGAGGATCTGCAGAAAGAATGCTTTTAACCTCTTTCCTGGGGAAAGCAAACAAGCTGTACCTCCTTTTTAAAAAATTCATTTTATTAAATTTTCCACTTTAAAAATCCAATTCAATCACATTAAATATTTCAAATTATACATATACCTATCAAATAATCTGAATATTCTGCCAAATTATTATTTTTTTAATAGAACTTCACATGCTTCAAGTTCGGAGGGTTCTGATCGTAGTCACTTCCAATGGTTCCTCTAATTCTTTCTGTTGTTAACCTTCTTTCTGTTGTCAACCTTCTGTTGTTAAACTTCTTTCACAGCCTCTGAGCTGTTCCCACAAGCGAGTTTAAACAAGCAATGATGTGTTTCTGTGTGGATTTTATGTCTATGATTCCCCTCTATAAGTTCGCAGCATCTCCTCACACGCTGGTGTTTCTGCCAAATCAATCCAAAGGTCTTTTTGCTACTGGCAGCTGCCATCTTCACTCAGTTTCGATGTGCTTCGGCAGCACATATACTAAAACTGGAATGATACAGAGAAGATTAGCATGGCCCCTGAGCAGATCACCTCCTATGGCTTTGAGTCTGAGCAGGTGAAGAAGTTGAGAGAAACTTTAGAGATACTGAGACATTATTGGGTTAGTGACACTCTTTGGGATCCACCAGTGCATTGTGCCTGGTGGGGAGGGTGTCCTTTAGATCTCACATGATCCTTTGCTGGGGAACCACAGACTGTGGCTGCATAATATACCCAGGGGTCTGGAAGGATACTTTGCTGTCAGAAGTAGATAAAATTTTCACCTGTCCATACTTTCAGAATTTGGTTAAAGTGCTTAATTTGGCTTGCAGTTCCTCCAATGTTGTTATATTAACAAATACAGTTATTCCACCAATGTTTAACCTCCTGAGTCTTCTTTGCAAGTATGGGGGCAATTGCTTCTTAGGAGGGTCTGTAGGAGAGTCACACGGTCTTATATTATCCCTCCCTCAGTACTGCAAGTGTTAACATTTTTCTTCTGTTTGCAGGGATAAAAGGAAATGGAGCAGAGGTTATGGGAGAAGAGTGTTTGCATTAAGGGGAATGAAATCTCAGGCATTTTAATATTGTTGTTGCGTGTAATTTTTTTCCTGCGCACATCATTTTACACTACAATGGACCTTTCTAGCCAGAAGGCACGATGCTATTTTGTATTTCTCAAGAAAAAATGTTCTTTAAAAAATGGTTTGCAGAGTTGTATTTAGATCATAAAAGAGGCCAATAATGAACAGGTCGGTGTGCTGTCTGTTCAGGTCGTGACTGCAGCTGTGAGCACCACCATGCTTGATGTACACCACAGCCATGTACACCTTGAGCTCAAGACCACTTGCCAATTTTGTGAGGGGTCTAGTAGCAGTGATGAGAAAGCCAGCATGTCCCTGAGCTATACCAAACTGCTTGTCACTTGCTGTGTTCCTCCTGCTGCTGTTGCCCAAACAGAAGGGAGCAGGTGATGGAAGGATTAACACAAGGAGACATGATGAACTTTTAGCTCCTCCACATGTTACATGTGTAGAGGGTTTCTGCATCATATATGGGAAACAAGGCTGAGATGCTCTGCCCTGCTTCTGACATTGCATATATCTGAGGCACTGAAGAGTATGATTGGAGTTCCAGACTGGGCAGAAGTTTAAGCGTGAAGGTTTTTCACTCCAACTCTCCTTGCCTGTTTCATAACCAGTTCCCAATACACAGGTGTTGCGTTACAAAGGAGTGGAGGAGAATCTAAAGGGCTGAGATAGTAAATCTGCTCACTAGATATGACTAAAGTGCCACACTTCCAAGCCCTTTAGAACTCTTCATCAGGCAGGGCATTAAGCAGGATGGAGGCAGCTGCAAAGGGATCTGGAAGCACTGTGGTTTGCCAGGCCCCACATCTCTGGTTTATACAGTAACTATCCAGAGCTGCATCGCAGGTGTTTTGCATACACAGCCAGATTAGCATCTCAAAGTGTAAATCGAGATGTAAGCTGCACCTAGGATTATCATTTTTTTTAAAGCGAAAGAGCATGTATTTCCCAATTTTTCAGACTAAGAAAAGCTAGTAATTCCTCATTTATGCCTTCACACAGCTGCCTTTGCTTTAAATATGGCGGCTGGTCCACATGTCCGCTTGTCCGATGGCTAGAAAGTGTGGGTCTGAGCACTTTCCCACTTGGCCCATGTTATCTAGGCCCAGGTCCAATAGGTTTTGCCTTTGCCCCACTGCTTTCTCTCGGGAAAACCCACCCTCTAGCACTAACGGGGGAGGGGGATCAGCAATCCACGGGAAACCCGATTCCTGTTTGTTCTGATTCAGTACTAAACCGTGGGTTTCCCCAGGGGGAAGTGGCAGGGGAAGTGGAAGCATGGAAGAGCCCTGAGTTTCAAAACATCGGTGTTGCCCATCTTTACATATTTGCTGTCAGGAACACCACTGTGAACAGCTGTGAAAACATAACAACCCAACTTTCCCGTGCAGAGTATGGACCTGCCCTTAGCGAAAGGTTTTATTTATAGTATTAGTTATATTTCCACTCTTCCAAAGGCAGGAATTTAATAGAATGTAGGCAAAATGGAAACAATTCTTTTATGGAAGTGCTGAGGCTCTGTTTAATTCCGTACAGAGCAGCTGTTTGGTGCACATGTTCAATCAACAGCCACACATTTGTAAATTTCCATTAATTCATCTTCTCCTGAGGTTTCTTCTCACTGTTTGACTGACAAAGTTCTGCTTTTATTAGCCCTGACAGATCAGGCTTGGGATTTCACCTCTCTCAGGAAGCCTCATATTGTTATTTTAAGGTGAGCTGTTAAATGCAACAATCTTAATTGTCTAAAGCTCCTAAGACAGTAAACAGGAGATTTTTTTTAAAAAAAGTCAAGTAGTTAGGTACATTAATGTAGGCCATTTGCAGACCCTCACAGAGTAACTGCAGGTGTGGGGTTCATTCAAATGCCAGGAAATTCAGGTTCCATAATAAAAATAGATTTGGCGCACTTACACAACAAACCCTCCTTCCGCCACAAAATCAAACTTTTTGAAGTTAAAATAAAATAAAAATAACTGTGGCAGGGGGAATGGACCAGAAAGGGTGGGATGACAACTGTTTGATGTGTCATATAAACTCCAAACCAGAATGAATTAGCACAGCTTTCCTTCACAATCCTTCCTTCAAAACCAATCACTGAAAAGTTGAAAAGCTTGACCGACCAACCCTACAGACCTATGAATGACTTTCATCCTGCTTTCTTCTCCTTCACACAACTGTATTCAGATGAGCTGGAAACCTTTCCACACTTAGAGCCAGGTACTGAAAAGAAATACCTTGTTTCATTTGAAAGTGGATTTGAGGAAATCCTTCTCTTCGAACACATGACTGAGCTTGAAAATGAGCACCTCTACCATTTTGAGGGAGAGATAAATTGGGTGACTTGAGACCTTTTACGCGTCCTGTTGTATACCAAATTTTGCTGACAAGTGAAACTGCAAGTTTTCAAGCTTCACCAGAAATATATATCACATAACTTACATTTAAAGAAGAGCAGAAAACATTTATTGAATATATGGAAAATAACTGTATACAGCTGAAAATGCTGGCAGCACTAAGATAAATTCAACAGACTAAATAATTTTTGATGGATGTAAAAGTGGAAAACTGATTTGAATGCTTATAGTAAAAAATGCAGGGATGTATGATATGTAAAATGAACCATGGAAAGAGAAGAAGGGAAGTCATTGGATATTTTAAAGTTTGTAAAATGTTTCTTTGGAAACGTAAAATTGAAAACTTAATATATTTTTTAAAAAAGAACTATATATCACATAATGTTTTGAAAAAGGAAAAGAAATACCATATATTAAGGAATGGCTACTTTTAACATCATCTAATGGGATTTATGTACTGCTTAATCATTGGAACCTTTAAGCAGTTTTTATACAGTATATGTTAAAATTACCAATAAAACCAGCTGTTAAGAACAAGTTAGCCTCTATTTTAAAAAACAAAATTGGCAGTTTTCAAAATATATGTTATAACATTATATATGAAAATGCATGCCGAAGTACATGTCCGGGTAGGATTGCTTAAATAGAAAAGTGTTTAGCAGGGACCGAAAACAGTACACTGAAAGCTCAAAGTGAAAGGTGCTACTGCCATACTGAAGGCTTAATTCTTTGGATGTGCGGAATGAACATGATGTGGTGCTTGTAGAAGTGTCAGTCCTTCACGAACCTATCTGTGCACTCAGATTAGGCTTTGCTCCACATTTCATCTGTTCTCAGTGAATTTTCTGATTCTGGAGCAGAGGACCCCCATCTCCACACGGCACATAGTTAAAACTATAGAACTTGCTCCCACAGGAGACAGGGGTGGCCACTACTAGGAGGTACATGTTGCTCCCTTTCCACTGCCCATCTGGTGAATGGGAAACAGCGGTAGTTCAACACAGCTCCTGGCCTACCCTGTGGTGGGGGAAGACAGTTGGGGCAGGCACCATTTAGTGGTTCTGAGAGGAGGCAGGAGGCATCTGCAGGTGGTTTACACATGAGAGACGTGGATGTGAATCTCACTAAAAATAATTGATTATTTTATTTATTCATTCAGTTTATATTACCTCCCTGAGGATGCAGCCTGCAAAATGGCTGCGCAGTCCAACCTCGTAGCGGCAAAGGCCAAGGGTTACAGTATAAAAACACAAAACTAATTGACATAATAACAAACAAATCAATAACAGTTCAGGGATGCATTCAGACTAGGCAAAAATCATTAGGAAGGGTGCAGAAAAGAGGGGCCCAAGGAAAGACTGAAAATGCCTCGTTTTGTCCCGCAGTCTTGAGGTTTAGCACCTCTGATCTAAACTTGGTTGCGTTGAAACTAAAATCTATTTGTGGAATGTGTCTTTGCCAGTTTTCAGCACTTCCTCCTCCCTTCTGATGACACAACTCACTCCATTCAGAAGGGTCCCCTGTCCCTGAGGGGGCTTGTGGGAGGGGGAGGGGAAATTCACCTTTTGCTAACCTTACTCTGCTAAAGTTGGTCTGGATACAAACCACTGACTGGCTTTTATCATGCCGAGAAATTCCTTCCCAGCTCTCAACTATGGAAGAAGAAGAAGAAGAAGAAGAAGAAGAAGAAGAAGAGGAGGAGGAGGAGGAGGAGGAGGAGGAGGAGTTTGGATTTGATATCCCGCCTTTCACTCCCTTCAAGGAGTCTCAAAGCGGCTAACATTCCTTCTTTCCTTTCCTCCCCCACAACAAACACGCTGTGAGGGAGTGGGGCTGAGAGACTTCAAAGAAGTGTGACTGGCCCAAGGTCACCCAGCAGCTGCATGTGGAGGAGCGGAGACGCGAACCCGATTCACCAGATTACGAGACTACCGCTCTTAACCACTACACCACACTGGCTCCTAAAGTAAAATTTACTCACAAATTCTCCTTGGCAAAATCAGCTTCATCACCAACAAGTCCACAATGAAAGCCTACAACTAATTAGAGCCTGGTGTTGAATAGTCTTGATTGTGGAACATATGATAGCATCAAAATTACCCTTCTGCTTCACTCGGGTTGAGAGGTGGACTCTAATGAGTAGTAATATTTTTAAAAAATCCACTAATTACATATTTGCACAATAAAGAGAAACGGCATTGGAGCTTTGCCAGCTTTCTTGTTCTTTATTGCATGTTTTACAAAACTGTGTAATTATAACTGAGAATGTTTACTCAAGAGATAGGAAATGCTTCAAAGGATATTTGCAGATCTCTGGGCAATGTTCCCTCTCCCCCCTCCCCCCACTCAGAGATGTCTACTTAATATTGCACTTAGAGTTTAAAACTTTCAAATTGGAGTGTTAAGAGAGATGAGGATTGGAAGAGGAAAGATGGGGAATTGCACACCACTGCATCTTCCCAGACAAACAAGTTCAACTGTGATCATCAGTGTTGAAGCAATGATTCTTCAACATCAACTTTGTTGGACTGGTCATGTTGTGCGGATGCCTGATGATCGTCTTCCAAAGCAGCTACTCTATTCTGAACTTAGAAATGGAAAGTGTAACGCTGGTGGTCAACAAAAGAGGTTTAAAGACTGTCTCAAGACAAATCTTTAAAAATGTACTATAAACACCAACAATTGGGAAACACTTGCCTGTGAGCTCGAACTCAGGACTGTGATAATAATAATAATAATAATAATAATAATAATAATAATAATAATAATAATTTATTTATACCCCACCCTCCCTGGCCAAGACCGTGCTCAGGGCGGCTGACATCAGGTATAAAAAACTATTGATTAAAATACAACTTAAAAACAGGATTAAAGTACAACTTAAAATGCAGCCTCATTTCAGTGGAAGCCCAAATCAAAAACTGTTTGCGGGGAGAAAACGTCAAATCTTCACCAACACCAACTATCCAGACTGGTCCTACGTGGGCCAGAAAAAAGCCACGGAAGTCCCCAAATCAGGGTTCCATCACAGAAGGAAAAGGACAGAGGGGGAGGGGATCAGGCTGATTCCAAGCCAAAGGCCAGGCGGAACAACTCTGCCTTACGGGCCCTGTGGAAAGAAATCAGATCCCGCAGGGCCCTGGTCTCATGAGACAGAGCGTTCCACCAGGCCAGAGCCATTGTTGCAAAGGCCCTGTCCCTGGTTGAGGTGCTAAGAGGAAGGCACGCTTGGCAAATCCACACCATGATCAACTCCTGCCCAGAAATCAATGTCCCCACTGTGGAAGGATGTGTGGATCCAGAATTGGCCTCCACAGTCACTTTCAGACTCATTGTTAAAACCATGTTTATGGAAGACAGTCTTACTCGGTTACGAGTGATCGCCAAAGAAGAAGAAATAAGCTACCCAAAAGTGACTTGCACATCTTCCTTTTTAAAAAACTTCGAGTACAATGTCCAAAGAGGAAAGTTCCCATGTAGGCAATGCAAGTGTTTGAGCGCTACCTGCATCTTGTTCCTCTCTCCCATAATCCCTGAACATGGACTATGCTGAGTTAGGACTGGCATGAGTTGTAGCCCAAAATATCAGGAGGACCCCAGGGTGTGCAAAGCTGCTTTAGAGTGAGTCACTTCTGTTATTGCTTTACTTTCTGGATCGTAGCAAATCCAACACCAAGGGCAGAATCGCACCTTACAGAGAACATAGGCTTTCTTTGCTGCCCTTAAAACTTGACTGTAATGCTGAAAACAAAACTTCCTTTTCATGGGGAGCTTTTTGTAACAAAAACTCTTGTGAGCCTCCTTTCTGGCCTTCCTATCCCATAGCGGGGTAAAACTGCTGACAACCCCACTGTCTTTTCAGTCCAATGGTTCTTGGCCAGTATTCTTCTGACACTCTATTCACCCAGTAGCGTATGGGTAGAATGAGTTGAAATACATTGAGAAACACCAATTTCCCTGCTCCTATCTGCATGGAATTTGGCAGGATTCATAACCTCAGAAGCGGCAGCGCAAATTTCATCCATTTATGCCTGCCCCCCCCAAAAAAGTATTGGCAGTTTTCTTTAAAAAAACCACACTCAAAATTAAAAATTAAAACCCTGCATGCATCTCTCTGAAATTTGGTAGGGTCCATCCTTTCAGAAACCACTACTAAGTCTGCAAATTTTATACAAGTTTGTCAGCTTAGTGGAAGTGGGTGTCTCCTGCAGGAAAAGCAGAATCTGAACCAAATATTCTCTCCTATAAAAATCCACATAGTTGGGGGGGGGAGTTTTGTGACTTCTGATAGCCATAGACAAGCAGCCATTGCTATTTTTCTAGAAAAAGAGGTGCCGGAACTCACCATGAATGCCTCCCTTGTTCTCTTATAATGGCAATGGCGCCTGAGAGGTGCTGGAACTGAGTTCCAGATGAAAAAAAAGCCCTGCAAGCAGTAATTCTGAGTCAAGGGGTTGATTTAGACTGAAGTCCAGTACAGCAATGTGACAAAATGAAAAAATAAAGAGCACACGATAAGTAATGACTTGTTTCGGCAGTGTTTTTGGCTACCCAAGGCAACTGCTTCATTCCACCTCATGGGTGGGCTGACCCTACCCAGAGCTTAACATGAGATCAGGTGCTCCAGTTGATGAATTGACCCCTCAGTATACATAAGAGAAACATGTCTCTCATGAAGACTTGCTCCTTAGAACACATTTCTGGGGACTTTTCAGAGAAGCACTCTGCTTGTTACTATTGAAAGCACCAGTTTCTATCATGATTAAAATTTAAAAAGTGGTCAATTAACCAAATAAAACTTAATTAAGCTGCCAATAAAATATTAAAACTAGCATCCTGACAGGGATGGCATACATATGTAACTACATTAGAACAACTCCAAATTACTTTTCTGGCAAGCAGTTGTTTCATAATAACCTGGAAATTTCAGAAAGCAATTTTTTATTTCCTTCAAGATGATCTCAAGGATGGTTAAGCCAAAAACCTTTTGGCCTGAGGAAGCCAAATGGATGTAGCTTCCTGAGCCAAGTTTTCCAACACCAAAGGGAGTGAATAGTTAGTTCATTCCTCATACTGGTGTGGAGAACCCTTCCAGCCTTGTGGAAGTCGTTACCTTTAGACCATCCACTGCCTACATGGGACAACACAGGTATTGCTTCCTCTCACTTCTGTGCACTCAAATCTATGGGACCTTTGGGGCAGTTGAAGTATGACATATATATTTCTGGGAAAGAACCTTGCTTCAGCTGAACAACATTAATTTCTTGTTTGGTGACATATTCTTTACACCTATTTTCCTACCAGTGAAACACAAATTATGTTTAGCATGCCCTTAAGGACTCCCCCCTGTTTTCATTTAATAAATCATATTTTATAGATTTCCCCCCTGAATGGAATAAAATATAAAGGATCCCCCCCTTTTGTATTTGAAAAGATCTGCTGTGGGGATCTGGCTAAATATATGATAACATTTTGCACCTAAAACTTGAGATCCACATGCAGACACATGCACCTTATCTGTAACTGTAAAAACCAGAAGTATATCATGCGGAAAACAACATATTTCTCTAGTACTTGCAAATTGCAGCTGGAATTCCAGTGTGTCCCCCACCCTGTGCGATAGGCTTTCCACAGGTACTCACCATAAAGATGAAGGACATGCTTTCCATTTTCAGAAAAGTGCACTCTCTTTCATAAAACACAGCAATGCCTTCAAAGGATGCTATAGTAAATTATCAATGAATCATGTGCATTGTCCCATTGTAGTATTGGGATTCTACCCGTGATCTAATTATTCTTTAGAAACTCCACAATCTATAAACAGAGAACAGAGTTATGAATGGGGAGCCTCAGGGCACTGCATTTTTGAAACAGATTTCACTATATTATGACTGTTCTTAAATGAATGAATTGTGCCATTAGATGAGGTCTCTCCTCTACTGGCAATATTTAAGACTCCGAAAGAAGTCATAAATTGTCAGTCCCCCTAAAATGCTCTCATAATTATATTGTTTGGGGGCAATATATAAATTAGTAAAAAAAGGGGGGGACAGATCTTACTAGGCGAGTTTTATGATTGAGAATCCTTGCAGAAACATTGGAACAAGCCAAAGATGTTTCATTTGAATAGTTGTCTCATACGCTACTGTTGTCATATCAATGAAAGTGCATCCAGTGCAGACAGAAAGCACATTACTTCTCCCAAAGTATTCAAGGAGTGTTACAGGTGTGGACTGCCTCACCCCAATATGACACCTTCTGGACCAGGCTTGATTAGAGCATAGATCACTGTTGCAAAATCAGCCCACTCCCTCTAGGGGCACAACTGGTGTACCAGCCAAAGTTGGTAAAAAAGTACTTTTGGTCACTGATGGAGCTGAGCTTCCAAGAACACTCCCAAGCCACATATTAGAATCTTTTAGTGGGAATGCCACACTATGCAACATCAGCTGTAACCCACCTTCCAATGAATTTATTTAAACACAGGGAAGAGTTGCTTAAACAATGCTTATTAGTGCTAAGAGTTGCACTTCTTTCAGAATGAAGGGGGAAATAAACTGAATGGGGCCCATTTGGTCCCTTGTTCACTTTGTTCACTTTGCTCCTAGAGAAGCCAGAACAGGCTAATGGTTGGAATATTGGACTAGGCACTGGGATATGAAACTTGCTCAGTGTCTAACCAACCTCACAGCTTGTTGTGAGGATAAAGCGGAGGGAGGGAACCCCGTAGGGCTGCCATATTCTGAACAGCAAAAACCCGGATCCCCCCATCCCATATCTCTATTGCTCGCCCCCTCTCTGCCACTGACCCCTTCCTCACCAACCTGCTCGCCCCCTCCTTCTCTCCACTCTTTTGCCTTTGCTTTCTTTGGCCTCCTTCTCAGCTGATGCTGCCCAGCCCCAGGAAGGCTGTGCAAGACCTGCCGGCCGCTGGGAGCAATGTGGGGCCTAGCGCTGCCACAGGAAGGCTGTGCATGGCCTGCCAATTGCCAGGAGTGGCATGGGGCCTAGTGCGGTCTGGGAAGGCTGCCCAAGGTTGCCCAATGCAACCTTTCTGTTCTGGAGCACAGCACCTTCAGAGCATGTGCATGCCCCACAAAAACAAACAAACAAACCTGGTCAATCCATGAAAAATGCAAAAATCTGCCCAGATGGGCGTGGTGTCCCCCCCAAAGAGGACATGTCCAGGAAATCCCAGAGGTACGGCAACCCTAAACTTGATCTTCTTGAGGGATATATAGTAAATAAATGTAATATGTAAAGAAATGGGTGCATGGGAATGCCAGGGCCAGCTCATCCATAAGGGAGACTGAAGCAGTGGCCGCGGCTGCCATTTCCCCCCCAGTAGGAAGTATGCAATTACTGTGTCCCATGAAGATTTCTCCTTGTGCAATGGGACTTTCTACCCTCTGCACCCCTCATGTGTGCCCCACAGTTTTCCCAGCTTTATTCCAGAGGTTTAAAATCTATTTTAGAATAGATTTAGGGGGCCCAAAGGAGGAAGAGAGGAACATTTTCATTTTGCTTGAATGAGAGATTTAGCACAGCATTGGGTTTCACCCAAGGTCCTAGAATGGCATTGTGTCTTAGGAATGGATAACTCTGTCAATTACACCTACAGTGGTACCTCAGGTTACGAACTTAATTCGTTCTGGAGGTCTGTTCTTAACCTGAAACTGTTCTTAACCTGAGGTACCACTTTAGCTAATGGGGCCTCCTACTGCCACCACTGCACAATTTCCGTTCTCATCCTGAGGTAAAGTTCTTAACCTGAGGTACTATTTCTGGGTTAGCGGAGTCTGTAACCTGAAGCATCTGTAACCCGAGGTACCACTGTTTATCTTTCTTTCTTTTTCCCATTCTTGATTTCAGTTCACTCCATTTCCACGACAGCATTTCTGGGCACATTTCTCCTCACATCCACATTTATGTATGCAGTTTGCCTAATATACGGTAAATATTTTTTGGAAGCTATTCCTCAAAATATAATGAATTTTAGTATGTTATTTTCAGATGCATTTATGCATGCCTTCCCATAACACAGAATTTTAGATGCACCTTTTTCGGCTGGAGAATTGTATCACAATATTTGGAGAAGTGTGGATTTCTAAGGCTTTTTGGGTTTCAGTTCCCATTTTGTTTTGGGAATGCAAACTGGGCAGGTTTGCATTAAAATGCAAAGTGCAACTGGATTTCTCCCTCATCTCTATTGTGGGTCCAAGCTGCAGCTGCTGCCATAGGCAGTAACAAAAACAGCTTGCTAAATAAGGAAAGAGAGAACTAGAATTTGAGGAACAAAACAAATGTTATTAGTATTAATGCATTTAAAAAACCAAAAGTGATTTGCATAAATGAATATAAAAACAAATATGTTATTTAAAACCGTAAATAAAGTAATTAATGTTTTTTAAAACAATTTTGTCCACTCTTAATGAGTGCGAGAACTGTTGCAGTCTGAGCTGATTATAGTTTCTGGACATTTTTCAAAAGCAGCCCTATGTGAAACACATTGTAGTAATTTAATCTGGAGGTTACCAGAGTGTGAACGACTGTGGCTGCGTTCCTGTTTGGAAACTCAGCTGCCCTGTCAGCCAACTGAGCTCCAGGTCACAGCTGCAGCCTCAGCATCTAGTAGCACGGCCAAGTTCAGGAGAACTTCCACTGATCCTTAAGTGGAACTATGACACCATCTAGAAGAATCTGCACATATTTGAAAGGATTGAAGCTCAGAGGTAGAACATACCTATGCTTAGCATGGATATGTCTCAGGTTCAGTGCACAGATTGAAAGGATCTCAGGTGGTTGGCCAGACTTTGCCTGAGCTCTTGAAGAGTAAGCTCTAATTATTTAAGGTTCAAGATTAATGACTTTGTAGATTTTTTAAAAACTTCACTGAATTATGCTCAGAAAGCTGTGTGCCTTTGCAGCTTCTCACGTAATTATTTGATCATTATAGTCTTTATTATTAAAAAGATTCGTGAATTCCATACTCCTAGCCGAGCCCCAAAGAAATGAAGAAATGTTTTTTTAAATAAAAGGTACAAGATGGCTTGTAATAATGGAATGCACAATCTCATTTTCAGCATAATGCCAAAGACTTGGATAAGCATCTTCAGTGCAAGCTCAATCTCTGCTTTCTTTAAGGTTCCCTTTTAACATTTCCTCCGGCATGCTTGGCTCGCAAACTCACCCTGCAGAAATTGAAAAGGCATTTCAAAGCAATACCCTATCATAAATGTTGTACAACTGATATTGTCAGTGCAGGACAACTTCAGTATTCTATCCTTAGTTCTATGTATTCTGTGGGATGAAAAGGACCAAAGTGTGTGACTATGTATAATTGGAAGTAACCCATACAAACCTGCATGAATTTCAGTTTATAAGCAGACACAGGGAGGAAACTAAGATTTCCCTGCCAGATTTAAACCAATAATGCAGATTGCCATGAACAAGGGTTTTGCATTGTGCTACACTGTAAAATCTTGTGACCGACAACCCAGACATCACAGGTTTGTTCATCTAACCATGTATGTTTGCTGCTCACCTGGAGCTGAAAAACAGGAAGGCTGTCTAGTACTTGGCAGACCACAATAACTAAATGGAGGCCTTCCTTCGGTTTAATATAGAAGTTTTCAAGCTTTTTGAGTCCACGGCTCCCTTGACGAACTACGTTCAAGGCACCCCAGGGTGCCACAGAATGCTGGTTGAAAACCACTGGTTTAATATATCACAAGATGTACAAGTCTTGTCCTACAATGTCAGTCCAAAATCAGATCTACATCAAATTTCTTGTAAAGTATTGCATACCTTTTTTAAAAATTGGAACATAGCCATTATTGTGTTGGAAAGGATGCCAATGTATCAGATCCCTGCTGAAAGCAGCATAAAAGAAAAGGTGTCACATGCAAATATGTCACATTCAAGCCATTGCTGCAAAGGAGCTGGTGGGAGTGCACTCTAAGACTTGGAGCTAATAATAATAATAATAATAATAATAATAATAATAATAATAATAATAATTTATTGTTTATACCCTGCTCATCTAGCTGGGTTTCCCCAGCCACTCTGGGTGGCTCCCAAAAGAATATTAAAAACACAATAAAACATCAAACATTGAAAACTTCCCTAAACAGGGCTGCCTTCAGATGTCTTCTAAAAGTCAGATAATTGTTTATTTCCTTAACATCTGGTGGGTGGGTATTCCACAGGGTGGGTGCCACTACCGAGAAGGCCCTCTGCTTGGTTTCCTGTAACCTCACTTCTCGCAGCTAGGGAACCGCCAGAAGGCTCTCTGAGGTGGACCTCAGTGTCCGGACTGAACAATGGTGGTGGAGACGTTCCTTCAGGTATACTGGGCTTTATCTGTCCCATTCTTGATGTCATATGAGATGATCATGGCTTACTCAAAGCAGCCTCACAGGATGCCAGAGGTTCCCTGCCAATGATGTATCTAAATAAGAGAGTAGGACAGATGACATATTGGCATATATATTCTGAACTGGCCTGGTCATGTATACAAAATGGAAGATTTACAGACAAAAGGGGATATACACATTAAAAAAATAATTAAATAATATGAAAGATGGCAGGATCCCTAAGAGCTTGCTCTTTGGACACTAGGCTTGTTGGCAAACCAAATCTGCATTACAGTGATGTCTGCAAATGTGACATGAAGGCTGGCAACATTAAGCTTGCTGTACGGTAATCCCTTGCAGACAATTGCAGAATCTGGAGACAGGTCATGTATCCATAGCAGTGGCCGAATGACTGCTGGGAGGAGTGCAGAGAAAAGAAACACCATGGTGCACCTGTAGCAGCAATACCAGATGCCTTCATCTGCCCCATCTGCAATAAAACATGTCTTTTCCATATCAGTATATAAAGCCACAGCAGGCACTGTAACTCTCCAACAGTTTGACTGTACCCCCAAAGGCGCACTCTTCCGTGGACTCCTGAAACAGATGGATGCTAACAACAATATACTGGGGGAAGCAGCTTGGTTCGTAAACATTTACATTTCTCATCACAATGAAGTTTGACTATTTTTCTCAACCAAGCGTTTTTGGAAAGGAAATGATAAGATGATGACAAAGTGGATATGACAAAAGTTATTTCCAGTCCTTTGATCAAACATTCCTCCACCCAATTTCTTCAAGGACTCCATATGAACCCTATTAAAAACCAGCATTCTCTTGTTTGTACAAACCAGAAAACTTGGTTGCATTGCTTGACCTGTATTATCTCAACAGTTCTATAATGTAATATTTAGATATTTGACATTTTGAAGAAAAGACTGTGATGACTGTTATTATTTTCAAAATCTTCCTGTGCACATCTACTTAGAAGTAGTCCCATTAAATTAATTGTGATTTCCTTCTGAGACTGCACTGTCATGTTAAATAAAGCTGCTTCTATTATATTTCAGATATATTAGGAGTACTCTATAATCCAGCCAAAAGAGAACTTCATGATAATGAAAGTAGAACAAAAAGATAATTGATAACGGGGGACGGGGGGAACGCTATCTAATTTTCCATTTTAACACCTTGTCTTTCGAACATACTTCATTGAAAACATCTCTGTGTGGCATGATGTGAAGTGTATAATTAATTCAGCCTTAACGGTTTTGCTAAGATTTATTGTGTTGTTTTGCATGTGGGGTGTAGTGTTCCAATTTTGTATTTTGCACTGGGGACATAAATAATATAATATCTGTGTTTACTGGAGCAGTGATCAAAACATGAACATTAGATGCCATATCTAGGTTTGAGCAGAAGCCCCAATGCCCAATTTACCTAAAATCAAATCAGTCATCCATAAGACACTGCTTCAAGGAGAATGTTGATTATGACTGACAAGGGAACACAGTCCCCAAGACAGTATATCAAAACAAGAAAGGTGCTAGGTGCAATCTAATTCATTATTTGAATGGAAATGGAGCAACAAGTAGGTGGACTGATTGAAATCTTTTAATAGGTTTTCCTGTGAAGATATTATTGCCCTCTCTACCACTGATGGTTTTGGTGGCCTTATGATAGCATACAGTTATTAATGTCTGCAGGTGATTAAAAGTCAACCGCAAGGAGAGAGATATTTCTTTAATAGTCATTGTTGTTTGTGAAAATGATAGTGTGTGGATTACTTGAAGGGTTTCTTGGGCAAGCAAGCAGCATGACCAGGTGCACTGGCTGTGAGTAAAATAAGGAATACTTCAGGAATGGGAAACCTGTGGCCCTCCAGATATTGTTAAGCTCAGTGAGCATGGCTGGTGGCAATGGATTATGGGAGTTTGAGTCCAGCAATATCTGGAGGGCCACAGGTTCCTCATCCATGGTATTCTGCAAATGGAACTGTGAAAAGGTGTCTGGAATTCCATATTCTTTAGAATGGAAAGTTCTAAAATGTGGGGAACAGGATCCTTTAGGGTCAGAGCCATAGCTTAGTGGGAGAGCACATGCTTTGAATGGTGGCAGCTCTGGGTTCAAACCCTGGCATATCCAAAGAAGTGGATAAGGTGAAAGGTAAAGGACCCCTGGACAGTTAAGTCAAGTCAAAGGCAACTGTGGGGTGTGGTGCTCATCTTGCTTCAGGCCAAGGGAGCCAACGTTTGTCTGCAGACAGCTTTCCGGGTCATGTGGCCAGCATGACTAAACTGCTTCGGGCACAGCGGGACACTGTGATGAGTGCCAGAGCGCATGGAAATGCTGTTTACCTTCCCGCCGCAGTGATACCTATTTATTTACTTGCACTGGTGTGCTTTCAAACTGCTAGGTTGGCAGAAGCTGGGACAGAGCAAAGGGGAAAGGAGTGGATAACAGGTTATGTAAAGACCTTTTGCCTGAGATCCTAGATGGACACAAAGTCTGACCAGATATAAGGCAGCTTTCCTGTCTTCTTGCTAGCAAAACATCCAAAATATGGACAGTCAGGAGCCAGGGAAAGCCACATATTTAAAGAAGATATATGTGTGAACTGCTCATAAATACACACTCTTTGTGAAGGCAGATCTACACATTCTCATGAACAGAAGGTAGGTTTTGGAACATTGTGCCCAAATGAAGCACTTTTCACTGGAACATGGTCAAGAAACAGGCAGGGCTGATAGTAGAACAATCAGGGGTGCCAACTTGAATAAAATATTGTGGGGGGCAGGTAACCTCTGCCCCACATAATTGATCACATGACACACACTATTTGAATCCCCCCGGCTCACTCTAATATTTTAGGGGGGGCACTAAAGGGACCTCTGCCCATAGAAGTTGGCTCCTGTTAGATCCATGCAAATATCTGGACAGAGCCAATAGGGACTGGTTTCCCAACCTTCCCTACGCCCCAGATGTCAACAGTCGCAGTAACTATTACTATGATTCTTATTATTTATAAAATTTCTACACTACCCTTCATCCGTAGATCTCAGAACGGTTCACAACATAAAACCAAGATGACAACAAGACAAGTTATGCAAATGTTTGGGGCAATAGCCCTACATCTCAGACATTAACAGTTGCAGAGAGCAAAACGGGGGGCACAACCAAGTAATATGTCAAGTGGTATGCCCTGCCTCTTTGTTTTCAGGTGCTTAGGCTAGAGTAGTCAGCCTGTCTCTACAGTGTTGAAGCACTGCCGAGAAGGTGAAACGAAACTTGATGGGGAACCAGTTGTGTGGTATTATGGGGCCTGCCTCTCCCATCTCTGCACAAGGTTGAGCTTGGACTGGGATGGATAACGAAAACCCCATGGCATTAATTACTGGAGTTAGGTCAGTGTCACAACTGCAACCTCTTCAACCTCTCTCATGGTAGGCCTTTTTTTGTCACACACTAATATACAAACTGTGCACATTGTTCTAGCTTTCTGCACTACTCTGCAAGATGTTTGTCTGATCTCATATGTTTATATCAGGTCTTCTAAATATGGAGCTGGCTGGGCATTTCTGGATGATTAACTAATTAGGTGGTACTTTCAAAGGATTCTTTGAAGGAAATGCATTATCAGAATCTAATTTTGTGATCTAATTTATAAACACTACAATTAACCCTGGGCAAATCTCACTTTTCCTTTGCCACCCCACTCAATTCTTTTGATCAGGAGATCTTTTTTAGGTTCTATAATTGCATACAGATACACACACACAGAGAGAGAGAGAGAGAGAGAGTGCTGAATGGGTATAGACAGTGCTTTTTTCTAAAAAAAATATGTTTAGGGGTACTCTCATTTTGACTCAAGAAATCACCATTTTATAGTTCAAATAGGGAAAAACAAATACAGTAAATGGGCAAAAGTACAAAGATTCACAAAATGTTTAGGGGTATGAGTATCCCTGCGTACCCCCAGGAAAAAAACCACAGGATATAGAAACACACACACATACTTTAACTAGAAATATTTTGAGTTGTTTATACTGCGCCTTCATGTTGCAAACATTGCTACAATTCCTCTCACCCCCAGTGTGAAATTTAATCAATACACTAGCAGGGTTTTAGTTTTTATTGCAGTCAAATGGAACTATTTTGACTAGATACCATTCCCTTAAGGCTATTTTCAATAATATCCTAACTTCAGTGGGAGAAACTTAAATAAGACTACAGTTAAGAGAATGATGGGGAAAAAACCTCAGAGAAATATATACCATTGTGCTTAGAGGTCAACCTGGCAGCATTCTGTTCCCACAACAACATGAGGTAATAAAGGAAACAAATGGGTCTATAGTTAGTTCTGTACAGCAAGTATAGCTCTATGGAGCCTAGTGACCACATTTGGTCAATTGAGATCTTTTGCTTATGCACACAGTTCCTGGGCTGAATCAAGACTAAAATGCTAACAAAATATCTGACAGGGATTCATCAATTTTAAGAGTCAGAAAAACTCTGGAATACCAGAAGAATTATTGATACTGTTAGGTATAATTGTTTAATTGACACAGAAATTGAAAAACCACCTAAATGTGTATTAATGTATTGCTAATGTTGGGGAAATTCCATTGCAGTATTCTAAGGGACTCTGAACTTTAACTGAATTAATAATTAACTATTGTTGTTTCCTGCTAGCTAACACATGAGTGTTTAACTTTAGATCATATGAGAGGTATTGAATTGCAAATTCGCCGTTTTGGAAGAGTGGTGCCTGGAGTTCTTTGTTCCCAGGTTCTGTGAGATTAAGGATGTAAATGAAGCTCTCCAGATAAACAGCCTCAAGCAGGATGCAGGCTGTGGGGGAAAAACAGACCTCTGCTTCTAGGTCTGTTGGGAGATTTTCATATTTTGTAATATGCTGAGTTTATGCCGTGCACTGGCATATATCTTATGGAACTGTTTGGATGTATCATTAGATGTTTTTGTTTAGTTCTGAAGAAAGTTCTACCAGTAAAGTTTTGAACAACTTATGGGCCTTGATAAAAGAAGTCAGTTTTTTATGAACCAAGTCACTTCAAACTTTGTAATGTCAATATCTGCAATAGATATAACCGTAACATTTGTTCCAGAAAATATAAAACTCAGGCATACCAAAAGAAAAAAGTACTTTAGTGCAGATGTGTTAGCTGTAGATAGATAGATGATAGATAGATAGTAAGTACTTATAGCCCATCTGTCACCAAATGCACCCAGGACAGGTTACCAAAATACCATAATTCAAATGAGAACAATGTACATTAAAACATTAAAAAAATAAAGTGTGATCATATAAAGGCATATTAGGCTGCCATCTTGCCTAAGCTAATCAGTTCTGGCTCTGGCATTGGCCTAGATACATCATCTGGGTGCATCACCTTTGGGATAGGAACACAGGAACATAGAAATATGCTTTATACAGACTATTGGTTTATCTAGCTCAGTGTCATATATAGTGACTGACAGCATCTCTCCAGGGTTCTAGATTGGGGCCTCTTCGAGTCCTCCTTGGAGATGCTGGAAATTGAAGCTGAGACCTTCTGCATGCAAAGCTGATGACAGAGCACTGAGCTATGGTGCCTCTTCCATGATGGAAGAAAAGCAGGATATCAATGTAAGGAAATTAAATGAAAATTAATAACAATTGTAACCACATGAGGGTGAACAGCCAAATAGGACTGATTCTACTGAATAACTGGAAATCCAGAAACCAAAGAGAGTTTGGACAATAATTTGCACTTTATGTAGCAATCACATTCTATTTCATTAATCACGACTAATTGGGTCAAGCAATATCATTCCTCATCACATATAGAATGAAACCTAACAGTGTTCAGCCGAACTCTGCCTGTTAATTTCAGATGACAGTCTCTGAAGTGATGACCCAAGCAGGTACTTTCATTAATGAGACTCTTGTATATGTAAAATTGAGGCTTCAATAGTGTTTTCCAGCCAGGAGTGATGAACTAATTAACTTCCAACATGCTGAACTCCGGTTTCTGGTTTATCTGAGTAGAAATAATTTAAATTATGGGGGGGGGGGTTAAAGTAGCTTTAATACCTTTTCAAAATTGATTTTGTTCTCCCTCCCCCATGAAACCAGTAGTAGTTTTAGCTACTACAATCTTCATGAAACTCTAAGTATTCACATTACCTCTGTTGTTCACCATGGCCTGGTTCTGGTTCCCACATTAGTGGTTGGCAGAGCAGAGCAGCAGCACTTATCAGACCTCCCATGGCTGGTGTTGCCTCAGCTTACTGGGAGGGGCAAAGGTCAGCGTGGTGGAAATGCAGCAGCAGGAGCTTCAAATTGTCTCCACTGGTGGGTTGCTCCACACCACCTTCAGCAACCTCCTGACCCTTTCCCTCCAGCCATGCCAGTGGTAGGGAGTCAATGAGAAGACACTGTCTGATCTGTCCACGAGGCACCATCTAAGAGGTTGATGGAGAGCCTTTCTCCAATGACTATTCCTCTGCATGTCTAATCAGAAGTAAACCCCACTGAGTTCAGTGAGACTTATTCCAGATAAGTGGGCATCACATTGCAGCATATATGATGTATGACCATGATATGTGAAGGACTGCTCCACCCCTTTAATACCCTCATCCATTATGGTTAAAGGAACTTGAGGAAGTCCTTCTGCACTACACTCTGAGGAATGGTTGGCTACAGCAGTGTTCCCCAACCTTGGGCTTCCAGCTGTTTTTGGACTACAATTCCCATCATCCTTAACCACTGGTCTTGCTAGCGAGGGATGATGGAAGTTGTAGTCCAAAAACAGCTGGAGGCCCAAGGTTGGGGAACACTGGGCTACAGGGCCTTTTTTGTCATGGCACCTGGAATGTGAAATCCCCTCTCCTGAGAGGTTCATTGCTTCCTTCTTCAGTGGCATACCATCAGGCTTTGCCTGTAGGCTTTGAAATTCAGCTGTTGTTTGAGCAATGTTTTTTATTTTATTTATTTATATTTATATGCTGCTTACTTGGTGACAACAGACTCTAAGCAGTTTACATTGAACCATCTGAAATATCCATGAAAAGCAAATCTTGGAAACTAGTTGAAGCAACATTTTATCAAAATATAAATAAAACCAGCCGTTCTAAAAGAATTATATGTAACAACACGTTAAAAATTTCAAGTTAAAATTACCTGTCTGGGCAGGCTTGCTGAAATGAAAAAGCTTTTAGCAGGTGCCAAAAACAGTACAGGAAGGTACCTGACTCATGTTAATGGAGCGGATTTCTGGAGAGTGCAGACTGCTATACAGAAGCATAGATTCCTTGCAAGCGGGGGACAAACATTAGGTGGAAATTGCAAAAGGTAGCAGTTTGGTTCTCTAATTCTCCTTTGGTTTAAATCCACTGTCATTTTTAAAACTATATTAGCAATCTGCTTGCTGTGTTTTTGTTGTTAACCATAATTATATTATTAATGGGATCTGTCTTGCGTACCCCAGATTGGAGATGGAGAGGTAGGTTATGAATCTCTTAACCTTTGTCCAGAGTTGACAGGTGTGTGTGTGTGCGTGTGTGTAGTAACACTAAGGGGTTTCAAAGTGTCCCCCCCCCCACATTCCAATCAGATTTCCAAATTATTGCAGAATGTAAATCCCAGATAATATTTGTGTCTGTGGTATCAGATGAAGTGTGCTTGATAACACCTAAAGCCAGAGCCGGTAAACATTTATTCAGATGAGACAGAATTTGTTTGTACTGTAAACATTTGCTTCTGCATAGTGAGTACACAGTGCAGTTTCTGTTCCTTTGATAAGCTTTGGTTTTTATTTCAGTTACAAACAGGAAAAGCTATATTTTAAAGCAGAGATATTATGAAAATATTGTAAACAGTCCAGAAAAAATCATAAGCCAACTGAAAATTATTATGAACATTTGGGGGGGGGGGTTCTAACCCCATTAAAAAAAAAACTGCAAGAAAACTGTTCTTGGTTAGAAACTGTCCCTGAAAAATATTATATGGTTTGTGTCAACCATCTGACACCTTCTTTGCCTATGCAAAAACAATGTGGTGTTTTACTACTCTCAATCAATTAACAGTGGTTAGGGTATTAAGCATACTGCAACCAGTGCATTTCAGGGACATTTTATGTTTGTTTTTTTCTGTTTCCCAAATGAAAACAGTTTGTGGTAACTGGTTGAAATTTGGGGATGTTGCACAGATGAAAGTTGTCACAATGTCCTAGAAACACTGCACTGTACATCTACTTACATGCAACTTGCATAATGAAAAGTGCACCTGGAGTAAGTGGTTTATCCTGGAATTCTGCACGAAGGTTAATACAAACAAACAAATCAATCAAAGAACTTGTCGAACGCCACCCAGTAGTTTCTGAGTGAACAGAGATCTGAAAATCAACAACCCTTCCAAGCACAGTTCCGCATCTTTAGCAAATAGATTCCATTAGCAGCGTCACATTATGAAAACAATGGAGTTTCAAAAGAGCTCAGTCTCTTAGCTTTTGATGTTCATTATTTGGAATAAAGGTAATGGCATGTACCTAATACAGTGGTACCTCAGGTTAAGAACTTAATTCGTTTCAGAGGTCCGTTCTTAACCTGAAACTGTTCTTAACCTGAAGCACCACTTTAGCTAATGGGGCTTCCTGCTGCCGCTGCGCCGCTGGAGCATGATTTCTGTTCTCATCCTGAAGCAAAGTTCTTAACCCAAGGTACTATTTCTGGGTTAGCGGAGTCTGTAACCTGAAGCATCTGTAACCTGAAGAGTATGCAACCCGAGGTACCACTGTATCTGAAATGACTATCTCTAAGCTTGATGTCTAGATAGCATTGCCCTTTCCCTAAAGGGGCAGGTCTTTTCCAAATGAGATCTGAATGAATGAGACATTCCACAGGTTCAACTTCTTCCTTTGCAGAGTTATAGGGAACAGTAAAGACTGCATCTTCAAGCAAAAAAACACCTGCGTCCTTTTGGCATCTAGTTATCCTATTTGTACCGAAGGTAATTCATCATATGGCTTCAATCTTCCCTGAGAATTGCCCTGGGACATGCAAAAGTTTGCATGCAATCACCATAAGGAGTTGACTGATGAAGTGTATTATTTATTAATTTTGCCTCCAGTCATATTTTGCTAAAGATATCAGCATCAGAAGAAATTTAAAGTCTATTGCTGCTTGCTGATATCTGTAGGCACTGACTCACATCAGGATTAGAAAGGTTTTCTAGCCAGTGGAACAATTATCACTGAAAGCTGATGTCATAGGCAAGAACTTTCTGCTAATGGTAGGAGCCAGAGAATATGATTGAAAATAAACGACACACGCAAAATTGTGAGCTGTTTTTGAAATATTGGCTCCATTGTTCTGTAATGGAACCATAAACATGTGAATCAGTGGTGGAAATTTATGTTGTTGACATGCTGTGTATGAAATGTAGTAAAGTTAAGGAGTATGATCACATTCTTTATAAATTAAAATAAAAGGTTCCTGTGGTTATAATTCTAAGCAATTAATAGGTTGTGGGTTCAACTGCTGCTTACTTCGTGAGGGCAAGGCAATGTTGAAGATGGACAGAGGACTGGATCAAATGGACTAAGAACAATTCCATATTTAGCTGTAAAGTTGCTTGGGTACATAAGGCAGGTTGGGAAGTAAACCTATGCCTACTCATAAAAGAGCCAAGGCATTGTTAAGAATAACTTTAATTGACACTGCAATAGAAAATGTGTGTGTATGAATATTGCTGAAAAGATTTAACATTGGGAAATTCCACTGGAGTGCACCAAGAGCTCCTTGATGGCTTGATAATTAACTATTATTGTTCTCCAGTAGTGAGGAGTTTAACTTTAGATCACACAGGAGAGCTACTGAATTGCAAATCTGCCATCTTGGAAGGGTTGTGGCTGAAGCCTTTCCCCCCAGGCTCTGTGGGAGCAAGATGTCTCTAGGCGCTTAACAGCCTTGGGGGCTGGAATGCAGGCTAATGCAGCCTGCAAGAGAGAGAGTTATGTTTGTCAGCTCTGATGTTATTTTATTTCTAAGAAGATGCTAAGCCTATGCTTGGATAAGCATATCTCCTATGGAATTATTTGGATGTGTCATTGATGTTCTTCTTCTGCTTTGAAGAATGTTCTGCAAAGTTTCCGAATAATATCTAATGGGTCCAAAATGATCCCGTTTTCATGCATCCAGTTGCTTCAATATTTATGGTTGAAATCAGTCAAGAGACAATGTGCTCTGCAAGTATGCACAGTTGTAACTTAAACTTTCTATTTGAGTCCTTCCTATTGTGTGTTCATGAGAGGAAAGAGGTTTGAGAATTATGTATATGAAAGCTATGAATGGTGATTCTGACTAACAGCCTTTGATAAGCCTTTGCAAGATTTGCAGCAGAGCTACAAGGCTCCTAACCTGTGAAATCCACACAAAAAGGTTTATGAGAAACACAATAGAAAAATGTTACTGATGAAATACTTCAAGGGTGTCGCTGCTTGTGGAGTGTCTTGCTTGTCTCGTATCCATTTTCTGGCTTCGATGACATGAAAATGGTGTTCTTTCCCTACCTAGGCCCCTACTGAGCAAATGTCAGAAACTCCCTGCTGGGGTAAATGATAGATACAAATCATCTGCCCACTGAACCTTCAGAAACTTTAGCCCTTCATTCCTGTAATGTCTCAGGGAAACTAAGATGTCACTCGAGTCCAACAAAAGGGATATTGGGTTATCAGTGTTAGAACCCAGCTGCTGTGTTTTATGGCTGTGGAACAACAACAGCCATTTTAAAATCCAATTATCCGGATTCCTGCTGCCTTTGTCCCTGCTATGCTTTTCTACAAAAATCACTGGAAATTGAGATCCCCTTTGTTATACCTGCTGGCGTGTTGCTCAAGCTCAGATTCCTCTTGCATGCACACTGGGATAAGGGGTCTTAGCAAGGGACTTCCTACATACCTCAAGGCCTAGCGAAACAGAAATAAAGGATTTAGAGAGTGCCCAAAATTAGAAGAAAGGCTGGGCTCTGCATGCAGATATAACTTCTCACCAACAAGATTATGGCAGAGCAAGACTGTGTAGCTGCGTTGTCTTCAATAAGATGAAATGTTTATCTCTGCTGTGGATTTTGAGAGGGAGGGGATGCTGGGGAGAGCGGCTAGCTGTTCTGACTGCTTATATACTGGTCACCACCATTCCTCTCCTCCTATTGTCTCTCTTTTACCTGTGACATCTCTGCAGCTTTGTAATATGTTAGATATTGTATCCCCCCTGTTCTTTTCACAGTCAATTTGCCCCCTCTCTTTTTTCGAGTGGCTTTTCCAGCCTCCAGAGCAGATTTTAGGGAGGTACAGAGGGCTTCAGGGTGCAGTGCCATAGCTCAGTGGCAGAACATCTGTTTTGCATGCAGAAGGTGCTAGGTTCAATCCCAAGCATCTCCAGGTAGGGTTGGGAAGAACTCCATGTAAAACCCCATGGCTATGTTTAGAATGATACCGCATAGAGAAATGTTCCCTGATACCAAGATGAGGGATTCCTTTGGAATGCGGATAGAGTTAACTGATAAAAATAATGATCTGTTGTGAGCTTGACGGAAGTGTACAATAGATGAGCTTTCCTGCTTTGGCTCATCTTCCTTTTTCTTTTTCTTTTCTTTCATCTTTCCCATAGTTGCTTATGTTCTGTGTCAAGTACTTTGATATTTTTTGTAGTTTTTGTAGTTGTTTTCCCCCATTACTATTAAGGAATTTTCCTTTGTAATGTTGGTTGTATATATTTATATGTACCTGTTAAAAGCAAAATAAAAGTTATTAAAAAACAACAACAACCCAGAGAGCTCCTGCCAGTCAGTGTAGTAGGCAACACTGAGCTAGACAGAGCTTTGGGTCTGACTCAAAAATCATCTCCTCTCTTCTGCTGGCAGGAGTGTTCAACAAATAAGAGTTCCATTCATGGTAACTTTTGATTAACCCAACGTTTGTAGAGCATGGTGGTTCTACGCGGTGAAAATGGTTGAAGATGTGGGTTCCTTAAACTCCCCTCCCATCACCATCTTCTCTTGTCACATGTAAGAGGCAGAAGCATTTCATTTTTGAGTGTGCAGGTTTTATTTTTTTAAGTGACTTGCAGACAACAGGATGAAAGTGTAATACGTACATATTGCTTATGAACATCTGGTGACACTTCTTGAAATGAAGAATTTTGCCTCATGTACTCCTAAGGGGTTACTCTGTCCTCTGTAAAACTTTTGTTTTACAGGACCTGTAAAGTTCTTTCCGACAAACAGAGATGAAAGTGAAATACCTTAAAAGATGTCCAATTCCCATAAGCCGTGTATCAGTTTGTGGCTGAAAATGCAAAGAGGTAGACGATCAGCACGTTCCCATTCCATGACGAACACATAAGCAGTGTAGGCAATTCAAAACTATTGCAAGTGAAAGACTCACAAAATCATGAAGTTCAAACACACAAGCCAAGAGCGATATAGGAACCAAAGAGCCAGTAGAAAGAGCATATAATTATATGCTTTAAAATAACAATGACTTAATAATAATATTTTAATTAATGACTCCATTACTTAGGACCTTTTCCTTCCTTTCAAGCTCCTAACAATAGCAATTCCACTGCAGACATCCTACTACATTCCTGGTGCAAGTCATAGCAGGAATGAGGAGAGAAATTTGGTTTGGTCCTTCTTGAATAACACACAAACCAAAGCGCAGCTACCCTTCAAATTCACATTGCTGTCCTGGCTCCTGCTTTCAGACTTGGTATTTGAAACCTCACCAGGGTTGTTAGGTTTAAAAGCTTTATTCAGGAATTTGGTGGAGTGTCCCAATATAGGACTACAGGATGCAAGTTCATGACTGGACGTAAGACATTGTTCCAACAATTGACACATGCCCTGTGCTTTCCTTTTGAAGAGTGTGGTGGGCTCAGGACTTGGCAAGCAAGCAGGCACACCTCTGTGAAGGCTGAGCAAACAAAGTATGGGGAGTAGGAGCCACCTGAACTGCCTCAACTGGCAGTGACATGGCTCTTGGGAAATCTGATGTCATGGAGGCAGACCATTCGCCTGACAACTCACTCAGCCCTTCCGCTGGATGCAGATCTCCATCTCCGAAGTGGCTGTGATCCTCCTCAGCATCAGCATATTCTCAGAGTTCCTGGTCCCTATTCCCTAGGCCGCTAGGACAATGCCCTGAGTTGCACCTCTCCCATTTCTCCTCATTTGCCTCATCCTCTCCACAGCATCTCCATGAAGCTCATGACAATTACTCTGAATTTAGCAATGCACATCTCCAATGAAAGAATGTGTACAAAAAAAGCATATCTATTGGGGGGGGGAATGCATAACATGCACATATCACTGAAAATAACATAAAAATACACAGTATTAGGGCAAATTGCTTACCAAAAAATGTGCATTTAAAATGGGTTTAGTCAGTGTGTATCTACTAGGGACCACTTTGGGGGAAAGTATGAAAGTTCTAACCTCATACACTTGCACTGACCAAATATGAAACTCATTTCAGGACTGTTTCTTTGAGTGTGTCTTGGAAATATGAAAGCAAAAAATAACCTACCAGAAATTTTGTAAATAACTTTTAACCCAAAGATTATATAGTCTTGGGGGGTTGTCAAGAAACAATACAATTTTGAGCCTCAGCTCACAGCCTATGTGGCACATCAGTTAGACAACAGGTGGACTATTGGGCTTACGTCTCTACCTATTAGTGATATCACCAGAATTCATAATGATCTGGTTTGTACAATGGTTCCTGGCTCGATCCATTAAGCCAAGAAGGATTGGGAGTTTCATTTCCTGATACAGTGGTACCTCAGGTTACAGACACTTCATGTTACAGACGCTTCAGGTTACAGATTCCGCTAACCCAGAAATAGTACCTTGGGTTAAGAACCTTGCTTCAGGATGAGAACAGAAATTGCACGGCGGCAGCACGGTGGCAGCCGGAGGCCTATTAGCTAAAGTGGTGCTTCAGGTTAAGAACAGTTTCAGGTTAAGAATGGACTTCTGGAACAAATTAAGTTCTTAACCCAAGGTACCACTGTACCCTCAGAATTACATTGGGATCAGGCATATATGAATTGCAAGATCTGAATCTACCCTGAAATAAGCCCATGTGGAATCAGGTGGGAAGAAGTTCACTCAGCACCATCTTAGCCCCGGATGGTGTTTGAACCTTGGTCAAATTGCAGTGGAAGATTGGGTGGCTTTCAGCACATAATCGTATCTCTGATAGTTCTTCACAATAATGGAATTTAACTCCCAAGGTGATCATTCAGAAATATGGATAGTTGAGCCACAATTCAGTTCATGTTTATTCATGCATATGTCCCATTGAAGGCCGTCTCACTGACCTTTGTATCACTATTGGCAGGACTGCACTCCAGGGGTGTGGAACACTTTGTCTATTAACAGTGCTATAGAAATGATTAATTGTGGCAGAAATGGCAATAGCCAGGACCAAACTGCTGCAGGAAAATAGTCTGTTTTCCAGGTAAGTGATCTTGATTAGCATGGCTATAAGAAAAGGTGGTGTGCCTCATTCAATCAACTACTTATTTAATGGTTGCAATCTTTATCATCCTTTATGATTTTTTACAACTACAGGTGCTTAAAGGAACATTGGTCATGTAGCTAACAGGAGTCATTCAGCAGAATTGCATTTAATAGCTTAGTTTCCTTGGCCTGAGGAGCCTCACTGAAAACAAAAAATGGTGATCTAGCAAAAATGGCTATTACAGTGGTACCTTGGTTTTCAAGCGTATTGAAAGTCGAACATTTCGGTTTTCGAAATCTGAAAACCTGGAAGTAAATGCTTCCATTTTCGAACGTGCCTTGGAAGTCAAACGGCTTCCGCTGCGTGTTTTTCCGTTTTCTCCATTGACTTTGCCACCTTTGCGTCTCAGAATGTTTTGGAAGTCGAATGGTCTTCCGGAATGGATGACGTTCGACAATCGAGATACCACTGTATTAATATTTTTATTAGTAGTAGTAGTAGTCCCATGGACTGCAAGAAAATCAAACCTATCCATTCTTAAGGAAATCAGCCCTGAGTGCTCACTGGAAGGACAGGTCGTGAAGCTGAGACTCCAATACTTTGGCCACCTCATGAGAAGAGAAGACTCCCTGGAAAAGACCCTGATGTTGGGAAAGATTGAGGGCACAAGGAGAAGGGGACGGCAGAGGACGAGATGGTTGGACAGTGTTCTCGTAGCTACCAGCATGAGTTTGACCAAACTGTGGGAGGCAGTGGAAGACAGAAATGCCTGGTGTGCTCTGATCCATGGGGTCACAAAGAGTCGGACACGACTAAACAACAGTAGTAGTAGTAGTAGTATATCACCCTGCACCCATAGATCTCAGGACAACTCATGACCCAAAGCTATGTTCTACCTACACTGTTGGAGGCAGTATGACTCCTGGACTCATGTCCTTCTTGGGGGCATCTGGTTGGCCACTGTGAGAAGAGGATGCTGGATAGGATGGTCCATTGGCTTCTCTTAGGTTATTAAGATGGTCTCTATGTACATGTAGTTGGTGTACAGTGATTGCTGTTGAGCAGAACTGGCCCCCTTTCAAATGTTACCATGCCTTCCTCAACCTGGTCCCCTCCAGTTGTTTTGGACAGCAACCCTATCAGGCCTTGTCAGGATGAGGCAGAAGGAAGTTGTAGTCCAAATGAACCGGAGAACACCAGGTGATACCCTTTTCTCATTTCCCTAGGCTTTTTAGATCATTTTGAATGTTAACATTTATCTGCTCTGTTTTGAAGTTGTGTTATTGGTTTGTGTGGTTTGTATTGCTTTTATTCCAAGCCGCTCTGGGAGCCCTTACGAGATAAAGAGCAGTGTCTAAAAAATAAAGATAAATAAGCCATGGCATTTCTCAAAGTGGGGGAAAGACTTCTTAAATGTCTGGGACAGATGAGCTGTTAACTAAAAGGGAACCAGTGAGATGTGAAACCCTGTGGACAAACTATTTCAAATTCCATTTCCTGAATCCCAACAGTGGATTTCAAAGGAAATCTGACTTATCTGTTTGAATTTTGGCCAGTCCCATTGGCCATTCCGTTGCTTCTGCCTGCCAGTTCACAGTCCTGAATGCATATGTATGTTTGGCTCACTCTTTCTCTTATGGCAATACAGCATGAGGTAGCCTTGACATGACAGGATCACTTGTTTTTCTTGTGGACATGAAAATAGTTGGCCAAAATGATTACAATATTACCCAACTGTGGCACACACACACACACACACACACACACACACACACACACACATGGGGGTGGGGAGAGATGGCATTCATGTAAAGAGGACTCTCTTACACTGCAATATGATACACAACAACCTAGGAATAAGTCCCACTGAAGTTGTTGGGCCTTACTTCTTACAAGATTACACTCTTAAGCATATATGAAATGTTTTTGAATGGTCACCAATAGCAATGGACAAATCTGTCAACTTAGGTTTCTCATTTTTCCATTCTTGAGTCGAGTACTTCACCTATCTGTATCAGTTTTCTCCTTTCTTTTCGCTTACAAGGTCCACATGAAAATTCACCAGCATCTCAGTGCAGATTTCTCATAATATCCACACTTTTACCTGCATTTTTGTTGAGAGATGCACATTTCTGAAACAATTTCCAGTAATGCATTGAAATATTTTCATTCATAGATGCATTTTATGTCCACATTTCCATAATAGGTGCATTTTTCGGTTGGAGAACGCCATTCGAAAATTCGGAGAAGTATGAATTTTGAAGGACAGCACTTCAGATTTCATATTGTTTCAGAAAATGCACCTGAGGTGCAAACCAAAATCTTAAAATGGAAATTAAACCATTGCGTTGTATTGCTGTATTGTTATACTGTTGTGTAGGTAGGGAAGTCAATGGCACCATAAGGATTTATTTGGAATGGGGGCACTCTTGAGCCTAAGGCTTGGGGATACTTGAGACCACCATTAGGACCTGGTGTAGACACCTTGCTGAATGTTGGACAGCAGGACCCAGGTGCACGTATTGGGTTCACATACCTAAAGCTCACTTAGCAAGAAAGAAGAATCTTCTCCCAATCATTGGCTGGGAGCATTTAATCTGGTAGCTTTCAAGGCCAGGGGTGTGGAAGAATGCTTCCTTCATACACATAGATTTAATTCCACCTACCCCAATTATTGGGGACTCGGGTGGCACTGTGGGTTAAACCACAGAGCCTAGGACTTGCCAATCATAAGGTCAGTGGTTCAAATCCCTGCAACTGGGTGAGCTCCCATTGCTTGGCCCCTGCTCCTGTCAACCTAGCAGTTTGAAAGCACATCAAAGTGCAAGTAGATAAATAGGTACTGCTCCGGCGGGAAGGTAAATGGCGTTTCCCTGCGCTGTTCTGGTTTGCCAGAAGCGGCTTAGTCATGCTGGCCACATGACCTGGAAGCTGTACGCCGGCTCCCTTGGCCAATAAAGCAAGATGAGTGCCCCAACCCCAGAGTTGGCCACAACTGGACCTAATGGTCAGGGGTCCCTTTATCTTTACCTTACCCCAATTATTGATTTGGCTTATTTGCAGATCGTCTGATCTGTTATACTTTAATAAATACAACCTTTCCCCTCCAATAAGGTGCGTTGAGTCTTCTTTCAGGGTGTGCTGGCAAAAATTAACTGACATTACTGTAGTTGTCACAGAAGACATTTCTATTTGTCTCTCTTTTAAAAACTACAGATGTCTCAATTCTATCTCCTCGTAAAACGCCTGGCTATTTTACATTTTGCAAACTTGGTTGATAAAATGCAAATCACTTTCTCCTTCTCTTCAATGTATTATTATTACTTGCTACTTCTGCCTGCTGGCAGCAAAATATGTTGCTGTTTCAGCAAAAAAGAAAAGAAAAAAAAAAGAACATGAAGCTTCTAAAGATTATGCCCTTTCTTATGAGGCTCATGTAAATTATATAGTTACTATAGCTATCAGCGACTTATGAGTGCATTTTTCTTTCTTTCTTTGTTCTCTCTGCACCAAATAGTGGTTGATATCTCTGCTTATATTACCCGAGAATGTCTAATGAACACTAGTTGCTCGGCCCAATAAGATTTTGCCTAAATTCTTCAGCAAGAGCAAAAAACAGCTGCTAGTTTTCAGAAGGAAAGCAAAACTGGAGTTTCTGTTAGCAGATATCATTTTCAAAACTTTTTTGAGTATATTTTCTTAGGTTGCTTCACACGATACCCAGGAGCAAATGTGTGTTTGCTCTCCGTTGTGCCTGTGGGAGTGATTCACCACCAATCAGGGCTACGTGGCATAAGCACTTCCAGAATGCTCATGTTGGAAACCATCATTTGAAGTACACTGAGAATGAAGAACAAAACTGGAATCCTCTTTCACAGTGGATGAATTTTAGGACATATTTTGGCACAGCACCCCTAACATTCTTATTGAGAGGGGCTGTTTAGATGGGATATGTTGTAAGCCAACTTTTTGCGGGGGGGGGGGGGATTCCTGCTTATTCTGCGGAGTGGAGCTCTGAACTTCTGCCCCCATTAGTACCATTTTGCCACCTGTTCTATCTTCTTAATAGTCCTGTTCTGGTTACTACTGCATCCTCTGACCATCATGGGTTTTTCCTTGATCTTTCATAATACTAGAATCCAGGGTCAGTCAATGAAGCTGAATGCTGGGAAATTCAGGGTGGACTAAAGGAAGCATTTCTTCACACATGTGGTATCTGCTACCACAGGATGTAGCAACATAGCTTCAGAATGAGATTAGACAAATTCCTGATGGATAAAGCTCAGTCATGATGCTCCCCTTGATGTCTCAGAATACCAGACTTTGGGTTCCAATAGCAAAACAGAGTTATTGACCTAGATCCCAGAGGCATCTAATGGGACACAGAGAGAAGCAGGGTGCCGAACTAGATAGGCCTTTGGCCTGATCCACCAGCGCTCTTCTAGTGTGGTCAGCAATAGACAACTTAAGCAGAATTGAAGCAAGGTGCTTGGGTGAGGTGAGCTTACATACCTGACCACTCCCACCTCACCCCAGACAGATTTTTTGCAAGTTGGGGGTGGTCGGTGTAGATGCTTTATATGGAAAGAACCATTCAGTTATTACATGTTTGCACCTTGGCTCAGAGGCCTTTGGAGTTGCTTTCCCATAAAATAATTATTCTTGCACTTTAATGAAAATATGCAGATTATTCATCTGCACAAATGCCATTTCAGTGATGGCATTCAGGACCAAATTATCTCCTATGCATATTTTCAATTAATCAGGGGGTGGGGGAAGTCGTTTTATGAATGCTTAAGATGCCCTTTGTTTTTGTGCTTTAACTAGGTTTTCTCTTCTGCAGTTCATATTTCTGACATTGTGGAACTTACATATGCATTTGTTGACTGACAGCAGAAACATTTGCAGCTGCAGACATTAGCATCCCACTCCCTTCCCCTTAATTGTCTTGTTCCATTTGTTTGTGCGTTTATTTTCATGCAAAGTTGTTTCTTTGTGTTGTCTTGTACTTAATTCCTGGCCTTATTTAAAAGCAGACAGTTTTCATCTTAATCAGCTGGAGATTTTTTGTGTGTGCACACACGTTTCATTAATTAATTTTGCTTTTAGTGGCTGGTGTATTTATTCTGAACATTGTTTTTTGTCCCTATAAAAATCTGCTGGCTAGGGATGTGTGTGTGTGTGTGTGTGTGTGTGTGTGTTTGGGAGTGAGCTGCTTCTTACTTTCCAAAATGGCAGCTAATGCTTTTAACTGTTTGGTGCCATCTGCTTTTGTTGAGCACAAACCAGAATTAAAATCACTCCCATCAGAGACTGCTCACAAAAGACATCTGCTGAGCATATAACTGTGGGTAAAAAAAGAAGAAGTAAATAAAATGCTGTGCTGTTTTTTAACGGGATCAGAAAATGATCAGATACTCATATTCAGGTTGCAGGACACCTGTTATTACTGATGTAACAGACTCAGAAGGCATTCAGCACCTCCAATATTGATTTAATCTCTGCAAAATATCTCCAACTTGAATTCTGAGCTCATAGGTTGGACCCCAGGTTTGCAAAACTATTCAGTCATATAGAACATTATTATATGCAAAGGACCACCCCGTCAATGGTATGTGCAGCATGCATTTGGCACCTCTTTGTCTTCATATCCATAGAACAAGAAAACCAAAGGAGGAAAATGTCTTTAGAATGATAAGACGGGGCAGAGGTGTCCTATATTCAATTTACACCCAGAATAGGATTGCTATTAAATTGCTTTGCACTGACAGAGTGTCACAGTACCCAAGGATAATAAATCTATGCTGGTGAATTGATACCATTGTGCATAACCTTTACAGCCATGCTGAAGTGCACCCTTTTTTGCTGCACCTTCCCTCCTGCTATAGGGTGGGTTTTGTTTTTGCTAAGTACAGTGGTACCTCAGGTTACAGACGCTTCAGGTTACAGACTCCGCTAACCCAGAAATAGCACCTCGGGTTAAGAACTTTGCTTCAAGATGAGAACAGAAATCACGCGGTGGCAACGGGAAGCCCCATTACCTAAAGTGGTACCTCAGGTTAAGAACAGTTCAGGGAAAATCAGATATACCAAGGATCAGAAATTTATAAAGGACTGGGAGAAATTCGTGTGTTATTTGGAAAATAATTATGGTATAAAAATAACGCTAGTGGGATTCAAAGAGGCTTTGTAAAATACTAATAAATATTGTTTAGTAGAGATTATGAGGAGGGGTGGAATAATTGGCAATATGAATAAAAAAGATGAAATGTGTATTAAAAGGACAATTACGAATGATGTCAGCAACGTTGATGGAAGTTCAAAAGGAATATGATTTGTTGTATAATGGATTTATTTTTATCTTTATTTCTTTTTTCTGTATTTTATATATTTCTTTTTTGAAACTCTAATAAAAATTATTTATAAAAAAAAAGAACAGTTTCAGATTAAGAACAGACCTCCAGAACGAATTACGGTAAATTCTTAACCCGAGGTACCACTTTAATCCTTTCAGGAGCTGAGTAGATTTGGGGAGGGGGGAGCCCTTGATGGGCCTTGGTGTTTCTCTTTTTATGCCTACCCCACACTACTGGGTTATTTTTTTTTTTAATTCTCTCTCTCCTTATTTGGTCTGTTGGCATTCAATGCTGGCAGGTAATGAAATCTAAGAACTTAATTGACAGACACTTTGAGGCATTATGGGCTTTAAGGGCACTCCTGATTCACATTCCATTGCCTTTGACTTGTGGGGATCTTTGGGGCTGCCCTTTAGGCCTGGCATGCTGAGACCTAGGTGTGCATGCTAAGTCCACATACTCAAGGCTCATTTAGCAGTTAGGGAGAATTTAGAGAGAATTTTCTCCCAATCCCTGGCTGGGGAGCCAAATCAAACCCACCTGCCCATACTTACATAACTTGGCATAACTTCTGTTGTCATATTTGAATACAGTAAATATAAATCATTGCTCTGTCTCTCAAGTCTTCTTCCATGGTGTGTTGGCAAAGTGGAACGAGAGTGCTTTGTAGCTATCAAAAGAAGTCCCTCTGTTACCAATCACAAGGTATTAATTAAAAGGCAAACTCTTGGATAGTGATTTTTAGATTCAGAGAGGATTATCAATATTGAATCCTAGAGCTGAAATTCTTTCTGACAAACCAGACTAAGTAGCAAACTACCTGCATTACTATATTTCATTCTTTCTTTCTTTTTGTGGCAATCTCAAGTGAGCTCCCCTTCATTCCCCCTAAATAAGCAAATGATTTATTATCTATATAAATTTATGTGCGTGAATGGGCATGTTCTATTCCAGTCCCACATGGTCCCTATGAGAAGACGGTATCAAGTCTACAAAAACTCCATGACGTTTTTCAGAAAGTCATGAAGCCTTGCCCTGAAGAATTCTCTCTCCCCAGTGCAATGTGCAATATATTAAACAAATGCAAATCTTCTCTATACCCATGCAAATTGAGTGTGAGAAAATAACTTTCATTTCACCATTAGGAACTGATATGTGGGCTTTGCATAAGCATAAATAGGGATACAAAATACAAAGCCAGTTGAAAATCATCCTCGGGATGTTCCAGATGAAGAAATGAAAATTGCTCCTTGATTGCTACAGAGCTTTAATGGAGTCTGCTCCAAGCTCTTTCCCCCACTTCCCCCACTTCGGTCAAGTAACAATTGTTGCTACAGAGGATCAGCCAAGGGCATGACTCACTCCTCTAAATGGAAGAAAGCTAACCTTGGCATCCTTTATTATGCAGCTCATTAATAATGTGGTCCATAATTCGAAATGGCAGGACAATTTGTCCCCATGGAAATAATCCCAACGTAAATTTGTTTTGTGGTAGCCAAATCTTGCAGGGACCCAGTATCTCAAGTTTCCATACCTCAGATTAGGTCTTTAATTTACTTACACCCAAAGCATTTTAAAAGAGGGATGCACCAATATGAATGGCGTAGAAGTGAGAGTTCTGCTTTGAAGAAAAACCCTTCTCACCAAATAAGAAATTACTAGTCCTCTCTGAAATCTTGTTACATCTTCATCGACTGAAACAAAGAGATACCATTCAGAACCAAGCAGGAAAAATAGAAGTGCTGTTCTGTTCAGATGACATTCAAAGAAAAATGCTTGAAATGTAGGTTTTTGAAGATCTCTGTGGGAAGACAGGATTGTTAGAGCCGAAGCATAAAATCTCATGCTGAGCACAGTTTTCCTGGTTGGAAACACACAAACACTCATATTAAATCAATAAGCCCAGAAGTTATCTAGAATACTTCAGACAGAAAAAATAATGCTGAAGATGCTATTGAACTTTCATAATCCTATTTACTTGAGATTAAATTCAGCGTTAAAATCTTCTTTGGATTCTAATTTATCTTTCAGATCACTTAAATAAGTTGGTTCTTACTTGATGTTTTCCCCAGACCTATAGTCATGAAAACCTTTAAAGCAAGGAGGCAATCCGTTCATAGGAATAACTGAAAAGGTGGCTTAAATGTGAAAGAATTAAACTGAAACCTGGAAACCAACTTTTTTGTCCAAATTGTATGCCTCCATTATTTGGTAATAATGGAGCCAATCTCGCACTTTGTTTTTCAATTTTTCAAAGCTCTGCAATTTTATTCTGTCTCCATCTTGTTCCAGAATTTCCCAATATTTCGGCCATTTGGCCTCCATATTGAGTTTTTTCTGTGCCTTCGCTTCCATTGGTGACAACCATCTTGGGGTTTTATTTTCTAACAAATCCTTATATCTTATCCAAACATTAAACAATGCTTTTCTAACAATATGATTTTTAAACGCTTTATGTGCTTTTACCTTATCGTACCACAAATATGCATGCCAGCCAAATGCATTGTTGAAACCTTCTAAATCCAACACGTCAGTGTTTCCAAGAAGCAGCCATTCTCTCAGCCAGCAAAAAGCAGCTGATTCATAATAAAGTTTAAGGTCTGGCAGGGCAAATCCACCTCTTTCTTTGGCATCAGTTAATATCTTAAATTTTATTCGAGGCTTCTTGCCTGCTCTGCCAAACAAATCTGGAAATATCTTTCTGCCACTTCTTGAAACAATCCATCTTATCCAAAATTTGCAATGTTTGAAACAAAAACATTCATCTTTATCACAGCAATTCGGCCTAACAATGATAACTTCAAATTTGTCCATATTTCTAAGTCCTTTTTCACTTCAATCCAACATTTTTCATAATTATCCTTAAATAAATTCACATTTTTGGCAGTCATGTTAACCCCTAAATATTTCACTTTCTTAACCAATGTTAGCCCTGTCTCCTCCTGAAACTTCTCTCTCTCATTCACAGTTAAGTTTTTCTCTAAAACCTTAGTTTTCATCTTGTTCAACTTAAAACCTGCTACCTGTCCGAATTCTTGAATCAGTTTCAATACCCTTTTAGTACTAGATTCTGGCTCCTGTAAAGTCAATACTAAGTCATCAGCAAATGCTTTTAGTTTGTACTGTTTAGCTCCCACTTGTATACCTTTAACCTCTTGGTCCTTTCTAATCATATTTAACAAAACCTCGAGGACCGATATAAAAAGCAATGGAGAAATTGGGCAACCTTGTCGTGTCCCTTTCTCAATCTTAAACTCTTCTGTCACTACATTGTTCACAATTAATTTTGCCTTTTGTTCTGAATAAATTGCACCTATACCATTTTCAAAACCTTGACCTACCCCCATCCCCTGTAGATTCTTCTTCATAAAACTCCAAGAAATATTGTCAAAGGCTTTCTCTGCATCCACAAATATCAAGACTGCCTTAGTCTTGATATTCACTTGTAGTTTTTCTAGAATACTAATTATATTACTCATATTGTCAGACAAATGTCTGCCTGGGACAAAGCCCGCTTGGTCTTTATGAATTTCTTCTACTAACACCTTTTTTAATCTTTTAGCCAAAATATCTGCAAAAAATTTGTAATCCACATTAAGCAGCGATATAGGGCGGTAGTTCTTGAGCTGTGTCTTTTCAGTCTCTGTTTTTGGTATAAGTGTAATGTAAGCTTCCTTCCACGACTCTGGTGCCTTTTTCCCTTCCAATATTTCATTACAGACTTCCTTCAATGGTTGTATTAACTATTCTTTCAAAGATCTGTAATATCTTGAAGTCAAACCATCTGGTCCTGGAGATTTACCTAATTGCCTGTTCTGGATGGCCCCTTCCACCTCCAGGGATCACCAGGATTCTCTGCTCTTGAGGAAGTGCGCTAGTGACAAGGAGCAAGGCACAGGCTTCCCAAGACGGCGCACTGGCAGCAACGAGCCCTCGGAAGAGCTGAAGGCTCTTGGCTTGTTAGCCGCCCAAGCACCTTGGTGTGTTGGTTAGCTCAGGCGCCTTTAGAGGAGTCCTGCTCTGGTGTTCTTTGTCTTGGTGGATTGGCCGTGTGAAGAGGCGGGAGGGAGCAGCCTGTCTGGTACTACATTCCAGAGGGCTCGTGTTCCAGTATGATCATTAGTGATGGTACTGGTGAGAGGACTCCTGCTCCCTGGGGAGGGGGTGCTGCAACTGGGTACGCAAGTCCATTGATGAAATCACAAAGGGTATCATGACATGCACTTGTTCAAGTCGCAGTGAACAAAGTAATCCTGATAGTCTTCCTTTTCACTATTCAAGTATTTGCAGAGACCATCTCCTGTCTTCATGATCCTGAAGATTACCAATATAGATGAGAACGCTAATGCTGTTGGGCTCTCCCATTTGTTTCCGTGGGGATATTTTATCAATTATTCTTGTTCGGTTTTTACCCTTGATGGGATTTTGCACAGAAAGTTGCTTCGCAAGCATTAACACTTGCTATTAAATCATAAATCTTCAGGTTTTCCTCATTCTGTTGGCTTTTAGTCTATTGCTTTTCAGGCCCTTGCTTCCTGTTTTCCAAAGTTCATTTTCTACCTACGGAATCTCTTTTCAGCTGGCTTGCTGACCCACATTAGCATCTTTTGTCATTTTGTGACACAAACTATCCCATAATGAACATGGATCATATTGAATGGTGCTTCAGGTACTTCTCCTTCCACCATGCGTTTTCTAAACTGTCACTTCATCTAATCCATTCTCAGCTAATCATTTGGCATTCACATCACGTTTCTGGCGTCCAATTTTTTGAACGCATCTCCATGCATATTTCAAGTCTGTCAGGAATATGACGGACTGCCTTTTATTCACTTACCGAGGTACACAGAAAAAGCCCTTTTCACTTTTGATCTGAAAATTTGCTACAATTAAGTTGAGACAGGAACACAATCTAATGACTGGTGCAAAACACAGTTAGTGACAGCAGGCAAAGTACCTTTTGCCAGTAAGCATTAAACTTGGGTTTTTAAAAAAGCTGCTTCTCAGAGTGACTTACTGGGTTGACCGAAAAAGACACAGGGAGAGGAAAAGATTCATGAACAGATATTAATCATGATTCAATTAGCAGTCAAAAAGGCCTTTCAGCTTGTGATAAGGGCTTTCCATGTTTACTAAAGTTCCAAGATGCTTGAAGATTGTGGTTATTAATTGCTGTTAATTATTATGTGTACGGTAGGTATCCTATATCGTAGTTAATTCAAGCTTCACCACAACCTTGGAGCTGGATGGTTGTCAGTGGCAGAAGGATGAACTTGAGTCCCAGATTTCGCTATTCACTAGCACAGAGTCTCTGCAGCTGAATGCAGATATTCTTGGATGTGTGTGAATAATAAGTGTTTGGTGGCTCTCCACATTTGATGGCCTACAGACCCCATCATTCTTGACCATTGGACTTGCTAGCTGGTGCTGAGTCCAACAACATCATGTTGCTGCAGGCATTTTTGGTTTCCCTCTTCCATTTCTGCCCGAGGGGATATTGCACACACTAATTGTTTGTGGCCAATAAACCATCCTGCAAGAATGGCTGTTTGGTGCAAGTTATAGGAGGAAAATATAGAGGAGAATTGTTTCAACATTCTTTTCCCTCTGCATGTTTCTAGGGAGGACAATACATTAAAATGGAATGCAGAAATTTGTCTAAGAATGGATGGCTAATGGAATTAAAAGGTCTTATAACAGCTGCTTGGGGTACTCTGACCTTCTGGCTGAATGTGGTGCTGAAACACTTCAATTATTATGAAATCTCCAGCAGTTCAAAATAAATCATTTAGGCTACTGCCAAACCAAACCCTGTGATTGTTCTATATAACAGCAACTGAAGACAGACTATCTGAAAAATGAATCAAATCAATAGAAGACAGGTAACATTAAACAACAACAACAACAAACACCATCACAATACTAGGGAAATTGTGTTAGTAAATAAATATTCATGATTACTAGTTATGTGAATGCATTTATTCTTTAGGGCAGAATTGTAGGGAAATCATGGTAATAGTTTGGTGTATGTAGCTATTCCCAAACTTCATTATTATTAACAAAATCCTGATTTAAATGTTGTCCAACGCTTAGCATATATCTGGATCTGCACACACAAAATTGCAGGCATTTGGGGCTAAGGTACTCTGCTTCTTTCCAACCCACAAAATGCATCAATGACTTTTCACTCTTTTTTCTGGTCTTAATTATTTCAGTTGCTTAATTTGTTAATGCATGTACGGAAGCTACCGCAGAAGGGTGCTCTGAAGCGTACTAATGCCATATTTGCTGTCTCTGCCTTTGAAGCCAAGTGCCCTGGCTCACAGCAGATACACCTGAGGCTTGTTAGTCATGCTCTTCATTAGTCCAACATTCTCCTGGGATTAGCAGTTGTCTTCTGCCCAACCTCTTTCTCGGTGGAGATGCTAAATGCCCATTTAATTGCTGCACCAAACCTAGAGAAATGCACTCACCCTGACAGGAGTTCCTAATGCCGATTAAACACTTTTTTTAAAAAAACAAACAAACAAACCAATATAAACATAAGAAGACATTTAGTGCTGTTGCATCGTGTTAATAGTAGCACTCAATTATGTAACTGTGTGTGTACACAGAAATGTAATGCACAAAAACGGGCACATCTAGGCCAAACTTGTGAATTAAATGCACTAAGAATGGGAATGAAAGCTAAAGGGTGCTGTGTATGAATGATCTGGCCCTTCTCAGCTCCATTCAAAGACACTCTGGTCCTTTCTGCCAGAACTTCTTCCACCCCAGTCACCATGACTACAGGCTTGGCTAAGGAAGACACTCTGGTCCCCAGCTCTGCATTGCTTTACAGACAACGGCCAATTTAGGTGTGTCCAAATAACATGTAATTGTCCACATGTGAAACCCAGAAGTAGCCCCCAAACATCATAAAGACATCACCAAAAGGGGCAAAACGGGGTGGGGGTGGCAAGGACTTACACATGCTCCACCGACACATTGTGTAGCATTAATTTGAGAAGCGCAAATTAAACAATTTCTCATTAAAATGTAGGAAAATACTTATCTGCGTGCTATAACGTAGTGTGGGAAGAAGAAACTTGAAGGCTTGTTGAATGCTGGAGTTACTGCGAGTTTAGAGGCTCTGGCTACCCCCTGTAGTGTTAATAAAGAATTGGAAGCCAATATTAGTCCTGCTTAGAAGCTAGAGGACGTCTCTAAACTCTGCTTCAACACTCTTGGCTGCTCCATGGTGAGCTACAAGTTTCAGAAGCCAGCCAGGAGCAGTTTATGGGCCACTCTTCCTGGCAATTGTGCAGAAGGTCACAGGTTCAATCCCTACCAGGTAGGGCTAGGGGGAAACCCTGTCTCAAACCCCTGAGAACCACTGGCAGTCAACGTAATCAACACTGAGTGAGATGGGCCAACGGCCTGACCTGATAGAAGGCAGCTTCCTATCTACAATTGCTGGATTCTGATAGATATTGCAAAGAGCACTTATTCTTCTAGTGTTGGAAGAAAAAATGTGCAATACTTAGCATCTCCAGTTAAAATGGGCAGGGAGCAAGAGGTGATGGGAAAGATCTCTGCCTGAGATGCTGGAAAGGTTCTGTTAGAGTAGACAATATGGGCCAATACACCGACCAGGTATAAGGAAGCTTCCTAGAAACATATGGATTCTAAAGCAGCTTTCTTTGCTATGGCTACTAGTCCCCATTAGTCTTGCACTTGTGGGTCAGGTTAGGATCAGAATTCACAAGGATCTGATTTCTCACATCATAAAACAGCATGCAAACACAGTGCTCTTTTTTAAGAAAACATTTTTATTAAAGATTTCTTGGTTTACAAAAGTATGTGCAATGTCTCTTTGTTCAAGTTACATTTTCTACAGATAAGTTTCATTTGTTGAGACATTAGTGTTACATTAGGAAGAAAAGGGGGGAAGAGGTGGAGGGGGCACGGTGAGTGGGGTTGGGGTTGGGTGGCAATGCTTCTATTCTACTTAGTGTATGTGTGGGGTTTTGTGTCAGTGTCGCTTGGTGAGAGAGGTTGGGACTTTGATGTAGTGAGTCAGGGCCAGCCTGCCCAATGAGGGCAGGTGGAATGCCAAGTGTTAACGTCCCACAGGCACCCAGTTGCTGGCAGAAAAGTGGTGGCGGCAGCCATAGCTTCTGGTGAGATCTCACTGACATCTCAAGATCTCACTGAAATGTCAAACGACCTCAAGTCTGCCACTGCTGCTTCACATGTGCTGCCGCACAACCTAGGTGTTGGCAGCAGAGCAGCAACACCTTCCCATTTCACCTCAGGTGACAAAACAGGAGGTACCACCTGTGTCATTAGTTCATACATTAAAGGTGAAATCTTATACTTTAGTTGCAATGGTTGCAGAGCTCTAGGTTTTAGCAGAAGCTCAGTTATCAATTAAAAGCAACAACAACAACAATTGTACTCCACCCATCTGACTGGGTTACCCCAGCCATTCCGGGTGGCTTCCAACATATATAAAGGTAAAAGGACCCCTGACCATTAGGTCCAGTCGTGACCGACTCTGGGGTTGTGGCGCTCATCTCGCTTTATTGGCCGAGGGAGCCAGCGTACAGCTTCCGGGTCATATGGCCAGCATGACTAAGCCGCTTCTGGAGAACCAGAGCAGCGCACGGAAACACCGTTTACCTTCCCGCTAGAGCGGTACCTATTTATCTACTTGCACTTTGACATGCTTTCGAACTGTTAGGTTGGCAGGAGCAGGGACCGAGCAACGGGAGCTCACCCCGTCGTGGGGATTCAAACTGCCAACCTTCTGATCGGCAAGTCCTAGGCTCTGTGGTTTAACCCACAGCGCCACCCACGTCCCTCCAACATATATAAAAACATAATAAAACATTACACATTAAAAAGCTTCCATATACAAGTGAAGACTCCCTGGAAAAGACCCTGATGTTGGGAAAGATTTAGGGCACAAGGAGAAGGGGACAACAGAGGACAAGATGGTTGGACAGTGTTCTCGAAGCTACCAGCATGAGTTTGACCAACTGCAGGAGGCAGTGGAAGACAGGAGAGCCTGGTGTGCTCTCGTCCATGGGGTCTCGAAGAGTCGGACACGACTAAACAACTAAACAACAATACAAGGCTGCCTTCAGATGTCTTCTAAAGATTATATAGTTACTCATCTCCTTGACAACTGATAGGAGGGTGTTCCACAAGGTGGGCACCACTATCGAGAAGGCCTTCTGCTTGATTCCCCGTAGCTTCACTTCTCACAGTGAGGGAACTGCCAGAAGGCCCTTGGTGCTGGACCTCAGTGTCTGGGCTGGAAGATGGGGGTGGAATGCCAGGTGCAGCACCATTATGGTAGAGATGCTGGAAAAACATTCAATAGATATGGTCCTCTGGGTGATGATAAGGAAAATAGACAACAACAATACAAAAATAGGATTATTTTATTGATTTAAGCCCACAGATAGCAATTATAAACTTTTCCTCTTTTTTCAAAAGGGAAATGTGTCAGAGCAACCAGGGAAACGCAACGCAGCATAATGTGTATATACAACTGATTGTTTCATATGTCTACTGTTATGAACATCAGAAGGCCATTTCTAAATGTTTCATTTCTGTTTCACACTGGGATTTAATGAAGTTGCTTCACACCAAGAAATGTCAAAAGTATTACTTAAAAACAACAATATAAACTTAGCACAAAGCCAGGATGGCTGTTCCAAGCTCACAACTTTCTGTAACAGCCTCTTCAAGCCCTCATTAAAACCTAACAGCCACTCTATTTTATCTAGTCGATCTATCAAAAGATCTTTTTAACAGAATTCTGCAATTCTAGAAAAGCACTGCTGTTCTAAATTTTTGTTTTAACACCCAATTGCCCTTATGTCTCTGTATTACTGCTTTAACGTCCTTATTTTCTATAAGCGTGTCATTTCTTCAATGTGCTTGCCATTCAGCTGTGCCCCTTTCTCTAGCTTCAGAATGAAGCAATCTGAAGCAGAGCAGAGCGTCTGAAGAGAGTGGTGGCATTTTGCTCTGCAAAAAAAATGACTGTTTTCTTATTTTTCTTGTAGCTGCCTGATTATATGCTTTTCTCTCTCTCTCTTGCTCCTTTCCTTCCCCTCCCAGTGTTTAGAGATTTCTATGTGCCAAATTCTAATATTGAAGTAAACTTTATTGAACTACAGAGTCACCCTTGAAGTATACATACATGGCTGAACTTCCAGATCATTTTAAGAGCGAAGGAAAGCACAGAGTCAGAAAACAACATAGTGCTACCTGTTGCTTGGAGGTGCTACAAACCCAATTGTTCCATTTCTTTTTCTTCAACATCTCACTAGGGAAGGCCAACCAGCAGGTAATGCATAGCCACATTAAAGGTAAAGGTAACTGGACCCCTGACCATGGCCGACTCTGGGGTTGTGGTGCTCATCTCGCTTTACTGGCCAAGGGAGCCGGCATACAGCTTCCGGGTCATGTGGCCAGCATGACTAAGCCGCTTCTGGTGAACCACAGCAGCGCACGGAAACGCCGTTTACCTTCCCACCAGAGCGGTACCCATTTATCTATTTGCACTTTGACGTGCTTTTGAACTGCTAGGTGGGCAGGAGCAGGAACCGAGCAACGGGAGCTCACCCCATCACGGGGATTCAAACCACCAACCTTCTGATCGGCAAGTCCTAGGCTCTGTGGTTTAACCCACAGCACCACCCACGCCCCTATAGCCACATTACCATATTTATAAAATGAACCACATTCATTTTATAAATATGGTATTTTGTTTGCAGGGCATCAGTTGAAGAAGGAGCAAAAAGGGTTTTCTTGTGTGTGTGTGTTTCTTTGGGGCTGATTAGCTGTTTTCCCTGTGTAAAGGTCAGAGGGGGCAGGGTTTCTGTTGAGGCAGGGGATTAGCTGTGGGAGGAGCTTATCAGAGTTTGCAGGGCAGCGGCGCGCGCCTAGTGGCGCGCGCAGTTATATCCATCTTTTAGATTTAGGGGAGCTAGTCTCAAACGTTTGTTGGGGGAGATCTAGGTGGTTTTTTTTTGTGGGGGGGAAGTATTTGTCCTGTCTTCAAGCTTTTTATGATGGAGGACCTCTGTAGCCAACCCCAACGACACGATCTAAAGATGGAAGGGGAGGGAACAGCTGCAGTCGCCTGCGATTCCTGCGCAATGTTTGCCATCTTGCCAAAGGTTGCAGGCAGCTTTACCTGCAGCAATTGCATGTTGATTGCCCTCTTAAAAGACAAAGTCCAGCAACTGGAGGAACGTGTAGCTACGCTCCAAAGAATTAGAGAGCTGGAGCTCTTCTTGGAAGCAACAGAGCACACCATCTCCACCAAGGAGGAGACAGGGGACGCCCCTGAGAAGGAGGCTAGTTCACCAACACAGGAGCCAGATATATGGAGAAACGTGACTCAAAGAAGTAGGAGGCCCAGGGTTCACTCTGATTGCTTAGAAATACACAATCGCTTTGAGGTCCTCTCCCCTAGCATGGAAGACGAAGAGCAGACTCCATTTGAGGATCTCTCCCTCATTACAGTCGATCAGGTATATGAAGACGAGCAGCAAAGTCAGTCCTCAGGGAATGTGCAGGCGACCTTGGAACGGACAGCTCACGGAAGAACCCCGACCAAACCCAAGAGGAGGCGTGTAGTGGTGATAGGGGATTCCCTACTGAGGGGAACAGAAGCAGTGATCTGTGGGCCTGACAAGATGTCTCGGGAAGTGTGCTGTCTCCCCGGGGCTAAGATCCAAGATGTAACTGAACGACTGCAAGGAATCATAAAACCCACTGACAAATACCCCTTCCTCTTGGTTCATGTGGGAACCAATGACACTGCAAGCAATAGCCTCCAGAAGATCAAAAGAGACTACGAGGCTCTCGGCAGGAAATTGAAGCAACTAAATGCACAAATTGTCATCTCATCTGTCCTCCCAGTTGAACGACGTGGCCCAGGGAGAGAGGGGAAAATAGTGGAAGTGAACAGCTGGCTTCGCAAATGGTGTAAACAGGAACGGTTTGGATTCTTAGATCACGGACTGCAGTTTCTTGAAGATGGACTTCTGGCAAGTGATGGGCTGCACCTCACAACGGTTGGGAGAAATGTTTTTGCCAAAAATCTCAGAAACCTCATCAGGAGGGCTTTAAACTGACTAATGTGGGGGAGGGAGACAGTGCTCCTGAAGGTAGGAGTCTATCAATTAATGAAGATGATCATCCAAATGTCATAGACCAAATGGAGCAAACAGCACGCGGACCTAGTGGTGGGAGGAAAAAATCCTTAAATAAGAGACACGGGGGAATGATTAATGGACTTCAATGTCTGTACACTAATGCGCAAAGCATGGGAAATAAACAAGATGAGCTTGAGCTCTTGGTACAGCAAACTAAATATGACATAATAGGCATCACTGAAACCTGGTGGGATAAGTCCCACGATTGGAATGTAATAATGGGGGGATACAATCTATTTCAGAGAAACAGACCAGACAAGAAAGGAGGAGGAGTGGCGTTATATGTCAGGGATGTGTATACCTGTGAAGAGATCCAAGATTTAGATCCTCAAAGCCAAAGTGGGAGCATTTGGGTCAAAATTAAGGGAGAGAAGAATAACAGAGACCTCATTGTGGGAGTTTACTATAGATCCCCAAGCCAAACGGAGGACATAGATGATGCCTTCGTGGAACAGATGGCCAAGCATGCAAAAGGAAGGGAGATAGTAGTAATGGGGGACTTCAATTACCCGGATATTTGTTGGACGTCAAACTCAGCCAAGAGCATAAGGTCAAACAGATTCCTCACTGGCCTTGCAGACAACTTCATTGTCCAGAAAGTGGGAGAAGCAACAAGAGGAACAGCCATTTTAGATCTGGTCCTAACCAATGTTGATGACCTGGTTAGTGGGGTAGAAGTGGAAGGATCATTAGGCGCGAGTGATCATGCTCTTCTGAAGTTTACTATACAGCGGAAAGGAGCAGCCAAGCATACTAGGACTCAATTTCTTGACTTTCAGAAAGCCGACTTCATAAAACTTAGGGAAGTGCTGGGTGAGATCCCATGGACAACAATACTAAAAGGAAAGGGAGTTCATGATGGCTGGGAGTTTGTTAAGAGGGAGATACTAAAAGCACAATGTCAGGCAATACCAATGAGACGGAAACATGGAAGGTGCCTAAAGAAGCCAGGGTGGCTATCTAAAGAACTTTTAACTGAATTAAGATTAAAAAAGGATGTGTACAAAAAATGGAAAAGGGGGGAAACCACCAAAGAGGAATTCAAACAAATAGCCAGCACGTGTAGACACAAAGTCAGAAAAGCTAAAGCACAGAATGAACTCAGGCTTGCTAGAGAGGTTAAAAGCAACAAAAAAGGCTTTTATGGGTATGTTCGTAGCAAAAGGAAGAACAAAGAAACAATGGGGTCACTCAGAGGAGAAGATGGTGAAATGCAAACAGGGGACACAGAAAGGGCTGAACTACTCAATGCCTTCTTTGCCTCAGTCTTCTCCGATAAAGAAAACAATGCCCGACCTGAAGAATTTGGAGCAAATGATTCAGCAAAGGAAACACAGCCCAGAATAACTAAGGAGATAGTACAAGAATATTTGTCTAGTTTAGATGTATTCAAGTCTCCAGGGCCAGATGAACTGCATCCAAGAGTATTAAAAGAACTGGCAGATGTGATCTCAGAACCACTGGCAGTCATCTTTGAGAATTGCTGGAGAACAGGCGAAGTCCCGGCAGACTGGAGGAGGGCAAATGTTGTCCCTATTTTCAAAAAGGGGAAAAGAGAGGACCCAAATAATTACCGCCCAGTCAGTCTGACATCAATAGCAGGGAAGATTCTGGAGCAGATCATTAAGCAAACAGTCTGTGAGCACCTAGAAAGGAATGCTGTGATCACCAATAGTCAGCATGGATTTCTGAAAAATAAGTCATGTCAGACTAACCTGATCTCGTTTTTTGACAGAATTACAAGCCTGGTAGATGAAGGGAACGCAGTAGATGTAGCCTACCTTGATTTCAGCAAGGCATTTGACAAGGTGCCCCATGATATTCTTGTAAAGAAGCTGGTAAAATGCGGTCTTGACTATGCTACCACTCAGTGGATTTGTAACTGGCTGACTGACCGAACCCAAAGGGTGCTCATCAATGGTTCCTCTTCATCCTGGAGAAGAGTGACTAGTGGGGTGCCACAGGGTTCTGTCTTGGGCCCGGTCTTATTCAACATCTTTATCAATGACTTGGATGATGGACTCAAGGGCATCCTGATCAAATTTGCAGATGACACCAAACTGGGAGGGGTGGCTAACACCCCAGAGGACAGGATCACACTTCAAAATGACCTTGACAGATTAGAGAACTGGGCAAAAATAAACAAGATGAATTTTAACAGGGAGAAATGTAAAGTATTGCACTTGGGCAAAAAAAATGAGAGGCACAAATACAAGATGGGTGACACCTGGCTTGAGAGCAGTACATGTGAAAAGGATCTAGGAGTCTTGGTTGACCACAAACTTGACATGAGCCAACAGTGTGACGCGGCAGCTAAAAAAGCCAATGCAATTCTGGGCTGCATCAATAGGAGTATAGCATCTAGATCAAGGGAAGTAATAGTGCCACTGTATTCTGCTCTGGTCAGACCACACCTGGAGTACTGTGTCCAGTTCTGGGCACCACAATTCAAGAAGGACACTGACAAACTGGAACGTGTCCATAGGAGGGCAACCAAAATGGTCAAAGGCCTGGAAACGATGCCTTATGAGGAACGGCTAAGGGAGCTGGGCATGTTTAGCCTGGAGAAGAGGAGGTTAAGGGGTGATATGATAGCCATGTTCAAATATATAAAAGGATGTCACATAGAGGAGGGAGAAAGGTTGTTTTCTGCTGCTCCGGAGAAGCGGACACGGAGCAATGGATCCAAACTACAAGAAAGAAGATTCCACCTAAACATTAGGAAGAACTTCCTGACAGTAAGAGCTGTTCGACCGTGGAATTTGCTGCCAAGGAGTGTGGTGGAGTCTCCTACTTTGGAGGTCTTTAAGCAGAGGCTTGACAACCATATGTCAGGAGTGCTCTGATGGTGTTTCCTGCTTGGCAGGGGGTTGGACTCGATGGCCCTTGTGGTCTCTTCCAACTCTATGATTCTATGATTCTATGATTCTATGTGTGTGTGATCCAGATTGGGACAAATTAATAAAGCCCAAGTTAACCCTAGAAGAGTTAAAAGATGCCAAACAAAGAAGCAGAGTAAACTGCAATTAAAGAGCTAGCTGTACAAAATATTCAGGATCATATACATGGTACTGGCTTCCAAAATGCAGCTTCTTTGTTGGAAAATATTTGCTTAAAGCTTAAAGCTTAAAGCTATTTTTGACTAATAGGTTTAGGTACTTCAAAGTAACTTGTACATTTCATGGTTCCATTTTCAATATACTGGCTAGTTTGGTTTGGATGTGAATGAAGATTTTTTCTCGTTGAGTTAATGATCTTTGTTTCTCAACTGCTTGTATCCCTAGCTGTAATCTCAGAAGATTTTGAAGCTAGAAACCAAAAGAAGTATATGACATGAAGAAGGGAGCAGAGAAGTCAGTTCCTCACATCCTTGCTTGGATTTGTAGCTAGAATTCCTTCTCAATCTTTAGGTTAAACTGCTGGAAAATCCTAAGCTTTTAACCAGTTTTGACTGGTGGAAGCTTTATGAGGATGTATTTTAGGGCTTAGTAATCAAGCATGCTTTATTGATAGCTATTGATAGCTATTTTTATTTGCTGGTCTAATATTGTTTTTCAATTACTCCCTTGTGTTAATTTCACATGTACTTTCTATGCTTATATTTCAGTTATTGCCGAGGATGTATATTTTCATCATCTCTGTGCTTTGATCTAAATACATTGGAAAGATTTATTTTATTTTATCTGATCCTGGTCTGATTATCACCACTACCTCATTGGGGCAAGCTAAATAGAATATTTAAGGACCTGTTTTCATGCTAGACCAGGACTGTCCAAGATAACAAAATCCCTACTGGGAACTCTTGTTTCAACAAAGAACAACCCAGAGTTTGAAAGGTTTTATGCAAGTATTGCCAGATCCTTACTGAAAGAGGGAGGGGAGATCAGTGGAAATTGCTTCCCTCCCCTGTCCTCTTATGGAAGTCTCCCTCCGGGAAGGGGACAAAATTGCAGGTTTTTCTATTAGTAGAAATGCATCTCAGCAGTGCAATCCAGTGCCTGTTTACTCAGAAGCGAGTCACTTTTAGCTTACTCCCTAATAAGAATTGCAGCTTAAATAAAAATTTAGTTACATTCGATCCTTGCCACTCATTGCAGCATTTTCCCATCAAGTCTAATTCATTCCCTTGACCAACCTTGAGTCTATGTAACCTGTGGTTCAAGGTGTAGTCTTCCTGGGCCATTTCTTAGCTTTCTTATCTAATACCTGTCATTTATCCAGTGCTGTGTTCCAATTCAGTGGTGCATGGTTGCTCTAATCTCTTACAGCAACATCTTTAGAATAAGGAACAGGTGTCGAGTTGTAAAGCTTAGACAAGGCAAAATCTGTCAGTTGACATATTGTCTGTTTGTAGCTATGGCTTTAAAAAAGCATGTAGCATAAGCCCATGTGGCTCTTGTTTAAAGGATGCAGTCCGGAGCAGGGCCATGCCTTTAGCCCTGTCCATGATGCCAAGTCTTAAAAACAAAACCACGTCTGCAGTGACCTATATCAAAAAGCCAATTTGCCAGCTCCACACTGCCTGTGTAGGGGCTCCATATGACTGGGGGCCCCAATTGTGTGGATGTCCTCATTGCACAGAGCCCCTGCACATGAGGAGAAGCTCACCCAGTGGTGTCATTGTTGTGAAAAGAAGACCTGGTAATGAATGTGGGGCTAAAAGCACATCTTGAGTGTGCTTTACATGTGAATAACACATGCAAGGGGTTTTCAGTGGCAAGCCCTAACCCCATTTACCTGCAAATAATCCCCACTGAAGGTATCTGAAGAAGTGTGCGTGCACACGAAAGCTTATACCCAGAACAAACTTAGTTGGTCTCTAAGGTGCTATTGGACAATTTTTTAATTTATTTTGACTGCGTCAAACCAACCCAGCTACCTACCTTAATCTGCAAGAAACAGACATCTACAACGTTTGTTTCGAGGTCTAGCAGAAAAAGAGATATAAAAAGGTAACTCTTTACCCCAAACTCTAGCAATGAACATGAGCAACATCTATTCACTGAGGTGGATCGTGCTCTACTGTGGATAAATTGGCCCAGCTTGCTCACTGGGAAAACAAAAAACCAAACTTGGAATATCTCCAGTAAGAGAATCTATAGTGACATCACTCTGCAAGACTCTGAAAGCCATTTTGCATAGAACATGTTAAAATTTCACAGCAGGGTGTAAATGTAAGATTATTGTTTTTACTGCTACCTGAATGTTATAAGCCATTTGCCTCTCTCTGCACCTGCATTCATTATCTCCTGCATTTATGCTTTATCCAATTTTCCAATATAGCCTAATAGTCATAAGATCTGTCTCTGCAATTTAATTCTAAAATAATTATAGGATATAAATAATTTTTTATATATGCTTCCATCTTTTATTGCTAAATCAGTATTTTCTGTTGGGTTTGCACACACACACCCTTTCCTGTATCGGTAGTTAGCACTATGATTTACGGCTTTATTTTCTTCACTCTTGAGAATGGACATTTCCCATTGTGTTCTAACGGAAGCATGAAATGTACCTGGTCTTGACTAATAGGAAGATATAGATTGAAAGTATATTTCTTGGTTCAGGATATATATTATGCCTGAGGCATTATACAAATGGGCTCTAGTGTGTAGACAGTCGAAAAAGTTCTGATTAAAGGCCAAAGTCCTGTTGTAGAGATAAGCTGCTGGTAGTGGTAGGGACAACAGAATTCAGTAGATGCTGTGCTATACTGGTAGGATTGCAGACACAATATTCTACTAGAGAGATATGCTGGTGGAACACATCAGATACACCAACATAAGATGTCATAGGTAGAATCCTTCTGTTGGTGGAGATACAGATAAAATGGGATGGACTTACAGGTGGGAGATAGGGGTGGTGTGAGGGCCAGGGGATGTGTGCTTGATTTGCACTTCCCAAAACAATATGTGAACTGGAACACAAGCATCCTTCAAAATTCGCACTTCTCCCGATTTTGCAATGTAGTTCTCTAGCCACACAATGGGTACAAAAATGCACATATTGGGGCAGAGTGTACACAAACATGCATATATCAGTGAAAATAACAGGTCTGCTCTGGGCTAAACTTAAGTTGAATAACACCCTTCGATTCCTGTGTTTTAAAATAGAGCATTCTTCTGATGCTATTTAAAAAGACAAAGCATGTAACATGCATTTGAGAATAAAAGATAATAAAGTGCCCAGTATGCCTCTTCCTGTAGCCAATAACAGTTCTTTAGCAAAGTATAATATGCATTTAAAAAGCAACAATGAATGTTGCTAATGAGCTCTTGATGTTCCTGAACAATATTGAGATCATGATGTTCACTGTAGCAAGGAATGGGTGAGATCCAAACATAGCCATGCATAACTTAAATCACATTGATTTCAATGAGTTTATTCTAAGCATGACTAAGCCTGGATGCAGCCCAATGTATTCACCAGGTCAATACTAAAAATGATGCTCTGGTCCTGACTTCCCCAATCTGATGATCTCCAGTTGCTTTTGACTGCAACACCCGTCAGCCCAGGCACAGCATAGCTGCACTAGCTGGAACTAATGGGAGTTCCAGTCAAAAATATCTGGAAGGCATGAGGTTGGAAAAAGTTGCTCTGGCCCAGTTTCTGTCCTCTGGTTTCTCAACTCTCAAAGTAGTACGTTCCACACTAAAAGCAATCAGATGCCAAAAAGTAGAAACTCTGAAAGGTGAATTCTTTGAAATAATGTATTGGCAGAGGCAGATGTCTCTAACTTGGGAGACCAAGAATCCAGTTGTACTGTGGAAAAATTGGTATAAATCTTCACCTTGGTCATTGCACCATTTTATCTTACTGTAACTATTATTGCTTTAGTACAGCATGTTTTATAGAGCACTTCAACACCCATTTTATAGGCTCTTTTGTTAAACACTCATATTGATGTTGCAGGAGAAGCCATACATTTTTTTTTACTAGTTATTCTCTATTCTCTAGCCATGCTAGGACAGCATTTTACTGTGTTATTCATTCCACGGCCTGGAATGATTTTGGGTCTTTATAGGAAATGCTATGTTTCATCCTTTATAGAATTGTCCTTGAAAATAATATCTAAAACATTATTACATATGCAAGCAAGAGGCTCTCAAATTGTGGGAAAGTATATGAAAAACTTGGTCATAGCTCACCATCATTTTTAAGAGACCACAAAAGGACCCCTCCCAAACTGAGTGAATGGGTACTAAAATGGTAAATGGAATTCAACACAAGCAAGTGTAAAGTGGTGCATGTTGGTGCTAAAAATCTTAATTTTACATATATGTTCATGGGGTCCGAACTGGTGACTGACCAGGAATGAGACCTTGGGGTCATAGCTCAATGAATATGTCAACCCAGTGTGCATCGGTTGTGAAAAACACAATTTGCATGGTAGGATCGTTAGGAAAGGAATTGGAAAATAAACTGCTGACATCATAGTGCCATTGTACAAATCGATGGTGCAACTGTATTTAGAATACTGTATACAGTTCTGGTTGTCTCACATTAAAAGCGATATTGTAGATTTGGAAAAGGTTCAGAACAGGACAGCCAAAATGATCCAGGGGATGATGTCGCAACTCTCTCGTGAATAATGGTAGCAGCATTTGGGACTTTTTAGTTTATAGAAAAGGTGAGGAAGAGGTGGACATGATAGTTATTATGCCTGGCATAGGGAAAGTGGATAGAGAAAAGTTTTTCTCCTTCTCTCATAACACCAGAACTCATGGGCATCCAAAGAAGCTGAATGTTGGAAGATTTGGGACAGATACAAGAAAGTACTTCCTTACACAGCACAACGTTCAAGTATGGAATCACTCCCAAAGGAGGCAATGATGGTCAGCAACTTAATGGTAAAGGTAAAGGGACCCCTGACCATTGGGTCCAGTCATGGACGACTCTGGGGTTGCAGCGCTCATCTTTCTTTATTGGCCGAGGGAGCTGGCGTACAGCTTCCGGGTCATGTGGCCAGCATGACTAAGCTGCTTCTGGAGAACCAGAGCAGCGCACAGAAACGCCGTTTACCTTCCTGCCGAAGCAGTACCTATTTATCTACTTGCACTTTGACTTGCTTTCGAACTGCTAGGTTGGCAGGAGCAGGGACCGAGCAACGGGAGCTCACCCTGTCGTGGGGATTCGAACCTTCTGATTGGCAACGCTTAGGCTCTGTGGTTTAACCCACAGCGCCACCCACTTTAAAAGAAGATTTGAAAAAATGAGTAAATAGCTATCAGAGGCTGCTAGCCATGATGTCTAAGCCCTGTCTCCACAGTTCTGGAGGCAGTAACACTTCTGAATACCAGTTGTTGGAACGCACAGGAGATGAGAGACCTCTTGCGCTTGAGTTCTGCTTGCAGGTTTCCCACAGGCGTCTGGTTGGCCACTGTGAGAATGGGATGCTGGGATACATGATGGGCAATTGGCCTGATCCAGCAGGCTGTTCTTGTGACTCTCTCCCAACTGACTTTTTTTTTGGAAAATTATATAAGTAAGGATTTATCCCCATCAGTGTATTTGCTTTCTGAGAAGGAACTCAGTAGCACATGCCATAGAACAATGGCTATGAATAATAGCCCTAAAGTGTTTCTTCCCCCTACCCCACTTCTCTTTTGCTTACTCAGATTTTGCATGTGGATAAGGCCACGGGCTCCCAGCTGTAGTCAGAATTACATAACAAAAGCTTTCCTCTTTAAGGACGTTTAAGGAAAATGTGTCACCTTTTATCAAATCACAGTGACAAAGTTGCTTCACCTCAAATTTGACATGATAAATCCTGAGTCATCTGAGGTAACCTTGTTTGACTTTGTGGTTGTCAAAAGGATCAAAGAGCTTTTCAAAACTTGTTTGTTTGTTTCAATGTCTCCAATATTTCAAGTGTCTTTGTTTATATTAAAACCAATTCTAATAAGAAAGTTTAACTTTAATAGGATTTTAAAAAGAAAGCTGAAGTCAAAAACATTTTTATATCAACATACATATTTGTTATACAGTATATGATTAGGCTATACGTACAAAAACAATAATTGTGGGCAGGGATGCACAAATCTGTCCATTTCAGCTTCTCTTATTTTCTCATTTTTTCATTCTGAAGTGAAGTTCTCCAAACTGCAGCAGCTTTTGGCATGTTTTTTTTTAAGTCCCCATAAAGATTCATCAACATTTTTGTGCAAAGCTCTCGTAAAATGCACATTTATGTATATATTTTTTGCTTGATATGCATATTTTTGCAGACCTCTTCTACTACAATGCATTCATGTTAGTTTCAACAAAATATGCACAATTTTCACTAGGATATGCATTTTATTGTTCACTATTTGGAGAAGTGCATCGCAATATTCAAAAAAGGACAGCTGGATTTTGGTGTGAATACAGTTTTGGAACATGCGAATTCATTAGGTGTGCATTTATAATAATTCTGAACCAAATTCCTCTTCCATTCCTAGCTGTGGGTGTGCAAAGTCACTATGTAAGATTGAACCTCTTTCTCTACATTATGTCTCCAAAACTTCCATTTTAAGACCAATTGGTGGCATATATATAGGGATATAAAGAATGTCCTTAGTTCAGTTCATATCTCTTTTATGTGTTCACTGGTAAGTCCATCCCGTCCCATTGACATGTAAATTTTCAGGGAAAATCCCAAAACATTCACACAAACTTCGATATGTACTTGGAAGGTGATCTAAGAGCTGACCTTCCTTCCTTCCTTCGTTCCTTCTTCTGTACTAGACATCTGGAATAGCTTCTTCCACACAAAGTGAAACTATGTCTGCAATTGGGACATACTGATGTACCATCACTCTTAGGTAGATCATAGGGGAAAATTAAAAACAATGGCTGCTCCCTTTGGTTCTTGGACGGAGCTGGATTTCACACACAGCCATCTAGTCTCTCTGGCTGCCCACCAAGGCCTTTGTCCATGAAGTGGTGGTTGGGGAACATGGAAGAAAATAGATAGATCCGTCCGTCCGTCTGTCCATCCATATCTCCTTACACTAGCAATGGGAACCTATGACTCTCCAGATGCTGCTGGACTCCAACTCCCATCAGCCCCAGGCAGCATGATCAGACATCAGGGATCATGGGAACTGGAGTCCAACAGGACCTGGAGAGCCAAATATTCTTTATCCCCACTCTATATATTCTGTGCCTCATCTATTAATTGTATTGCCTCTGTGGTCGGGGACTTTGCTACATCAACACTGACCAACCACACTGTTAATGATTTTTTTTAAAAAAAAACCCACACATGATTAACTGTAGCAATTTTTGCTTTCTCTCCTCTGTTGTTTATATCTTCTGGAAGGAAGCTGTGGAAAAATATATTTTATCCAGTACAATAATCAAATTAATTGTACAACATCAGGGGTCAGAGAAATGGCAGAAGTTTAGAAATAAATAAATGAGTTTAAAGTGGTACTAGATCAGATAAAAATCCATTTGTTCAGCTTTGTGAAGGAATACAAACCTTTATACCGCAGGTCAGAAGCCAATTGCTAACTGAGTGGGTTAGGAAGAAATATCTCCTGAGTTATTGTATAATGACGACCAAAGACAAGGTTCCAATATTTCTCGACAATATGTTCCAGTTCAACCTTTGCCTTCAGCTGTACAACCTCTTAAATGAAACAGGTGGCACTGCCAATAAAAGTGATATTTTCCCCACTAACTCTCAGGAATGAAACTACCTCCCCCTGCCACATTTTGGTTTGACATGTCTTGTGGATGACCTTTTAAACATTTTTTTGCCATGTCAATGACAATGAGAGACTTGTATAATTAAGCCCTACAGGAATTCTTATTTAATAGAGTGAAAGTAAATAACTCCCGGGGATGTAATCTGCAACCTTATGATACAAGGAAATTTCAGTACAGTGGTACCTTGGGTTAAGTACTTAATTCGTTCTGGAGGTCCTTTCTTAACCTGAAACTGTTCTTAACCTGAAGCACCACTTTAGCTAATGGGGCCTCCCGCTGCCGCCACGCCGCTGGAGCACAATTTCTGTTCTCATCCTGAAGCAAAGTTCTTAACCCGAGGTAATATTTCTGGGTTAGCGGAGTCTGTAACCTGAAGCGTATGTAACCTGAGGTACCACTGTATAAAGTTTTTGTTTGTTACTATGTTATGTATGTTATTTATTTTGGTGTGCTTATGTTGTAAACCACCACCCTTTGATACCTGGATGAAGGGTGGTATAGAGATTTGATATATCAATAAATCAATAAATAACCAAGCCCTGTAGTTCTTGAAATTTGTCTCATAGTCTTAACTTGTTGGCAGATGTGATTATCAGAAAGATTGTTGAAAACCTTGGTTCTCTTTGCACTTAACCAAATAATACATTTGAAATGTGCAATATTGCACTCTATTGACACCATAGAAAACAATGGATAATCTCCTTTCAGTGTTTCCATGGATATAGGATTGTTTATTAAACAATATTTCATGTACAGATATTATCACCACGGTCACAAAAATCATGCATAAAATAAGGGGGAAATCAATGGGCATAATATGCCGAATGTGAAACACCATTGACATTCTATGTGTAGGTATCCTAAGTGAGAATTAAGTCCCACTGAGTTCAATGAGATCTGCTCTTCAGTAACTGTTTTAAGAGCCCTTAAACACTTGGATCAGCATGACCCTTGAAAATACAAAGCCTAACCTTGGGGAAACGGTGTGCAGATTCAATATTCATACCAATCAGTCTCAAGTCTGGGCAGAAACATTATATTTTACAGGCCCTCATAGGCTATGGTAGGAATTGCCACTGATATTTTGCCTATGACAAATATCAACATTATTTGGGGAATCCTCATCAGATGAAACATTTGAAGAATGGAATGGTGATCCAACAGAGTTTCAAGCCGTGGTTTTTTTCCAGGGTATGTAGTACTGGCACCTCTTTTGTTTTTGTTAAAAAGTGTTGCACTTACAAATTCATGGTGAGTACCAGCACCTATTTTTCTATATATATATAAAAAGCACTGGTTTCAAGACTAGTAAAATTGGTTGGAAATATTCTGCACATGTGTAGGTTGTTGCCAGATTTTGCTTAAATAAAAATCTGAAGTACGTATGTTTCTCCTTCATTTAAGAAAATCTGAGGAATTGTAGTGAAATGTACCCAATCATCAGACTTGTGAAATATTTGTGTGTGCGCGCATGCAAGCATATATCTGCAATTGCATGTCACTACTTGCAATTGTTCAAGCACTTATTCTAGATAAATAGGGTTCTGTCCAATTAACTTCTACTCAAGAGTGGACTCTGTGGGTGGTATCTAATTAAAACGTCCTGTCTTCGTTTATGTAATGTAGGTTTCCCCTCTCCTCTTCCTGTCTGCAGGCTGTGCTCTCCCCAAATTACCAGAAGGTTGGGGGAACCTCTAGAACAGATGTAAGGGGCACACAGGGGAGGAGGGGGAAGTTCCATTACACAAGTGGAAATCCTTGTGCTAATGGAATGCATTAGCTGGAGACTGTCCTTTGAAATCAATGGACCTCAATTAGCCATGTCCATTTATTTCGCTGCATCTACTCTGAATATGACTTTATTGGATTCAACCTGTACTCTTATACTGATGGCACACTACCAGTGTCAGCGATGTGATGATTTTAGCTTTTTTTTACACATCTCCTAGTGAGATGTTTCAGAATCGTAAAAGATTGAATAACTCTCACCGTATATCTCATCAAACATAAATGCTCCCTTTTTGAGTGGCGCAACATTCCCATTCCCCCATTCTCTGACCTCCTGCAAAAATACAACCTCTTCATCTGACCAATTATACTAGCCCAATTTCAAACCTTTAAAAGGAGCAGAAAATGTATGAAAAAAAATATTTTGAAAATAAGGTAAATAAGGGATGAATGTTGTCCCTTACAAAAAAAAAAAGCCAGAAGAAAGGATACCAAATGTATTATATATATACAAAGCTGTAGATGTTGCCTATTTATCATCTAAATAAAAGGGAGGGCTATGTACAAAGATTTCCAAGTGCCAGCAGGTAGCTATATAATGAAGAAAGTATTCATAAAATTTCAGTACTAACTTTTAAAAAATGCATTTTCTGCAATTACAAAGTTGGAATCTTTATATATCTAAGAGGAGGGGAATGTGATTTGTATAAAGAAGCTTCTGGAACTGCAAGTCCAAGGGAATAAATCTCCTTATCTTAAAAGGCAGAAGTTTCCTCCATAATTTACAACTAGGGATAGGCAAATCTGTCAATTTAGGTTATTCTCAGTTTCTAATTTTTCCAATCTTAAATTCCATTCTCCACATTTTCTTTTAAGTTCTCACGAGCACTTTAGGGCAAATTTCTCTTAATATGTACCCAGACTTTTGCTGGTGTTTAGTTCCTATGTGTGACCTATTTTATCCCTACCTGATTTCAACTGCGTTTCTTTTAGATGGTCCTGTATTTTTATTGATCTTCCATTTTTGTACACTGCCTCAAAACTATTCTGGGAGATCATTTTTTTAAAATACACACACCTGTAAATAAATAAATACTTGGTGGGAAAGCAAGGGTTAGCTTCCCTGCCCCTAAATAAGGGAAACATTGAATTTCACATCCCCATGTTTCCTTGGCATGTATAGTTCCACCCCTGCAGGTGCCTGATTTTGACTGGATCGTGTTAAGACTTTCCAACAAGCAGCCATGGTAATTGGTTAAAATGAGGGAATTGCCATTCCCCGCTTTTGCCAATCCAGAATAACTCAGGAGAGTGATTCTTTTCTTGCCTGCTTGGATTGCATTAAACCTGACATTTCCTTTCCCTTTCCCACTGTTCTAATCCAAGGCTGTTTTGCTTTGGCATTCTTTGTTCTGTCCTTACGCTGTTGCTAAAGGTGTGCCATCAAGCGCTGGAAAATGAATTTTGCACTCCTGTTGCTTCCGTTGGCAACTCAATCAAGATTCAGGAAACCTTCAAAGGATGGGAAGTGTGGCTGGCTGAGCGGTGAAGCTTACCTCTGATTAACAGGAAACGCCATCCCTTGGTTTTCTTGTTTTGTTTTGTTTGTTCCCTCCTTTACGGCAATATCCTTTCCTTAAATCTGCAGCAAATTTGTCCCAGTGATTTGAGGTGAGCAGTGGGGAATGAGAACAGAGACACAAGGCTTACCAGTTTTCATGCAAATGCCTCTCTGCAGCTATGTAATTATGACTGGATGGGTATGTGATGCATTAAGTAGGATTTATCCTTTGCTGAATATTTCCATGAGTAATAGGAAACTGCCATTGCAACTTACAATATTGTGTTGGGCATGCAGTGCTTCATTTCCCTGAGCAGAAGGAAGACCCAAGGGCAGATGCTACCAGGTCTAATTTCTTGTGAGCAGAGAACACCAGCATGTCTGTGATTTGTGTTTACCAAATGCATATGCTGAGTTGAAGAGATCAGGCAAGCAGCACACAGATGATTCTAGTTTGAAAAGTAGCATCCGTTCTCGCAAGCAAACAAGCAAGCAAACAAAACACACAAGATTTGCTCCTTCATCCAACCTGCCACAAAAGCCAAAGCTTTGCCAGCCACACTGCAACTCCCAGCTGCTTTATCATTTCCTATCTAAACATAGAGGAAGTTGCCTTACAGGAATCAGAGTACTGGTGTATTTAGATCAGTCTTGTTTACCCCAGGGGATGGGGATATTTTTTCAGCTCAAGGGCTGGATTATCAGGGTGTGATGGACAGGGAGATATATGGGGTAATGCAAGTAGGTTGGGAAAGATAACTGACTGGAGGGAAAGAGGGAGAGATCCCTGCATCTCTGAATGAAGCAAATGAACAAGCAAAGAGAAGAGATAGGCTTTGAAAGGGAACAAAGGTCCTTGTCACAAGATAGGTTGGGTGGAATGGAAGGTCAGTTGGGAGGAACGGAGGGTAGCAGGCTGACCCAGTGGGAGGGATCTGTGTGTCTCTCTCCTCTCAATCCGCTTCCATCTGCTTTTCAGGTGCTGCAGTACATCAGCCACTCTCTGATGCCACCACCTCCCAGCAGCAACAAAACCACAGCTGGTCCTATTTGCTATTTGCCACCTCACTCTTTTTGCCTGTTTCCAGGAAGTAAGGAAGGAGGGAGGGAGGGACAGCTTTTGGAGCAGCTGCTTCAGCAGCCTCCCCCCCTTCTTCCTCTCCACATAGCAAGGGAATCACTGAAGGGAAAATCTAACCACTATGCCCCCTCCAGCATCTAATCTGCCTGATTCTGCTCCCACCCATCCTCTAATTAAATAACTAATTTTGGATTAGCCTCAGCCTTCTGGCCTGTTCTTTCCTCCCTTCCTTCCCTTGATTCATGTGGGGGAATGGAGGAAGTGTTTTGCCATCCCTGTCCACTTAGGTCCGCATTCTAGAGAGGAGGAAGTCTTTGGATCAACAGATTATAAGCTCTTTTTCTGCCCCACTCTCAATAAGATTTATCTCCCTTCCCAAATCGTCTTTCCTATGGTGATTTTTGAAGCATGTTTCTCTGATCTCTGGCATGTCCTAAGTGGAGTACCAAGGGCTGAATGAAGAGGCCTGGCAGGCCAGATCAGGCATCCTGTTGATGCTAAAGATAAAATGGTAGAACTGGATGGCCTGAGGGCACATAATGTGGTTCTAGGTCTGGTCAACGCCTGCATGGGACTCCATGTATGCTGCCATGATAGACAAAAGGCAGGATATACACATAGTAAGAATAAATAGTAGTGAAGAAATTGAACCTGGGTCCTTTTGCCTGCAAAGCCTGTGTTCTGTAACCAAGCTACTATCTTGCTCCAAATAAAACAGTGCAATGTCACACTAACGTGGTTTCTCCTGTCCCTCAAAAGCCATTGTGCAAACAAACCTCTTCAGCTCCAGCAGTATCGGGCTGGGAGAGGCATCTGTGTGAAAATCTGGAGAGCTACTTCCAGTCAGTGCAGACAACATGGACCTAGTGCTGACTCAGCATAAGGCAGCTTCCTCTGTCCCTCGAGGATGCTCACATTTTATTTAAATACACCATGGTCGCATTTCCATTACAAAATCAGGACCCAGTATATGTTGAAATGCATTGCCAATGTCTCCCCAACTGCCTATTATGATCCCAAAAGATTCGACGGCGCAGGGAAGTGGGGGGGGGGTGTCAGAGGAGGAAAGAAAATAAGAACTCCCCCAAGGTGCCATTATCTGGTCTTGAGGAATTAACTATATCAAAAGGAGTCAGCCAACATCCCTCAGTTTCTTCCCTTCAGTGGGAGGTAATGAAATTTAATTAGTGAGAAGAGGCAGTTTTCACACATAAAAAGAGGTCTGGAGAGAAAACTGGGACATACATGTGTAGAGAGAATAATGCTACAGTATATAATAGCCCTTGTTAAAATAGAGTTAATAGAAGGAGATGTTTGGCCTCTGCTCTCCATTGCAGGGCTTTAAAAAAAAAACAAATAAAGGCTTGGAAATGAGCAAGAGCAAATACAGTTTTGTTATTAATAGTATGGGCCTTAGTTCTGCTTGGTTTGAAGGCACAATGTCTAATTCTCTAGCCTTACAGCTATGTGACTCCTGCCAAGTTTAAATTGTAGTAGGGTTATAAAGTCCTTTCATTAGAACAAAGTTTATATGGATTCACAAGGCCCATCTTAAAAGAAGGGTTGTTTGGGATTTTAACCTAGCTTACCCAGTCTTGAATATGAAAGCATCTGAGCGGGACAAGAAACAGAATGAAGTCCATCAAGCTGGCTTGCAACTTGCCAGGTAGTTGTCCTCCAGCCATAACCTTCACAAAAAGAATATGCTAAAGTGGAGAGAATGAATGAACCCTTCTAAGTTATGGACCCCCATCCCTCTCCATAACACCTTAATATAATTAGATACCATTACTTGTGATGGATTGTCACATATAGACTCACTGATGCCCATGTATCGCAATCCTCTATTTTCTCAATGACTCTCAATCATGTCATTCGGCCTAAAGACTCCTGCTATAATAAAGCCATGGATGTCCCCTTGCAAAAGAGGTTAAAGCATCTAGGACCCCTTAGCCCATCTTTCCTCAGTTTTGGCCCTTTACAACTCCAATTCCCACCATCCCTGACCATTGGCTATGCTGCTACAGAGTTGTAGTCCAAAACACTTGCAGACCACCAGGTTGGACAAGACTGTTTTGTTGTTGTTTAGTAGTTTAGTCGTGTCCGACTCTTCGTGACCCCATGGACCAGAGCACGCCAGGCACTTCTGTCCTCCACTGCCTCCCGCAGTTTGATCAAACTCATGCTAGTAGCTTCAAGGACACCATCCAACCATCTCATTCTCTGTCGTCCCCTTCTCCTTGTGCCCTCCATCTTTCCCAACATCAGTGTCTTTTCCAGGGAGTCTTCTCTTCTCATGAGGTGGCCAAAGTATTGGAGCCTCAGCTTCACGATCTGTCCTTCCAGTGAGCGCTCAGGGCTGATTTCCTTCAGAATGGAGAGGTTTGATCTTCTTGCAGTCCATGGGACTCTCAAGAGTCTCCTCCAGCACCATAATTCAAAAGCATCAATTCTTCGGCGATCAGCCTTCTTTATGGTCCAGCTCTCACTTCCATACATCACTACTGGGAAAACCATGGCTTTTACTATACGGACCTTTGTTGGCAAGGTGATGTCTCTGCTTTTTAAGATGTTGTCTAGGTTTGCCATCGCCTTTCTCCCAAGGAGCAGGCGTCTTTTAATTTCGTGACTGCTGTCACCATCTGCACTGATCATGGAGCCCAAGAAAGTAAAATCTCTCACTGCCTCCATTTCTTCCCCTTCTATTTGCCAGGAGGTGATGGGACCAGTGGCCATGATCTTCGTTTTTTTTATGTTGAGCTTCAGACCATATTTTGTGCTCTCCTCTTTCACCCTCATTAAAAGGTTCTTTAATTCCTCTTCACTTTCTGCCATCAAGGTTGTGTCATCTGCATATCTGAGGTTGTTGATATTTCTTCCGGCAATCTTAATTCCGGCTTGGGATTCATCCAGCCCAGCCTTTCGCATGATGAATTCTGCATATAAGTTAAATAAGCAGGGAGACAATATACAGCCTTGCCGTACTCCTTTCCCAATTTGGAACCAATCAGTTGTTCCATATCCAGTTCTAACTGTAGCTTCTTGTCCCACATAGAGATTTCGCAGGAGACAGATGAGGTGATCAGGCACTCCCATTTCTTTAAGAACTTGCCATAGTTTGCTGTGGTCAACACAGTCAAAGGCTTTTGCATAGTCAATGAAGCAGAAGTAGATGTCTTTCTGGAACTCTCTAGCTTTCTCCATAATCCAGCGCATGTTTGCAATTTGGTCTCTGGTTCCTCTGCCTCTTCTAAATCCAGCTTGCACTTCTGGGAGTTCTCGGTCCACATACTGCTTGAGCCTTCCTTGTAGAATTTTAAGCATAACCTTGCTAGCATGTGAAATGAGTGAAATTGTGCGGTAGTTGGAGCATTCTTTGGCACTGCCTTTCTTTGGGATTGGGATGTAGACTGATCTTCTCCAATCCTCTGGCCACTGCTGAGTTTTCCAAACTTGCTGGCATATTGAGTGTAGCACCTTAACAGCATCATCTTTTAAAATTTTAAACAGTTCAGACTGTTTTAGGGAATGCCTATATTTGGTCTCCGTTATTCATCATGGAACACCACTGATATTTCCAAAATATATAGTAAGAAAATATTGGTGTGTGATGCACCTCATTTTTTCCAGTAACCCAAGCTGCCTTGGTAGCTTGCTTAGACTTGTTAATATATGGCTCTTTGACCTAGGAGAAACCTAAAACTAGTTTACAGTTGTCCAGACAGAGCAATAAATGAAATCTATTCAGGTTCAGCACAGGTCAAGAATTGTGGACCTGAGCAAAATATAGCAAGCTCTTTCCTCTTCACAAAATTCAAATCATGTCTGATTTTTATTTATGCTCAAAGTTCATATTCCAGCTGACCTCCCAGGTTGATTGACATAAAGTCCCTATTATGCTGTGTGTGTGTGTGTGTGTGTGTGTGTGTGTGTGCGCGCATGTGTGTGTGCGTGTTACATGTATACTTACTGAAACCTGATGCTACAGAAACTGAACTTGCTCCTGCTCACTAAAATATTATTATTTTCCTTTATGGGGAAATGTGCAATAAGTGAGTTTCTTTCCATGTATGGTCTTTCTAATAAATCTAATAAATCTCACTCCCTAACTCACTTAGAATGTAGCTAGCTATTGGCTCAAATAACAGCTCTTTGTAGCATTTTAGAAAGTAGCCCCCCCCTCCAAATGAACCATAGAATCATAGAATTGTAGAGTTGGAAGAAGTCATGAGGGTCATCTAGTTCAATCCCCTGCAATGCAGGAAATTTGCCCAACCCTGAGATTAAAAGTCTCTACCAACATAGTTACCTGGAGATATTTTAGAAATAACTTCTTTTTTTTCCTTTAAAAAAACATATTGCTATTTTGAATTGACACATCCTCAGAATGTTAGTATGTGATATATACAAACAAAACTCTTTCCTGCTCAACAGTGGCTCATGCTGTTCTCAGTTATTACTAGAGCAGAGAAGGGGTGCATGGGCTTCAACTTTCCAAAACCTGAAATGCTGCAATGCTAAACACTTACTTGTGAGTAGAGATGGGGAGAAATTTTATTCACTTTGCATTTAAAGGTGAACCTATCAAATTTGTACTTTCCAAAACAATATTCCAGCCCAAACCAAACCATCCTTCAAAATCTGCATTTATCCACATTTTCACCATCCAGTGTTCATGGAAATGACCATATTAGGGGACAGCATGCATAAACATGTATATCTAATTATTAATTCTTGTTACTGTTTTAATTTTTTACCAGTTCTTCAGCGTAAGGTTGCAGGGCAGGTTATAAGCTGTTGAAACACAATATTAAAAATGAGTGCAAAATATTAGTGACGATAACTCATAAAACACATGTTAGGGGAGACTGCTTGCAAAAAATGCACATTATTAAGATGTATACTAAAATTAGAAGGAAAAAATCCACACTAATATGCTGATGAATTTCCATGAAGAATTTTATTAAAATTGCCAAAAAATCTGTAAATTGCTGGAGAAATGTTGAGAAGTGATTTTACGATTGGCATATGGACTGTGATTCAACAAAGAGGCAATGCAGTTATGAACTCATCAATTATTTCAACACAGGTAATTCTAGTGGGCCATTTGTGATTCAGTTATGAACAGAAAGGTCTATGAAGGATTTATCCAAAACAAAATCTGACATAGTTTATCATTTTACTGCATGTCACAAAATTGGAGACCATGGTTTGGAAGTTGACTTCAAGTTGTATGGAATTATTATCTTAAAGTATAACTAGAACACATTGCCTCATTTTGGCAAAAGCACAGTTGAGCCTTTACTACAGCCTTATCTTGGTAGCTCACCTGCGGATTTAAATATGGTAGTCCAAATTTACAGCTTGTATTACTCAACGGTCTGACTCCCGTTTGACTGAAAGAGTTACGCCACAGAACGTTTGCGGAGTATTCATCAGCCTTGGCTTGAACAAAATGTTGAGTGCAGAAATCGGGCCTGCTGGCATTTTTCTATATGCAATGAGAACAAAGCATGTTTTCAAAGAAAAGGAAGCAAGTGAATATGATGTTTTCGCTACCTTATCTAGACTGTGCAATTGAAGGTTTCAATATAAATGAATAGCAAGTAAGAACAACCTATGCTGAGAAGTAAAGAAAGGAGAATAACGCTTGTTTCTGGCTTTGGCTGGACAGGGATATTCACTGCGCTGCAAAAGCTTCGTGACACTTTTAAATGCAATGCTCTCAATGAGCAGCGATGAAGATTTTATTCACTTAAGGCACTGTGTGAGAGCATGTATCGTGTTCTTCCGTACAGATGACAGCTAGGTGGAATGTAGTTTCCTAATCTGGGAGTCTGGTTTTACATTAAAATCTATCCCTTCAAGAATGGAGGAAAAGGCCAATTTGTTCAGAAAATTAATAGCAAGAAACTGAACAGCAAAAACACGCAGAGAAGAAAAGCACTTGGGGAGGAATTCAACATTGTGCTCTTCCAATCATTCCATGTTCTGAAGAGCATTCCAACTTGCCAGACAGAACAATTCCCTCCCTCCTACCCCCATGTTCTTTTCTGGCATTGTTCTGACACCCAGTTCCCCAGAGGGAGGACAGGAAGGAAATCCTCTTTGTGCAAGTGGAAGTTATTGTTCAGGGCTTCTGTTGACAGGACTTATTAGGTGGGTCCCTTAATTTGCATCTGAAGACAGGAGATTAAAACGTATTTTCAACACAAGAACAATTATCAGTGATGTAAAAAGGTGTCAAGGTTGTTTCTTACATTATGTATCCTTACTAGTGTCTTGAAAAAGCATGAAGGAAATACCCAGAAAATTGCTAGTGTCAACTGCATGTTCATACACATTCACATCCCTAGTGCATGATACCTGCCACCATTTCATAGATGATCTCTTACACACAGGAGCAAAACATGTAGAGAACTGTATGGTGTATCTCAAGAAAAACTGGTTTCTCCTAAGAAAAACCACACACCCCCTGAGTGCTATTGTACATAGAAATGGTGTAGATATTTATATTTTGATGCATTTATTACAAAGCTCTAGGTTTAGATGCAGTAATATAAAACAGCCCCGCTTCAGAAATTTTGAACCAGGAGCCAGTGGCTTTGCCATTGGTCCAGAGGTTTCCATGCACGTATTAACTATGCCTTGCCATGTGAAAATAATCAGTTAATTCAAAGTGTTGGTGCTGACCTTTAAAGCCCTTGGTCCTATATACCTGAAGGAGCATCTCCACCCACATCATCCAGCCCGGACACTGGGGTCCAGCACCGAGGGCCTTCTGGCGGTTCCCTCACTGCGAGAAGTGAGGTTACAGGGAACCAGGCAGAGGGCCTTCTCAGTAGTGGTGCCTGCCCTGTGGAACGCCCTCCCAGCAGATGTCAAGGCAATAAGCAACTATTCTACTTTTAAAAGACAACTGAAGGTGGCCCTGTTTACGGAAGTTTTTAATGTTTGATGTTGTATTGTTTTTAAAATTTGGTTGGAAGCCGCCCGGAGTGGCTGGGGAAACCCAGCCAGATGGGTGGGATTAAATAATAAATCATTATTATTTATTATAATTCAGGGTGTAGCTTTTCAAGCCTGCAAACAAAATAACCAGTCATATAGAATTAGCATTTTTTCTTTCTCTTTTCTCTTTTCTTTTTTGAAGAAAGAGCATAGATGGCCAATGGGAAGTATATGGGAAGACCACAGATTCCAATGGAAAGACCACAAGCTACAGCACACTTCCACTTGTGTTCTCCAGCAACTGGCATTCGGAAACATCCTACCTACCTTATACTGGAGGTAATGGCTAGTTGTCACAGCAAAGAAAGTTCTTGCACAGCTGGACTATGGACCAGAGCAATTGCCTACACAAATGCACTGCTATTAGAACTCATATGTTTCTAATGGCAAGAATGGACTAAACAGTGTTTGTCCATTTAGTCCAAATTGTCTGCTTTTCAGAATCTCAGGCAGAAGTCTTTCCCTGCTGCTACCTGACCCTTTTGACTGGAGATGCCAAGCATCATTTTCCTTCCAAGGACAGAATAAGCAGTGTTATTTGCAAGATTTCTCAGAATGCAGCAACTACACAAAGGAAGCTGCCTTCTACTGAGTCAGGTCATTGGCCCATCTAGCTGAGGATTGTTTGCACAGCCTGCCAGTGGCTCTCTAGGATTCCAGACAAGGGGCAGTCCCAGCCCTAGCTGGAGATGCCAGTGATTAAACCTGGGACCTTCCGTATACAGAGAAGATGCCTTGCCTCTGAGCTACAGCCCCTTCCCACATGCACACTGTCATTGGGCGTATGGGAGCCAGTTTCAAGCCTATGAATTCCTAAGCAAGGTAAGTCAATGGCACAAAGCAATTTCTTTTGAAAAGTTTAAAGTAATCATCTATTCACTGCATGACAAGCAAGGGGCCTTTGGAAGCCTTATTTATTAAGATTTAGATTCTATTTTTTAAAAAACACACACACACACAAATGTAATAACCAGGTGCCAGAGGCAATGGTACAGAAAAAGACAAAAACAACAGCAGTGTATATTGGTGAATTCCAGGAAGAGAGAAGACATATGTCATTATTTCCCCCCCCCCCTTGATAAAAAAAACATTTTCACTTGTTTTTCTTCAGTTTGTGTGTTGATCTGTAAAAGTGTCAGACTTGTTACATCTTTGTGACTGTCTTTCATTAATGTAGTCTCCTTTTTTTTTTGGTCTAGGGGTTTTCTTTTCTGTTTGCATGCTTTCTTTGTTCCCCTCCCCTTCATTTTATTGATAGTCCCTGATTAGTTCTCACTCTGAGATGCAGCAATGTGCCAATTTCCATAACAAAAGCTTTAATCTAAATAATGGTACATTTTTTGTAGCATCATCAGCCTTTTGTTCACAGTATATAAAAGAAGTATTATTATTTTTTTACACACAAAAAGGACATTGTGATAGATGTCACAACAGATTGGAAGGAGGAGAGGGAACACAATACGTCTTGATTTTTGCCTGTGTGACTGTTGAAACTGGGAGAGAAATTAACTAGTTGCAGGCGAGGTATAGGCAAAAGAGTTTCCCAAGCATCAAATGTGATCAAAACTCCTTCTGACCTGAATCGGCACAGTCTCAGATGTTAGTTCATACAGTTCTTGACACTGAGCAGATGTGAGAGCCTCGGGGGCTTACCTTCAAAAGTGCACTTTGTGTGTTTTCAGGTACAGTGCTGCCTGACTTATCCTTCAGGACTGCACAGAGCACATATCACAAACACAACAAGAGATGTGTCAGATCAGAAGAGCCTCACAGGCTTACCGGGGGAGCTTTGAAGATGAGGAAGCCAGGATCACATACAGGTGATGCTCTGACACCAAAGATCCACTAAATACTCCAAGAGGTGGGCATGGCTGTTTTTAAAGAGTACTGGTCTAAGTAGGGTACATAGGATGACAGAGTGAAAAAGTGTGTTCCCCCTGCCCCCAGCCAATGTATTCGGATAAACAACTATTCAAGGGAAATGATTCAGTGATGCAGACTGAAATGCCCATAGTTTTGTTTTTTTCTTTCAGATAGACTGGACAAAAAAAGGAGTGCCACCACTTAGCAGTCTTGCAGCACAGGGTTATTCAATACCAGCTTTTAAAAATTCCAATATTTGGAACCGGCCATGCCTTTTATAGACCAGCAAATTTATTTTGGATGAACAAGGAAGAGCTTGATTGCCAGAAACATTTTTTTTAAAATGCTTGCAGAATTTTGTTACTCCAAGGACAACAAACTCAGGTTTGCTTATTTTTTTAAATGAGTGGACAGGACCAATAGTGTGTCCAATGGTCAAGAAGTGGATTACCACAGGTGCTGTAAAGGGAAATGAGGGGCAGATGGAGCTTGTCAACCTGGGAGGGTAGCCCGTCTAGGGGAAAGAAAACTCTAATCCTAAAGCTCCACTGTCTTGCTATACTCATTCGTAGTACTTCAGGAGTAAACCCCGAGGAACTATGCATACCCACTGCCTTGTGGGACACTTTTGGAGGGGGGGGAAAGGCTAAGAAGTAAACCCTACAAAAATCCAGAGTGGAGTCCCTAAGACCGTTGGATGGAGTCTTGTACTCCTTCTTCCAGCAACTCCTGCAGCCCAGCTGGTGCCAAATGTATTGCTCTGCTTTCCTTTGGACCATATCAGCAAGCAGAGTGGGGAGGGTCTTGTCATCCAGGCAGCCCAGGACCTCCATTCACACCCAGATGAAACATTGCAACCAGCAAAAACAATGCAGGAAGCAGCAGTTACGAGTTACCAGTCTCTGCAGCCGCGGCAGGTGCTGTGATTCTCCATTGGTTTGACTGCACTCCATTGTCTCTCAAGACAAACAGATGCCAACAATAGGAGATTAGAAGAGAAACCACATGCCTGGCTGAGCTATGACAAACATGGCTCTTGTGATGAAATTCTGTCGGCAGCTGATGACTGCTGTCACGGGTAGTGCTTTGAATCAGCACCATTGTCTCTGTCTTCCATATCTCTCCTCTGAACTGAGCTTACAAATTGACAACTTACACAGCTCAGAAGGAAGCAACAGGAAACAGATGTTTACCAAGCCACGCCCACCAACCACCATCTCCTCCCAGCAGAAACCAGGATGATGCTTGTACACATGCCAGACAGAAGAAAACATTGAGGAGCAATTCAGGAGCTTTCCAAAATGATGGATATTTTTGCAGTAGAAGTAAGAATGGTTTTTAAATACATTGTTCTAGAATACCAGCTGAATAATCATGACATTGTATAGCAGCATGCTAGAAAAATCTGAGAGAAAACCAGCATTTATACCACTATATATGGTAAGTACGGAAGATGTTTGCATCTTCAGAATGTAGAGCTGCAAATCTATCTGCCTGTCCAGAGACTCTGGAATATACAGAGGTGTTTTATATTGGTGCCTGCAGGTGGGACTCCCCCTATTCCGAATGCCATTGCATGATGGTCCACATGCTCAGCAGTGATCTGCACACAGAATATTTCTTGATGCTGAAGTCCTTCCTTGCATGGAGCTCTGAGCCTTCCAATAAGGCCTAAGGCTTTATGGAAATTTCATTTCAGCCGAGGTTATCTCCATCATGCTGAGCACTGCCACCCCCATGATTCTAGACTGAACTGATGTATGTGCCATTCATTCTCTTCTCAGGGCTGATATGCCACCACAGCAAACCTTAGGGCTGTGTTATTCATGCTTCTTTTTAAAAAGAAAAATAAATGGGGTGTACTTTATCAGCTCAGCTGCAGATAACCTGGAAGCGTTACATCAGGTTTTGATCTTTATAGAAGTTTAATTTCCTCTTTTCCTGACTGTGCAACTTGAAGTTGTAACTTGTCAAGACTCCGTAATGAATGGGATGTAGAGAAGCTATTTCCTCCCTCCAAAATAAAGCATTAAAAAACAACAACACCCTGACATTTTCTTTCAAATGTCTTCTGCAGCAAATTATCGCCATATTCTAAATAGAGTTCTCCTCTTCCCCTGCCAGGCATGCAAATGTCTGCATGCGCACCCAGGTACTGTATATGATCTCATGGTTTTTGAACAGATCTCATGGTTTTGAAGAGGGGTAAATGCAATATAAACCATAGTAGAGCATTTACTTTGGATGCAGAAGTCCCAGGTTGAATCCCTTCCATTGCCAGTTAGAGCTTGGAGAGACTCATTGCTGAAACCCTGGAAAGCAACTGCCAGTCAGTATAGAATAGTAGTGAGTTAGAGGGACTAGTTGTGTGACTCAGTGTCTTATGTTCCTATGTCAAAAGGAAGGAAGAAAATGCACTCTGTACACTGATGGCATTATAGAGCACCAGAATTCAGTACCTGCTAAGGGTTGGAAGACCGCAAGACCCGATTGCCATGCAACAATCATGCTAACACAATCCACCAATCCAACACCCAGTCAGGAAGAAGGAGCCATGGGCTTGGGGATGTTTGGTGGAGATGTTGTGATACTCCCATCACATCACAGTAGTGTTGCTGGTTACTGCACAGCAGCATAGTCTCTGGAATCCAGTTTGCCTGGGGTTAGTGAGACCTGGCAACATCTGTTTCATACTATGCAGGGCAAACAGTTCAGCAGACTTAGAGAGAAGCTAGCTCAGCGGTAAAGAAGGTTCCAGGTTCACTCCCCGCCTTTCTCCAGTTAGGAAAGTTTCAGATTAGCAGGTGATGAGAAAAGCCTCTGTCTGAATTCCTGGAGGGCTGTTGCAAGTCATAGTCAGTACTGTGCTATATGGAGACATGCTTTGAGTTGAGCTGGGTGATATGGATAAATGGTTTAACCTATGGTTACAAATCAGACATAAAAAAAAGTCACACCAATCTTTGTCTTGCCACTAGTTTCACATTACTTCTGGAAGATGCTCTAATAACTTATGGGAAATCTTCAAATGAAGGGAATTATATATGTCTACGTTAAGAATAGTGGCTTTGTCCCAGAAGCACAATGGCTAAACAAGAGGATTCTGTCTATTGGTTTTAGGTACAGATAAACACAATATTTATTCAGGAATATTTTGGGGGATACATACACACATTATACACCAGATGTCCCATTGTACTATTTGGTTACTATTGGTTTCTAATTCTTAGCTATAATGAGATAAGAAGATGAGTTCTTTCATCTTATGTGTGAAAAAGCAGAAGAATATATCATTAAAGGCATTGTTCAAATCAAACTTCTGGAAGCATATAGACAATGATCTTCCCACCCCCACGTCAAACAATCTTTTCCAACTGTGGAGTCATTCTCCTGGAATAGTTGCAGATTTTTCATGTGTGTAGTATCTATAGATAGTTATGGCTATAGATATAATCTCCTGATTTCCGTTGCATAGGAATCACTTCTGTCCCAAACACAGTTCTTCAAATATTTAATGAGACATGAAAAGAAAATGGCAAAGGGATAACCTTATATTATGTGCATGAACCCCAAAGGTAATGTGGACTTTAATAAAAGATCCCAGTCATTTCCCTACTCTTTGGCAAACTTTGGTGCTCCTCTTGGTTTTAAAATTGCCCCATGGAAGATCCCCATGTTAAATCTTTTTACCAATACATATTTAGACATTCTCATTTCCGTGTGAATTAAATCATTATAACATGCCTAACAGCATAAAGCAACACCCCCAATGCACACAAATAAAATTCCCCAGTACTTTTTTTTCTGGGGGCACACAGGGGTATGCATGCCCCTAAGCATTTTGCAAATCTAAGTTTGGCCTCATTGTGGGGCAGTATTTAAATATGAGTAGGAAAATGAGAGCACCTCTAAACATTTTTTTTTAGAAAAAAAGCACAGCCATTCCCTAAAGTCTAAAACCTGAAAATAGAATTTATTCCATTTCAAATTAGTTCAAAATTGGCAGGTATACACACTATATACAGAAAACATCTTGGCATTTGTAAGCAACAAAACATTAAATATGAAAAGGAGGAAGGACTAGCCAAAGCAGCAGCCCCACTTCTAGTACATTGCAGAATAGACCACCTTCCTTGATAATAGTAATGAAAGACTAGGTGGGGTGGTACCCTCCTGCTGAGCAAGTGAAGATGGTTTCTTCCAGATCCTGCAGCCATGAAACCAGAATTAAGCTTCTTTCTTGTAAGGTTTACCAAGGTAAGCTTTATTAGGCTCTTGTCGGCACATGAATCCATTTATTGATGCCTTATTATTATTAAGCCCTGCCTTCCTATTCAAAACTGCTCAACGTGGTTCACAACATACATATCAACAATAAATGACAGAACAATATTATCAAAATATCAAGAACTCAGAAGCAGAACATCAGCAGATAAAAGAAACCCAAGTACATCTCTCTTTCCAAGGACATGTATATTCTCAGCGCCTGCTGAAACAAGGTCTTTCTTTGCTAGGTCATCACAGAGGCATTTAAAGGAGTTAAAAGTGAGAACCTGCAAGAGAATGCTGCCATTCTCTCACCCGTCTGGTTTCCACTTTCCACAAAAGTTACCCAGCATTCCAGAGACTACAAGTCAATTGCCACTTACTTAGGAGCAAAGTACATTGAACTCAGTTAGACTTACTTCTAAGGGGACATGCATAGGGTTGCTCTGTTTTTAAAATAGTGGTACTAGGACCTTTCCCAAATGCATGCCTCTGGATTTTTCCAATCAGGATGTGTTGAAACTGGTTAGACATTCACAGGTTAATTGTTGATAAGGTCACCGAGGATTGAAAGAATCCCACTCATCTGGTTCCATTGAAGACCGTGAAGTTGTACTCACAGCCAAGAGTCTGTGGCCTTTTCTGTACTCATTTCCATGTCAAGAGACAGAGGTTTATGCATAAGTCTCTGTATGTGCACAAAGAGATTATCACCAACAAGTCAGAGCACTGAAACAACTACAAAAGAAAGGGAGGGAGAAATTCAATCTCTGAAACTATGAGCTTTAGAAATAAGCTGCCAGTTCTGATGCTGGCAGTAAAATCAGCTAGGAAAGGATAATACTTCACAATATAGACTCTGGAGACATGCTGATACCGAAAACTCTTATGGCATTTTAGTGCACATTTCCAGGAATAATATAAGAAAAGCAAAATTCCATCAGTGTCAATAAGAGATATGGTGGTGGTCAGATTAGGTGAAGGCTTTTGCATGATGAGTATTTGGCTTATTTGCCTTGGGTAAATAAGTTTAACATCTTAGGCAGGTGTTTTCTGACCAAAACAGAAAATTCCAATGCATATTTAACAGGCAAATTTGAAAAACGGGTATGTGCGTGGGTGAAAAGACACTAGCTGAAATAATGCATTTTTGTATGGGCCTTGGATTAATCAGGTTCTGCATGGATTGGCAGCTTTTGAGAAATGAACATTTTTGCAATATCAGGCACATAGCCACTCATTTTTATCTTCTGTATTTGCCTTCATTTTTATTCCAGCACTTCCCTAAGCGACAAAAGTATGTCACAAACGGAATGAATATTTGAAACGAGCCAGTTGACCTTGAAATTTTAGCGCTGATATGTTTTATAAATCACCCTTTGTCAACAGAAATCCCAGGATGAAATCCCACATCTGCTCAGTTAAACCATCAAAATATGCAATAAAACAAGAATACAAGAAAGTATGTCTTTATGCAGTGCAAAGTTCAACTATGGAACTCGCTCCTGCAGGAGGCTGTGATGACCGCTAACTTGGATGCTTTAAAAGAGGATTAGACAAATTCATGGAGAAGAGGGCTATTAATTTGGTCCAGCAATCTATTTTTCTGTTCCAATACATTTAAAGCAGTATCATACAACTGTAAACAAGAGCCCTTGGTCCTCTCGCAAAGCTACTGTTCTCAACAATCCTTTTAACAATCCTTCTTCCCAGGGAGCTCTGAGAATTGCAACCCTGTGAGGGGAACAGGGGTCTCCTCTCGCAGCACCCTTAATAGTAATAGCCCCCAGAATTCTATGGGGGAAGCCATGACTGATTAAAATGCTATTATAGTGCTTTAAATGTATAGTGCAGACAGGGCCTAAGTCACAGAGGCAGAGGGTGTGGCCCTCAGCTTGTTGTTGAACTCCAAACTCCCATAAGACTGAGCCAACATCTTCAGGTGTGAGGAGAGTCATAATTCAGCAATATCTGAAGGGAACGAGTTCCCCATCTCTGACCTGTGTTTATAAAATAATTGTGAATATTCAAGGAGCTAATTTTGCAAAAAAAAATAAAAATCTTTCTGTGATTTCCCACATGTTTAGATGGATGAAGATTGTGATCTAAGAAATGCTAACAATCTCATTCTAGAGTAGTGGAATGAACTGGTTACTATGGCAACTCCAAATGTACTGACTGACTGACTGGATTGTGTTTCCTAAGCCATCTTGTCAATGGCTTGCTAGAAGGTTTGTTCATTGAGGCTGCAGCCCTATACCCGAGAGTAAGTCACTGGGGCTGGCCTCTTAAGTAGACATGCACAGGATTGCTGGGCAAATGATGTAAATCAGCTTAGCATTGTTCCTTTCAAAAGAATGATCCATTTTTCTGTTTTGTAGATTTGATTTCATAAAAACACACCCAATAACAGGAACTGTGAGAGTGACCCTATGGTGGTTATTTTCATGTTGAGTCCCACAGTGCCACCCACCAAAAAATTCACACTTCACACATGATTTTTTTGTTTAAGGTTTTTGGCATAATTTTGGCCACAACTTTATTCAAATACAAAAAATGTGAGTGGTTGCTTAGGCATTGGTTATGACTATCTGTCCTTTCCCTCAAGGACAGAGCTGGCCCTTCCGGACACCAACGGAAGCCAGCGTGAGAAACAAGTATTGGGAGAGAAAATGAAGCTGGGCAACAGTCCCTCACTTCTCACCCTCATGTTCCGGTGGGGCTTGCACGGCCCAAGTCCGACTCCGGGGACAAGGACGAAAAGAATGGCAAGCCCCTGGATTCCTTTAACGGAATTCCCTTTGCATCATTTGGAGGGATAGGCACTTACCCCTCCAAGCACCAATTTAACCAATGCCTAACCGCCAACCTTACAAGTTGTGACGATTTGCTACGCAGCAGGCAAAAACCAAATGGCACCAGCCAATCAGCCAGATGGCAAAATTCCTACCAGGCCCCCGCTCCAAGGCGGACGACCCCATGACAGGCATAGCAAGGTCAAGCGATCAAGAAAAAACCACCCTATAAAAGGGAGGGAGGGCGGGTGATCCGGTGCAAAACGGCCAAGAGAACGTCCAACGTCTGGCCCCTGTATTTAAAGTCTCTGACCCCTCCTCCAAATTTGGCAACATTCAAAACTCCCCAGCAACCCAATTTTAACCACTTAAAGGCTTGGGTTCCTCCAAATTTGCCTAGTCACTGCAGGGTGGCCTGTTTTTCCCAACCGCAACACGTGCTCTCTGTTATGGAGAACACGCTTTTCTAGCATCATCATGCAACAAGGGATGGTGTTGCTAATGTTCATAAAGATGTTGTTCAAAATAGAAATTTATCCAGCTCATAATGCTTAGATATGTCACAAACTGAGTGTCATTTTCCCGAGAGGTTCATCTCCATCTTATAATTTAAAATGAGAGTTTGCACAAATTTGAATTTTCCTCCAACTCCTGGGAGCAAATCACAGCTCATAAGAAGCTGGGCTGTGCAAAACACCCAACGGCTGATTTTTAAGGCTCCAGGAAGCTGAAGTGACCCTGGCATGAGGCACAACTCAAAGGACTTCATTCCTGATCCCTACAAACAATTGAGCTGTGCAATTCCAGAGAAAGTCTGCCCAAAATCTAGGAGCTTACTATTATTTGATTCATTTATAGACTGCTCCTTTTCAAAAAACCCCAGGGCAGTTCACAGCACATGATAAAAACTGAAATATAACAATATTGTTAGATTAAACCAATACTTTACATCATTAATGCATGATAACAATACAGCAACAGCTAAAATAATATCAGTGAGTCTAACACTAGTACATCCCTATATCTGAGCCATCAAAAACTTCACACACTAAGTCTGGTTAAAGGACAGGAGCCAGTTGAAAAGCTGGCAATCAGTTTCCAATTATATGATTTGTTTTAATTTATTTTACCGACTGTATATATATTTTTGAAATTTTATTGTACCCCGCTTAGCAAATTCAGTGTTAAGTGGCATATAAATTGTTGATATAAAATAAATATTAAATAAATAATCCATGAGAGCAAATGGACACAGTGCTGCAGTGAAGCCATTTTACGACCTGGACTTAGGAGAGTGGTGGTGATGGGGAGAGGTTTAGGAGGCTATTTGAACCCCTTCAGTTGTGAAGCAAACAATTACCATTTCTTCCTCACCCCCCCCCCGCCACAATTCCATGCCTTAAAACTGCTTCTCTGTTCCTAATATAGTAAACACACACATACACGCAAACCACAACACAGCAATTATTTACCAACCCTGAAGGACTCCTTCCATTTTCAGAAAAGCCCTGTTAGACACAACTGCTTATGTGGAATGTCTACACAGTCAAAAATGGCTGTAGAGGTTTGGTGCTTCTCCACTTCTTATTCAGAGCCTTCTTGATGTAGAGATGCCTCACTAAAGATTCCCCGAGCACTCAGATTTCAATTTAACTCTTCCCTCCAATGTTTAGTTAACACGCAGCTATAGACTTCCAATCTGGAAGCGGTTTCAAGTCAAATAACCACTTTTAATTCAGGAGACAATGGGATTCCATCCTCAAGCAGGCACATGCCCTCATTCATCAGCGTCTTTGCCTAATTGTTTGAGGGAGGGGGGGATCAATGGAAAGAAAGCAAGGCAAAATGCATTAAATTATGAAAGGAGGTGGACTAGGAAATGAGCTATACTGCATGCAGCAGGACAAACGATAAAACTTATTTTTAAACCGTGGAAAGGTGTTCAACGATCTTTTTACAAATGATTAATTAAGGACAATAATGTTGACTATAGCGGTGACAAAAAGTTTTTCATTTCAAAATAGGAGCACAGCTACAGAATTAATGATCCATGTATTAGATATGTGCTGGGGTTTTTTCTTTCCAATTACTTTTGGAACCTCCTGAATAAATCGTTCTTATCAATGGGCAGCAAACATGCAAAAATTCTGGGGAAAGGAGAAAAGTAGCAGAACTGCCAGGGCATTTCACAATTGAAGCCATTTAATGCACAGGTGTCAACATCAATAGTGGAGTTGCCATTCACTTCAGCGGGGTATGGACTCCATTCTGTGGTGTTTTGAATCCAGTGACTCCAGTGGATCACTCCAGGTGTCTTCATTCACATGTGGGCCAAGTCTTCCCCATTTCCTTTCATATTTGAAAACATCAGCTGGAGCTGAATGAAAATGGCATCCCCAAACACTCCATTTGAAAGCAGTGAAATTGGAGGAGAGACACTTTAGCAAATGTTATTGGGGGGGGGGTGAAATTCTCCAACCACACTTGCCCCCTCCATTTTCTAGCCATCCTGTCTTAGCCCAAATGGAGGGGGCAAGTGTGGCAATCACACAGGGTCTCCAGACATTTCACCATATATTGATCCCTGTGCCACCACTTTATTTCTCGCTGCCACCACACAGGCCCTACCTGGTACAATACTGAGTACAGGCAGGGTTAAATTGGAGCATAAACATTTGTTTATTTATTGCAGTTTAACAAGCGTGTTGTTTCAGAAACAGTATCAGTCAATTACAATCATGGAGTGCCTATCCAGGCCTATAACTTCTGCTACCTGCTCTCACTCACTAAACCACCTCTCAGATATTTACTGTATTTTTCGCTCTTTAAGACGCCCCAGACCATAAGACGCACCTAGTTTTTGGAGGAGGAAAACAAGAAAAAAATAATTCTGAATCTCTTTCTTAGGAGAGAAAAAGTGAGTCTTATAGAGCAAAAAAAAAGAGGTACTTGTCTTCCTAGCCCCTAACTGTTCCTGAGTCAGTTTATTTCGCTACACTAACTCAACCTCCCCACAGACTCTACCCCAATTCACTCCCACTCCAACCAACCACCCGGCTCCCAACAAACTCCCCCCTTTGCCCCTCCCAGAGCTGGTTTTATAGTCCCTCTGACTCTACCCCCCTGGGTCCTGACTGGGTAACCTGTCTAACTATTTCACCTCCAGCACTCTCATATGTTAACGTCACAGCAAGCCCTTTACTTCTTTCAGCAACATGAAAATAACACCAAACAGCATTAAAACTGGATCCGCAGGTGCACCCCAAATTTCATGGGGAAATTGGAGGGGTGGGCTTGCACTTTGTTGAATATTCTGCAGGAGATGATGGAATTTCTCCAACGCTTTAGGAGGAGTTTAAGAACCTAGGAACTTGCCTCATACTTGAGTCAGACTATTGTTGTATCTAGCTCAGTATTGTCTACAATGCCTGGCAGTCCCTCTTCAGGATTTCAGCCAGGGGTGGCTGCAAGACCCACATGGAGATGCCAGTGATTAAACCTGGGATCTTTTATATTTAAGGCAAGTGTTCTGCTACTGAGCCACAGACCTTCTCCAAGAGTTTTTTCCCTTCCCCCCAAAAAAAGTTTGAAAAAGAAATTTAATAACCAAACAGAAAATTCTTCTCTAAGAATTTTTGGCTCAATTTTAGATAAGCCAAATACATACAAAATTATGCTAACTGGTCCAGTGCCTTAATAAATCAGTTGTGAGGTGTTCTTTACAGCTAGAAGGAACTCTAAGAAACTATATTTTCCCCTTTCTCACCATTTTTAGTTTTTTGCATCTCTAATGTAACTAAATTATTGGCACTAAAATAATGCTTTTTTGTTGCCGTTATTTTTTGAGGTTTTGAAATTCTGAATTCGTTTGACTTTTTAATCAGCACAGGCTAGCAAGCGTCAGAAAAATGATGCATCCTTACTGATTGATGCTGAATGGTTCAAGCACTGATAGGTATTTATGGTGGGGATTCCAGATGCAGTTTACCGGACTTTAAAACTGGGATTTGCATTCATAATTCTGCAGGGATAACACTAAATGCAGCCATCATATCTGAAAGTGGGCATTAAGTGCAGAATTAGCTACAGTAGAGGTTTCCAAACTGTGGTCCATGAGCTTCATTCAGCTGGTTTGAGGCATGTCCACATTAAGTATATTTGTATTTTATCTCTTCTTTTATTTATTACACTGTATTTTGTAATGGAATACAAATCGTAATGCAATATAAGAAATAAAATAGCAATAAAACACAATAAATTATACAGCATCTAGCTCAGCACAATGCAAATACTGCAGCAGGTACATGCGGGCAGGTAGGGTGGGGGGAGTTTGGGAACCACTGGGCTACAGTATTGCTCTGAGTCTCAAATGTAATGCTTGCCTACTTGAGAGGGTGGATTGGGCCCAATACTGGCAATGTAACATTATAAGACCATATTCAGTTACTTCTCAGGTCATGCAATGTCAGTCCTTTGCCTATTACAATCATGGCTAAAGCAGAAACCATAGCAATCTTCTTTATTTTTATCATTACAGATACTGACCTGGTGTCATGTCTGAGAGCTTCTAAGAGCTTCCGTAATGCTTACAACCGGGCCCTATAATGTATACCTACCAAATATGATGATTACAACAATAACTGCAATTGACGAAATTCACCTTTAAAAGCACTGACTCATATACTCCTCAAATCTCAGTTTAAGTTCCAGAAACAGACCGTAAACAGAAAGTTAAACTAGAGGTCTGCAGACAATAATGGTGCTTAGTAAATTCTAACTGCACAGAAACTTGCCCTACAACTTAGCAACTCCTAAGAAAATATTTCCCTTCTCCAAACCCTCATCATAAACACACATGCTCCCCCTCTGTTTTCCGTCTCGAGTTTCTCCCTCCTCTCACTCTCTATCTTGCCATCTCTCGAGACCCCTCCAAACTGGATAAAAGGACACCAGAATAAGCTTTGGTCCGTGTAGATAAGTGTAAAATGATGTACTTTGGGGTAAAAGACCCAAAATATCACAAATAAACTGAGGGTCTCTGAAGTACTAGGCAAACAGTGAATCGCTTAATGAAAATGTTGACTCAGTGTGCTGCAGTATCTGCGAACAGGCAAATTCCATGCTGAGAATAGTTAAGAAAGAAATTGAATATAAAACACCCAGTATAATAATGCTCTTTTAAGTCCATGGTGTGTTCAGATCTTCTGTTTGATCTCAGAAGAGACTTCAGAACTAAGAAGTGTAGAGAGGCTATTTCAATTGGTGGTCATGGCATGCAGGGCATGGGGTTTATCCCTTACCTCCCAAGCTACAATCCTGATGAAAATAACCTCCCCCACAAGAATTGCACTTAGCTTTAGGTGGTGGTGATGGGGAAAACTCCCACTGGCACCAATGGGAGCTTTTGTCCTAAGCCTATCATGTGTGGAAGATGGTGAAACCATCTGTGTTCTGTGGTCCTGATAAAAATTACCCCCACTCCTAGTTAAAACATCCACCACCCAGTTGCTAACTATTATATGAAAGTAATATTTGGCTTTTAGCTTCAGTCACCACACAACATATATGTATTGATGAAACTGACCTATGCTATACATTGCCCCATCTGTTTTAGTGTTTGTCCACACACTGTCTAGTAGGCGTTCTCCAGGGGTTCAGACAGGAGACTTCCCTTTCACGATCTGGGCTTGCCAGTGATTCTGCCTAGCCCTTTTTGCATGCATGTAGAACACAAAATCTTTCTCAATATAATACGCAAAATATTTTTTCCTTGTTCTTTTCCCCCTCCTATTTAATCAGGGTAGCCAGAAGCCAAAAAGTTATGATATGGCCATTCCTCATTAAGATTTCCCATCCATGCCAGAAACAAATGGCAAAACATGACTTCTCTCCAGCAAGCTGACGCTTCATATGAATAGCACCACACTAGAAGCCATGTAGAATCGGCAATCCCTTACATACTAATTTATAGACGCTGTGAAATATTAGACACCAGCAGATGGTGCTCTTTCTGTTAAGTACCCAAACTCTTTTAAGAAGTCTCATCTAAACGCTGTAGGAAATAATACTGTCAACATCATTCCATTAGTCTCTTGTATTTTAAAATTGCAGACGCAGGCCACATGTTGATCAGATGCAGGGGCGGTTAGTGTTCCCAAGCCACTTCTGCTACACTTTCTCTTGACTCAGCCCTCTCCCTCCCTTGTGCACTCTTGCTCTGCCCACAAAAGCCTCCCCTGGCAGCCATGAAACCCCATATTGAGGGGCTGTGTGCCAATGAATATCTAATGCTGGAAGCAGGAATGTAAGTGTCCACTGCTGGGTGCGATGAGTCACCATGCATTTGAAGCGCACGACTTCCCCCAAATGAAATAAAGGAACTGTAGTTTATCCGTCACAGAGTTACAAATCTTAGCACCCATAACGAACTGCAGTTCCTGGGATTTTTGCGGGGAGGAAATCAGTTGCTTTAAGCAAACGGTGTGGATGTGACCACGGTGAAAAGTGACTTGACCAAAGCCCCAAGCACAGAACAAGGAAGAGTCTGAGACTCAAACATCAACTCCCTCAAGTCAATTTCCCCTTCAGTTAATTTGCCCAAAGATTTAAATTTAACAGCAGATTCTCCCCAAACCAATTCGACTTTCATTTATATCAAGACACACACCACTGCCAAACTCATTTCTGCCCATCCTGAGCTTTCCCACAATGCAGCTCAGTGCTGTACACAAAGCAGCTTGATCTTTTGTTCTTTTGCCTTCTGACTCGGAGCAAAGAAGGTATGAAAATCAAAACAGGCAGCTGCTGTTCAAACAGCAACCATCATGCCTGACTTCACCCTTCCAGGCTCCTCCCCTACATGCCTGCTGAGTTCAGACTCTCACTGTAAGTTCAGGGAGGGAGCAAACATTGCCGGGAATTCCTTTTTACAAGTCTCTCTTCTTCCGTAAGTCACTAGGCGACTACTCTCTCTTGGCCCAGTTGCCCATTGCTATGGCGATAGCAATGCTAGCATGCTTTAATGGGATTCTTATACTAAATGTCACTGTAACGATATCCCTGAACCCTTGAAATGTTTGTTATTAGGGCGATTCAGACAACGCCACTGGTTTCCCCCTCTATCCTTTGCATCTCCATTTCATTTTTTGTTGTGGCTTCTAAGGCACTTTGGGAGCTTTTCCAGCTTGTTCTCAATCCTGAAAATTCTCACAAAGCCTTGGAACTGAGGTGCACAGGTTTCCCCCCATCACTAAAACTGAGCTTGTTGCGCAAGACCTCCCAGTCAACTATGATTGTGCAACCTGAATTTGCTGGTATGTGACTTAATCTCAGTGACAGTCTGGAAGCCTGGTTGTGTTTCTGAGTAGTTTTCTTCTACCTCACAGCAATCACACAAATTGGCCTATTTGTTTATTCTATCATGTCACAACTTGTAATGGCAGGAGCAGCTTTGGGCTGTTGAGTATTGCTGGAGGGACACCCAACCCCCATCCCAATGAACTATAACCTTAAGGGATCTTGGAGAGTGGCTCTTCTTGTCTGGAAACCCATCTTGGGGGCTGATGGGCCATAGCACCCTGCCAGGTTGCATGAAAAGGCCTGCCAGAAGCAGTTAACATCAAGGCAGACCCTATCATTAGGCATACCCTGTGAGCTAACACCCACATTGAGGCTATTCAATGAACATATCCTTGCCCCATGCCTACACCAAACCTATTCTTGGAAACCATAAAGTTGTGGCCTTATTCTATCCCAGAACCAACTCCTGGCTCTTTCATTCTTACCCACCCAGCTGGCAAATGCCTATTTGTGGGCCTGCAACTTGATTGTAATTTCCATTAAAATGCTACATAGATAATATATGCACATAGAGTAAATATATAATTAGCAGATGACATCAAAAGTGACAGTTCTATGGCTGGACCTTACCTGAGTTGTTCTTCATAGTTGTTTATTTGTTTGTTGGTTTCAGCTGCCTACTTGACTGCTGATAGTCTCTCAAAGGTGGAACCTATTCTCTGAATATTTCTGAATGTAATTCATAGGTTAAGAGAACACAGAGGCACTCAACTGCCACAGACTTTCTATTCCATTCCATTTCTAAATTATTTTGCTCTCTTTTTAGCAAGTCCAACATGCCCTGAATACCAGGGAAGCCCCGATCATTCTGTATATTCTCTGTAGCCTGTTGTGAAGAAGGAAGCCTTTTTCTATGTTATCTCTTGCTGGGGTCCTGCCATTTGCCATCTTGCTAGAGAGAAAAAATCTATTGGCAAATGGTTATAATTGCTTTGGCTTGAAAGCTGTTGCACCACAAAGGGCAGAGGGATATTATTTATATTCTAAGCAGAGTGAAGGATAATGGGATTGAAAGTCATAAGATATAATAGAATTAAATAAACGAGATTTGAGCTTTCCCCACATTTGCCTGACTTCATCTAGTGTATAACTTTATTCCATTAATACAACACATCACAGGTTACAAAATGAAACTCCCTCTAAAGGAGCAGGTGCATAATTCACTTATACTTCTGGACCTACCAACATCACTGGAGGGGCAAGTGGCCTCAGTGGTGATGTCCCTATTTTCACTGGAGAAATGTTGGAGGGTGCGGATGTGACATGCCTTCTATCAGCTTCAGCTGGTGGCATAGCTCACTAGCTTCTGCTGTCGACAGTCTGGTAACCTCTAGGTTAGTTTACTGCAATTTGTTTTATGTGGGGCTACCTTTGAAGGCATTCTGGAAACTGCAGATAGTGCAGAATTTAATGGCCAATTTGTTTGTCTGGGAGTAGGAGGTTTGATCATACAATGCTAATCTTGACCCAATTGCATTGGCTGCTGATTTGTTTCTGGGCTCAGTTCAAAGCTCTGGCTCTGACCTATAAAGCCTTATATGGCCGAGAACCCCAACACCTTAGGTGTTAGCTTCTCCCCACATGAACCTACCTTGAACTTGTATGCTTCACTTGAGGCCATTCTCTGTGTGCTCCCACCACACAAAATGTAGAGGGTGGCTGTGTAGGAATGGGCCTTTTCAGTGGTGATTCTCCAAATGTGTGATGCTCTCCTCAGAAAAATATGTCTACAATTTTAGGCTACAGACAAAGACATCATGGAGGTAATGGGGCTGGAATATACTTATGCCTATTGGTGTCTTTTAGTAGGATTTCTCCCCCCCCCCCCATTTTTATGTTATTGCAAGATTAGCACTTTTAGTCAATTAATGTTCCTTTGTTTATTGTTTGATGTATGTTAAATTTGGAATTATGTATACTGTTATAATTGCAGATCACTGTGAGACAGTTTTATAGCAAGCAAAAAAGAAACGTAATTAATAATTACAGCAATAAAAAAAAACCTATGCAAAATTTATGCCTGCCAGAAAACTTTAAAATTTGGTATTAGAAGTCGTCTGACATAAAAGCATTATGTGTAATGTAATGTAAATAGGTTTTGAGGAGGGAGACAGGAGTTTTTTTATTACGTATTTTGTGTTTTAATCTTGGATTTTTATGCTGTGAATTGCCCTGAGATCAACAAATGAATACAAATTTAATATGTAATAAATAATAAATAAATAATAAAACAGCTCCTTGAGATCATGGTGAATTTTGCACATTTATTATTATTATTTTCAGTGATGCTTGTCCACTTTCTCATATTCTTTATTTTTAAAATTGCTTATCTTTTTCTTCTGATCTTTAAAGTTAATCAAAGATACCCTCTAATGTATCTGTACACGAAGTATGGACATCAAGATTATGCACCTCAGCATTCTTTGTAGTGTGTATCTCTCTTCTTGTGGTTCTCCAAGAGGTAAACCTGAGCTAAACTCTGGACATGGTGATATTGTTTCAGCTGCAACACACAAGGCAAGTTTCATTTAGCAGTGCAATGTGTAATGTATTATTTGCCTTAAGGCCTTGCAAACAGGGCAAGCTATGCATCCAACCAAAAGAAAAAGTAATTCTAGTTTCGGAATAGAATTAGCAGAGGTTTTTTTTTTATAAGATATTTATTAAGATTTTCAAAGTATTACAAAGTAAAAATAAAAAAATACAAAATACAAAATAAAAATGGTTAAAAACAACTCATTCTTTCCATTACTTATTTTTCATTAGCTTATTTCCCGGACCTCCTCATGCCTCCCTTTTTTGTATTCCAGTTCAGTTTGTTGGTTCAGCAAATCCTTACCCTCTTTGTTTATCCTAGTCTTTAATCTTAAAATATTGTAACGTTAAATTTTTGCCTATTAATAATCCATTTTTCATATTCCCTTATAATATTACAGCTGAAAACCACTTAATTTCTATCCAACATCATTCTAACATTCATTAATTTTACAATATTTCTGTAGATAATCTTTAAATTTCTTCCAATCTTCTTCCACCGACTCTTCTCCCTTGTCTCGGATTCTGCCAGTCATTTCCGCCAGTTCCATGTAGTCCATCACCTTCATCTGCCATTCTTCCAGGGTGGGTAGATCTTGTGTCTTCCAATACTTTGCAATGAGTATTCTTGCTGCTGTTGTGGCATACATAAAAAAAGTTCTGTCCTTCTTTGGCACCAATTGACCAACTATGCCTAGGAGAAAGGCCTCTGATTTCTTCAAGAAGGTATATTTAAATACCTTTTTCAGTTCATTATAAATCATCTCCCAGAAAGCCTTAATCCTTGGGCATGTCCACCAAAGGTGAAAGAGTACCTTCAGTTTCTTTACACTTCCAACACTTATTGTCAGGCAAATGATAGATTTTTGCAAGTTTGACTGGGGTCATGTACCACCTGTATACCATTTTCATAATATTCTCTCTTAAGGCATTACATGCCGTAAACTTCATACCTGTGGTCCATAACTGTTCCCAGTCAGCCATCATTATGTTATGTCCAACATCTTGTGCCCATTTAATCATAGCAGATTTCACCGTTTCATCCTGAGTATTCCATTTCAACAGCAAGTTATACATCTTTGACAAAATCTTAGTTTTGGGTTCTAACAGTTCTGTTTCTAATTTTGATTTTTCCACCTGGAAACCAATTTTCCTGTCCAAATTATATGCCTCCATTATCTGATAATAATGAAGCCAATCTCACACTTTGTTTTTTAGTTTCTCAAAACTCTGCAATTTTAGTCTATCGCCCTCTTGTTCCAGAATTTCCCAATATTTCGGCCACTTGGCCTCCATATTAAGCTTTTTCTGTGCTTTTGCTTCCATCGGTGACAACCACCTTGGGGTTTTGTTTTCCAATAAATCCTTATATCTTATCCAGACATTAAACAATGCTTTCCTGACAATATGATTCTTGAATGCTTTATGTGCTTTAACCTTATCATACCACAGATATGCATGCCATCCAAATACGTTGTTAAAACCTTCTAAATCCAAAATGTCTGTATTTTCAAGAAGCAGTCATTCTTTCAACCAGCTAAAAGTTGCTGATTCATAATAAAGTTTAAAGTCTGGCAGGGTAAATCCACCCCTTTCCTTTGCATCAGTTAATATCTTAAATTTTATTCTGGGCTTCTTGCCCTGCCAGACAAATCTAGAAATATCTCTTTGCCACTTCTTGAAACAATCCATTTTGTCCACAATTTGCAATGTTTGAAACAAAAACAACATTCTAGGCAAAACATTCATTTTTAGCCCTGTTTAGGGAAGCTTTTAATATTTGATGTATCATAGTATTTTAATATTCTTTTGGAAGCCGCCCAGAGTGGCTGGGGAAAACCAGCCAGATGGGCGGGGTATAAATAATAAATTATTATTATTATTATTATTATTATTATTATTATTATTTATCGCAGCAATACGACCCAGCAGTGAAAGCTTCAAGTTTGACCAAATTTCTAAATCTTTTTTCACTTCGGCCCAGCATTTTTCATAGTTGTCTTTAAATAAATTCCAATTTTTTGCTGTCATATTAATCCCCAGGTATCTCACTTTCTTAACCACTGTCAATCCTGTCTCATTCTGAAACCTCTCTCTCTCAATCGGTGTTAAATAGAATTAGCAGAGTTGTCTAATGGCAGGAATAGAAGGCACACCAAATGCTGCAATCAAGCACTTAGTATTTCTGCCAGACAGAATATGTGAATGGTGAAAAGTCTGATGAGTAGTTAGAAAGGAAAGTGATAGGGGAATTATAGCTTTAAAAGCTTTTCATTATTAACTTTAGCAACCATTCCCACTCCACTGCTATAAGGTGTGCATCGCTGTTACTGTTAAATCAATAGAAATAACTGGTTGAAACCAAGCAGCAATTAACAGAGTAATGGCCGTGGTGAGGTATCTCCCATGTGGCTAATTGGGCCCAGCAAGGGTCCCAGTTAGCCCTGTGTAGCTATTTTCCCCAAACTGCACTTACCTCCTCCACACCTGATGCCATCTGTGATATCGGGTGTGGGGTACATGAAGATGTAGTCGTAGAATCTGAAATATACTCGGAGTCGAGTGTGGATTTCATGCCCCAAAACGTCTAGCTATATATATATTATTTACACAATGGGCCCCGCATGATTGGCTAATTCCAGGCTACTCCTGTAGGCCAGTCAGGTTGCAGATTCACTTCCTCCGGAAGCCTGATTGGCTGCTCCTGCAGGCCAATCAGGTTGCTGATTCACTTCCACCTGGAGCTGGATTGGGTGGCTCCTGCGGACCAGTCAGACTGCTGCATTCTGGATCCCAATGTTCTAGGATTCAGCTCAGTACTTAACAGAATCATAGAGTTGGAAGAGGCCCTGTGGGTCATATAGCTCTCCGCCACTGCCGCCACAATGCAGGAATGTGCAGCTGTCCCTTAAGGAGACCAAACCTGCAATCTTAGCATTCTCATATGTGGCTGAGAGAAATGTCAGTTTGCAGATGCAACTTGAATCCAAACCAGGAAAAATCTAAGGCATAGCTGTCAACGTTTTCCCTTTTTTAAAGGGAAATTCCCTTATTCTGAACAGGATTCCTCGCAAGAAAAAGGAAAAATTGACAGCTATGATCTATGGGGATCCAGGGCTAATGGGGGGGGGGCGAGGCAAGATGGTAATTTGGCCTGGTCCCAAAGCTCAAAGGGGTCCTCAAGTTTTTGAGATAATTCATTCTCACATGCTTAGCTCAAGTTAAGGCACCAAGACCATAGTGAAAGCTTTTTGCCTAGACTTAGCCAGGCCACAGTCCCTCACATTAGAAGGAAGGAAGTCAAGTTCTCTTGTTTCTTTTTTTCCTCTTTCCCATTTCCACCATGTAACTGACCAGGAAAGATGTCTGTGCTGATGGCTGTGAACCCAAATAGCCTCATGGCTTTAGCAAAGCCATCTTTGGTTCGGGGGGGGGGGGTGACTTTGCAAATCTTCAGTTGTGGGTTTCCCCCACACTTGTTAATTTGGAAATAATGAATGGAAACCTAAGTACTTCCTAAAAGAGCAGTAAGGCCACAGTTTTTATAACAAAATAACATAGCATAGATAAAGCAGAAGAAAGCTGTTATAAAGTTATAATCACTGCATACAGATTTTTCCTGAGGGATATAAATGGACTGTGAAAGTAATTCTTCAAGTTCTTTACTACTGAAAGCCTCAGTTGAGCAACATTCTGGGTGGCCTATAAATCAAAATTTGCATGGAGTTTGCCAAAGTGCCAGGTCAAGTGTTTTTGAATCTCCTTTCAAGCCGCATTTCCACCAATGTGGTTTCCAGATCCTTTCCGTGAAGCAGTCATTGTCATATTTTAATCCACACATTTTTCTTCTCTGATGACTGATGTTCTGTGGAAGCAAAAAAGAAATATTTCATATCCACAGCAATATACCTTTTCTACAGTTCTAGCAAAACAAGCCCAAACAAAGCAACACCAAGCAAAAATAAAATTTAAAAAACCTTATGGTTCAGAGCTAAGTGTGCTTTCTTGGATATAGCTAGCTTCATTTTCCCTTTCCCTCCCCCCTCCAAATAAACTAAGATTAATTGCTGAAGTGTTTGTGCTTTGATTAAAAAGCTCAGTATTTTCAGAGCAGCTGCCTGCGCAAAACAGGAAAGTTCAAGGAAAGAGGGTTACATGATGTCATTGATGAGCTCTTATCAAATTCTATTGTGAATAGCATTGAATGACTACGGAAGAAAGCTTTTTTTTTGTCTCCATGTGTTAGCAGCTTTAATACATGGTTAGTCTTTTTTTCCTTTTCCTTTTTTGAAGAAAATGTAAGGTGGAGATACATACAATGGACATGGAAACAAAAATTTGTTCTATGACTGAAGGGAAATTCAATGCCGATTTACCTGAAAACTTAACTCCCCAGTTTCTGATCCTGTAGTTATTTCCTAGTGTGTGAAATACGAATGGGATGGGGAAGGAATTAGATTCACTTTCCACAAAATGGTGAACCTACCTAACTTGTACTTTCCAAGACAATACAAGAACTGAAAGACAGCCATCCTTCAAAATTCTCACTCTTCCAAATTTAGGGATGCAGCTCTCTAACCAAACAATGTTTACAAAAATACATATAATGCAGGGCTTGCAGAGACTCTCCTGACTCAGCTGTGATGGAGATATAGAGGTGGGGATCATCAGCATAGTGATCACATCTTGCTGCAGAACTTCTAGTGACAATTCTCAACATGGCTGGCACCTGTCTGTCTTGGGAGACCATTGAAGAGTGTGCCTTCGGGGATTAGGTCAAGCTGTTGGAGGTTGCAGCACCTGCTGTGGCTGTAGAGACCGATGCGGGAGAGACATGTTTTGGTGCAGGTGAAGCCATGCAGTTTTGCTGCTGCAGGTGCACCATGGCATTTTTCCTCCCAGCAGTCATTCCTCCTCTGGTCACTGCTATAGATACATAATTTGACTGCCTGTCTCCAGGCACTGTGGTTGTCTTCAAGGGATTCCCACATGGCGGGGTTGATGTTGCCAGCCTTCCTGTCACGTTTTCAGAGCTGGTCTGCCAATGGGCCTGGTCAGAAACCAGGCTGCCCATAGAACATGTCCTTGGGGATCCTGCCATCTTCCATTCTGTGGACAAGACCAAGCCAGCATAGACATGGCTGAGGCAGGAGAATGTGGGCTTGGGAGAGCACATCTTTGTTTGGAATTCTGTCCTGCCATTGGATACCCCAAATCCTCCTGATTCAGCACATGTGGAAGGCATTGAGGAATCGCTCCTGATGGTTGTAAGTTTGCCCATGACTCACTCCCAAGCCACTGATGTAGCTAATATGCTTTTCCTGCTCAGCACTGATGGAAATATCGCTGGTTATAGTGGAACCCAGATAGACAAAATTGTCTACCACCTCAGGCATGTGGTCACCATTGCTGATGCATGGAGTACTGGTGACATAGTGCCCCAGGATGTTGGTCTTTGACAGGCTGAGGGTAAGGCCAGACTCCCTGCAGGCTTGGGCAAAATGGCTGAATAGTGTATGCAGAGCTTCCTTGGAGTGTGCTGTCAAGACTACATCATCTGCAAGCAACATCTCTCAGATAAGCATCCACCACACTTTTGTCAGGTTGAAGCCATAGGACAGCAACAAGGAGAGGAATAAGTCAAGGAGAGTAGGGGGTGAGAGTACAGCTACATGCTTTTAGTACAAGGAGGTGAACACTTGCCGAAGCAGGTGCAAGCAAGACATCTCAGTTTGCTTTTTGTGTGCTGTTTCATCCCCCATTCATACAGGAAATTTTTTTTTTATGGGGGGTTAGACTTCATTGAGTAAAGGCATTTGCATAACTTGAATTACCATGTGGATGCAATAAAAGCAGTACAATGGCCACAAAACAATTTTGCTTTTATGCACACATTAAAAGTTAACCCTGCAGCCTTTTCCACTTCACTGGAGGTCCAACAAGCACAGTCTACAACTTTCCATTTGCCTTGAGCTTTATGATGGCGTTAATTTAACATTTAATACTTGCCTTTTGTTAGGCAATTCTCATTCACACTGGTTAAAGAGTGCTCTCAAATGGCTAATCACTTTCCAAGTTCTTGTATCATGGAAACCAGGTAAAAGTTTCTTGCAAACAGCTTTCTTACAGACGAGGAAGGGTTCAGAAGGGAACGGGGCCTCAACATTGAAAGAGCTATGAAAGCTCAATCCAGATAAACTCAGGCACTGTCAGCAAATAGTTTCCTAGCCCAGATGGATGGTTGATTGCCTGCTCTTGATGGGGTTACTGTACCTCTGAAGGAGTTTGGTGGTACTTCTGCTTCCATTGCTGCCACTTGAGGCTCAAGGAGCCTCAATGGCTCAGAGTGCCTTCCATCATCTTCAGCTGGTAGCTCAGCTTCACTCAGCATCATGCAAGGCCATGCTTACTGACTGGCCAGCTGCAACAGGAGATGGTTGCTGTCATAAGCAAAAGTGGCTGACCAACCAGGAATGTGGTCATCTGTGGTGGATGTCTGAGGTGACTCTGTTTCCAATATCTGCCAACAGTTACTGGCAAAAGCTGGAATTCTACTTGTTTGCAAGTGGTTCCCATCAGCGACCTGCTTCTCCAGCATTTGCTCCCTTAAAGACAACTTTACACAATCAAGTCACAAAGAAAGGCAATCATGCTTTCAGACATATAATAATATAATAATATAATAATAATAATGTATTATTTATACCCCACCCATCTGGCTGAGTTTCCCCAGCCACTCTGGGAGGCTTCCAATCAAGTGTTAAAAACAATACAGCATTAAATATTAAAAACTTCCCTAAACAGGGCTGTGCCTTCAGATGTCTTTTAAAGATAAGATAGCTACTTATTTCCTTCACATCTGGTGGGAGGGCGTTCCACAGGGCGGGCGCCACTACCAAGAAGGCCCTCTGTCTGGTTCCCTGTAACCTCACTTCTCACAATGAGGGAACCGCCAGAAGGCCCTCGGCGCTGGATCTCAGTGTCCAGGCTGAACGATGGGGTTGGAGACACTCCTTCAGGTATACAGGACCGAGGCTGTTTAGACATAACTGGCAACTGACCTAAGGGTAGGTCAAATTACCCCTCCCCCCAGTTTCATCAAAATATTCTTCCCCTGAACTGCTGAGGTGAATCTCCATTTGAAGACTTTCTTGATCACATAGAAGCTATGCAAGCCTTGACGTGGGCAGCTTGTTACCACATCTTTCCTTGATGTGACATAATTTAAATGGGATTGTTTTTTGGTCCCTTCTTTATTGTTCACGCAGGTAAGAACAATGTCACTATTCTTTTATCTAGCTTTACATTACTCTAAATTGTTACCTCTTATGTCAGGATAGCTCATTTCCCCAAGAAGTAGAAGTGGGTGTGACAAATCGGTGAGCAAAAGGCCACATTTTCTTAAGCTGTCTTTCCTTCTTTTCCTCCGCACAGACTTCAACACCCACACTTGGTTTCATTAATATCAGTGTTTGAGGGGGAGCGCGAGGAAGACAAACATTGTACTAAACCTAAAACTACAACTGAAAAAGGCCAGCTAATAAATAACTCAAACTTCAGAGAACTATTGAAAAGTGTATGTCTGAGATGTTACAAACTAATCACAGTTTCAGTGGAAGGGAGGCCAGAGAGTTTGGAGCATAGGCACCGGTTCCTGAGGGCTGAGGTACTTCCCCTCCCCCCCTTTTTAGGGGGCTGGTCCCTCTCAATGTTCAGAGGATGCTCAGATCCTTGTGATGTAGCGCATGCAACTTCAGGACATCGCGTGACGTCAGGACATTGCATCAGGCCCCCTCAATCATCTTAAGAAGATGGCACCTCTGGTTTGGAGGTTCACAGTTGTTGCATCCACTTAACTGAAGAACTGCCACTGACTCAGAGCTTGGGTCAGGTCCTCCTCTGGTTGAGGCATGGCAAGGTACGCATGCATGTGCATCTTGGAGGAGGGATGTGTTTGTGAAAGTGTGAGGACCCCTGGTGCTTGGAGGTATGGCTGTTGCTTGAGGAAGTATGAAGATTAGCAGAAAGTGAATGTAAAAGAAGAAGAGACTGTGAATAATTATTTCTGAAATTAAGTACATCAAGTTATTGATAGCAAAATATATTTTGCTATACTGTGCTCATCTCTGTAGCCATCGCACTGATTTCTATGGGACTCACATTTGAAGAATGGTCACCAAGCACATACATATTTTCTCACAATGAATTTGCAAAAAGGCAAAAAAAGCAGTTCCAGGACAAACACTGTGAAATTAAAGGTGAAATGTTCATACACACAAAAAACACATAAAATGCCTTTGTATGTCCAGGTTCAAATTGTAATACATGTTTCCTGAACTCTTGTATTACTTTCCTTTACAGGATTTGTGCTGTATTTATGAAAAAGGGACTAGAAAGAAATGGTGTTTTCCTCCTTCTTACACTATTACCTAAAGCAGAATACCTGTGCATCTCTTCTTAACTAGATTACAAACTAATAGGCAATATGATCATTATTACTCCAATCCACATTTTTTTAGATTAAAAAAAATAAATCATTTAGCTGCACAGAGGATTGATTGCTACAATTTCCTTACCATTTGAAATAGGACTGTTCAATGATTGTCTCACAGCTTGATGTAAGACTATCTTGAAGCAAAATAGTGCTGAAATCTCAATTAGTTCTCCTGAAAATAGGCTGTATATCAGCAGCATTTAGAAAAGAACTTGAAAGTTGGGCACAGAGATTAAATCACAGTGCCATTTGGGAATCCCAGTTATTTTACTTGCAGATGCATTCTGCTTGTAATAATTAGGCCTTCTCACATGTACCATCTGCTCAAGATTAAAGGCCTTGCTGTTGGTAGGCCACTGTATCCTTTGAGTGGAATCCAGTCAGTGTCCTGCATATCTGGATCCAGTAGCTGCACTAACAGAAGACATAATTTATTGCTCATACCCTAGGAGCTCCCACAGTTTCTGAAAATCATTTCTAGAGAGTTGGGGGCCCCTCCAGAGCAGAGTAGAAGGTAGTGTGGTAGGCTGCAAGGAGAAAGGGAAAATTGAGGAGAGTAGGCTCCAAAATTTATCTGATGAACATAGGGATATCCTACTTAATTATTATTGTTACTGTATTTATATCCCACCCATCTGACTGGGTTGCCCCACCCACTTTGGGTGGCTTCTGACATATATAAAACCCAGTCACATGGGCAGGGCATAAGTAATACAATTATTATTATTACTACTACTACTATTACTATACATTTTAGAAACTTCCCTATACAGGGCTGTCTTCAGATAGGGTTGCCATATTTCAAAAAATAAAACCAGAACATCCCAAAAGATTATTTTTTTTAGGAAGACCCCACAATTGTTGATCTTTTCTTGACAAAAATGCCAAAGAAATGCAGTTTGACTTTTCCCTAATATCCAGGACAAAGCGCCACCTTTCAGAAATTCCCCTGGACATGAATTCCACCTTTGAAATCCCAGTAATGTCTGGGAAAATCCAGCCTTATGGCAGCCCTATTTCAGATGGCTTCCAAACTTACCTATATCTTTGCTTCGGGGGATCACATAACTCCTTTTTCCTTTCTCCAACATTTCTCTGATGGAAATAGCGATGTCCTAAGGAAAAGTGGGAAATTCAGGATCAAATCAGAAAACAGGGACAAGACTATCCCTAGAAAATAGGGACATTTGGAGGGTCTGTGCTCCCCATTTCTTCTGTTAGCAGAGCCTCTTCTGGATCAAAAGGCCTTTCCTTAGCACAAGAGCACTGTAGGGGCAAATTGCAGGCAAGTGCTGTATCATTAGGAGCTAGTGTGATGTCATCAATATTTCAGGAAAAAGCCCAAAACAGCCTAGACTGGGCATTGCATATGAATCTATATATTCACTAGATATGTTTTCTTTTCTATTTTTTAAAAAGAGTAGAATGTCACTTCACTGGTGAAGTATGAGAAACAATATACAGTGGTGCCTCGCAAGATGAAAATAATTCGTTCCGCGAGTCTTTTCGTCTTGCGATGTTTTTCGTCTTGCGAAGCACGGTCTGTCGCAACTGCGCCTCTTCAAGCGGCTTTAAAAAAAAAGTGCAAGACGTTTTCGTCTTGCGAAGCAAGCCCATAGGGAAATTCGTCTAGCGAAGCAACGCAAAACCGAAAAACCCTTTCGTCTAGCGAGTTTTTCGTCTTGCGAGGCATTCGTCTTGCGGGGCACCACTGTACTCATAAGGATCAAAGGCTGAAACTAGCTGATGGCTTATCTTTCACAGATAAGCCAAAGGTTTGCCTTGTAGTATTGCTTTTAATTCAAAGCCATGAGAATATCCACACTAGATGCCCTCTTGTCCCAGGAATGCAGAAGCAACATTACAGCCAATGACGTATAGGCCAGATGGATGTGAGTAATGCACAAATCAGCCTTGTCAGCATAGTGCATAGTGCAGGGGTGCCCCAACTTTTTTTCAAAGAGGGCCAGATTTGATGAAATGAACATGCGTGAGGGCCAATCTTTTTTTTAGGATTGAAGTTGTTCAGCTTTTTAAAAGAAATAGACTACCACAGGGGCCAGATTAAACAAGCCGGCGGACCAGATTAGGCCCCCAAAACGGACATTGGACGTGCCTGGCATAGTGCTACACTATATAAGAGGGAGCCAGGAATCTAGAAGCAGAACACCTCCGCCCAGCTCAGACTCTGACACCCAGATGAGGAACTGAGAGGCAAGTCCCAAAGCTGGCAGCACTGGTGGAGGAAGAGGAGTGCGGGGGGAGTGCACCACCCCCAGCAGCACAATCCCAGTGGGGTGCCATCGCAGCTGCCCTTCTGCCCGCACTGGGCACCACATCCCTGCAGGCATCATGCCATGCCCCCAGGACGCATGCCAGCCCCGCCCCCGCCTGCTCTCCACCACTGGCTGGCAGAGATATTGTACCTCACAGTAAGTGTCACAACCCAATGTGGTTTAGGCATTGGGTAAGTCTTAGTCCTTGGTGGATGGAGGTTGTAGCCTCCACCTGGCCCTGCAGTATTCAGGGGTACCCCCTTAATAGGATCCAGCGAGAGTTACTTCTGTCCAGAAGCCCAGGCAGGGGCTAGGGGCATAGAACTCCTCAAGGTGGCAAGCCCACAAGTGGTTCCTACCTGATGTATGCTGTCAGGGGTTCAGGAGCAGAGGCACAGGAAAGGGAGGAAACAGAGAGCGAGGGGGAGGAATCCGAAGGCAATATGAGCGAGGACAGCGGCCCGAGATCTCTGAGTCTTTCCAGTGAATCGGAAGATTCACAGAAAGGGGCGCCAGTGGTCAGAGCAAGGGGGGCCTAGGGGGACACCCCAGGAGGAAGGGACCAGAGGGGACTCAGAGAGCAGCAGTTGGAAATCGGGACCAGCTTCCCCACCAGAGCGCAGTAGGGGGGAGGGGTCCCAGGTATCGGGATCAGGCGGCTCGCCGCAAGAGGGAGGGGATGAGGCAGGATTGGCCACACCTCCATCGGGGAGCGAGGAAATGGTCAAGAGGAAGGTGGAAGGTTGGGCGCGCGCGCCAAGTTCAAATGCACAGGAAGGCGGCACAGTAAGCAACCCGGAAAGGGAGCCAGGTCCTAAAGCCCGCCGCAAGGAGGGAGAAGAGTCCGGGGGGTCAGCGTCAGAAGAGTCCAGGAAGGAGGAGACCACGGGGGGCAGAGGGACCCAGAGAAGGAAGGAAAGGCGGAAGAGGTGGAGTAAGACTAGAGTATTAAGTTGGTGTACAGGAGGCGGAGACTCAGACGGAGCTTCGCCGGTCTAGCTTCTAAGACGTAGAGCTGCGCGCTGCGGCTTGAAAATGGAAATTGTAACTCAATAAAGACTTTTGTACAGTACTGCCGGCTAGCGTGGTCCTCTGTGAGCTGGGACCTGGAAGCGGCTCTGACATATGCCATAGGACCTCTTCGCCTCGGGTTGACCCCTGACAGGTATGTCCCAGAAGAAGAAGAAGAAGAAGAAGAAGAAGAAGAAGAAGAAGAAGAAGGGGAGGAGGAGGAGGAGTTTGGATTTGATATCCTGCTTTATCACTACCCAAAGGAGTCTCAAAGCAGCTAACATTCTCCTTTCCCTTCCTCCCCCCACAGCAAACACTCTGTGAGGTGAGTGGGGCTGAGAGACTTCAGAGAAGTGTGACTAGCCCAAGGTCACCCAGCAGCTGCATGTGGAGGAGCGGAGATGTGAACCTGGTTTACCAGATTACGAGTCCACCGCTCTTAACCACTACACCACACTGGCTCTCCAGCAGGTGAGCTGGAGGTTCAATGGTTATACCCAATGGCTTTGCCAAACCTCTACATCTGTAATTGATAAAGTTGTGGCCTGATTTGACCCAAAGCAATATTTTCCTGTGTGTTTATTTGGCAGTCGGGCCTGGTGGGGAGGGGGCACTTGTGTCACGCAAGCAGCAGGGTAGTGCCTGATAGCCTTATGTTTGGCTATGAAGCTAAGTTGTGTGCAGTGTCTTGTAAACCAATCTGGAAGAATGTATTCTTCATTGCCTGAAGTGAAATGAATGTTTATATAGCAGTAATAACTTATTTTCCATAAAAGTTTATGAAAATAGCAACAAGAATTCAATTTTTATCACACATCATTTGATTTAGGAAAATATTTTGGCTCCTAACTAATAGGGAAAAAATAAAACTTTTTGCCTCTCTTATCAGCGCTCAAGCCAACCTCTATTGCCAGCTGTACAAAAATATATCCAGTGCTTTATGAACCCTGAAAGAATTAAATTATCATAAATAATGAGAAAAATTGAGCCTTTACTAATTACTACCATGAAAATCTCTGGAGGAACACCCATGTAAAGAATCATGTACCTGATATTTGCTATTCGTTAATTAATATTTATTATTCACTCTTGAGTCCTCATTTATTCATGCATTTAGTAGGAGGGGAGAATGAATTAATTGTTTTTCTACAAGGTTTGGCTAGCAGGACCTCCACAGTGAGCTGCTCCTCCCAGTGTGTATGTGAGAACATTTGATGGAATCCTATCTGCTAATGGTGTACTTATACTCTTGAGTGTGAATCAAGAGGTTTCTGCAGTCTTGGGGAAAGTACAAAAGCCTTTAGTGGGGAAACTAAAGCTCCAACGCTAGTCAACTTTATCAAGGAAAATGTCCTGTTAAATTCAGTGGTGTGTACTTCTCAGAAGTCATGTATAGTATTTCACTATTATTCATAGGAACCCACCCCTCCAATGGACCAATGAGGATTGAGCATGCTCAGTAGCCATGGAATGCAAACTAACTGTGGGGGCAGGATCATTGGGATATCCTGAAAGAAACCATGACTAGAACCCTGTCAGCAACACTCCACATTGCAGTGTTTTGCTGTAGGCCCTGCTAGTGGGTTTCTGAATTTGAAATTAATTTTAAGCATTTGATTTGGAAAGGTACATTTCATGCTACTTAAATAGTGTTTGCTGCTATTGGCTGGTAGGGTTGCCCAAATACAAGAGAAAGACAAATTCTGCCCCAGCTTGATTTTTGACCTCCTGTTCAGCTAGTGGACTGTGAGGGCTATTTATATTAAATTACTTATATATTGAATTTATATCCCACCCTCCTAATGGAACCCAGAGTGGCTGGAGAAGTTGTTGAGCTCGGCCTAAGCTGCGCACTTCATATGGACAAGAAACTACAGAGGGCATAGGTGTACATCTCCTAAAACTTGAGCAAGTATATGGGGATTGCTCTCATATAGCCACTTTACCCCACACAAGAACATGAAAATGGGCTTAGCCTACTGCCAGCACTAACCACAAGAACAGACTTTTGCTATTGGATCCACTACAATGGGCAGTAGTGAAAGAGAGAGCCAGTGTGGTGTAGTGGTTAAGAGCGGGAGACTCGTAATCTGGTGAACTGGGCTCATGTCTTCATACCTCCACATGCAGCTGCTGGGTGACCTTGGGCCAGTCACACTTCTCTGAAGTCTCTCAGCCCCATTCACCTCACTGAGTGTTTGTTGTGGGGGAGGAAGGGAAAGGAGAATGTTAGCCGCTTTGAGACTCCTTTGGGTAGTAATAAAGCAGGATATCAAATCCAAACTCTTCTTCTTCTTCTAGTGGCTGGTGGTGCGGGTGTAGCAGCAGAGCCAATCCAACACAATGACCATACCACACTGAGCTCCCGCTGCCTTCCCATTGCCCTCTCCCTCTCAGTAAGAGACAGTGATATGTGGCATTGGGAAGATAGAAGAGCAGTGCAGCCCCACCTGAGCAGCCCTGTCAGCCACTGCTGCCAATTGGAATCTTACGGTATGCAAATCAGTTCTCTCCTGATTTCTTGCACTTCTCTGAATTTCTTGGCTCGAAAAATGTACCAGGATGTGCAAAAAAACAAAAACAAAACTGCATTCTGTGCATAAGTGCAATTAAGAGAAAACACATTTTATAGAAACATTATGGAATGGAATTATTGATGAGCACATGATCAAAACTGACTAATCCGCTCCTCACTTTTTTTTTGCATTCTATATCACTTATTCTTAATAGCTCTTTTTACAGGGCACATAAAATTATGCAAAAGTCCCTTCGCTGTTCATGATGAAACTAGTTTTGTAGACAGCATTGGAAGAGCATGTAATGCGGACCCTTTTCTTTATTCAGCAACTAACCTGTATTTTCGCAGAACACGCGCTCATTTTCAGGGTAGCATTCAAAGCAGAGAGGCAGCTAGCTAAGATGCTTAATTTTGCTAAATTATTGGATCCTTTCAGTGTTTGGCTGCTGGCACTTCCATCTTATTCTTTATCGCTTTCATCATATTTCATAATGACACATTGTATAGTTGGAGGGTTTTTGTTTTTGTTTGCAAGCAGACGCACCACAGTAGATTGTGCCAGCTCATTTGTTGCCATGAATGCCTGTTATTTGGCCTCTCCCTTGAAAACGACTTCTTGCTCTTGAACTGCATTTTAAAATATTCAGTATTAAAATATTCTCTCCCAGTCAGGCAAATTATTTCAGACATTCAATAATCTGCTCGGTTAGCAAAGTCTTCTTCCATTTCATTTCTTATATGCGAGCTTGACCCAAGGGATAAATATTCCTAGTAGTCAGAATCTTTGTAGAGAGAGATGTTTGTTACTGCCCCTCCTCTCTTTTTCAATGCCACCATTTTCTCTTAAGAAAAATAGTGGGCAGAAGTAGATACATCTGTTGTTGTTTTTTTATAAATATTTTATTGAGTTTTAACAAATAAGAAAAAATTCAAGAAAAAATACAAAAAACAAAAAGGATACAAAGTCACAAAATACAATACAAAAATACAAACATTAAACACAACGGAGGAAAAAGAGAAGGAAGAAAAGAGAAGAGAAAAAAAGAAAAAAGTAATAAAAACACATATAATAACAAAAAACAAAAATTCCCTCTTTCTTAATTTCACATCTTCAATTAACTTATTTTCCCGACTTCGTCACATCTCCCGTTCTTGTATCCCTTTTAAAAATTAATTCAGCAAATTCATATCCTATTAATTCATCTATTATTAATCCAATCTTACATTTTACTTTGTTGCTAGAACCCCTGCGAATCATTTCAATGTCATCAACATTCAAAAATTTTACAATGTTTCTGCAAATAAATCTTAAATTTCCTCCAGTCTTCCTCGACCGACTCCTCTCCCGACTCCTCTCCCTGGTCTCGGATTCTGCCAGTCATTTCCGCCATCTCCATGTAGTCTATTAGTTGCATCTGCCAATCTTCCATGGTGGGTAAATCTTGTGTCTTCCAATGCTTTGCGATGAGAATTCTTGCTGCGGGTGTAGCATACATGAAAAAGGTTCTGTCCATCTTTACAGAAGTAGATAAATCTGAAAGTGTGTTTTGCTAGGAAACAAACAGGCAAATTCAGTTTCCAGAAAACTTGTCTGGATCAGTTCACAGCAATAAACTTGCATAGACTTAGAGAGAAATCAGAGACAACACTGCAGTGGTACCTCGCAAGACGAATGCCTCGCAAGAAGAAAAACGCGCAAGACGAAAGAGTTTTCCGTTTTTTGAGTCGTTCCGCAAGATGAATTTCCCTATGGGCTTGCTTTGCAAGACAAAACGTCTTGCGAGTTCTTGCGAGTTTGTTTCCTTTTTCTTAAAGCCGCTAAGCCGTTAATAGCTGCTAAGCCGTTAATAGCCGTGCTTCGTAAGACGGAAAAACCGCAAGACGAAGAGACTCGCGGAACGGATTAATTTCATCTTGCGAGGCACCACTGTGGCTCACTTGTGTATGATACATTAACATTTTACAGTTTAGATGTGTGTGTCATGGGCCAGGAGTCGGCTTCACATTGCTGAGCAGCAGCCTGAAGGAGCAGAAAGTGACCACCTGGCTTCTCCATCCCTCCATATTTTATTTGAACAGCTGGATGCTTTAAACCAGGCTTCCCCTACCTCGTGTCCTCCTGATGTTTTTGACAGCCACAAAGCCCACCAGGTGACTTTGAGCCAGTCACAAGTATCCATAACTGCCCAAGGGGAGACTGAGGGCTGGCTGGAGATACAGGCTTGAGGGAAGCTTGTATCAGGATGGCAGCATCACAGGCCCATCCCATGATATTTGCTTCCTCTGCCCACGTTTGCTCCTTCTGTTTGTGTACAGGTCTTCCTTCCCCTTTCGTGTACATCTAAAATATACTGTGTGGCTTGGCCCTTTTTACGTTCATCCACTCAGTATCAAGCAAAGGGAATGAGGCAATGAGAAGGTAGTTTGCTGAATGACCAAAAGTCTGGCCAATGAACTGTGCCTTTGTTGGCAACAGTTTACCCATCAGAGACACAGATCGGCTGATTAACAGTCATCACAACATGCCATGGAAACAATTGTTCACAGTAGCACATTCTTGACTATGGTATCCTCCTGGAGTGGCTCTCTGGGTCAGGAGGCATAGTGATACAGTGGTTCCCTCCTACCTGCCGGACCATTTCCAAAGAGTAGCATTGGGAGACTTCTACTTGGCCCCATGTTAGTCATATTGTAGGGTTCCGCAGAGTCCCATTCAATCTCCCACTCAGCAGGGGATGTATCATGAATGCCCAGGAATTGAGGGAAAGGTTGTCACTATTATTTCCACCTTGCTCTTCTGTGCATTTATCAGCGAATTTCGAAAATAAAAAGTTGGACTCTATACCTGCCTGGATATGACTCCACATCCCTTCCCATTCCTGGAAGGTTTTCTCCCAGATCAACAGTGATTGATTATGGTTAGTTTGGTGTGATGAACTCTGTACATGAGCAGAGATTATTTGCATTTTCAGGACTGAGCCATGCATTGCAAATATGTTTCGATGTGCTCTGACTCAGATGAAAATTAATTTATTGTCTGTTGATTGGAATGTAAGTGCTATACAAGTTGTGTTGTGATGAAAACAGCAAGATTAAAAACTGCAGACCAACTAAGTCAAACACTAAACTGATCTGTAGAAAACGCAACTTGAAAAAAGAGACAATGCACATATTTTTGAAATCTAAGAAATCTTTAATAAAACTTTTTTTAAAAAAACCAACAACACCTAAGTCAAACACTGTTACCAGCCACTACTGGTCTAGAACCTAACAAGATAATTATGCTCATTGTATCTTCTATTGTCTCAGAAACATTGTTATTTAGAAACCTTAAGAGGGGAATATATGAAGCTCCCCTAAAAAACAGAACAAAACAAAAAAACTCAAGTGTGTGGGGTAGAGAGGTTTTTAACTATCCAGAAAATTCGTTCACAAAAGATTTATGGCTACATTAAGAATACATAATAACACGGGAGAATTTGGAAACTGTTACCTCCCCTCCCACTTTATTTTAATATCACAAAGACATGTATTTCTTTGTTGATTTCAAAATCAGCTGATTAGCATTTCTAGCTAGCTAGTAATGTGAGTTCTTGAAAAACATGGTGGCATAGTGCTGACAACTCTAATGAGGCAAAATAAAATTTTAAAGCGCATGAATGCTGGGGTGGAATACTAAGCCATAAGAATGGGGGGGGGGGGAATAGCAAGAACAGAACTGCGAGTTCTGAAAAGTTGCGCTGTGCTTGGGAAGGGAAAAATAAATATATTAATGTGCTAACAAAGAACAAGGGATAATGCAACTGGTGACCTTAGACCTTTAGAGCATCAGAAGGGCAATAGCGGGAATAAGCAATTAAGCTACTCCCTGGAAGTGGAGAAGAAGAAATGATGTTTCCTGATTTAATCAAGATTGAGTACATCCATTATATCTGTATTTCAATTCTGCTGACTCTTTGACTCTACTCTCTGTTTGACTGAACTTTTTAAGGATATGTTACTGTACTTGTTGACAGTGTTTGGTGTATGTAGCAGAAAGGCTACGGAAATCTGACTGGTGGTTTTGGAATAGCCACCTTTCTCCATTGTGTTTATTACTGCAGTTATACTCTGTTTACACAGAATGAAGTCCCACTTTTCTCCTTGGACAAGTAAGTGTGCAGAGAATGGCAGCCTGAGTGTCGTTCTGGTGCTTAACCTTTAATGGTTTTATTCCATGCCTCAATAAAATATGTAGATGTAGAAAATAAACATGGAATGCTATTTTAAGAACTTACAACCGAGTTCAGACCTGGTTCACCACTTCCAGTTGTAGGGGGTGATCTCATGACTGAACAACAACAATCTTCTTCCTGTGATTCTCCTGCGCTGCTCAGGTGACCAGGAACAGCTGAGCATGGGGGAAAGGAGGCTGGACTGCGCCCCATTCTACCTGCTGCTTGGCTGGACAGTGGGAGAGTATGTTGTACACTGGGGAAGATTAGGCAGTGTGTCCAAAGCTGCCCAGGGGTACAGACTGCACACTTCTGAACAAGAGATTAGGAGATGTTTCTCAGCGACTATACATGCTGACCCAAAAATGTGCAAATTCCCAAGATCACCTTCACTCATTTACTACTGAATGTTTTAAAGACTTATAACTAATGTGCAAGTCCTGAGTCCATATCCACCAGGCTGAGTGGCCAAGAGAGCTACATGGAGGGACCTCAACGGGAGATGCCCCAGCTGAAATACCACTTCCCAGCTCAGCCAGCTAGCTCTTAGGCCAGTGTAGGCTTTGGAAAGGGGCATTCTGGAGGATTGGTGCGAGTGGGAGTAGAGGGAAGGCTAATGCTAGATCCTAAGCCCATTCCACTTGGTTGGGTGATCTGAAAATCTGGCATAAGCACATTCAAGCCCTGTTACATGCTGCTCCGTGTGGTGCTAGCAGCAGAAACAGGATTCCAGGACCCTGAGCATGCATTCAATGGCCTGGTTGTAGTAACTGGTTGTGGCAGGTCCACTAGTTACGATGTCATTGGGCAGGGCCTCAGCAGGTATCTAGTCGACTGCAGGAGGGCAGTTGAGGGGAATAGCAAGAGTGAGCTATTGCTCTCATGGCCTGTTTTTGGGCTTCCCGTATACATTTGGCTGGCCACTGTGGTAAATGGATGCTGAATCAGATACACCTTTCCTCTGATCCAGCAGGGCTTCTCTTATGTTCATATGACTGCTTGGCATGAAGTATTACATTTCCCTTTTCAGAAAGCTAACTAAATCTAGAGCCTGAAACAAAACTTTATGTTTTTAATGGCTAACAGTAGCAATGAGTTATTTTAGCAGCGCTTCTTTGTTGTACTACTTTATATTTTAATAAGGGAAGAGACACATTGCATACCAAAGAGGACAGGGAATAAAATTTAAATCAATCCTTCAGTAAACCAATCAATCAAAATCTTCTTTGCAATGATAAATTGCTTCTACGCTACTTGTATTTTTAAGTAATCAACGCAACACAAAGCAGACTGGCCTTGTAAATTGAATTTGCACTTGACAGGCTATTCAGATCCTTATTGTATACATACCATAGGAAATAATCACAAATGTCAATGCATGGTTTTACTGTTTATGGTGCCATGAAGGTAGACAGTCCGGAAAATGCCATGAAGGCCATTGTTTCCAAAAATTCATTAGTTCATATTAGCAGATATTTTGGATCTGATCATTGTAATAGTTTCTAAGTGTTACATGCTCACTGCAGTCATAAATGTCTCAGGTCATACTCTAAGAAGTAGTCGTTTTGCTAAACATTGTTGTATTATTTCTCCCATTCTTCCTGACCATTCTTCCTTGCCTCTCTGTATTTTGGTGGCTTATTTCCACTTCCCTGGGCTTGGTCTGGCTCTGCCAGCATTTCCTCCTTCCTGACCTCCCTAAATTAGCTCTGGATATGGTGGCCTTTATTTTATCTTAATTTAAACTGGCATAATTTAGTACCTAGAATAGCCTAGTAAGTGAGCAGAAGATTGCAGCCTGAGTTTCACTGAACACAAGGAGTATTATTATTCATTGATTCCTTTTCTATGCTGCCCTCCTTCCCATAGCAGCTTGGGACAGTGACCAACATAACAATGTAATCCATAAAATGAGAACAGTTAAACCCAGAAAATACCAAGTAATATCAGATGCTGAGATATCAGTAGACACTCCTGTCTCCAAGACCTGGGTAAGCCTGCAGAATCACATGTCTTTATTTTCTTAGCAGAGAATATGCATTTGCTTTACTTTATATTCAAATATTGTCACTTTATCCCTCTACCTTTTCCAGATTTCTCTGCCTGAATTTTGATTAGTTTTATTTCATTAGTAGTCAGATCCTACTTACTCACCTCCTGAACCAACTGAGTCGAAGCAGGAAGTCTGCAAGCTGGGCTGTTTTAACTCCAGTCTGTAAAACAGAGTTGACAACTCGTCTTTCAAATTACTTGTGGTGTATATTAAGGATCACATTCTGCTCCGTTTACTCTATTGGGATTAGTGAGCAATAAAATGAGAGTGGAATGTGACCCTGAGAATAGAAAAGGAGGTTGCCAGCTATATTTTGGAGTCCACACTGGCTCTGTTGTCAAGGAACAGTTCCACAACCATTCCTCTGGTGTCAGCTCACGGCAGATTAGCTCATTTGCAAAGAGTCTAGCCTTGGCCTCTGCCTGTGAGATAGTCATTAAATATAGAGTAAATACAATGTGAAATGGCTGAAGCCAGTCAAGGTATATAACAATTGCTGGCCTGAGTATTCAAAGACAGAGGTACCTACTACACAGCTGTGCTCCGAATATTGGCAGAGTTTTCAAGGAACCATCCTTCATTTGTTTTCCGTTTTCCGTTTTTCTTTTCTTTTTTGCTTCTTATGCAAAAAAAGAAAAAGGAAAGAAGTGAAAAGGAAAGGAAACAAACAAACAAACAAACAATGAAATGACACAGGGAGAGGGACAGCATAGCAAAACCTCTATAATACCATAAATAAATTAAAATGAAAAAGATCATCATATTTTTTCTCATGAAAGGGATGTAAAAACAAGGCATACCTCTCAAAGAATTTCTTTTCTTTATTATTAAGTATTGCATTTATCTTTCATTGACAGTTTGCTAAGTTTTCCTTAACCAATCAATTATGAGAGTGGGATCATTATTTCCCCCATTTTTGTGCCCTCCATCTTTCCCAACATCAGGGTCTTTTCCAGGGAGTCTTCTCTTCTCATGAGGTGGCCAAAGTATTGGAGCCTCAGCTTCACGATCTGTCCTTCCAGTGAGCATTCAGGGCTGATTTTCTTAAAAATGGATAGGTTTGATCTTCTTGCAGTCCATGGGACTCTCAAGAGTCTCCTCCAACACCATAATTAAAAAGCATCAATTCTTCGGAGATCAGCCTTCTTTATGGTCCAGCTTTCACTTCCATACATCACTACTGGGAAAACCATAGCTTTTACTATACGGACCTTTGTTGGCAAGGTGATGTCTCTGCTTTTTAAGTTGCTGTCTAGGTTTGTCATTGCTTTTCTCCCAAGAAGCAGGCGTCTTTTAATTTTGTGGCTACTGCCACCATCTGCAGTGATCATAGAGCCCAAGAAAGTAAAATCTCTCACTGCCTCCATTTCTTCCCCTTCTATTTCCCAGGAGGTGATGGGCCCAGTGGCCATGATCTTCGTTTTTTTGATGTTGAGCTTCAAACCATATTTTGCGCTCTCCTCCTTCACCCTCATTAAAAGGTTCTTTAATGCCTTGCCGTGGCGAAGGGGCTTGAATAACTCAGAGAAGCTATGAGCTATGCTGTGCAGGGCACCCAAGATGAACAGGTCATAGTGGAGAGTTTTGACCAAACGTGATCCACCTGGGGGAGAAACCGGCAAGCCACTCCAGTATCCCTGCCAAGAAAACTCCGTGGACAAAGACAACCTCAAGCTTAGATTACTGCAGTGTGTTATATGCAGAGCTGCCTCTGACGACGGTTTGGAAACTTCAGCTAGTGCAGAATTCAGCGGCCAGGTTGCTCACTGGGACAAGACGGTTTGAGCATATTACACCAATCCTGGTCCAACTGCACTGGCTACCAATTAGTTTCTGTCCCCAATTCAAAGTGCTTGTTTTGACCCATAAAGCCTTAAATGGTTTGGGACTGCAGTATCTCAAGGACCGCCTCTTTCCATATGAACCTACCCAGCCCCTGAGAACATCTTCTGAGGCCCTTCTACATGTGCCTTCTCCTCGAGAGGTCTGGAGGGTGGCAGCATGAGAAAGGGTCTTCTCTGCAGTGGTTCTCCGTCTGTGGAATTGTCTCCCCAGGGAAGTTCACCTGGCACCTTCATTATACACCTTTAGGCACCAGGCTTCCTAGCTCATGCAGAGGGCACTCCTGAACTTTATACTAATTGCATGTCAGCAGTTACTGAGCTAATATTTTGGGGCAGGTGTTAACTATAGGAGGTTGCCATAATGGACAACAAATGTTTTAGTTTAAAGGGATATGGCCAAGAGAGATAAGTATGGTTTGAGGAAAGGGAAGGACTAAAGGGCCCACTTATATCCTGTGGTACAGAAACCTGGATCCAGCCCTGTCTTTATTCAAAGTAGAGTCTCTGTATAAAAACACTGTCCCCAGATCTAGTAGGTACCCATACTTCCTCACCCCCCCCCGTCATGGTATTGATGGAGTACGTAGGGGAGGAGGAGAGACCAGCAGACGAAGGGGGGCAGGAAGAGCCAGTGCAGGAAAGGGGGGAAAGCCAGGAGGAGGTAAGGCTCTCATAAGCTGGAGCAGGGCCTCAATCCCGCACACGAAGTTCTAGCACGGATAGCGATGCAGTGTCAGTTCCATCTGCTCAGGAACGGAGAGGGTTAAAGTGGAGGGGGCAGAGACACCAGTTGAGAATGCCTCGCCTCTTCTGCTGGAAAAGGGGTGGACATAAATCACTCCGGGAATCTGACTCACAGGATTCGGACGTGTAATTATGTGTGCTGCTTGTACATATGTAAAATAAAGGCTGTATCTATGTATCTCTGAGTGAGCAGAAGCACTTCTTGCGAAGAGTATTCTCAAGCCATCACCACCACCACCCACACACTAAAAAAGAGATGCTCTCAAACATCCATGATCAACATGATTGGGAGACATACTTTCGGAATTTCATTCACATCAAGGCAACCCTCAGTCTTGCTATAGCCTAACATTTCTGGGCAAGATATTGCTTCATGCTAAAGCTTTTAGGCAATTAACATTTTAAGGAAAGCAATCTTCCAGGAAGAGAAGTTAGGTAAATCATTCATGGGCAGTTATAAAAAAGAAATGCAAACAGATGTGATTTTATAGAAAGATGGAACTGAGAGAAATTCAGAACAGAAAATGGTGCTGCCACATTTCTGTGAAAAATAGGCCTTTCTAAAAAGAATGTGACTGAAGAATGCCTTTCGCTTGCACTTGATTATGACCATATTATCAGCTTTTTACTACATTATTTCTGAAACAATCAAGTACAAATGCTTGGCATATTTCTTAAAAAATGTCAAGCATTTAAAGTAAATAAGGACTTTTCCCATGATGATTTTTAAGGGGGTTGTGTGTTCTGAATCCTACTGTTTTCAAATTGACTGTTTTATGGATTGCATATTTTATTGTGTTTACAATCCAACTGAAACCCAATAAAGCACACAATCACCATAAAAGAGTCAATATGAAAACAGCAGGATTCAAAAGTCCTGGATATATTGGGCTTTTAAGCTTTAAAAAATGTGACTATATTATGAGGCTACAATCTTAAAAATGTTACCAATAGAATATGAAAACAAAACCATCTTCTAAATTCTTTGAAAAAAGACATCTTTGACATTTTTAAAGATTAAAAACAGAATGGGGTAGTCAACATGGCATCTTTCAGATGTTATTTGTCGCCAGCGCCCATCATCCATGATCAATGGCCATACAGGCTAGGTCTGATGGGATTAAGGGTTCAGAAATAACTGGATGGTAGCGCATTGGTCATTGATGTAACTGAAGGTTCAAAAAGGTTTTCATTCTGGCACATTGACTAGGAGATCAATATTCTGAAATATTCATTTTGATATAGAAAAAATCAAAAGGTCAAATAGGACAAATTTACAGTTCTCTGTTTAATTGTGACCCTCTGCTTCTCACTTGAGAAGTGGGAGGTACCTCATGTTCTCCCCTCCCCCCAAAATGAATTATGTCCTTTGAGCATTTCATTGGATTATAAGAAGAACGATTCACTCTTTCACCCAAATCTTTAGGATAGGTTCTGATAGTGTGCACTGAGACTCACACAATATACTTCTTACTTACATGCCTCCTTCCTTTAAACAGAGGCTGGATAGCCATCTGACATGGATGCTTTAGTTGAGATTTCTGCATTGCAGGGGGTTGGACTAGATAACCATTGGGACCCTTCCAACTCTGATTCTATGATACTTTCTTACTCATTTTCTCCCAATGTTTATTCTTTTTAATTCAATAAACTATTGGGGGGATAGATGTATTTTCTTTTTTGTTATATTGATATGGTTTCTCACATTAGAGAATTGCAATCCTTAGGACTTCTAATAATTATTACTTTACAGTATTCATAGGACATCTTGCACATGATACCCAAACACATTTTTGCCTTGATTTCATCCACCTTTCTCCCACCTGGGATATCCATTTCAGAGCCTACCTATTTCTTCCTGATGAGATGAGTTACAGAGACCCAAATGATAACAAATATATTCTACTGATAATCTCAGCTGGTTTACCTGCTTCATCAATGTGATGAAGCCAGCTAAACAATGATAGAGTTCAAAGCCGAAATATATTTCCCCATCTCTAAGTGGAATTGCTTTTCAACGAAACCCCCCATGAGACTATAGTTTCAACTGAGATGTGAATGAAAACACATTGGAAGTCTAATTACCTGGTTGGTAGGGTGGTAGTGAATGATACAAGAAAGATAATGGGGCCAATCTCTGATGGCAAAACCTCCACAAATGAATGTCAGTCCACTGTACGAAGCTCATCTTTACCCCCATTAGTCTAAGCATAACATCAGAGTCAATAAACCTCATTCAATGAAATCTTTCCAGAAATGTTAACTCAAAGAATGAATATTCTTACCAATACGATCTGACCACATGCACTGACATATTATTAGTATGTATACTGCAGAAAGTAAATGACTGAGGACTGCAATACCTCAGGGGCCATCTCTCCACATATGAACCAACCTGGACCCTGCAGTCAACATCAGAGGCCATTCTTTGTGTGCCCCCTCCATGAGAGGTCCAGAGGGTGGCAAGATAAGAATGGGCTTTCTCTGTGGTGGCTCCCCACTTGTGGAGTGTTCTTCCCAGGGAAGCTCACCTAGCGCCTTCATTACGTATCTTTAGGTACCAGGGTGAAAATATTTCTCTACAATCAGGCCTTTGGCTGATTAAACATTCTGTGGCCTTTTAAATGTGCTTGTGGCAGGGGGTTATTGGATTCCTTTTGTTTTTTGTTTTATCATGTATTTTGTGTTCTCGTTTCATATTTTTTATGTTGTGAACTGCCCTGTGATCTTCTGATGAAGTGCTCTATTTGAATTTAAAAACAACAACAACACAGAGTTAGTGATGGTCCAAGAACATGGCTGTTGATTTTGCAAACATATCGTCCTATAAAATGTGGTGGTTATTTTTGTTGTTGTTGTTTTTCACATCCCCTTGGTACAACACACTCCACAAATTGCAAAAAAGAACAGGCCCCACCCTACCCTTTCCAATTGCTGAGACAACCAGGCTGACCCTCGGCTCAGTATACCTGAAGGAGATTCTCCTCCCCCATCGTTCTGCCCGGATGCTGAGGTCCAGCGCCGAGAGCCTTCTGGCGGGTCCCTCATTGCGAGAAGCAAAGCTACAGGGAACCAGGCAGAGGGCCTTCTCGGTAGTGGCGCCCGCCCTGTGGAACGACCTCCCATCAGATGTCAAAGAGATAAACAACTACCTGACATTCAGAAGACATCTTAAGGCAGCCCTGTTCAGGGAAATTTTTAATGTATGATATATTAGTGTATTTTTGGTCTTTGTGGAAGCCGCCCAGAGTGTCTGGGGAAACCCAGCCAGATGGGTGGGGTACAAATAATAAATTATTATTATTATTATTATTATTATTATTATTATGTCCAGTGTCACATATATAAAGCGAGGCCGAATGTAGATAGGCATATGCACTTAGAGAGATATGTCAGTACAATGTAATGCTTCCAATGGAATGTGCATTTAGACCAGGGTACCCAATGTGGTATCCTCCCCATTCTGTTGGACTTCAACCTCTATTAGCCCCAGCCAGAAAGCCCAATGGCCAAGGATGATGGGAACGGTAGGCCAACATCATCTGAAACGCATCGTGCTGGCCCTTGAGATTTGCACACACTCATATGCAAGCTGTTTCAACCTGTCCACTAGAATTTGATGGCAGCAAAGTCCTGTAATGTAGTGCTGATGAACAAGGGTGACAAGACAGGAAGGACTGTCCCGATTGCCTCAGCAATGAGGATGCATTCCTTCACTCCTCCCATCCAGAACAAGGACCATGAAAGGGCTGTCCCTGCCCTCAGTAGTGATGTCACGTAGCCAAATCTGATTGGCTGTGTGACACTAGGAAGTCATTACTCTCACTATATGATTCTGGATGAGCTGGCAGGAGAAAAAAAAGAGTGGTGTAAGAAAAAAGGAGGAGAAGAGGAGAAGCAGAGCCTCCAGCTAGTGATAAAGAGCAGTAATTTGTTCTTAAGCGTAAATTGCCCAACATGTTTTGATAGCAATCTTCCTCGGAGGCACTGTGAATGAATAGCATATATAAAGGAAACATTGAGTCAAATGTAATAAGCATCTACCATCAAATGGAAGATATACATGAGATGGTATTACATGAACAATTCAGAATGCATAATAAATCAACAGTCTTATATCGCCATATGCCTTGTAGCATCCCCGTTTCAGAAACATGAAAGGATAAACAGAGGTAAAAAGTGATTAGAGATTTTTTAAAATAGAGATATGTCATTGCTTCCCTTTCCTACAAATGCAATGGCTTTCAAAAACAAAATAACACAGTGGCAACAACTATAAATGTCATTGTTATTAAAAGGCCAATAGCAGGGGGAGAGAGAGAGAGAGCGCAAAACATTCTGAAACAGCTTAATATAAGACTTAAATGAGAAATGGGACCCCAAACAAACAGTGGTGTGATAGGCTGGCACAAAGAATCAATCAAGCATTCTGTATTCTCTCATAGATATAGGCTATATTCAGATAGCACATGATTCTGTTTTCCCCATGTTTCCTTACCAGATAATTTCCATGTTTTATGTGATTTTTTTCACCAGCGTAAAAGCCATGTCTGGAAAACTAGTGGAATCTAGCAGAAATTTAGTGCTCATTTGCATATTATTTGCTTTTTCAGCCAGGAAAATTCTGTAAGTTCTGCATTGTAATTTCTTGTAACCAAACTTTGGACAGTATTCAGACAAACAGCAGCTCCTATAATTCTTTAGGAGGAAGCTGTGATTGTTTAAAGTAGTATCATAGTGCTTTAAATGTCATCCAGTTTATTCCATCAGCTGTTTTTCTAAAAAGCTAGCAAAGACCAGATTAACACCAATTCAGTGTAGCCCAATCTGAAGTGGACTAATTGCAGGTAATGTTTACCCAATGTGTGGAATTAACTAGTTCATTTGAACAAAGTCTCTGAACTACCCCTGAAAATATTACCCATAGTTTCAGGGTGAACTAAAGGTGAGTTAAGTTAATTTGAGGATAAAACTTGGAATGATTTCTGCTTCCCTCTCCCTTGACCCCCGGCAGGAGGCTCATACTCTGGTTTACCTTTAAAAACAAAAATGGAAGCTAAATCTGACATCAGTAAAGAAAGTTAGAAAGCAAAATATGGAGGCAGTTTTCTAGGACTTATTAGGCACATATGGATAGGCTGCTATTGCTGAGGACATGTGAGACATTCTTGTATCTTCCTTGCTGAAGAGCTTTATTCTCTTCAAATATGAGTAACTTGCAGGAAGATATAGCCGCTGCTATTGGTGGTCACTTTGGTGCAGTTATTTTCACCAGTTTTGCCGTGGTTTGGGAAGGGAAGGCAGGGTGGGGTAGGTTCTTGCCTACTTCACACTGGGTTTTTTTGTGTGGACAGTGGTTTGTTAAACAGAATAATTGGTTCAATTAATTTGGTCATCTCACACTAAGGTTGAGAAGGGAAAACAGGAAAACGGCTTGGTGATTCCCCTTAGGCAACTTTGGAGGTGGTGGGTAGCTTCTAAGGCTCACAGCTCAGGGCTAAAGTGGTGTCCAAACTTTTTTCAAAGAGGGTCAGATTTGATGAAGTGAAGGGCCGTTGTTGAGCTTTTTTTATGATTTTACCCCGAAGTTGTTGAGTTTTTTTTTAGGGTTGAAGTTGTTGAGCTTCTTATCTTAGGAATGAGGTTTTTGAAAGGTTTTTTTTAGGATTTTACCCTAGGAAATAAACTGCCAAAGGGGCCAAATTAAACTGACCGGTGGGCCGGATTAGGCCTCCGAAATGGACTTTGGACATGCCTGGCCTAGGGGCAGCATACAGACCTCCTTTGGAGCCAACTTGCCTCATCCACTCTTGGTTTTAGGGTCCCAGAGAGGTCATGATATTTACACATCTTGGTTGGGGCTGGGGTAAGGGCAGGCATTATTGCTGCTCCTTGCTCCAGCAGGGGCTCACTGGTCAAAGAGCCTCAGGCATTGCCTGAGGTATAGTAGTTAACTCCTGCACTGATAGCTTTCATTCTGAAGATTAAATATGCAAGTTTTATGAAGTGGCCCTTAGTTTATATTTATTTCTGTCCTTGTTTTCATTTCAGCCCTCAGCAACAAAGCAAATGATGCCTAGTGTTAACAGTTGCATGACTGGCACAAATGAAGCAGTGTTAGCCTTCTCTAGTATGGAAATCTCTATGTGGGACAAGAAGCTACAGTTAGAACTGGATATGGAACAACTGATTGGTTCCAAATTGGGAAAGGAGTACGGCAAGGCTGTATATTGTCTCCCTGCTTATTTAACTTATATGCAGAATTCATCATGCGAAAGGCTGGGCTGGATGAATCCCAAGCCGGAATTAAGATTGCCGGAAGAAATATCAACAACCTCAGATATGCAGATGACACAACCTTGATGGCAGAAAGTGAAGAGGAATTAAAGAACCTTTTAATGAGGGTGAGAGAGGAGAGCGCAAAATATGGTCTGAAGCTCAACATCAAAAAAACGAAGATCATGGCCACTGGGCCCATCACCTCCTGGCAAATAGAAGGGGAAGAAATGGAGGCAGTGAGAAATTTTACTTTCTTGGGCTCCATGATCAGTGCAGATGGTGATAGCAGTCACGAAATTAAAAGACGCCTGCTCCTTGGGAGAAAGGCGATGGCAAACCTAGACAACATCTTAAAAAGCAGAGACATCACCTTGCCAACAAAGGTCCGTATAGTAAAAGCCATGGTTTTCCCAGTAGTGATGTATGGAAGTGAGAGCTGGACCATAAAGAAGGCTGATCGCCGAAGAATTGATGCTTTTGAATTATGGTGCTGGAGGAGACTCTTGAGAGTCCCATGGACTGCAAGAAGATCAAACCTCTCCATTCTGAAGGAAATCAGCCCTGAGCGCTCACTGGAAGGACAGATCGTGAAGCTGAGGCTCCAATACTTTGGCCACCTCATGAGAAGAGAAGACTCCCTGGAAAAGACCCTGATGTTGGGAAAGATGGAGGGCACAAGGAGAATGGGACGACAGAGAATGAGATGGTTGGATGGTGTTCTTGAATCTACCAGCATGAGTTTGATCAAACTGCGGGAGGCAGTGGAGGACAGAAGTGCCTGGCGTGCTCTGGTCCATGGGGTCACGAAGAGTCGGACACGACTAATCGACTAAACAACAACAACAACAAGTATGGAAATACAATTATGAGGAAAGCTTCACCTGTTGACATTCTGCCTGTTAGACATTGATTATTTGTGCGGTCCCTGATTTATGCTTGGACCCTATGCTGCAGCACAGCAGCGTGCAACATTTTAAATGCTTTTCAAGCCCTGGGTTTCCCATTTCACTATGATGAAATGGAGCCTCCAACCACAAATACATTACAATGTAGTGAATATGAAGCCTAGCTAAACGAAGCCTATATTTGCATTGCAAAACACAGACCCATAAAATCCATTCACAACAGTAAACAGTATCAGCATATGTTGTGCATTAATAAATTCAGAAAAATTAATGGCAAGCCATGGGGAGCATTTTTCGATGCTATTCTGAAAAGATCAGTAAACAACACTTAAGACATTGAGGCTACAAAATATTGCTACAAATAATTTCACAAACCACCACACAGCTGTTAATCTGCTCAATTTTGTGCCATCAAAACACCAACAGAATTCGGTACATCTGTTCAAAGGATTCCACATGCCCCTTGAAAGAGTGCCAATGCATTTGAACCACTCCATTAAACAATATTTGCCCCTTTAAAATGAGCCATAAGATCTTTAATCAATTTTTGCACAGATGTTTGAGTGCAACTTCCTCATGTAACTAGTATGATTATTATTTTGGGGAGTTTTTTTAATTTCAGAGGAAAATATTATCAGTATCATTGAATGTGGATTACTCTGAGTGTATGAGGAGACAGGGAGGGTGGCAGCCTTCCTTTGTATTCTGAAGAACTTTTGATATTCCTTTCCCCCAAAGCAGTCATTGCTGCATTTGGGACAGATAAGTTGGCTGGTCTTCAGACTTCTTAATCTCATTTTTTTTCCAGGAGTTCCTAACATTTCCTGGGCTCCTTTGGGAGGAAGGATACCATGTACATTTAATAAACAAACAAAAACTATGCATAATAGGGTAAAAATTAGCTATTGCTTCCCCCTCCAGGTTTCTCATGGTGCCAATATCATCAGAACATACTAGCCTTGATTGTGCCTTCCAGATCCCAACATCCTTTGAAATGAACTTAGCTGCAGGTATCGCAAGGCAAGGTTGCTTTGAAGATTTAAGCGAGAGATATAGTTCAGAAAAAGTCAAACTCCGAATGCTCCTCTAGGCTTAACATGAACCATGAAACCATTGAAAGTCCATCCAGCATTAAAGCAGGAATGAATCTTCATCCCAGGTAACAATTGTGATGCCACTGAATGATGGCACACTAAAAAATTAAAGACTCTGACAACACCTGTGAATTTCTTCCTCTTCTTTGCCTAAGCATTGTTATCCTTTTAATGTTTGTGTTTTATGATAGCAGCACATGCCTCGATGGGATCACGGTCAAACAGATGATTTGGAGAGAGGCTCTCTATGGGAGTGAGAAAACTACAGATGACATTCTGCGGGTGGAAAGTAAATTAGAAAGATTGGTTTCATTAAAAGCCTCATATGCTTTTGTGATCCATCTGTTTGCAGCCGCTCCTTCTTCCTAAGGAGACTTAACTCATCAGAGCATCACTTAAATGAATTCACAGGCAAGAAACATTTAAAATGTGTAGCAGAGCAAGAGAGCAAAACTATGGAGGGGGGAACTCATGGGAGACCAAAGTTAGGCAGGAAACTAAAATGGCATCTCTTCTGCTTCTATGCATCTTAGAGGAGAGAGCGAGAGAATTCTTCATTGCTTGCAGAACAAAGGATGTATGTGTTGGAGTTTTAATTCTCTGGTGGTGTAAGTTTGGTGGAGTGATCCATGCAATGTGGGCTGGTTTTAAAACGGTGAATATAAAGAATGAATGATTCCCCAGCATTCATCAAGAGCACATTTGCCCTATCCTTTTTCCTAGACAAAGCAATGGGAGTCTGTCTGCAGACGCTGGGATGTGAGGGGTTGCTCATCCATGGGAAGAAGGCAATGTAAGGTTTCTCTGTCACTCACTGCTGGAGCTGAGTGGGAATTTGGAGGACAATTCTCAGAACATAAGAAGAGTGTTATAGATCAGGCCAATCAGCTTCTCCAGTCTTTCTCTTAGGAGCCAGCCCATCCACAGCCAATAATGATGGGGAGTTCCTTTGCCCCTCAAACTCCAGAGAAGAGACCCTTAAAGAGCAACCTCCCTTGGGAGTCTCCCTCTCCCATGGGAATAATATGGACTTGCAGAATTTAAGCTAAATAAAGGATTCCACTACTTTTAAAAGGCCTTTTGTTGTTGATGAAAATGCAAGTTACTATAGCTGTTGGTTGCACCTTGAGCTATTAGCCTGGCGCTTTTTGAAAGAGGGTGGAATAAAGAAAGCAAGGGTCTCATTCTAAAGTTCACAGATTTTAGTTTTCTTTTTTGAATCTTGCCAATTTTATATCCCCACAGCTTGTGCACACTCTTGTAATGTTCAGGCTTTGGCTTGAAAATGATGCCCATACTGAGCAGGAGCATATCTGAATGCTTTTAGCTTTGTGGCTGGTACCACAATAATGACACATTCCCACCATTTCCTCTCAAATGGACATCATAAATGCATTATCAACTTGGTGTGCTGTTCAGTAATGTTTTAAGAGCTGCCGTGTGGTAGGCAAAATAATAATAATTTTTTGAGCTATTTCTCCAATGATGTCAGAACATACGTGATACAGTAAACTGTGGTGCATTAAAATAATCAGATTTTCTTTCTTTTCTCCGAATGAGACCTAGCAGCTTCTTCCCCCCTCCCACAAGATGCACAATGTAAATCTTCTTTTCTTCAGTGATGAGCTCCAAATTACTTCCTAGAGTGTTCAATCAAAGATGAGTCACTCAAAATGTAAATCCTCTTGAGACACTTTCCACTGTGAGAAGGGAATGACAGAGCCCAGTCCAAAGCTTGCTTCTAAAGTCTAAGGGCTTACTTCTTCTTCTTCCCCTGCTTTCAAACTTTCATGAAAATGAGCAACAGCTCTGACAAGCCAGCAACAAACTGTTTGGAGGGAGACACAATATGCTCCAGGGAGGCAATTATTTTCAAAGTTGTGACTTCTGTTCCAATAGGCACAGCATTAGCATTCACATTAACACTGTTATCACAAGACCGCCACAACTGAATGTATAGGCAAAAATGCTATGAAAATATTTTACACAGCTGGGGTTTTCCCATCACCCCCACTAAGGTGTTTTCTAATCAAAAGTTTAATTGTGTGACAAGCAGAAACTTGGAAAATAGATGATAAACCTAATTGACTGCTGTGCTGTTGGCTTTCTATTGTAATAATTCACGAAAATCAAATTTTCATTGCTACTTTGTATGGTAGGCCTGGCACCAGCAGGCAAAAGATCACAGAGTCTTAGAGGGCCGACTACAACTGAAGCTGGAACCCTGGTGGTGTTGGCATGAATTGTTACATCACTCAGATCCTGTGAGGACTGTGCTTGTTGCCTGTTGGGATGTGGGTGGCACTGTGGTCTAAACCACTGAGCCTCTTGGGCTTGCCAATTGGAAGGCTAGTGGTTCGAATCTGCGCAACAGTGGTGAGTTCCCGTTGCTCTGTCCCAGCTACTGTCAACCTAGCAGTTCAAAAGCACACCAGTGCAAGTAGATAAATAGGTACCGCTGTGACGAGAAGGTAAACAGCATTTCCATGCACTCTGGCTTCCATCATGGTGTTCCATTGCGCCAGAAGTGGTTTAGTCATGCTGGCCACATGACACAGAAAGCTGTCTGTGGACAAATGCCAGCTCCCTCGGCCTGAAAGCAAGATGAGCGCCACAACCCCATAGTCACCTTTGACTGGACCTAACCGTCCAGGGGTCCTTTACCTTATGAGGTGTATGTATGAACCCACATACTTCCCCACCATGTATATGAACCCCAATGTCCACCCCGAGAGGAATGGAACCTTTTGTCAGGATGTGTGTTCATTTAAGCTGCATGTTTGTCTTCAACCCTTGTACCAAATAAAAAACTTGTTTTATATTGTTTTTGTGGTTCTGGTGTGGATTTTTGGATCTTAAAATATTGTTAAATATGGTCCTGGCAACATCCAGTTTGAAGGAGAGATGATGGTGACAGAAATTATATAATATGTAACAGTTGTGTTCTCAAATGTATCTATTGTAATTTGAAAAAATAAATGAAAATATTATATATGCATAGATGAGTAGGGCTTGTGTTATTGATTGGTTGCCACAATTTCCCAATCCTGTACTGTTCTGAGCTGCAAAATGATCTTACACTACCATTGTAGAAAGCAATCAAAAGGCAAAATATGGTTGCATTTCATTTCCTGTGTATGTGGAATTCTTTCTGACATTACTGCTATGCTCTGGGCATCATCATGCTCAAACTGGTAGGCAGGAACTGAACCTGAAGTACGATACCTTTAGACTTCAGCATTTTATTGCTTGAGTAATCACTGAATAAACCCATCAAGAGAACAGCATTCCGTGGCAGTTCATTTGACCTCTGATTACATGAAACAGAATGAACACAGCCAAAGAAAATTAATGTTTGCATCCATTTGAATACATTCTGTATAGAAAATGTTTCCATATCCAACTGACGTCAAATCCTATTTATTTTAATGGCATGGGATCAACACCTTTTAACGTTTCCTGCATAGATGCTTTAGAAGTGCTATTCATGCACACGTAAGTTCATCACTGACAGCTGGTGTGTCACAGTGGCTTAGAGAATGTATTGTAAAGCAAAAGATTGCCCGTTTCAATCTCAGCCACCATTGCATTAGGCAATCCACTATATTTCAAACAGGAACGGGGCACATGGTCTGGTGGAGCCATGGCAAAATCCTCCTGACATCAGTATCACTGCCACTTACCTGGACAGGGTCAAGGCCATACAGGTGCACCATCAGAAGTGCCAGTTTTTCTCCCCCCAGTGGGCCCACACAGCTCTTGCCTCACCTCTGTCCAGGTAAGCAGCAGTGATGCTGAAGTCAGGAGGTTGGATCTGCCCCACCACAACCACCACTACTGGTTTCAAACTCACCCTCTCCATCTGCAATATGGGGATAATTCTACCTGCCAAGCTTGTAGATAGTAGCATTTCTCTAACCCTTTATCTGAGTTGGTTTGTTATTTTCATTTTCTTGGGTGAGGATTGTACAGTGGTACCTTGGGTTACATACGCTTCAGGTTACATACGCTTCAGGTTACGGACTCCTCTAACCCAGAAATAGTACTTCGGGTTAAGAACTTTGCTTCAGGATGAGAACAGAAATCGTGCTCTGGCAGCGCAGCAACAGCAGGAGGCTCCATTAGCTAAAGTAGTGCTTCAGGTTAAGAACAATTTCAGGTTAAGAACAGACCTCCAGAACGAATTAAGTACTTCACCCGAGGTACCACTGTAGTTTGAGGAAAGTCCGATGTCAATTGTTTATTGTACATCTTCTTTATTTACTGGAACAAAGGGAGATGGCAGTGTGAAATCATTAAATTACATTCAGCAAGGAATTCAGTGCTATCACTTGTGGATTAAATTGATGTAATGGATTTTTATCATGCTACATGTGCTAATTGGCTTATCAGTGCCACGATGGCTGCATTATCAACCCAACTGTTTTTATGAATGACCATTGTTAATAATGTAATTATCACCAACTGCAGTTTTCTGCATTAATTTCCTTCTGACCTCACTTATTATAATCTCCACATGTACACACCATGTTGTCTATATACGACTCAGGATAACACTTTGTTCATCTGATGAAATGGATTATATTCCACAAAAGCTTCTCTCATAATAAATTTGCTCGGCTGTCAGGTGCCACAAGTCTCTTTATTTTTACTGCCAGAGATTAACATGCCTACCCCTCTGGAAAGTGTTTCAGTTAGATTGACACTTTGTTTCAAAATTAGCATTTTGAAAAATATTATGGGATTTCAACAATACATTTTTCAAGACTGAACTCAGTAAGGTTTAGACTCAGAGTATCGACCCTTGTCCCTAACATTCCCATTACTCCAGTAGGAAGTGACCTCCGTACAGAAGTCAAATATTGGGGCATAATTATTTCATGTTCTATCAGTGTTGCTGTCAGTACTGTGTGCAGGATAACGCTGCTGGTAATGAACTGCCTGTGAATTATTTGTCCCTCAATACTGTCTGCACACCATAACTTTGGCAATTAGATTGCTTAAGCTCATATTAAAGGTATTAATAAATCACACGTGTTTAGGATAAACCTGGATATACATTTTATTAATGAAAAGTGGGCACGCTTTTTGGGGGTTCAGAGAGTATCCTTTACATAATCAGAATCATCATGTGGATTGGGCTTCGTGGGGAAGTTAGTTAGGCCCCTGGGAGACCATCAAGATCTCATCATGAATCATAAATTCTCTCTGTGGCTCTGTGGTTAAGATGCTAACCTACAAAGTATTTTTTTTAATGCTATTTATTGAAAGTTTAAAATTACAGAAAAAAGTGGAAAAAAACAAAGAGACAAAAGAGATTAAACAATACAAGTCAATACATATAAAAAAGAAAAAAAGAGAGAGAAAAAGAGAACAAAACACACAATACATCAAGACCAGAAACAAAAGCAAAATTTTTTAAAATAGATCTGATATTTCCATATCTTTATCTTTCATTAACTTGTTTCATCGACCGCCTCACACCTCCCTTTTTGTATTCTAGTTATTAATTATTTCAGCAAATCCTTTCCATCTTTCACTATTTTCTGTCATTTAATTATCTTAATTCATTTTAACCTTATCTTACCATAAAAAACCCTAAAACTTAAAACTTATTTGTACATAACTCCTTATAACATTTCTACTAAAGCCATATAGTTTCATTCCAACATTTTTCTAACACTCATAAATTTTACAATATTTCTCTAAATAAATTTTTAAACTTTCTTCCAACCTTCATCCACCGTCTCTTCACCCTGGTCTCGGGTTCTGTCAGTCTTTTCTATCCATTCCACCTAGTCCATCAACCTGGTGATCTCCTGTCCGAAGCTCTTAACTCTTTTCCATGTCCCTTCTGCAGATCTTCTTCATATTTATACCTACACTTTACTTTGTCTTCTGCTGATCTTGTTCTTAATTTCCTTCCTTTGTCACTGAGGAGTAGATCTCGGGTAGACTCCAACCTAACAATGTCTTTATCCCTTCTCAACAGGTCAGCCCATTCTCCATAAACAGGGCCAAAATCCAAAACATATTTCAAAACATGTTTCAAAGTCCCTCCAAAGTTAAAGGCCCCCGAAGATGCTAACCTACAAAGTAGAAGCCATTTACTTTTCTGTATCCAAAATTATTGTTGCCAGCAGCACACCCAAAATGTAGTCATTGCTTTGTAATGGCCACATTCATACCATATTTATTTGAGTCTAATGCACCATCGAATCTAATGTGCACCTTGATTTTTGCAACATAATTTGGCCAAAAAAGGTGAGCACTAGATTCAAGTAAATACTTGTATTTCAATGGCATGAGATCCAAAGCCACATCTCCTGTTGTTTCTTGCATTGTTGCTCTACATGGCCAAGATACCTTGCTGTTGATATGCTATTGTACCATGTCTTCGTCCTTCTGTGAATATGATCCTTTTCTTTCTCCCTTGCAAAGTGCATGAGGCCAGCTCCAAATCTTGGGGCGAGTTGCCCTTGGATCACTTCATTGCTGACTAATCCCCAGCACTTGTTACCACTTGGGCCAACTGGAACTAGTGCTGCTGCCACATGAAAGAGGAGCTGGCGGACTTACCAGGTAGGAGCAGCACTGTAATTGGCTGGGAGTTGAGTGGCTGTTCTGCTATTAAAGTACCAGGTGGCTGCAACTGAATCTCCTAGACCATTAAAGTGTTATCACCACTGGGGGAGGGGTTACTACCCAGAGGGAAGTGGCTTACTCATGACAGCAGTGTCACGAGTCCTCAAGTAACTGTCGGATTTCAAGCCTTATCAGGAGAAACTGGCCACTCTCCTGGCACCCGGCTTGATCTCCTTATTAACCTCTCTGTCTGCGTTTCCCGGCAGGATACAGGCTAGGTCACGATCCTCCTCAAGCGTGAGAAGAACACACCACTCTTCCCTGCTCCCTGCTCCCTCCCCCAGGGAGGGGAAAGAGATAGACAGAAAGGTATTTACATGCCTTTATTTCTGTCTTTGCAGCATTACAGAGAAACACGTCTGCTCTCTTCAGACACCATCAGCAGAGAGACAAACTCCACCTCCTGTACTTCCTGTAGAGGTCAAATGACACTGAGCTAACATCCGGTGCTCAGCACAATGAATAGACTGCCCCTTTGTTCTCACGGTACAGTCCCAAACATTCCCATCATGTTTTACTTTCCAGCCAGCTGCAGCTCGCTGCTGCATTGCTCCTTTTCCGTAACAGTAACTTCATTTTCAAGGCTGAGATGAATCCACATCCTGGTCCACCCTGAAGCCCATCTCCCCTAAGCATCAGTATCAGCAAACTATGATGGCTGGTCCAAAGACTCCCCAGGGAATCAAGAAAGCCCTGAGTCATCCCCACAGTTGGAAACTCCATTAGCTTGGAAAAGCCAATAGCTGCAGAAAAAGGCACCAACTTTTTAACTGGCCTGGAGTTTTAACTGGACTTGAGGTGGGTGAAATCTCCAGTCATTGATGACCTAGCCTTGCTATGAAACTCATTCAGTAGTTCCAGGATTTTGCTGGGGCATCTTTAATGTTTGGTCTCCTTCCAAGGTGCTGACTTGTTTTGCCCTGCCTCACAACCTGTCTGCTTGGTGAGCCAGCAACTACTGACCTCTCCTTGCTTGTGCCATCCCCCCTGCTTTGTGGTGGGCAGCCCATGGGCAGCTAAGCTGAAGGTCCCAGGCTGCAGCTGAGTGCCAGGGGAATGGTATTTCCTGAGATGAAGGAGCAGGTGTGCATCTATGTTTGGATACAATTGCATGCCATTTTTAATCAAGATGGTGGACTCTACCTTTCAAAACTACTCTGATTTAAAAATTGAACTGTTTTCTTTTTTCAGAATTCCTTAACAATGCTGGGTATGAAGTTGCTAATGCATAGTTATAAATGCATAGTTTGTGAGCAAAAATACATTCAAAAGCATATTAAATATGATTTGTGGGGCATATTTTGATTTTTTTTTAATGCAGATAAATGTGGAAATAGAATGGAACAGACTTAAACTTTAACACACCTGAAGAAGCACAAACTGAAAACAGACTGATCCAACAACATCTGCATAAAGCACATGCAGTTGCTGCCACAACCTCCTGGAGAGGCTGTTATCTATAGCTGGGCTATATGGATAGTTCTGCATTACCATACCATCCGACTTCAGTTCAAAGTAGTTGTGCAATGATTTAATTAAAGCTATATCATTTCAGCCATCATGTGATAGGTGTTTAAGTGGCCATGGCATGGCTAATGATTGCCTGTTCCCACTCTCTCACTGATGGAGACGAGGTGGTGGGGGACGGGGGGACAGGACAGGACTGAAATATATTCTAAATTGCATAGAGCTATACTTATTTAGTCATTGATTTTATTCTTATGGTGGGCAGCTGATATTAACAGATGCCTCCTGGCACTATTGAGCAAAGGGTCTCTCCACACTGTGATAAACTGCTTAGCTGAAATGAAATCCACAGGGTGCCCTTAACACAAACAGAAACCAATAAAATTACCATGGCCAACATCCAAATAGGCCCACAACCCCAGCATAGTAGTCAGAATTTATGGGAGCAAATGTTTTGACTTACAGTAAGATAGGTCTGCTCACATTGCCTTCTTCAAGGAAGCACCATAAAAGTCAGCATTTTATTTACATCTATATGAAAGTAATGTCATTTAAGGAGCAGTTTGTTAAATAGCCACAAATGGCATTTTTATTAGCCTATTTCCATTGCTCTACATCATGTAATTTTACTACTTGTTAGAGGCTCCATATTATCCTGACCCCTACGTCTCCTCTACGGTGACAGGTTTCTTTATGAAATTTCCAATCTAACTTTGATTTCTCCTGCAAATAATACCAATACTGGCACACCTTCTGCTTTCACCTGTATATCATTCATTTCTCAGTCATTTTGTCATCTAGCTAGACCTGAAAATTGCTTTCCTGTTGAGCAATTTTTCTCTTTCTTTCTTCCCTCTTTTTTTCTTTGCTTCCAAAGCTTTCACTGTTTTGGAGTCTCAACCTAGAGATTAAACATAATTTAAGTCACTGGACTCATAAACACTTTATTCTGGAATTTGTGGCTTTTTCTCATTTCTCGCAGTAAGCCTCGAATTTTACTTTTTCACATTTATGTGGTCTACCATCATATATATTTCATTCCCCATTATAAATTTTATCATCTCTGCCTCCTATTCCTCCCTCTGTAACATCCCCCCTTTCCAATTTTTTGCTTCCCTTCTTTAATATTAATCAGTATACAGCATAATTGAAACAACAGAAGTCAGAGTATTTGCATTCTGTATGTGAAGACTACAGAAACACCTTAAATCTGAATTCTCTGCTGCAGGGCCTTTAAACCTGGGATGTTGTTGTTGTTGTTGTTGTTGTTGATAATGAGTCATTGTATTTATATCCCACCTTTTCCCTCCAAGGAGCTCAAGGCAGCATATATGGTTCTCCTCCTATTCGTTTAATCCCCACAACAATCCTATGAACTAGGTTTGGATTAGAGAGCCAGTGACTGGCCCAAAGTCAGCCACTGAGCTTCATGCCATAGTGGGGATTTGAACTCTGGTCACCTAGGTCCTAATGCAACACTCCAACTACTAACCCACACTGGCTCTTCCGGGATGAAAGCTACGCCAGCAATTACAAGCTTATATGAGTTAATAAGATAGTTGATGAAGAGTTTGAGATGCCTGGCCCACTGTCTATTTTTGTTTGTTTGACAGATTTTGCATACCACTTAATTGCAAATAATACCTCTAAGCAGTGTACAGATAATTGCATCCTTATTGCTCATTATATGGTGCAAGGTGAACCCATGGGTGTTTATGGGCTGAGTGCAGCTAAAAAGTTTCCATTGGTCTTTCTACATGAGAGAAGAGACAAACATGATATTAGAAGGTGTGAATATGCACATTTGATTATATCTCATCAGAGGGGTGAAAGAGAGGGAGGAAGAAACTAATGTTTAAAGAAAGTGTGAACATAAAATAAATTCAGCTAGCTTGTGGAATCAGGAGCAGTAGCTGTAAGAAGAGGTAATAGCCTTATCTTTCATGAATTTCTTTCATTCATCCATCCTCTTTTAAAGTCATCCAAGCTGGTGGCCATCACTACATATCAGGGCAGTCAGTTCCATAATATCTAAGATAAAATATGATAGGAAAGTGGTGGTTGGTAAACTTCCCATGGCTCATGTTGGATTAAACCTGCACCCACCCAGCCCACAAAGTGGCCATTTTTAAACCAGGGATTGTAAAGGATTGCATGATTCCACAATGGGCCTTACTTCTGAGCAATATTTTAAGTATGTGAGCTTCAAGCTGTTCCCTGTATCCATATAGTGCACCATTTCGTAAAGCAATTGTTTCAATAATTAACTTACGAATCTATGTTTTAGTTCTGTTTACATGACACTTGCCTTGGAACTTTCTCAAGATTACCTCATTTTAGGGGAGTTCAACACCACTGTGGAATTTTGAAGGAAAAAAAATATTTCTATTGATGAAACATGGCACAGGAGTGACAACTGAAACATCCATTTGTGAATATAGTTACAGCCACACATCAGAGATTGCTTTTGCTGGGAGGTTAAATGTCATCTTTTCAAATACTGGGATGTAGCCTTATTGGTTTCTATGAAGAAAACCTATTTCTTGTAAAACCATATCCAGTAAATAAGACAGTAACAGGAAATTGAAGGTGTGCATTTCTCTTAAATGTTTGTCTATGTCTTACTGAACACCTGGGATCACTTTTCACTCGCATCTAGCTTCCACTGAGTGTGACTCTTTGTCTGCCAAACATCTCTATTTGATTGAACAAATAAGCAGATTCCCTGGTAACCATCTGCATCCTCCCATTACCTCAGAGGACTTCTTTACATTGGCAAGGCAAGTCTTGAATCCATTTCCTTTTATTCCCGTCTGCCTGTTTTTAGAGGGAGCCTAATGAAACTGTCCAATTTAACATAGTTAGGCAATACTTCAATCCTAGGTCCTCTCTACTAATTAAGAGTAACGTATATTAATAAACACTTTTAGCAGCTGACAGACAGGAGTCAATTAGATTATCGCAACCAACTTCAGTTGCTGCTTGGCTCATTATGTATAATGTACTTGGAACAAATCTTCCATTGGGCTCCTAGTATTGAAGCTGCTCTGTGAAGACCTGAAACAGAAGGAAGAAAATGGCGCAGATCTTTTAGGAGCAGGGTTACCTGTGGGCAGCAGGATTCCCCACAAGAACCTTCCTTTGCTGCCATGGAGTTTTTCTAAGAGCAAGAATGCCATGAGTTTCTTTACATGCAGGCTACCAACTGGACAGCGCTCCCTCAAATGCCCATTGGACTATGTGATGGCCATTCAGGGAAGTTCTGCCTCATTCAGGACCTATGAAGAGAGAGCCCTGTGCCACTGTGAGCATGTGCAGGACTCTTGAAAGGTTTAAAGCAGGGGCCAGGAGCCATTTCTGAGAGCCACATTCTCTTCAGTAAAAGCTTTTGGGGAACACACACTAGTGATGGGCAGGGTGAGAAACAACATTTTACCTTTGTGCCATCAGCTAATTTCCACACGTGTCCACTGTCTATCGTCCACCCAGCAGCAAGAGTAATTATCAGAATTCACAGATATGTTCAAGTCACAGATGGAACAAGTTTGCTCCTCCATTTCCGCCTTCCTCGCTAGTTTGCTGGACACTAAAAGTCAATGCCTGCGTAGGACTTGAGTTTAATCAGGTTTAAGTTGTAATCTGATTGGCAGTTTCTTGGGAGTAAGCCCCATTTATCAAATTTATTTTTGAGTCAGTACATAATCTAAGACTGTGCTGTTAGTCAAACACCACACTGCAAACTCAAAATATTTACGTGAAAGAAACACCACTAATTTCAACAAGAGTCATTTCCATTTGGCCTAAACTGCCCAAAATTTATTTTGTATTTCATTCTGTATTGAGCTATCTTCCTCTGGTATTTGCATTCTCTGAACTAAAAAAAATCCCTTTAAAAGCTGCATCTTGAGTCTTAAATCAGTCATACACACTCATACCATCTGCTTCCTTTTTACCAACAGGAGAAGCAGATGTGAAGGAAGCCCTATTTTGAACGTGTCACAAGTCATTTATATTCATCATCAAAGACTGAACACCTACTGAAGGTGTAGGAAAATTGCCTTCCCAGGGCATGTCTTCTCTGAGTAAAATTTCTCCCACATTTTAGCAAATTGGAGTGTTGTAAGAAGAAATTAGTGGGCTAATTAAACCTACTGAAATATTGTTTGATGAGCAATCTAATAGACGAAATGTGAGTGTTGGATATTTGATTAGGATTCATTCATGTGCAATTCTGCTTTGTTGTGTTTTCGTTGCTTTGAGGGTTCCTGAAACAAAGCACATTTAGGACTATACAAAGAACAGCCTAGTTTATTGGTGCTGTGATCATGCCATTAATTTTTCACATAAGTACTGAATATTGGATAAAAAGAAGGTGATTGAAATGGGAGGGATAGAAATGTGGCGCAAATGATGGCAGACATACAAAAAACAGTCAGACACACACACACTGCTGATCTAAGGATCAAATCAGCTGCTATTGGAGGAGACACTGCTGCAGATACTGGGGCCCTGAGCTATTTAGAGATTTATTACCAACTAGGGATGGGGGAGAGATTCAAATTACTTTGTATTTCTAGGTTTTACGCACTTTCCAAAACAATACACAAAATGAGACACAGCCATTCATCAAAATTCTCAACTCAGTTCTTCGGCCAATTAAGGAGTACAGGAATTCATATACGGGGGCAAAGTATGCAAGTATGCATAAAGATGCGTATATTGCTATAAACTTCACACAAAATACTATAAATAACATGCAGAAATTGTATTAGGGAAAATATAAATATGAGGGAAAACATACTTTGGAAAACTGTGTATTAGGAGAAACTTCACTCAAAAATGCTTATATTAGGAAAAACTGCTGTTGAATTTTCCTGACGGCTTTTTAAACAGACAATCAAACATATGCAAGCTGATGTAGGAATGTGAAAAAGTGAACTTAAGACTGGGAACATGTCCCGGTCAGAGAAGAATGGCAAACCAAGTTGATGAGCTATGCCAAAATGGCAAAATTAACTGGGAAGCTGAGGAATCAAGATGACAAGAAATCTAAAAAAGAATGGGAAATGTTCATAACGTATAAACAAAATCATTGTAAGCAGGTCAAAACATTAGCAGGATTTTAAATACACTTGTAATGTTACAAAACATATAGATAAATTAGGAAGGTGAAAAAATGGAGAAGTACTGATGCTCAGTTGAAAATAGAATAAAAAAGGACTCATGGAGGGGATAAGGGGAAGTCAGGAGATTCAGAGTTATCTTGATATTTGGACTTTGTATTGCTTTATGTTGTATGTCTATATATTTGAAAACCAATAAAAAAGATTGTAAAAAAGAAGACTGGAAACATGTGAACCTGGAGATACTGAAATGGATGGATTTGCCCATCCCTATTATAACACCATGAACTGGGCCCAATAGATTAGAGGCGGATCGTGATGTACTTTAGTAAGCAGTGCTACCTTCTGCCATGTTGCTGCCCCAGTTAATAACCTGACAGCTGTATTCTATACTAGCTACAGCTTCCAGAACATTCAGCGGTAGATCCACATACAGCGCATTGCAATAACCCAAACATTAATGTAGACATTAATTCTATGATATATCTTTCCCTTTGTTCTTCAACATGCAACCCATTCTTCCTGTGTGGTTGTTTTGATTTGGGAATCAACATCTGCTGCATTTTTAATACCTCAGTCCTTCTTGGGCTGGTTTCAGTCATTTCCCCCAATTGATGGATATATAGATTTGGGTCGTAAATCTCAACCCAAGAGAAGCCATCATCTTTCCCTTCTAGAAATTATAGCTCTCTTTATTGTCTGCATCTTAAAAAAAAAATACCTTCATGCCTTAGGATTAATCTCCATGCATGTTTAAAAATACCTGAAAATTTCTTTTGATCAAGTGGAAACATGCCACGTTTCATTCAAAGCACATCTGCTGTTGAAGGCAGGGTAAAGAGTTGAAAAGAGACAACACCAGTGTCTGCCTTTTACGGATTAAGGGCAAGATATATCAATAACATTTCCCACCGCACACCCCCACCCCCGCCCAACTGTCACCCAACAAAGGAGTGAAGTGGAGGCAATGGTGATTAAGCAAAAATCATAAAGCAAACAAAGTTTATCATTGAAAAACTTACATATATAATGTATATTGTATGAATTATTAGAAGAACTACACATTATGTATTTCTGTTGACCACATACACTATTCAAACAAAAGAGTAGCCCACAAATAACACCTTCTCCCTATAAGAATGCCAAAGTATCACACAAAATGCAAATAAATAATGTTGAATGATAATGAAAATCCGTACAATCTAATATTATATACAAAGATCGATAGGGAGACACAACATACCACTACAAATGTCTTCCACCATAGTGCTCACGTCTGATTCCAACAACAACCAAGTGGCCAAACTATATGTTTACCTGACAGATTTCTAAACTGCCCTTCAGCAAAATCGTCAACAGCATCATTCAGAACAGTTTACAAAGTTGTGAATAATAAATATAGCATTTGTTGCAGGTTTGAGGAGGCTCTCTCTGAGTGGTTTTGCCCTCCTCCCTCTTGTTACATTGTTATTTTAAGGATTTTATGCATTCTTTATTTGATTTTGTTTTTACTTTATTATTCTGCAAAGAACAATATATAAATCATCTACAGAAAGTAAATAAATTAATTTTGTCTTGGTTGTTTCCCCCATTCAATTGCCTTTCCCTTGGTACCCAATCTGCACCAGTGTGGTGTAGTGGTTAAGAGTGGTAGACTCGTAATCTGGTGAACCAGGTTTGCGTCTCTGCTCCTCCACATGCAGCTGCTGGGTGAACTTGGGCTAGTCACACTTCTTTGAAGTCTCTCAGCCTCACTCACCTCACAGAGTGTTTGTTGTGGGGGGAAGGGAAAGGAGAATGTTAGCCGCTTTGAGACTCCTTAAGGGGAGTGAAAGGTGGGATATCAAGTCCAAACAACAACTCCTCCTACTCCTCCTCCTCCTCTTCTTCTTCCTAAAGTGACCACGCAATAAAGGATAGGACATGCTAAGATAGCTCCTTTACCATGCTCTCCCCTTAGCTCACTTAGCAAGGGCAAGTGGATAAATAGCAGAAGGAGCGAACCAGAGGACTCCAGAAATGGCCTAGGGCCGTCTGGAGAAGTATGGGACTCAGTATGTTCCCAATGATGTCAACCCATTACTCACTTACATTTATATCCTACCTTTCTGCCATTATGGAACTGAAAATAGCATAGATGTGGCTTCAACACAGTCATCCATCCAAGCACTGACCAGACCCAAGTCTACTGAGCCTCAGTGAGACAGTGCCAGCCAGACAAGGAGCCCTCCCTCTCACCACACCATGAAGGAGGCACAAAGCAGGCCAACCATGAAATGCTTCCATGAAGCTATTCTAGCTAACTTGTGACAGTGAAATGAGGATCTTCAGTAAGATGTCAGGCTCATTTGATAAACATTGTATTTTGAGGTAGAGGGAGAAGCTCTTCACATACCCTGCCAGCTCAATTCATCAAACAGATGCTGCTAATAGAACTCAGGTTGAATGGCAGGGAAGAGGATTCCAAAAATACATTTCAAAAGTTGCCCATTTTTATGCTGGGAAGTGTTTATTTATGATAGTCAAGCAGATACTTCCAAAAGTCTTGAATTGTAGTTCTGTTTTTTTTTTGGGGGGGGTGTTTTTTCTTTCTATCAGACTTCCTATTGGCAGTAGCACTGTGACTGTCAGGAGATATCACATTGATGTCTATCATTTAACCTCAAATACAGACTCCAAGAATATCATTACAATGTTGCGGAACTGGAAATACAAAATAGAGTGACTTCTAATTGTGGAAAATGGAACTCTGAAAATTGTGCTTTCCATATTCATGTCAGGTGTCAGCACTGGATTTGATATCTTTTTCTGCAGTGGGAGCTCGAGTAATTTGGATTTTCACAGCATTTATTTCACAGCTTGATTATATATTTTCTGGTACAGTTCAGAATTGGACATATTTGGAGCTGGTGTCACATCAAACTGTGTCCAATGTCATGACCTATGAAAGCTAGATACAGTTAATGATTTGTGTTTCAAAATGCTTCTGAAATGGTCATAATTGTAATACTTCACATTCGGACAAAAACCAAACAGAAAGCAGAAAGAGTATTTTTGTTGTTGTTAGTATGAGTAAATTGATGCAGATCACAAAGCCTTTTCAATAAATTACAGTCTTCGCTTAAAAGGAAAACTATTCCTCTTCCTGTTAGTCTGGCAGTTAAAAACAATTCACAGCAATTTGTTCATGAGCAAGCTGTTTGCTTACAGAGAAAGAACACAGGCTGAACCCAGTTTCCTTTGTCTCACAGACAAAAGAGGATAGGGTATGAAGGTGTCCACAAACACAAGCACACACACACACACACACAATGTATGCCCACTGGCTCCACCTCCACATTGGCATATTCTCTCCCACAGCCTGACACCTGCATGTTCACAGCATTAGCATGAAAGGGACTCTACAGTAGAGATGAATGAATCACTCTATTTCCAGTCGTAGATCCTTTTTTCTGCATTAATCTTAGGGTGTTGTTTTTGTTTAAAAAGATCAATTAAAAATCATATTTAAACATATGTTTTATCCCAAATTACTTGTTTTAAATACATATCTCAAGGTATGCATTTCAACCTGAATTTTGTCCTAAAATACAGGGTTTTCATACTTTCTGGTTCGTTTTATTGCAAAATTCAGAGAAGTGTGAAATCCAAAGCATAATTACATTTCAATCTGTGCATTAGTCCACTAGCGGCAAATTAGGTCAGTTTACTATATAAAAAAAGAAAAAGTAGACCAAATGAGATTCTTCTCCATCCCTATCCTACAGTCCTATAGTCAGTAGCAGGCATCATAGGAGGGGGCAGTGGTGCTTACCTGACCTCCTGACAGCTGGGTCACTTCTACTCACCAAGAAGGAAAGAAGCAGGGTGAGGCAGTAGGAAGCTCAGGAGGTGCAAATGCACCACCAGCAGCACCAGATTGTTTCTGCTGGTGCGTTGGCACTGCACCAACGTCCTTGCCTTCTCACTGCTCCCCTATAGCAGTGACAGCTGTCGAGAGATCAAGTACATGCCCACCATCCTCTATGGTATATCACTGTATGCATATATGCTTCTAGACATGATCAGGATTGCCCCAGTTTTCCCAACAGCATGGAGCAGCCCACATGCTTAATAACTCCATGCACACAGAGTCCCTTTTAGCCCTAAGTTAAATATGTGAATGCCAGGACAAGGCCAGTGTCATAATTCTGCTACCTATAAGCATTTTGTTTACCTAACTGGAGTGTATGTGTCTGTTTAGCCCTACAGTCCACTTCTTGTAAGAGGTTTGCAGGCATTTCTCCATGCACACATTCTGTACATTGACTGTGCAGAGGGGAAGCAGGATTGTACCTGCAAATGCCACCCCCCGCTTCTGCATGCTGATCATTAGTGTTAAAGTGGCTGTGCGTGTGTGCTGTGTGCATACAGATTTTGCCACATATTAAGGAGCTCTGATCTCTCCAGGTCTTTGCAGGCCAAAGCTCACGGCGCACCAGCTTGTCTCACTTTGGTGTAAACGATAGACTTAATCTCTACAGAAAGCCCTGCTGTTGCCAGCAGTGGTTATAATGACACAACTTCATGATTATTAGGAGCTTCACTGATTCAATAAACTACCCTATTCCCTCTGCATCTCCAAGTAAATATTCACTTGCCCAACACCTAACATTCATTTTAATTTTTTCTTGGTGTCTCACAATAACTATTTGGGGGAGGCCCTCTGTAGATGTAAACAAATGCCTCTTGTCAACAGTCTTGTTTCCAAGAGATGCACATGCTAGCTAGCTACCTTGACTGGTTAGAATATGGCGAGTTAACACTAACTTCCATATGTTTGCCATCAGTTTATGCTATCAGAAATAGAACATTTAAAACGGGGGATATGAAAAGGCTGTTTGGCGTAGGAGACAAGGTCTTTAAAAGGAGTAGGTCTCCTTAGTCATCTGTGAAGGAAGCTACAAATTCAGAGGCATTCAGAGTTATACAAAAATGAGATTATGAGACAGAGGCAGGGTGAGGTTCAGAGGTGTGTGCAAATGTGTAATTACACACATACACACAGATGTGCAACAAGACTAGAATATTGCCTGGTCATTTCCAGAGGCAAAATAGTTAGGAACCCAGTGAGCTGCCTTATACCAACTCTTCCATTCATCCGTCTAACTCAGTATTGTTTATACTGATTGGCAGCTGTCCAGGACTTCAGACAGGCTTTATTCCCAGCATCCCTGAAGATGCTAGAGACTGAATCTGGGACCTTCTGGACCAGATGCTCTGCCACTGAGCTACAGTCCTTCCTTCTTGGCTTGGGTTCAATTCCTTGGGTGAAGCAATTTACTAAGACTTAGTGTCTGGTATCAGTGAAAGCCAAAAGGAGATATCAAGCTGAGAATTTTTAACTGTCACAATTTTTAATGTGAGTGTTAACAAAGAAATTAGCTTCTGTCAGCGGACTGTAACAATGGACTCTTAAACAACTGTCAAAATTCCCAACATCTCCCAAACAATAGATTTCCTTTAAGTTTAAGAAACTCAGCTTCTGTATTATGGTTGAGTTCCCTTCCTCTGACTCCCATTGTCTTTGTTCTAGATTAACCATGAACTGCTCTGAATTCTCTTCATTGCCCAAATCTTTCATCTCATCTTTGGTCATGTGCATCATAAGCAGAAAATAGCAATAATACTATTGTTGCTAGCTAATCAGCCGGTTTTCCTCTTAATTCATTGCATGCTACAGGGATAGGTAAGCAATAGTTCTGACAGTTTTTGTGACTCTAAAACTCTGATTTGAGAGAAATATATATTTGCTAAAAACAAAGTGAACAAGATGGAGAAGAAAATTACGAAACTGAATCAAGCTCAAGAGCAAAATAAACCCCAATCTTTTCATGCTGCCTTTAACATTCCACTAGAGAGAGGCAACAACAATAAGGTAATATTAGCAGGCAAGCTGTTTGCACAGTAAAAGCATGACAAGGCTTGGGACAGCACAAAATGCCACAATAAGAATACTTAAGCAAGACTGCAAGTGCAAAATGAATCTATTCTCTCCATGACAACATGCCAGTGGAGTGCAAATTCATGTCCTCTCCCTCGCCCTATCTAAAATGTATTATGCATGCAAAATCAATTCACATTACCTTTCCCAAATTTTGAGGTGATGAATGGGCAGGAATTGCATCTATAAATTACTATTTTGTTGGTATTTCTTGTTGTTTCCATTTTGGGGGTAAAAGAATTCTTCCTGCAGTTGTTGCACACATTAACAGTCTTTTATCTTCCCTTGGTATCTCTTCACTGAAAGAAGAGTGGCAGATGAAATGATGGACTTTGCAGAACTGGCAAAACTGACAGGAAAAATATGAAACCAGCATGATCAAGTATTCCAAAAGGACTGGAGTAAATTTATATGATACCTGAAAGATCATTGTAAGAAATTAACATCACTAGGAGGGTTGTCTGAAAACTTGTAATGAGAAATTTTTCCAACTTTCTATATTTATTTAAATTTTGAGTTATTCTGTAATGAGTGTAATTAGAATTGGAAAACGTACAAATTGCAGTGATATAATGGTTAATTTTGAAAGCCATGAGGTGGGAGGGAAGGAGGTTGAAAGGCTCTAAGAGCCAGGGCGGTATGGTGGATAATGATGATGTGAATGTATAATATTAAATGGAAAATAAATAAAAATGATATTAAAAATATATAAATTACTATTTCACTAGTTTATTTTATTAGCTAGACATTTTACACACAAATGCAAGCAGTGTTGTTGTTTTTTAAAGAAGGTTTAGCTTTTTATGCTACATGTGGTCTGATGGGCCAATACCAACAGTGACATTTTATGACAATGAAATCATAATGCTACCAATGGCTATGAAGCATGATGATTATGCTCTTCCTCCATAGTTGGAGCCAATCATGCTTCTAAGTACCAGGTGCTGGAAACTGCAGGTTTGGCGAGTGCTCTTCAGCTTGAATCCTGCTTTCTGGTTTCCCACAACCGGGAGGAGGCGCATTGTGAAAACAGGATGGTGCACTAGACGAGCCATTGGCCTGATCCCTCAGCCTCTTCTTATGTTCTTATCATATTCTCATAGGAATACAGGAAGATGCCATACGCTGATTCATCCATGGTTCATTCATGGTTCATTCATCCATGGTTCATCCATGTCCCCAGGATTTCAGACCCAGCTCTGAGTAGTTGTTGGTTAGACTCACACCTATAATAGATCGGAAACTGAGGGTATAAGGGACATAATGTATGCTATCTGTATACTATGACTCTACTCCGGCCAAAGGAGATAACACCAGCCACATCAAGGAAGTTCTTGAACAACAATAGGTCACAGCAGGGCATTTGAAATTCCTTACCCCTTATAAGCACAAAAACTCAGGCTTGCTTGTTAATCTGAGCAGCTAGGAATTTCTACTGTCACTACTTCTTTTGCAGGCTATAGACTGTTGGGAGAGCGCTCTGTGCTATCTGCAGCCCCGGATCTCCGAGTGTCCTCTAGTGAGCATAGCTCTGGAAAAGGCATCCCCTTCTCCACACAGAAACATAATAATGCTTGTTTCAACTCACCTGTGGAAACAACTCAGAGGTTATTAAGAAGAAAAACGATAACAACAAGAAGATTGGAAGATGGGACTTGTGAACATCAAAGCAGCAGAAATATGAGATGATTGGACCCTTACTGAACTCGAAGCATGAGTACCCCCAACAAAAAATTTAAAGATTTGGTAAAATATTTGGATTTTATGATATATATTGGTATAATTCAGAATAACTAATGTGATATGATTGGATTGTTAAATGGAAAACTTAATAAAAATTATTTCCAAAAAAAAGAGAGGAAAAGGCATGCCCTTCTTCTCCAGGGTGCTCCAGCGACATAAACCAACTTGATTTATGCACACTAGCCTTCTTTCTTGGCACAGCAAAAGAAAGAAGCATCATAGTTCTAAACTATTATTTATTTACAGAATATTTACAGACAACAGCATTATGGCGTCTTTTTTTCTCCAGCCCCCTGAACAAAACAGAACAACGTAAAGTAGTTTAGCTGTCCAAGGTCTGAACATCAATCCATGGCATCGCCAATTAGAAGAATCTCAGCAGTGCTGAGAAAGACCATTTCTTGAAACCTTGGAGAGCAACCACCAAGTCAGCCAGCATTTTACTAGATCAGCCTTTCCAAACTTGAGGTTCCCAGATGTCATTGGACTATAACTTCCACCATTCCTGAGCATTGGCCATACTCCCTGAGGATAATGGTAGTTGTAGTCCAAAGGCTGGTAGCTTCATTTGTCTATTGGAACATTTTTATATATGTGTATTGTGGGCACACAGGCGCGCGCGCGCACACACACACACACACACACACACACACGTGTGTTCATTCTCCAAGATTAGCTCAAATATCTGCCTGCTACATCCTGCTCTTATATTTAATCTTGAAAATGAAATCTGCATATGGAGTAATGAGACCACTTCAATAAATTATTCTCATGGAAAGGATAAATGTTATATCAGAAAGCGTGTTCTGCCTGCATCTTTTCACTTTGACCTAAGGAATATTCTCTTTCACTGTATGTTTGCAGAGTAGTCTCCTTGGGAGACAAATCCTACAGCAATCCAAATAATAATAATCTCCTTTGTATAGGGGCTTTGAGAAGCTTTTCCAGGTTCAGTCTTCTAACTTACTTTTGTCTGCAATTATTCCACTTAATGTTTGGATTAAGTTTCAAACAGTGTGTCATGCTAATCTAAGAAATAATTGCAACTGGCTAGATAGATTTCACTAGACCAAGGAATGAGAGCGTGTTTTTAATAATTAAACTCATTCACCTATTGCAATACTCATCTGTCCTAGGGATAGACTAATTTGCTTTTCTGTGATATCTAGCTTAATTCGCCTCCACACTTTTGAACATAGGGGCATTTTTTACTTCACACACACACACACACAGAGAGAGAGAGAGAGAGAGAGAGAGAGAAAGAGAAAGGGGGGCAGACAGAGAGCTCCAAGCTAGATGGGAGTGGCCACCTCCACCATTCCATTTTCAGGGATATTTGATAGATCACTCTAGGGGACAGATTACTATAGAGTCCTTACCTGGCACTAGCTATAATTGTCTTCTTGTTTGATAAGAAGAACTGAACTGCAAAGCTTGTCCAATGAATTGATAGACTGTCAACTTACTGTCAAACTTGATGCTAATTGTTAGGTGGTTGGGGTGGTTGTTTTATGTGGGCCCATTCTTGTGGACAACCACTTTTAGTGTATTTGTTTTGTTTTCATTGAGTTCATGTTATATTTTGTATTTCCTTCCTTGTAAATGGCTTCTGGACTACTTTTGGCAGTGTGAAACAATACATCAATCAGCACCTCCTGTCCCTAAACTGTGCCAACTGGTCATTACAGGAACAACTGTTTAGAAACTGGTGCCTGGATTTTTATTTTGATTCTCCTCTTCCTTCCATTTCCCTTTCCCCTTGTGTGTCTTGTTAGCCCATGGGTAGCCTTGTTTTGTATGTAAGCTGCTCTGGTAGTCTTTTTTCTGAAGAGCAGGGTACAAATGCTCTACAAATAAATAAATCATACATTTATTTTAAATTGATGGCTCCCAGTTTGGGAATGGGGAATAAAAGATTTGTCTTTTCAGGTGTCTTGCTGTGCTGGATATTGTGGGATATTTAAAGATGCAGTCAAACCAACAATTTGTGTTTTGCTAGATAGGGATGTGATAGGAGCTGAAGTTCACAGAGTTTCTTGTAAGTTTGCTAGAGAAGACTGTGAGAAACACTCCCACTGGGCCCTGACAGAGGCAGGGCATAGCTATATATTCTCCTACCTGCCTCTTCCACTTTCAATCTCTTTCTGCTCTGACAGCAATGTGGCAACATCTGCTTAGTCTGAGCTCCAAGGCCAGACACATTACCACTTTAAGCTGGCCTGAACAAAGCTGCTGTATCTGTTACTCTTCAACAAGTATTCTGAGTCAATGTTATTTTTTATATTTTACAATACTGTTTGTGTGGTTGTTATTTTAAGGGGAGAAAAGGGAGAAATACCAGGAAAAACCTAGCCTGCCTTAAAGCATCCTGAATTACTTAAACTAAAAGGCTAAAACGAGCCTAAGCTTCCTTCTAAGCTGCAAAGGAATGGCACTCTGATGAACTCACAAACCTGAGGAAGGATAATATCTAATAAATATAGCCTCTCCTGGCATCTATTCACATCCCAACAGATATCTGTGAGAGAGAGCCTGTTTACGACCCATTGAGATTATCACAATTCTGGATTGCATTGCTAGAATAGAGGTAAATTTGTAGAGAAATATGTTTTGGCTGGTTCAAGTCGATACAGATCAATAAAGTTATGGTCCCACAGTTCCATTGTGTTCTTCTATGTTACACTTGTTTTAAAAATAATGGGAAGAAGCCTGGGGAATCCTACAGTGTTGAGACAAGGGGGGGGGGAGCATCGCCAGCATGCACTTCTGTGGTTTTAGAAAACATGAGCAGGCAGGAGATGGGGAAAGCACATTACTGAAAGCAGAAAGAGTTCAAACAGCTTATCTCCTACTAGACAACGCTCTCTGCTCCTCAGTTGGATGCTTTAGGCCCACAATAACATTTAATCATTTATTACTGTTAGCTAGCCGCCTTGAGGCGGAATGAAAAATTCTAAAGTATTTTTAAAATTAAAATAAATATAAACTCCTGTGCATGCTTCCTTGGACGTAAGTTCCACTGTGTGCTTAATGGTGTGTTTAGGATCACAACCTTACCTAATATCTCATGGCTCACAAGCAGTTCTTGACACACAGCCGTGCCCTCCCACACAGTTTCAAATTACTGCTGCACGCTCAGAAAAGGCTTGCCCCTTGTCTCTTTTTGAGGCAATAGCCATGTTGCAGCCTAGCTATTGCAAGGCCCATCTAGGAGCTGTTTTGCAGTGTTAAGCCATTGACACATTGTACCACAGCATCTTTGGCATAGCAGAAGTTCTTTCAAGTCCACACTACTCAGTTCTGAATTTCAGTTAGTACTGAGATATGTCCCCATTAAAACCAAGCTATTATCTTTAGTCGTAGCATGGATGGGGAACTGGAATTGCTTCTACCCCTGCAGGCCAAATTTAGCAGGTGAGCGAGACCACCCACCTATCACCTAATGTCAGGTGAAGTCTTGCCAATTAGCTGATCTAATTAGCCCTTCAGAAGCCCTCTTTGGTCTGTCTCAGCAGCATTTTTACCTACCCACACCTGATGTCATATATGACATCAGGTAATTGGGCATGACTTGACCAAAATGACCTAGCAGGGCTTAATTGGTTCCAAAAGCCAGAGGTTCCCCATCTCTAGGTTAAGCAGATAGTCTAAAATATAGTGATAATTATTTTGTCACTTCTAGGCAGCAGGCAAAGCAGGAGGAGAAGCAAGAAAAGATTCTGTTTCTAAGTGCCTACTGCAACAACAATGGCACACTAAAAAACGCACACAGAAATAAGAACTAATGTTAAAAATGCACACAAAAATATAGAACAAACCATCACTGAAGTGCAATTATTTTATTTAATGAGTTATTGTGTAATGTTAGTCCAGTACTCTCCAATAGGGATTCTAACACCCTGCTTGAAGATGCAAAATGGGGTTCACTGGAGTCTCCTCACCTTCTGAACCAAGTGGTGATAGATCAGCCAATTTCAAATGTTTTATTATAACAGAATTTAACTTATAGTAGAATGAAATAAAAAACTATGTGTGTATCAGCTTTCTATTTAAAGCCCTTGCCTAATCATACTCTACATGCCTTGCTTTGCATCACCTAATTTGCAAATTCTTACCTGCTTTTAGCTGTGATATGCTTTTAGTCTCATGATTCCATGTCCCCATATACTTGAACCCTCTTGGTTTTCCCTTAATCAATCAACATGATCATTCAACCACATACCTGTATGAAAATGTGCATGCCACTTTAGTCCTACAGCTGTCATCACCAGGATGTTCATTTTATTGGTCACAGAACATATAATAAGAGGATCATTCTTATTTTTTTCTGGGCAAAAGGATGCTTGTCTCAAATGTCAGTCTTTGTCCTGACACTATTTTGATTACAACTGATCTGATTATCCTCTCCTGCCCTATGTCCCCCACCCTATTTTCTTACCAAAATCAAAAGCCTCTGTATCTATATGTTGTCCACACAAGTGACATAAAGCAATTCCTATCTCTTACAGGTGCTGGAAAAATATTCTGCCTGTCAAGTCTGTTCCTTTGCTCTTTATCAGAAACACCTAGCTAGTGTTTTATTATGTCTAGGGTAGATCCATTATTTGATGTGCCTTTCTGAGGAGATTTTCCTCAGCAAAAACTTATTTTATCACTTCTACAAGCAGCCCCTTTTCCTTTCTTTCATGAAAGAGTGCCTGATGCCCTGAATCAAGATGTGCCACAACCCACTGTAACATTTAAGTGGAATATTTGGCCAGGATATTTGCTCATTGAGTACTCTGAAAAATGAAGCATCTTTTTATTTAGTTTTTAGGCGTATCTCTGTATATATTAGGGATGTCCATTGACTCTACATCAATTCCAAATAATGAGTCAAAATGGGAGACTCTCACATTCAAAAGTCAGATCACACCTTTAACTGTGTTGAGAAGGATCAAGGTGTCTGCAAATATGCTCTATAGCTTCTGTTGCTCAAGAAGTTTTTCTCCCTGCTATATTTTCTTTTTTAAAAAAGAAAGAAGCCAAGCTGACTGGAGAAACACCACCAACTCAAGAGAGGAGGGTTATAGAGGATGCAGGATATTTCATTTTGATGAATAGGTCAAGCTTTAATCACAGTGAATTGTCTTCCCAGTATGCTACAATCGCATCTGTTAATTCACAAAGCCCTAAACAACATAGGCCAAAAGTCCCTTAAGGACCGCCTGATTCCTTATGTTCCATCTCAGTCACTGGCGACTTTGATTGGACTTTTTTTTTTTGGTCAGGTACTTGAAGAACAGACTCCTGCAGGCCACCTGTTGCCACTGTCAGAAGCTACCCTGGAGAGCTGCCTCTGGAGGTTCCCTCTCCTGGCTGCCTTCCCTCAGCTTCCACCTCCAGTGATCCTCAGCTCACTTTCTGCCTCTTCTTTGTCTCTTCACCCTGTGACTGACAGGTTTAAAACATTACTGTGTCTGCCCTAATATTCACACCAATCAGACCCTTTGACCAATCTTCAGGTTCTCCCTGGAATTCTGAATACTCATTGGTCAGTAACTAAGGACCAATGATTTTGAATAGAATGTCAACTAAAGACCTAAAGCTGGCTCTTTTCCATTCTCCTGACCCATATAGAAGACATATTGTTAACTGCTGTAGTATAAAACCTTGCAAGTATGCATTCAAAACACCACTTTTGAAAGTACAACAGCCGAGTTGCTTCTTGGCAGACTATCAGCTGAACCCACAGCTTTTTCTTCTCTCTATTCACACAGTTAACAATTTTCATACCTAACAGTGTTCACAATGGAACAACCTCCTTACATTTAATTTTTACATCATAAAATCCAGTTACTTCAAAATAATGCTATGAAACAAATCTATGGTGTGATCACACTTGAATGTGGTGTACAGTTCTGGTCGGTGAAGCTCAGAAAAGATATTGTAGAGCTGAAAAAAATGGAAATGGTAGTCAAAATGATGGATGTGTGTGGCACAAAAACCTCATGGGGAAAAATTACATTGGTTGGGGGTTTTTTAGTTTACAAAAAGGTGGTGGAGGACATGGTAAAAGTGTGGAAATTTATGCATTGTGTGGAGAAAGTGGGCAGAAAAAAGGTTTCCCCCCCATCTCATATCTTACCTCAATATGAAGTGGCCAAAGGTCCTGAGACAAAATTGTGTAGCTTTGTTTCCAGGGGCACTGACTGCACCCATTAGCCAGATAATGGAAACTGCAGGAGGTAAATGTATTCTTAAGGATATCACTTGGACTAATTGCTGGAAAAAGCCAGGCTGTTTTCATAGCTTCATCTCAGCCTAGACAAGGATAGCTACATAAAAGTGTGCATCCAAGGACAGCTATAGAAAGAAGAATATTCAGATCTGGTGAGACACATTTTCAAGATCATTCAGTCTGATTTTCATTGCATATCTACAGCTCAAGATAAGAAGTAGGCAGAATTTGTAATCATTTTATCATTTTATTTGTGCACAGTTGTATCCTATGTTCCTGTTAGTTAATGAGCTTGATAGATTAGCTGGAAGCTGAAGTTAACAAGCTGGCATTGTCCATTTCTTCATCATAGTTGAGTCGAATGGTGCCAGTAGCTAGAGGCTCTGTTTAATTCAATTTTGTCAAAGCAATGTCCATTGCAAGGATTTCTGCAACACACAAACTCTGATTCAAAATAACCCAGAATTTGCAAATGATTCCAAGTTCCTGTTCTGATTCTATTCTACTGTATCTCTGTGTGAAATGTCAAAAACAGCTCAATGAAAATGTCATGTGTGATGAGCATGGCTCTTTTGGCATTTTAACAATGTTGGATCTTAAGTTATTTCTTGGGAAATAACTTATGACTAGAATGATAATTCTGTGCCCAGCAGAAAATTAACCTTGGCAGGTACCAGGTAACATCTCTTATTCATGTTTTACAATGATAAGTTCATGACTTTTTAAAAAAGAAAATGATAGATGCTTCCATTAATGCTTTTCTCAATCTCAAAATATTTTTTTCTGGTTTTTATAAAATAATGATGTATATTGTGCTCTAGGCGTAGTTTGGCCAGAATCGAATATACACTTCCATTATAAAAAGGTAAAGGACCGCTGACAGTTAAGTCCAGTCGCAGACGACTCTGGGGTTGCGGCATTCATCTCACTTTACAGGCCGAGGGAGCCAGCGTTTGTCCGCTCTGCAGACAGTTTTTCCAGGTCTTGTGACTAAGCCGCTTCTGGTGAAACCAGAACAGTGCATGGAAACACCATTTACCTTCCCACCAGAATGGTACCTATTTACCTACTTGCACTTTACATGCTTTTGAACTGCTAGGTTGGCAGGAGCTGGGACCGAGCAACGGGAGCTCACCCCATCACGGGGATTCGAACCGCCGACCTTCTGATCAGCAAGGCCAGGAGGCTCAGTAGTTTACACCACATTGCCACCCACGTCCTGTTACACTTCCATAGTTAACACTAAATACATTGCTTCGGGTAAATGAGCCACCAAAGCCACTAGTGGGCTGTGAAAATTTGTATCCTGGGCTTTTTAGACTCATCTATCCATGTACTATCTGAAACCCAAGGGGCACATTGACTGCCAGAAGTGAAATGTTTTTCAACTCTCCCATCCCACTGTTTGTCTGTCCTAAATGTGGGAATGTTCTGGGGTGCAGGAGAGGATATATTGACTAATTATATCCTTATCCAACTTGTGCTAACAAGTTCCCAAAATATCAGCAGAGTTTATAGACATTCCCCTTTAAGTTCGCAACGGTAACGTGTGCACAGGTTCGCTAGAACCTCTATAATAATTACTCTGGTAATTTCCCCTTTGTTCCCTCTTAAAATACAAGACACAACACAGTCTTTATAAAAGTATAAAAGAGTTTACTCACGATCTGTTCACAATATGATCCCAGACGGCAGACAGGCTTAAAAAGGTAAAATACACTTAGAATCTATCTTATAGGAAGATAGGCCTCTCCTCTCTTGGCTGAGAGCCAAGAGGGCATCCTGCTTCTTCGAAAGGTGATGGCAGAGAGAGAGAGAGATGGCTGCCTGCCCTGTGCTTTTGTCATTACCTGCACAGGTGAGGCCACACCCACCTCTGGTCACATGCGGAGGAAGTCCGTCCCCAGGAAGTTTACCTGCTTGCTGGACAGACATCACTCCCCATGTTGTAACATGTACACTCTAGGAATGTTGTCATTGACTGCTCCTGTGTTTACATCCCACACTAAATATTCCAGCACCCAGCTTCATTGGGTGACCCTAGCAATGCCAGACTTAAGGTGGTGTGGGTGGTTTCCCCCACAAGGTGCTGAGCCAAGGTAGCACAGAACAGAAGGGAAGAGGGAGTAGGGCATGAAAATAAGAAATATTGGGGGACACCAAATTTTGTCCTTGCTCAGAGCATGATTATTACCAAAGTCCACCCCTGACCCTACATTATGGGGGGGAGAAATGTCTCTCTATCCACTTACCCTGAACCAGGCATAGTTTTACGTACTTCCATCATGCCTCCTCTTACTTGCCTTTGTTCGTCAGCTATAAAAACCCAAAATGATGTGACCTTTCCTCAGAAGGCTTCAAACCCATGATAATTGTGGTTGCCGTTTTCAGAACTTTCTCCAGATCTACAATATTGCCTCCCCAAAAGCTCCCCCAGAGGGATGGAGAAGAGGGGGTTCCTCCCTTAGCTCATAGATGCTTCTGCTAGGTCAAAGATCCTTCTGTCAGCGGAGTGACATAATTGGATATATTTCTTTTTAAAAAAAAAACTGACAAAATGAAGGAGGGATACAATTTGCTGGATTTCTAGAATTAGAATTGTAGAGTTGGAAGGGGCCCTGAGTGGCATCTAGTCCAACCCCTTGCAATGGGCAGGGAGTTTCAAAAAGTTGGCACCACTACAAAAAGTCCATACTCTATGCTCCAAAATATACACAAACTAAGGAACATGAGAGAGAGCTTTACCAGCTGACCTGAGGAGCAGAGAGCTATAGATGGAGGGAAGAGGCATTTCATCACATCATTTGGAAGCTTTAAAGGTTATTGGTCCCATGCAAACAGAAAGGCAGAGCAAATGACCCAGGACAGATACAGTATGCTCTTTGCAGCCCATCCTTATTAAAAGATAGCCTTACAATCAGTGTCTGTTTATAGGGTTGAAATGGTAATCTTTATATTTAATGCTATCCCTATCAGTCATTCATGATACCTGGATTGTAAGTGGGTTTAATCAAAGCTGGACCCCCTTGGAAAGAACGCTTGGTCCTAATTTGATCTGGCTGTTGTACTTAATTAAATATCCTCAAAATATCACCTTTATTGAAATACTGTAATGCTTAAATTGGGTAATTAATCCATTAATCAGTTAAGGGCAAGAGAGTTAATTGACAAAAAATTTAATCATTTGGCAGCTTCAATTATTTGCAGTAGGATTATTGTAGGTAGTACATTTAAAATACTCTTTTCAGCTAAATGCATGCTGAACATGGACAGCTTTCTGTCGGTTGAAGCTTAAGGTGCAATTAAGGAAGATTTGTATACACTTCCATCTTCTCTCCATTATTCATATCTAAGTGATTAAAACAAGCCAAAATAACCGGGGGGGGGGGGAGCCTGTGCTGACACCCTACAGGCTTCTCTATCGTGATTTGTGTGGGGGAAGATTATTATTATTAATTTAGAAGTGATGAATATTCTGTTGGGAGTTTGAATTGCCCTTCTGCTGACCTACCATGATTTGACCAATTTCATTACTGCCCACTAACTGCCTTAGAGGAAAAGGCAATTGGAGATTTGGGGCACTGCTTCCATTGTCAGGTATTTCACCGCAAAATGAACAAATGTAAGTAAATTAGAATGAAGGGTTACAAGTAAGATGAACTTTGGGAACGGAAACATAGTCCATCCACTTAACCACCTTAATGCACAGACTAATGTTTTGCAATACGCTCATACAAAACAAACCAAAACCCTAAATGGACATTGGATTCTGCAGCAGGTCATTCCAAAAGAGTTGAGCAAATGTTCCTTGATGAACCAGAATTTGTTCAACGTTCATTCACCTTTAATTTTTATTGGACTTGTTACTAATTAGAGCTGGAAGGAAACAAAAATTCCTATCTGACTGAGTGTCAAATTTCTCTGCAGTATTTGAACATCCTCCTCAAAATCCTTGATTTCAGCTTGCTTTCTTAGGAAAATGAATACTTTAAAAAGGAAATTCAACAACCTTGAACTTACAATTACTGTAAACACACTGTATGTGGGTCTATCCTGGTTCAGAAGATGCAGCTATTGCAAAATCCAGGTGCTAGGGTGTTTAGTGAGTTATCCTGCTTTATGCTTATTATAAAATGGTGAAAGATCTGCACTGGTTACCTATTAATTACCAAGGCAAGTTCAAGCTTTTGTTGCTGGCATTTAAATCCCAAAACAACGTGAGAACAGGATCCCCAACAAACTGCTTCCTGTGGTACACACTAAGCCAGTCTTTAAGATTATCCAATGAATGATTAGAAGATTTTCACTTGATGACAATTTGGAGGTGGACCTTCTTGGTGTAGCACCCATGCTCTGGAAGACACTCCCTCAAGTGATTCAGAGAGCGTAATGACAGCTAAATGGCTTTTTAAAAGGTATGTTTGGTCAGGCTTTCCTGAACTTTTAAAAAATAAAGCTTTGTACACTGCTTATTTTTATTTGTGATACATTGTTTTGTTTAGATCTCTTTTTGCCCACCTGTATATAAGGTGCAGCACCAACGCAGATGAGGAGGCCAGGAGAGTGTCTCCATAGCCCTCAGAGTTTCCATCTCCCTCACCAGGAGAGCCCTATGAATGGAGCTTGGCTTATGGAGCCTGCATCAGGTAATGGGCATTGAAACAGATCAGGGATTCTGCTGGTGTACCACCCACCCTACTGCCCAGAAGTCTCCCTGACTGAGACAGAAGAGGTGGTGTCAGATGTGATGTCAGAGGAACCCAGGACGGTTCACCATCCACTGAGGCCAGTTGCACATGACCAAATCTAATATCACCATCAAACTATAAGCCTGATCTTTCAAGGAGAATGCATTCATAAATGACTGGAGATCAGCTCCCAAACCACCAAACCACACATCCCCTTTATTGTTTGTGTTCAGGTTTGTTGGACCCCATCTAGACTATTTGTCAGCTGCAAGCCACAATTCAATTAGCCATGCCAAGCAAACTATGACTAATCAAAGTACAATAGATATTTTAAGAAGTGTCCCTAAAACAAGGGCCACCACCACCACCTAATAAGCTAATGAAACTTCAGGTCACCTGGTAGGAAAGTTTGTAATGGACAGCTTCATTGTTTGGTGTGTGTGAGGAAGGAGTAGAGGAGAAGGCAACAGTAAATATTTGTGTGAATAGAAGTCTATAAATCCAACTCAGTGTTATGCTTCTACCATGTTGTGACATCTAATACTATGTCAGAATCACCATGGACATTGCAATCCAACTGTAGATTAATTATCTGATTCCATAGCTTGAAGCTGCTGTTAGTTCTAGGACAAAGGCCTCAGGTTGTATCTCTGGCTGGCCAAGATAATGACTCCTGTGCAAAAGCTTCATGAACTCACTCTACAGAATTTCCATGATTTGTCCCTTCAGAACTGACATATAATTTCTCAGTTCACAGAGCTTTGAAGTGAATCACTTTACATTAGGGGGGCTGTGTAGCATGGAAACCCAAAGCCTACATTTTCATCGTGAGCTGAGTAAGGTGGAACACTCTATTTGCAGTTATTCTCAGTTCTGACATTTTAAAAAACACATTGAATGGATCAAGGAAATGACAGAATTCCAGGCTCATATTTTATAAGTGAGTGTCTAGCATACTAAACAGGTGTGTTGCAGGACACTGTGAGCAGAAGCAGAGTTGATTCAGATGATACCTTCCATCCATTTCTTTTAACTTTGTATTCTTCTCTCCCAACTTTTGGACTGAACATTTAAGTGACATAGGCTAGAATATACTTGAGATATTGCACAGATTCCACTCCCCACCCCCCACCCCCACTGCTGCTGCCTTCGGTTCTTTTAGTGAGTAAAGTAACAAAAGGCTGTTTGATGCCAAACATTTAATAGGCCATACATGAATAGGAAGCCTTCTAATGAATAAATCTCAATAATAAAATCCCCCATGGAGTGCCGAGGCAGATAGGTTAATTCTCTTGCTTGAATTTTAATCCTGACTATGAAAAATAAACCACCAAAGAGTGAGCAATTCTAAACAGTATATAGAAAATTAAGTTTTAAATGGGTTTCTTGTTTCTTTCAGTAATCTAATGAAATCATGGAGAACAGAAAGGGGTATGTAAAACTCATCTTTATTCCAGCAATATTTCAAAAGAGATGATCAACCAACAGGGAAGTTTACTCAAAGACTTTTAAAATCATTTTAAAAGCATTTAGGGTTAGGATATAGTTCAGGTTCTGAAGGACTAGCAAAAACACTGTGATGTTCCATGGGTTTTGTCAATAGTAAAGAATTTGCTTTGCATGCAGGTGGTTCGGAGTTCAATTCCCAGCCTCTCCAGATAGGGCTGCGAAAGGCCTGTGTCTGAAACCCTTGAATGCCACTGCCAATCACTGTATACAATACCTATGGCCCAACTCTGTATAAAGGAAACATAGGTTCTTCTGTTAAGGCCACATTTTCAAACCTTCCAAGTGCCCCATTTTAAGTGGGATGTTCATGATTCTTATGAAGGCGCCCCAGGCTCTGCTTTCATCTCAAGGCGCACTGATGTTGCATGGCCTGTGGGTGGGGGCTGTGGAAGTAGCTCTTGCAGGGGCAGCAGGATTGGGAAAGAGGCTTGAAAGCTCCTCCCCTTTCCCAACAACATGGTGCCCTCTTCTCTACTACAACTTCCATCAGCCCCCAGGAGAGAGGGGGGACAGCCAACTGTTGGCACTTGCTTGTACACCCAGGATGTCCCTGTGTAGCTGCCATGGCAGGCACTCTCTAATGAGGCCTCAGGTTGCCATGGCATGAGCTGGCTTAGGTTAGGTGGAGGTGGGCAGCAGGGGGACAGGCGGCAGTGGCATGGGGCATTCATAAACTGCTTGATATTTTTAAAAAAATCTCTAAGCAGTGTACGATATAAAAACCATATCATTAAGAAACACAGCATAAAACCAGTAAAACAATAATATGAAAGTATATAAGAACAGGAATTCAAACAAATAAGATCAGGGTCTGATCTCATGATCCAAATGGGCAAAATAATATGTCTTTACAAGACAGATGATGTTGTAGCAGAAATAGTGGTAATGGCCAGTGTGTGTTAGCAATTTCACTCCTCTGATGCTGGAGATGAGATTGTTGTAAATCACATGCCTGTCTGGGACGAGTCTGGGAAAGGAAGACAGTCTTGTTTCTTCCACTGTGGGTACTATTATACTGTACTTTCGCTTTTATTTCTTGCTGTTTTGTTCTCTCGGAGCTGGAGACAACAGACACCATTATGCTTTTGTCTGTACATAGTGTGTTAATAAATAGTAGGTTAGCTCTACGATGTCTCACTCTTCTTGCTGTGCTATGCCAGAAGATTAGTGTGCGTATATCATTATGATGTATGTCGCTAGAAGCGCACTGGAAGAGAAGGGAGATGCCTTTTCCAGAGCTACCCGTACCGGAGGACGCTCAGAGTTTTGGGGGCTTGCAGGCACCCCCAGGGCGTTTTTCCAACAGTGTGTTGGGTGAGGAAAAACAAGGCAGATTATAGAATCATAGAAATGTAGAAATGGAAGGGACTCCAAGTGTCATCTTGCCCAACCTCTGCAATACCGCTAAAGAGAGAGATGGCCATCCAACCTCTGTTTAAAAACCTCCAATGAAGTAGAGTCCACCATCTTCTGAGGTAGCTGTTCCACTTGCAAGCAGCTCTTACTGACTAATCATGCAAGTGCCATTTTCTTTCTTTCTTTCTTTCTTTCTTTCTTTCTTTCTTTCTTTCTTTCTTTCTTTCTTTCCTTCCTTCCTTCCTTCCTTCCTTCCTTCCTTCCTTCCTTCCTTCCTTCCTTCTACTGTTTCCAATGTATTTACATTTTTGTGACCTTTGGGTAAAGGGCAGGTAAGAAATATAACAACAATAATGCCCCAGGATATTTCCATAAAAAAATATGCATCCATAACAATATCAATAAGATATCATAAAATGCAATCAAGACATACATAATACTTCATAACAATTCCATTCTATTCAGAACCAAGCAGTAGAAAAACAGAGTCAACCACCAAAGACTTTTGAACACATAAGGGCTTTCACCAAATGGTTACCATTATGCTTCCAAGGGGATGGAGTACCATAAATGAGGCCACAACAGAGAAGACCCTCTTCTGATTCCTTACAAAACAAGCAACACTCACTGGCGGGGCCAGTATTTACAGTCACGTGATATCTGCTGTGGTTTATGTGAATTGTATCATCTATCTGTGTGGGTAATTTTACAAACTCTCTGTAGATGGCCATTTGATTTGTGATTGAAAGAAAATGCAAATTCAAATTATTTATTTTCCATTTGGGACACGAGTTGGTTAGTAGCATTTGTATGCAAGGTAAAAATAAAAGATTAAAATGAAGCGTGCCTGTCTGGGTTTATTTAATTCAGGTTAGTCAGCAAAAGCTTTCTGTCAGTCATCTAGAAAAAGAAACTGTATATGCCAACAAAAGAAAGAGAGGGGGAAATAGTTATAATATCAAAGAAAGAAAGAAAAAATGTCAAGGAAAAGGATTTGCCAAAGAAACATAGTTTGCTGGATCAAAATATTCTTACTGAGATCCATTGGCTAAGACAGTGAATCAACAGAAGTTCATTTTAATGAGAAAGCTCTCATTATAACAAGCATGTAGAACATATCCGTCAAGCAAGCATTGGCAGAATATCTTCAGGAAACTCACAATATGCTCAACTTTTGTTAGCAGTCTTGAGTGTGACATCAAAGAAAATATCTCCGTTTCTGGCTGCAACAGCATAGCTATTTCACTTTCCCCCCTCAAAAGGAATCAGACACAACATATGCTTTGTTGTTTCAAAAATTGCCTATATGAAATGAAAGTTGGATATTTTATTGTGAAGAGAAACAACTATCAATAAAAGTGGATTGGTTTGGGGTTCTTTTTAAAAAATGAAATCAAGCGTATAGAATGGGTTTCAGAAGAACCAGTTTCATATCAGCGATGAAAACTCTCAAGGGTGATAAAGAAGCTGTTCAGAGTTTAGGTTATAAAAAAGAGCACTGAAAGCAGAACAAAGATCATGGACATATGTGTACATTTTAAAACAAGGAGGCAGGTGGTGCCCTACTCTTAAAAAAAGGCACTGGGGGAGACACCAGACTGAAATATCAGAGACTTATCCACAATTAAATGCCATTTTGAAATGCAAGACATTTAGATAACAAGTAATCATTCTAAGTGCTCTTAGCATAAAAATGAAATATCAAGTTCTTCTGAGCATTAATTAGACGGATGCCACATGTTTCTATATACAGCTGTATATACACAGCTTTGGGTGAGATGCTATGCTGGTGGCACAAAGGGTCTTCACCACCACTCTACTTTTGAGGGTCCCCAAATCCTCCAGAGCAAATTTGGGGGCCACACTGAGTTCTGTGGGGAGGGAGGAAGGGAAAGTCCCATTTGTGGAAGCAGAAGTCCATTGTGGAAGGAGGACACTGCAACTGGGCTTCACCCTTTAGCTTCCAATATTGGCCAACACTCTTAAAACCATGGGCCCCGAAACCTTAAGGACACAATGACAGAGCAGCCATGCTTCATTTAACCAATCAAGCATCAATATAATACTTTCCTTTTCATAAACTTATGAGCCCAGTATAGAGAGTTAGGGTGATGTTAGTTGTACATCACAGCCAAGCAATTTAAATCAATGCAGGGAAGTAAGTTATGTCTATTGATTTCAATGGGTCGGCTCTGAGTATGAATTAGATGGGCATCACTTTTAGAAAATGAGTTACTAGTAGTTGAGAATCAGACATGTTTTATATAAAAATGAAATACATTACTAACTGCCAGATAAGTAGGTAAAGGATTGTAACCTTAAGGTACTAAAACAGGGCATGTATAGGATATTCCTAGTGGCTGCTGCTCCAAAAAGATGTTTCCCACAAATTCTCAATGTGATTTCTATTACAGTGAGACGCTTTGTTCTCTTATTCCAAAGTGGTGCAAAAGTTACCAGACCTGCATGGAGAATGAAGTGGAAAGGTAATGGAAATCCAAGAAGAAGAAGAAGAAGAAGAGTTTGGATTTGATATCCCGCCTTTCACTCCCCTTCAGGAGTCTCAAAGCGGCTAACATTCTCCTTTCCCTTCCTCCCCCACAACAAACACTCTGTGAGGTGAGTGGGGCTGAGAGACTTCACAGAAGTGTGACTGGCCCAAGGTCACCCAGCAGCTGCATGTGGAGGAGCGGAGACACGAACCCGGTTTCCCAGATTACGTGACTACCGCTCTTAACCACTACACCACACTGGCTCTCCAAGAGATTACTTTCTCAGATTTAAGTGATATCCATTGTGAAGCACAACAAGACTTACATAAATGGAGAACAATTTTAGAGATTTCTTTTTCCAAAGCTGACAAAGCCTGAAAAAGTGGATTGATTTTTGGAAATGAAGTTAACAATGACCTGAGCATAAGATGGTTAGTTAAACAAGCGTAACTCTTGTCTTCAAATACAGAATACTAAAGGGGAAAGCAGCGAGAGGCGGGTAGAAAAGGAGGGGGGGAGCAATCCATTCCATCAGGGAAAATCAGTACAATTGCTTTGGAACTACTAGAAAGGAATTTCTTTCCTATCATCAGCCTTATATTTATACCAGGCATTCTAAGAAATCTTTAAGGGTATCTAAAAAGGAAGAGTGGTGAGTTATTAAGTGATTTTTAAAAAGATCTTCAGATAAGACAGAGAAAATGCTAAAAGTTTTTCAAAGAAGAAATCATAACGAGCAAATCTCATCTGAAATATAATAAGGAAGAAGCAGGAGCAAAAGAACTGTAAGAGAGAGTAAAATTGAAATGTTTTAAAATGCTAATTATCCATTTGCAGTCACTCTGAATAGCTACTCTTAAAGTGAGTTCTTCGTGTAATGGGAGTGTTCACGGTCCTTGAATGAATTGACAAGTTTATTCCAAAACCTGGGAGAATATACGTAGGATGCTGGGGGTTTGTGCCATTGCACAGAAGGACTGTATAGTTAGATAAGGACCTATTGACAGCTATAAGGATCTCCATGGAGGATTTATGTGGCTGCAATTATTACATTCCATTTCCTAAGACCTGTGTTAATGAAGACAAAGCATTTCCCTGACTTCAGAGAGGCAATGAGATGGAACTGCAACACATGTAAGAATCCCAATGATGGGGTTCTTAGAAGGATGCTTCAGGTTTTTCTTATTTTAAACTGTTATAAACATCTGTTGGTATGTTTCATGCTCATTAAAACTTCCTGTATGCTTCTGATGAACGTTCGATTGTTCATCTTTCAAAAGGGCTTCATACAAACCCCTGCACCCACAGAATAAATGTATAGAGGGGGTTGTGGGACCTCACAAACTAGGGTTGGTCACTGCCACCACGTACTGCCATCTTTCCCCCAACACAATAGATGCTGGAATGACTTCAGTGCATAATACCAGTGTACATGGGAAGAGTTTCTGCAAATGAGGAGGCACCTTGGCTTAACCAGAGTTCCTTACTGAGCAGAGCAGCTATGCCTGTGTTCACCTGCATGGGCACACAACTCACCCCAGTGCCAGTGGGTGGCAGTGATGGGTGCCCCTAGCCTGGGCATCCCCAAGGCCCTCGCCATGCATTCTTTCCATGTGAACCACCCTAGTGTTTTATTACAGTAGTATCCATCTCTATCATTGTGTTTGTGTACATGGGTGTTGTGCCATCATTGCATTTAAATTGTGTACCACTTTCAGCACAGTATCTTTGTGAAAAATATGGTATATACAGTACATGCTAATAAACTGACTATGGGTACCTGAGTTCATTGAATTCTGGTGAGTGTGCAGAGTGTGCATGAGGGGGGAAGTGCTAAAGTATGTATTTAATATTTGCTGTCCTCTCCTTCACTTCCTTTTTTAAATTCAAAATTGAGCATTCTTCCCTATCTTTATTCCCTACTAGATACTAAATGAAAAACATTTATTTATGCAATATAGGCATCTATTTTTTTCCCTCTGCCTTAGTGGAAAAGATTTTTTGAGGCAACTTACAAATAGTAAAAGAAGAAGCAAGCATTCAGACATCAAATAAACCAAAAGCCACAGCAGGAAAACTCAAGAACAAGGCACTAAAAGCTCCAGTAAGGCACTCAAGCTAGGAGTACATTAAAAGATCAGCTGGCCAAATCAAAGTGCTGAAGTACATAAAGTTTAAAATACCAACTGCAATTCTTAGCAGTTTCATTTTTCGCTAAGAATGAAAAAGCATAGAACCATTTTTAACTTGTGCTTAAAACCCATAAGAGAAACCACACAATAGCACCTACTGTGGTTGGGCGTTCAAAAGACGGGAAGTGACTGCTGAGAAGACCCAAAGGCCATTCATGCTAACTTCTGCAAGCTTGAAGAAGGGGCTTTCTAGAGGACATCAGATCTTACTAGAACATGTGCTATGTCAGATATCATGGTTCCAAGCTATATGGTGCTTCAAAGGTAATCCCACACTTTGAATTGCACCCAGAAATTTATATACAGAGACATTGGATTCTTATCTCATTATACATGACTAAGCCATTTCTCACCTTCTCACCCCTTGCCTTTTCCTGTAAGACCTATTACAGTCATTAAGAGTCGTCTACAGGCTCATCTCAGCTATCTGCCAATCTCCCATTCCCACCACCCTTCTGAGTAATACCCCTCCCCACCTTCTCACTATATAGAAGGATCTGGCAACTTCTGTTTCAGTGTATCTGAAGAAGTGTGCATGCACACGAAAGCTCATACCAAGAACTAACTTAGTTGGTCTTTAAGGTGCTACTGGAAGGAATTTTTTTATTTTGACCAGAAATTTATAGGAAGCCAGTAAAGATCTTTTAGAATTGGTAACGTATGTCCTATCTAATATATGCTAGTCAGTGACTTGCTGCTAAGAGGTCTTCAAAGGCAGTTAATCCTGGATGCTACTGATGCAGATAGCCATGGTCTTCCTTTCAAAGGGAAGAGATAAGGAAATACATGAATGCTTCATACTAACAGCTAAGGTGAGTTGGTAAAAAGCTAATGTGATAGCTTAGAGCAGTGTTTCCCAACCGGTGTTCCGCGGCACACTACTGTGCCGTGAGACGCTGGCTGGTGTGCCATGGGAGGGAGGCGGGCGAGTCGGGCGGTGAGAGGCGGCGGCGAGGATCCGCGTCGAGCCGGGGGCGGCTCCGCGGTGGTGGTGCCGAGCGGCGGGGCAGCGCGTGCAAAAGGGAGGAGCGCGAGACAGCGGAGGAGGAGGAGGCCGGCATGTCCGGGCAGCAGCAGCAACAACAGCAGCAGCAACTCCCGGCGACGGCTCCTCAAGCCCCGCCGCCGCCCCCTCCTCCGCCCGCTATCGCCGCCACCACCACAAGAGCCGCCGCCGCCTCAGTTGCCGCCGTCCCTCAGTCCCTCGCTCTGCTGCCTCCTCCCACCCCCAAAGCTTGGAGGTTCCCCGGCAAGGGGGAGGGAAAAAACTTTCACTTTCGTGCGTCCCTCCCGGCGTGACGCTGCGCGCTGACGTCACGGGGCTGCAATGGTGGTGTGCCGCGAGATTTTTTTCATTAAACAGGTGTGCCGTTGCCCAAAAAAGGTTGGGAAACACTGGCTTAGAGATGGAGAACCTTTTGCCCTCTAGCTGTTGTTGGCCTACCCAACTGCATCACAGTTGATCATGTTGGCTGAGGTGGTTGGAAGCTGGAGAACAACATCTGGAGGGCCAGAGATTCCCTATCCCTGTGGTAGATTGTTAATGGATGTAATCTGTTCTGTTTATTTGTATGCTTTTTCACCGAGTATGAAAGGTAGCAAGGATACTACACTGAACTCTAGGATATTCAGCTGTTACTAGATCATTTTTGACTATAACTTAAGTTATGCAGACATGAATAAACAATGGTGTTACAGCTTAGTAATTAAGACTGCAAACATCAATTATTCTTTAAAACTCATTTGTCCCCCCCCCCCAATGCTTTTATGGTGTGGCATGATAAGTAACAACACTTCACAAAATCTGATAAAACTCCTGAATGGATAAACTCTGGTTTTGCTACGGAGCATATAGTCCATTCCTTATCTGTCCAAAAGGCAGGCCAGCTTTGGTTGTGCTCTTAATAGCTTGATCCTGTGTGTGTGAACACAGCAGCAGTTCCCACAGTGTTCAATGGGACTTCCTCCTAAGGAAATGAGCCTAGGATTGCACTGTAAACATTGGAGATGATGACTGTGGGGAGAACTGAAATTATATACACTACCTTTTTCTTGTGCTGGTTGAAAACAAGCCTATATTTAATGGCTCGTGCCACCTGAAGCAAGTAATTGAAGCTAAATACAGATTGCTACCTTCCTTTTATGATTCTCAACACTTTGCCAGGGAAGAAAATGTCAATTCAATACCTGCACTGTGTCACTAATCACTTCCTGCAGTTTGACTTTATCTTATGATCTACACACCTCCAGAGCTCACCCAACAGAAAATTAACCACCTTCTTACCATGTATTTTAGGATACCTGAATCATCCCACTCTTTGTTTCACTAGGTACTGCAGATTCAATCAATTAAATAACAAAAAGTCTATTTCTCTAGCAGTACCGCTATGAAATAATTCTGTATCTTTCAGTTTTATAAAGTAGCAGTCAAGGTACCTCAGCAGGGTACAAAGTAACTGCAGTGACTCGTTGAACAACTTACTTTTTACCTATATAACAGTTTCAGGGCAGGGGGAGGGGAATGAATCCAGCAAGGATAATTTCTCATTTTATGCATCCTAAGTGTATTCCACCTTTTCTCCAAGGAATTCAGGATGGGGTACAATTGGCTCTATTACATTTTATCGTCACAACAACTGTAAGTCGCAGCCACAGCCGAGAGGTTGGTTCACCAGCTACACCCATTCTAGGAGACAAACAACATGGTCATAGGAATTCATGACTTGATCACATCCATACTGAGTTGCTGTAATGCACCCTACAGTGGTCCAGAAGTTTCAAATGTGACTACCGCGTTATTGATAGAAACTGGTTGTTTGGAGCACATTCTACCAATTTTACAGCACTACATTGACTCCCAATGGTTTACGGGCTCAGTTAATCATGGTAGGGTTGAATTTTACAGCCCAAATGGGCATCCTGGATGCAATCTTCTGTGAACATCCAGATCTTCCTTGGAAACCTTGCTAAGCATTTCAGCTCTATCAGAAATGTGGTTCATAGTTAGTCAGGGAAGGGCTAGATATTGGTTAGAAATGCTTTGCATTCCAAATGCCCCCATGTTCAATCCCAGGTAGGACAGGGGTGGAGAACTTTATTAGACCTCCTGGGCTAACTTTTGGGGGTCATGTGCCACTGGGAAGCAGGGCCAGAGGAAAAGTGGGTGTAACATTGAATATAATTTTTACCTTTGAGCAGTAGGCCAGCTTCTACACACACTCCATTGTTCATCCAGGCAAACAAAAAGCATGATCTGAGTTTGAGGATGCAGTCAGTTCAAAATACATAAGGAAGGTGCTAACCAAGGCCTATGATGGGTTGTGGCCAGGAGAGGGTGTGTGGCCTTAGGGAGTCCTGGGAAGTTTCACATCCCTGAGTTAGGGCACCCCTGCTTTTCTAATTAAATTCTTGAAATCCTGACCTGACATATGGGGAAGTCTTTGTGGTTTTTTGTGGGCACAGAAGCAATGGACAGAAAAGAAAATCAAGGCAGTTGTGTGGGTTGGTCCCAGTTGCCTGCTAGTGAGATTCAAGCCTTGATGAATCTCCATTTCGCTCAGTACCCTGTGTCTCAGGCTCCTCCTAACAGTTTAACAATTGAGATAATGTAGCATGCTTCACGGGATTGGGCTAATGATAAGGTTTCACTTGGAGTTTGAAAGAAAAGCGAAGCATCAATCAGTTCTTGGGGGCTTAACTCTCTTTTTTTATTCAGGAAAACTCCCATTGAAGTGAAAGAAAATCCTCCTATGAATTGAGTAATAATATCGCAACAGGGACCTCAAAGGGCAAACCATTGTGTCTACTAAATGAAGAGAGGACTCTAGGCGTTCACATGGAATGCAGAGCAGACAAAGACTTCAGCATTCAAAATTTTATAGAATAAGAATCTGAATCCTTTTCCCCCGCCGTGTGAAATATTAATCATATCAAGATCCAGATCTGATAGTAACAACGTTTTGCCAGGCAGGATTGCAAATGCGTTTCAAAGGCTTGGTATTGTTCCCAATGGGGTTAGTGCTCAAACTTCTGTTGAAAGATGTGGTTTAGAGTTAGGCATTAGGAGAATATTCCAGGAGTCCATTGATCCTTGAGATAGAATGCAAAAAAAGATTACTATATCATGTACGAGTCAATATTTTAAATGAGTATCAAGCAAATCCCTCTTCAATTGCTCGGTTCCAGTTTCTGATTTAGATACTTAGAGGCAAAGTATCAACAAGTAGGGAAGGAGATCTATGATTAGATCACCTAACTTTTTTAAAAAAATAAAAAACCCTTAAAAGCAGCAACTGGGGACCACAAATTGGTTTGGGACAGCAATGGTGGGATTTGACGTATTCAGCTTTCCCCCCTCTGTTCAGAATTGCCAGGCAGGCAGTTATTGTGCTTGTCTCTTTCACAACTAGGCTTCTAATTGCTGAGGGCTGGTATTTCTATTCCTTCCTTTGAGGAGCTCAAGATGTCCTGCATGGTTATCCCTCTTCCCCATTTTATCCTAGAACAGGGTTTCCCAAACTTGGGTCTCCAGGTGTTTGAATCGCTATTCTGGGCAAGGTCCACCCAGAAGATGGACCAGTCATTTTCCAACTTTGCCCTAGCCATTTAATGAACCCATCAGTTCCATGTCTTTGGCCTGTTTTTAATCTTTTTGTATACCTCTTTGCAAAGTATAATTGGCTTGCCATTTTTTTAATGAATGTCCCAATGTTGTAATCATTCTTCAGATTCATATAAAATGATGTGAGCCTTTTCAACATTGTTTCCAATTTAGCAATCTGCTAAGAGTACATCTGCCATCTATGATGTTCTCTTTGCAATTGTTTACTAAGTGACTTTATAAAATTATATGTTTTTGAATGTTATCTCATCCTGCAGCAAATAGGAGGGCAGCAGAAGTAAATATACAACTATTGCCATGTAGGCTGGAGAAATATTTGACACAGCTTCCAGCTTTCAAGGTTGGATAAAATAGTTTTTAGTATACTTTATTTTAAAAAGAAGAAAAAAGAAAGAAAACATGCTGCAGTAACTGTCTATCTCCTAACTTGCTACTTATGTTCTCAAATACTTTCCCCAGATATTTTCATATGATAATTCTTTTTCAGGCATCCTATTTATCTGGTAACTCTTACCTCTCCTCAATTTTGTGATATTTTGGTTGGTCCAAAGAAAGGTATTCCCCAAATGTGAACACTTGAGTTTTTCTTATAGACCAACATGGATTACTTTGCTTTTTATGTGCCTTGAAGCATACCAAATTTAGGTGTTCATGGTGGAATCTACAAGCAGGTGAAGCTGATTTACCACCATTGAAGATGGACGTAGCATTTTATTTTGTTATTTGTTTGCAATGCCTTTTAATAACTAAATAATATTATACATTTGAGCTGCAATTGGCTCTCTTCTTTTTTACCTAGAGCACTATCCAAAATTAATCACAGATTTTGCTGAACTATAGAACTGCCATGGTTCTCTTTACTTCTTTTCTCTGCCTCCCCAAGAAACTGTGTTTGGGACAGATCTGCATTACAAGCCGGACTTTCTTTTCCAAGAAATGGGGAGTGGCTATTTATTTTTGTCCCAGAAGCTGAGATGTGCAACCTGAGAACTGTGGCACCTGGAAGGGACTTGTTCAACCTGCAATCTCCATTGTGGAGCTGGATTTACAAGCTGACTGAATGGCTAGAACATCCAACCTAATTTTGGTACTTTTCTTGTTTGGCTGGCACCTTCCCCGGACACCAACAACTGATGCCACGCCACTAGCACAAGTAGCTTCTGTTTTCTTCTCAGATTTCTTGTAACACTTATGAATGAAATTTAGTGTGGCATGCCAGCATTTCAGTAAAAAAAGAAAAGAAAAAGCCGCGGTTCCATAACACAACAGGTAACACAACAGTGTGAAAGGACCATTTGAAAACAGGGCAGAAGCACTATCGCTTTGATCAGGCAAATGAAAGTACATCTAAATGTAGTTGTCTTAGTCGTGTTCGATTCTCTGTGACCCCATGAACCAGAGCATGCCTTGGAAACGCTCCTTTTTTATGTCCATGGAGTTTTCTTGGCAAAATACTGGAGTGGTTTGCCAGTTCCTTCTCCAGCTACATCTAAATGTACCCTTAGTCAAAGAGTTTGAATGCTGTATACCATGATGGCATGTAGTTCTGCATGAGAAATGGAAGTGGCCTTAAAAAGCTCTGCTGGGGGGGGGGACGTAAGAGTGCAGTTTTCTACATATCTACTCAGAAGTAAATGCAATTGAGGTAAGATGGAGTGCAGTCTCAATTACTTACAACTAATTTGCCCCATTGGGTCCCGTCCCCCCCAAAGCTGGACTTAAACACAACTAGCTTTTTTCTGGATTTGGTCCACTTTTAAGAAAACAGGTCTATTGAGCTCAGTGGGACTGACTTCCACTCTTCAAAGTGTTTAAAAACCATATCTCCCTTGGAAATTGTGATCCCTACACTGTGCCAAAAAAAGATAGCATTTTTAAAATCTGAACTGGAGGCAACTTAAATAATGACAACTGCATATGCACATGCCACAGGCAGATTAGATGAAATGCCTTATGTTCTTCAAACAGGGGAATGGTCACAAATTATTCAAAATGCCATTCTTTATTCATGTCCTTTGCATCATCTTCAAAACACAGCTAAGCTGAATATTGACACTACTTTTGGTTCTTATCTATCTAAATCTGGCAGGCTCAGGATGTGATGGCTTCTCTGATTTCATGAGTTTTGCAAGTGACCTCCTCAGTGGCATTCACTGAACAAAGAAACAAAAAGGCCTGGATAAACAAGCCAGATTTATTAAAACAAGGCCTAAATTCAACAAACCAGTGCCTGCTATGGCAGAAATCCATTTGTTGTATTCATCCGCGGTGACTAGTACTAAAATTCAGCTGAGCCACACTTTCTCAGAAAAGTGTTTTCCAGCAAATTTTACAATCTGTGACCTAGTTGTGTTGTTATATGTATTCCTCTGGTTGTTGCCTATGGGGATTTTTTTCCCAACCTAGGCTCCAGCTACACCATACATTTAGTGTAGTAACATACCATTTTAAACAGTCATGGCTTCCACTCCCAAAGTATCCTGGGAACTGTAGTTTGTCAAGGTTTCTGAGAGTTGTTAGGAGAATCTCATTCCTTCCACAGAGCTACAATTCCGGAGTGGTTTAACAGTCAGTCCCTCTCTCTAGGGAACTCTGAAATGTATATTGCAGGCGGGGTCCTAATTTCAAAATGAAATTCTATGAGGAAATAAATAAATTTTGAGCTCCTCCTGAATGGTTAAAATAATTTTATTATTCCACTAGAGAATATTTTGTGATTTGACCTCCCTCTTTTCATGATCCACAAGTTTCAGGGACCTGTGGGACCAATTTAAAAATTTATTGATTAATATCATTTTAATATTATTGAAGAGTTTGGCTCCTAATCTTTCTAGTCCTGCCTTCTTAGCCCATTGCTTCATTCTCCCACCAGCAAATTAATTAATTCATATTAAATGAACTCAAATTTCTCAGCAGAGAATTCCTCCTCCCTCTCCTTCCTTCATCAGCAAATGCCCCTTTCCCATTTCACCACCCCAAATAGTGTGGGGAATTTTGGGGCACCAATTTCACTAAGTCCTGGTTAGCCTTTGTCAACTTAACCATAGGCTGATTTCCAGGATTGTTGTGAGAATAACTGAGTTGTGACTATCACTGTACATTTTGTCTAACGGCAACTGAATTATGAAACTCAGGGCCATTATAATTAAATCATCACATGCCAAAGGGTTTTTCACCAGAAGACAAATGGAGATAAGCAGGGCTCAAAATGCATGGTGTTCTTACATAGACCAAGCATAAAACTAGAAATGTATTTTGACAGTTTGAGACTGCAATGCTCAGCCACTTACCTGAGAGTAAGCCCCACTGAACTCAGTGGTACCTAATTCTGAAGACACATGGACAGGATTGCATTGGGAGAAACAGAGAGAAAACTGTGGTGGGGTGGGGGGCTGTTGTAGTAGGAGGCTACCACTACTGACTTCCTAGCATCTGCTGCCTAAGACAGTTGCTTCACTTTGCCTAATACTAGGGCCAGCCCTGAATCCCATGCACACCCAGTTACGCATACCAAACTCAATGGGAGTTCTGAGTTTAGGATTGCACTGTTAGTCTTAGCTGCAGCTGAAAATGTCTATCCTTTAAAAGCATTTGTCACGACCTTTTCCCTGTATTGCTGCTTTACATCTAATCCGTAACCCCGAAGTATTATTAAATAAAGCTTCACTAACCAACCATAATAATGCATTCAAAATCTCAGTGTGTCCCACCCCCCTCTCTTAAAGATGAAATATTAATGAATATATGCAGCAGAAGTTCAAATCTCTATCTACTTCTGTAACACCTCTTTCCTCTGTAAAAGGTTTTTGGTTCCTCGGCACTGAAAAAGTGGAACAATCATTTAGGTTGCAATAAATTATTGTTTATAAAAACAAAATCTTGTTATTGTCTCCCCTGATAGTGTAGCTTCGGTCTGACTAAAAAACATCTTCCTTTGCAGTGCCTATCGCAACCATTATTGCATTGCTGAGTCTTATTGGATTCCTAGTCATCTGGATGAGAGTGAATGTGTGGAGAGAGGGATGAAACAAACCAAAAAATGAATTCAGCATTCCGATAAGAAGTGAACTGGAAAGGCTATTTCCTCACACAGTTGCACCACTTATTCTATTTGTTGTGACAACTTAAATTTCTCTGGAATACATTCAGATGACAGTGGAATGTGAACCTACTTTATTACACATGACAGGAAAACATCACTGAGAACAAATGATTTGAAGAGCCTTTTTGCCCTGATCTGTTGTCCCTTTCATTTACATTCTTTCTGAAGAATGCCTTTGTGGCTGACTCAGAGTGGAAAGTAACATCAACATTAGATGCAGCATTTGGGGCAGGGGGGACACACCTATTAGGCCTATAAGGAGTACAGGGCCTCAAGGGTGGCCAGAGCGACTGTGGGTCCTGAGAACCATGGTCAGGGTAACACCCCACCTCACCCCGAAGGATACATGAGGAAGAATGCTGGCCATGAAGGTCATGCCAGAATGCAAAATTCCACATGGATTCTGAAAGGAAGATGGACAAGCAGCTGAGAATTTGCTACTGAGAATATGTGACCCTCCAGCAGTTGTGCAACTCCAACTCTCATCATCCCTGACCATTTGCCATGCTGTTCAAGGTTGGAGTCCTACAACAACTGGAGGGCCATAGGCCACACACACACCATTCTGGATCACCCCTGCGTCATCATCATCATCATCATTTTATTATTTATACAGTGGTACCTCGGGTTAAGTACTTAATTCGAGGTCCGTACTTAACCTGAAACTGTTCTTAACCTGAAGCACCACTTTAGCTAATGGGGCCTCCTGCCGCATCGCCAGAGCACGATTTCTGTTCTTTTCCTGAAGTAAAGTTCTTAACCTATTTCTGGGTTAGCAGAATATGTAACCTAAAGCCTATGTAACCTGAAGCGTATGTAACCTGAGGTACCACTGTATGCTGGCCAGCTGACTGGGTTGCCCCAACCACTCTGGGTGACTTCAACAAAACATTAAAGCACAAAAAACCCTCAAACATTAAAAACCTCCCTGTACAAGGCTGCCTTTAGATGTCTTCTAAAAGTCAGATAGAAGTCCATTTCCTTGACATCTGACGGGAGGACTTTCCATGGGGCGGGCACCACTACCGAGAAGGCTCTCTGCTTGGTTCCTTGTAGCCTCACTTCTCACAGTGAGGGAACCACCAGAAGGCCCCTAAAGCTGGATCTCAGTGACTGGGCTGAGCGCCATGGGTGGAGATGCTCCTTCAGGTATACAAAGCTGAAGCCATTTAGGGCTTTAAAGGTCACCACCAACACTTTGAATTGCACTCGGGAACATAAAGGTAAAGGTAAAGGTACCCCTGCCCAAATGGGCCAGTCTTGCCAGACTCTGGGGTTTGTGCGCCCATCTCACATTTATTGGCCGGGGGCCAGCGCTGTCCGGAGACACTTCCGGGTCACGTGGCCAGCGTGACAACGCTGCTCTGGCGAGCCAGAGCCGCACACGGAACGCCGTTTACCTTCCCGCTGGTAAGCGGTACCTATTTATCTACTTGCCCCCGGGGGTGCTTTCGAACTGCTAGGTTGGCAGGCGCTGGGACCGAGCAGCGGGAGCGCACCCCGCCGCGGGGATTCGAACCGCCGACCTTTCGATCGGCAAGCCCTAGGCGCTGAGGCTTTAGCCCACAGCGCCACCCGCGTCCCTCGGGAACATACTGGGAGCCAATGCAGAACTTTTAATATCGGTGTTATATGGTCCTGGTGGCCGCTCCCAGTCATCAGTCTGGCAGCCAGAATGTAGTTTCTGAGTCGCCTTCAAAGGTAGCTCATTTCATAGCACATTTCAGAGGTGTCTAAGGAGGAAATGAATCACTGGCTCAGTTTATCAAAGTATTTTTAATAGGGGGGAATTATTCTTGAGAATGATAGATTTTTTTCAGTCTCAATTACCAAGCTGTAACGCCATAGTTAATTCACATCTGCATAACTTTTAAAGCTGCGGTAAGATAGGATCTAGGAACAGCTGAATAATATATCCCAAAGTTCAGTGTAGTCTTCCTGACCCCCTTCATATTCAGTTGAAATCCTGCACATGAACAGAGCAGAATATATCCATTAACAGCCTACCACAGTGATAGGGAATCTGCAACCCTCCAGATATTTTTTCTGCTCCAGTTTCCATCAGGGTTAGTGAGAGTTGTAGTCCCTCAGCAACTCTGAAGGGTCAGGGTTTCCTCACCCTTGATCTAGACTACAGAACCAAAACAGTGAAACTCTGTAGTCTTGGAAGTCGTTCCTGCGTCGCAGGGGGTTGGAATAGATGACCTTTGGGCTCCCTTCCAACTCTACAATTTCATTCTCTATGCTCTATGACAAGGCCAGATTGCTTGCTTCCCCCTCTCCATTTTTTTCCTTTTCCTTTAGATTGTAAGCCTGTGGGGTCTTATTATTTATTTATTTATTTATTCTTTATTTTTTTAAAAAAACTGATGTTATGAAAGCTGCCCTGGGAGTATTTTCAGCTGAAGGGCAGAGTAAAAAGCAAAAAAAGCTTTAAAGAAAGTAGTGGCAGGACAGGTGCAGCTATCATGCATGCCTAGGGCATCACGTGAAAATCCTAAGAGAGATGCAACATTAAAATTTGGTATATAACACACACACATAAAATTCCGAGCGGAGGGAATCCTTATGAATGAAACAGCAAACTTTGCCACAACTTGATACAGATTTCATAGTGTCACTGGGGAGAAAATAACAACCTTAAGAGCTGGATCAATGTACCAGAGGCTCCAAACATGGTGAGACATTAGTACTGCACTTTCTTATCATGCCTTTAAAGGAAAACAAAAACCGGTAGTGATTTCACTGTGTCAAAAGGGCCATGGGTACATATCTCAAAGTTAAGAATTAAAATGAAATATCATGTACCATGTTTCCTATAAAACTAATGAGAGAGATGTGTGCAAAGTTAGCAAGGGGGAGGGGAGACACTGGTTTATTTTTTATCACTTTATCAAATAACTATTGCTTTTCTGTTTGCTGCATTTCCACATATATCTGCTATGGTAAAGTGATACTTGGATTCCTAGGGGGAACTCAGAAGACTTGATAAAAACCAATTTACTTTCTCGTGTTTGTTTTGCTCTTATGGTTTGAAGCTTACATTTGCAATCCCCCTTTTTAATGTGCACATTTCAACACAACTTTTTTCTTAAAGGAGTGTAAAATGAAGCCGTGTTTCTCATCTGCTGATCCACTTCACAGGGCGCACTGATTGTTGTGCAGGGTGACATTTTTTAATTGACATGTGCTGTGCATCTGGCTGACTCATATTAGAATTTCCTTCCCATTATGTTAGATGTGGGCTGCTCTTTTCCGAGGTGACATCTGCCAGAATATCCTCTTCCTAATCTTTCTGCTCTGGTGAGATTTCTTTCAAATAATAGATTATGATGCAGAGGATGCATATGGCAAATCTGTCTGATTTCAGATAATTTCCCATTATATTTCCCATTGGCTAGATTCTAGTTCTAGTTTTCAAAACCGAAATCACATAGGCCAGTAATTTCCAAGTGCAACTGCAAGATATTCATCAGGCAAGGCCTCTTTCCACCTGCCTTGCCCCACCCTCCAACCCTACGAGTCCTCATAAGGGACTTGTTCCTGAAGGAAGAACTGTGAGGGGAGAGACTCCATCAGGCAAGGCCTCCTTCCACCGGCCTTGCTCTACCCTCTACCTTCTGCTTCTCAATGTGTATTGTATTATTTTATGAACTGTGTTTTGCCATTGTTTTATTGATTATAGTTTAGATATTATTTATTGTAACTGTTGAGTGGATTTCTGTTTAACTTTTATACGTTGATATTATTATTTTATACTATTCTAATGATTGTTGAATGTTACTTTTTTGATGTAGGTTGCCTATTTTAAAGTTATGTTTTATTATCATATTTTTGTATTGCATTAGATTGTTATAAGATGTACATTTTTTGTTTCTTCAGCTTGTAAACCGCCTTGAGTATTGTAAGATAGAAAGACGGTATACAAATTAAAAATGATGATGATTGCAATATCAGGCACACACATGGTGCTTATATCAGGGGTATGTAAACTATGAAAACAAATACATTCCCAACTTTAAGCTGCAACATGAAGGGCACCCCCAGTGAAGTGAGTGTTATGGACTCCAGAGCAGTGCAACTCTGCTCCATGAGACACTCTTAACCTGAAAAAAAACTAGTGATTTGCTAGCATAGCAGGGACTCTGGGAGAGTTTGGCCAGTGATTGTGGGTTATTTTGCGTGGACAGGCGGAGTCCCCAGATCCCGCGCGGTCCCCCCCGTCATGTGAAATAACGACTCATGACAACGTGCTATGGGATTAAATTGGCCACAACTTTGTTGTTGTTGTTTAGTCGTTTAGTCGTGTCCGACTCTTCGTGACCCCATGGACCAGAGCACGCCAGGCACTTCTGTCCTCCACTGCCTCCCGCAGTTTGATCAAACTCATGCTAGTAGCTTCAAGAACACCATCCAACCATCTCATTCTCTGTCGTCCCCTTCTCCTTGTGCCCTCCATCTTTCCCAACATCAGGGTCTTTTCCAGGGAGTCCTCTCTTCTCATGAGGTGGCCAAAGTATTGGAGCCTCAGCTTCACGATCTGTCCTTCCAGTGAGCACTCAGGGCTGATTTCCTTCAGAATGGAGAGGTTTGATCTTCTTGCAGTCCATGGGACTCTCAAGAGTCTCCTCCAGCACCATAATTCAAAAGCATCAATTCTTCGGCGATCAGCCTTCTTTATGGTCCAGCTCTCACTTCCATACATCACTACTGGGAAAACCATGGCTTTTACTATACGGACCTTTGTTGGCAAGGTGATGTCTCTGCTTTTTAAGATGTTGTCTAGGTTTGCCATCGCCTTTCTCCCAAGGAGCAGGCGTCTTTTAATTTCGTAACTGCTGTCACCATCTGCAGTGATCATGGAGCCCAAGAAAGTAAAATCTCTCACTGCCTCCATTTCTTCCCCATCTATTTGCCAGGAGGTGATGGGCCCAGTGGCCATGATCTTCGTTTTTTTGATGTTGAGCTTCAGACCATATTTTGCGCTCTCCTCTTTCACCCTCATTAAAAGGTTCTTTAATTCCTCTTCACTTTCTGCCATCAAGGTTGTGTCATCTGCATATCTGAGGTTGTTGATATTTCTTCCGGCAATCTTAATTCCGGCTTGGGATTCATCCAGCCCAGCCTTTCGCATGATGAATTCTGCATATAAGTTAAATAAGCAGGGAGACAATATACAGCCTTGCCGTACTCCTTTCCCAATTTGGAACCAATCAGTTGTTCCATATCCAGTTCTAACTGTAGCTTCTTGTCCCACATAGAGATTTCGCAGGAGACAGATGAGGTGATCAGGCACTCCCATTTCTTTAAGAACTTGCCATAGTTTGCTGTGGTCAACACAGTCAAAGGCTTTTGCATAGTCAATGAAGCAGAAGTAGATGTCTTTCTGGAACTCTCTGGCTTTCTCCATAATCCAGCGCATGTTTGCAATTTGGTCTCTGGTTCCTCTGCCTCTTCTAAATCCAGCTTGCACTTCTGGGAGTTCTCGGTCCACATACTGCTTGAGCCTTCCTTGTAGAATTTTAAGCATAACCTTGCTAGCATGTGAAATGAGTGAAATTGTGCGGTAGTTGGAGCATTCTTTGGCACTGCCTTTCTTTGGGATTGGAATGTAGACTGATCTTCTCCAATCCTCTGGCCACTGCTGAGTTTTCCAAACTTGCTGGCATATTGAGTTTAGCACCTTAACAGCATCATCTTTTAAAATTTTAAACAGTTCAGCTGGAATACCATCACTTCCACTGGCCTTGTTATTTGCAGTGCTTTCTAAGGCCCATTTGACTTCACTCTCCAGGATGTCTGGCTCAAGGTCAGCAACCACACTACCTGGGGTGTACGAGACATCCATATCTTTCTGGTATAATTCCTCTGTGTATTCTTGCCACCTCTTCTTGATGTCTTCTGCTTCAGTTAGATCTTTACCACTTTTGTCCTTTATTATGGTAATCTTTGTACGAAATGTTCCTTTCATATTTCCGATTTTCTTGAACAGATCTCTGGTTCTTCCCATTCTGTTGCTTTCCTCTATTTCTTTGCATTGCTCGTTTAAGAAGGCCTTCTTGTCTCTCCTTGCTGTTCTTTGGAAATCTGCATTCAATTTCCTGTATCTTTCACTATCTCCCTCGCATTTTGCTTGCCTTCTCTCCTCCGCTATTTGTAAGGCCTCGTTGGACAGCCACTTTGCTTTCTTGCATTTCTTTTTCATTGGGATGGTTTTAGTTGCTGCCTCCTGTATAATGTTGTGAGCCTCCATCCATAGTTCTTCAGGCACTCTGTCCAGCAAATCTAAATCCTTAAACCTGTTCCTCACTTCCACTGTGTATTCATAAGGGATTTGGTTTAGATTGTATCTTACCTGTCCAGTGGTTTTTCCTACTTTCTTCAGTTTAAGCTTGAATTTTGCTATAAGGAGCTGATGATCTGAGCCACAGTCAGCTCCAGGTCTTGTTTTTGCTGACTGTATAGAGCTTCTCCATCTTTGGCTGCAGAGAATATAATCAATCTGATTTCGATGTTGCCCATCTGGGGATGTCCATGTGTAGAGTCGTCTCTTGTGTTGTTGAAAAAGCGTGTTTGTGATGACCAGCTTGTTCTCTTGACAGAACTCTATTAGCCTTTGCCCTGCTTCGTTTTGATCTCCAAGGCCAAACTTGCCAGTTGTTCCTTTTATCTCTTGATTCCCTACTTTAGCATTCCAATCCCCTATAATGAGCAGAACATCCTTCTTTGGTGTCACTTCGATAAGGTTTTGTAAGTCTTCATAGAACTGGTCAATTTCAGTTTCTTCAGCACCAGTAGTTGGTGCATAAACTTGGATTACTGTGATGTTAAAAGGTCTGCCTTGGATTCGTATCGAGATCATTCTATCATTTTTGAGACTGCATCCCAGTACAGCTTTCGCCACTCTTTTGTTGACTATGAGGGCCACTCCATTTCTCTTACGGGTTTCTTGCCCACAGTAGTAGATATGGTAGTCATCCGAACTGAATTCGCCCATTCCCGTCCATTTTAGCTCACTGATGCCCAGGATGTCAATATTTATTCTTGCCATCTCATTTTTGACCACATCCAACTTACCCAGGTTCATGGTTCTTACATTCCAGGTTCCTATGCAATATTTTTCTTTACAGCATTGGACTTTCCTTTCGCTTCCATGCATATCCACAACTGAGCGTCCTTTCGGCTTTGGCCCAGCCGCTTCATCAGCTCTGGATCTACTTGTACTTGTCCTCCGCTCTTCCCCAGTAGCATGTTGGACACCTTCCGACCTGAGGGGCTCATCTTCCAGTGTCATAACTTTTATATGCCTGTTGTCTTTGTCCATGGAGTTTTCTTGGCAGGGATACTGGAGTGGCTTGCCGATTCCTACTCCAGGTGGATCACGTTTGGTCAAAACTCTCCACTATGACCTGTTCATCTTGTGTGCCCTGCTCGGCGTAGTTCATAGCTTCTCTGAGTTCTTCAAGCCCCTTCGCCACGGCAAGGCAGTGATCCATGAAGGGGGGCCACAACTTTATTAACTTTCAAATGTGGGTAGACCTTGGCTCAGGCATTGGGCGTTCTCCCTCCCCAGCCCCCAGCCGGGGACCTAGGGAGCATCAGGGTTATCCAGTGTGTGTGTGGGGGGGATGGGCCGGCTCTGGAGAACATATGTTCAAGCAGAGATAGCCGCCCCCGTTACGCCGCCACCGCAGGGGAGAGCAATGACGACCTTTCGGCGTACGGTCAAAGCCTCCCTTCAGAAACCCCTTTAATGGGGAACCCTGGTATCACCGCCGCAAAGAGGAAGATGGACTAAAGGATTCTGCCCAAGGCCTGATACTGCCAAAGTTGTGACGTTTTGCTACGGGAAAGGCGAAACCTGCCAATGCAGGGAAATTCCTTTCCGGCCCTTTAACAGCGACCTTAACGTAGCAGCGCCCACACACCTTTGAAGAAAAGTTAACCTGCAAAACCTGTGAAGAAAAGTTAACCTGCAAATAAGACATTAACTGAGGGTGGGTAGGGTGGGAGAAGCTCTGGAGCCAAGTGAGGATCCTCCCTCTATTGTGTGGGCAGGTAATCCCTCCCCTACCTGGCCTGGTCTCCTTGGCAACGCTTCCCCCAGGTGGGATTGGACAACTGACTGAGATAGGCGGAGACCTCCAGGTATCCCACCTGAGGGAAGGCAAACCAAGCCTATGCTGTTGGAGCTGCTCCAGATCTAGGGGCTGCGCGCGTCCACGCAAAGGGCGCCCCCCATTTTAAGCGTGGAGCGGTCATTCTGGCTATCCTTGCTTTGCTTGCACTGTAATAAGTACACCTACATGTTTCCTCTCTTTTTTTATATATAAATTTTTTTATTGATTTTACAACATTTTTATAGACAATACAAACAAATAAAAAGACAAAACAAACATGTATAAATTCATCTCCTTTTTTCATAAACTTCGTTTCTCTGACTCCCCCAAACCTCCCCTTTCTACATCCCAATTCCAAAAAAAGTTTCAGCAAGTCCTAAATTAAATTTTTATCAAATTTAGTTCCTTATTTGTTCTTTTCTTTTTCTTAGTCTTTTGTCTCTGTAATCTCCCTTTCTTACTGAGAACCTCAACATTTTAGCATCCTACATGTTTCCTCTCTGGGCACCTTCTCTGATGCACCAGTTTTTAGCACACCAGCCCCTATTGTGAGAGTGGAAGAAAGCTACTCTTTGGGAACAGCAGTACTTACAAAATGGGTGATAAGATTGGGTGGTAGACTCCCGTGTTAGTAAAAATACCTTTCCCCCTGCATGGCACAACCCTGGGCCTTTGTGCAGTATCCCACTAGCTATGTGTATTGTCTACGGCCCATCAATGCTGTACCTCAATGCATTCAGGAGTCCCATTTGGACCACTCCGTATCAGCGCCGTCCCCAGACAAGGGCAATGAGATGCCTTCCTGATGCTGTGGACTACAGCCAGCATCAGTCCTAGCCAACATTGCCAATAATAAGGGATGATGTGGTCCACAACTTCTGTAGAGCACAGTATTGCCTCTCCTCGTCCTCAACAATATGGGCCAGTCTGATGCATCAGAGAAGCACTAACCTGCTATCGCTATCATGTTGATCCCAAAGTTCATTGGCTAGTTAGTCACCCCAGTGGATTCACGTATGAGGTTTGTAGGTCATTTGCACAGTAGGATTCATTGTGTGTCCCTACACCCCCCCCCCCACTACCAGTGCTCCCTCCCCAGAGTACTCAAGGGTACGCAGTACCGGCACCTCTTTTTTGTTGTTGTTGTTAAAAAGTGTGGCACTTACTGCGACAACTTCATGGTGGTGGTGAGTACCGCCACCATTTTTTCTAGAAAAAAACACTGCCTGCAACACAAATGACACTTCCCAGTTTGTGTAGTATTCAGGTTTGCTGCAGATGCACCAATATTCACTACTGTGAATATAAAGTGTGAATCACAATTTCAGATCTCCTGTGCACCTATGCCTGGAAATCCTGGGTAGGCTGTAACTTCTTGATACAGTGGTGCCCCGCAAGACGAATGCCTCGCAAGACGGAAAACTCGCTAGACGAAAGGGTTTTCCGTTTTGGAGGTGCTTCGCAAAATGAATTTCCTATGGGCTTGCTTCGCAAGACGACAATGCCTTGCGAGTTCCTGCGGGTTTTCCCCCCCTTCCCCCCTTTTTCTAAGCCGCTAAGCCGCTTATCAGCTGATCCGATCAGCAGATAAGCCGCTAATAGCGCTAATAGCGCTAATCCGCTAATCCGTCAATGGGCTTGCTTCGCAAGACGAAAAAACCGCTAGACGAAGAGAATCACAGAACGGATTCTTTTCGTCTTGCGAGGCACCACTGTACATATGCATTAGTGTATTCAGTGCATACATTTTGTGTTTATTGAGTTCTGAGCAGTGCAACATAGTCATCTGCCTTATACTGAGTCAGACTATTGGTCCATTGTCCACAATGACCGACAGCAGGTATTTCAGAGAGGGAACATTCCCAGGTTAACTGGAAATGCTGAAGGTTCAACCTAGGACTTTCCGTATGTCATACAGATGCTCTGCCACTGAGCTATAGCTATCCCCCAGTGGATCTGTAGCAAACATGGTTGTGATGTAAAGGGTGGCGCTGTGGTCTAAAGCACTGAGCCTCTTGGGTTTGCCTGGGGTTGGAGGTTTAAATCACTGTGACAGAGCTCCCATTGCTCTGTCCCAGCTCCTGCCAACCTAGCAGTTCGAAAGCACACCAGTGCAAATAGATAAATAGGTACCGCTGCGGCAGGAAGGTAAACAGTGTTTCTGTGCACTCTGGCTTCTGTCATGGTGTTCCGTTGCACCGAAGTGGTTTAGTCATGCTGGCCACATGACCCGGAAAGCTATCTGTGGACAAACACTGACTCCCTCAGCCTGAAAAGAGCAGTGGTTGTCAACCTGGTCCCTACCGCCCACTAGTGGGCGTTTCAGGATTCTAGGTGGGCAGTAGGGGGTTCTACAGCACAAGCTGAATTCTCCTTCCATCGAGAACTGGCTGGCGGTAAGGAAATTTTACCATCAAGAAAGATGCATTAGTGGGCAGTAGGTATAAAAAGGTTGACTTAGAGAAACTTGGTATTGGGTAGATAACCTGCAGATAGAACCCCTATGTAGGCAATCTGCTACAATATGGAAGGAGGACAGCACTGACTAGCTCTATTCTCTGACATTCACATTCACAGTGAGAACATCTTCAAGGGACTTTGCATCCTCAGCTATATATGTGAAGGCTCCCCCCTACTCAGGGTTTCCAGGCATAGGTGCACAGGAGATCTGAATTGTGATTCACACTCATTCAGACTTTCTGCACAGAGACCGAGGACATGGCTCATGCTCATGGTGTTAGCACTTCACCCGAACAGGACTAATGCTGTATCTCATATTATTTCCTCTGCCATAGTCCAGTGAATCTACACTAGAAATTCTCAGTCTGAGAATGTCTGCATGTAATCTGAGGATTTATGGCTGAACATTGCAAATACAGGCAACACGACAGAGGAGCAAGGCTCCCCGAAGGTTCTAGCTCCCTTGATCAATATCAAGTTAGAACTTTCTTTACAACTATTGCTCTTTTCCCAAAAGATTTCACTAATAGAAACACTGGAAATAGCCTTTCCACCCTTGTCCCCATCCATCTGTTCATTTCTTTCCAGCTGTTCCTGTTCCACCAAAAGAAGCCTCTTTCGGTGGCTTCTGTTAATAGTTAATAAGAACAGTGATTTAACTCACTGATTACTCTCCTCTGGCTTTTAAATGCCTGCACTGTGTTCAGAGTCAGAATAATAATTTTGAAGATGAGTATATCAGAGAGGATAGTAAAATCACAATTTGATGCAAATTGAGGTTCTGAGATTTGTATAGGTTCCAGCACTAAAGAGTAATGGTTCTTATGAGGAAATGTAATGCACATTTACACCATCTTTCATTAAGAATGGGTGCTTTTATGCAGATGTTATTGCTACAGGCAGAAGGACAAGGTGGAAGAAAGCTGCTATGCTGGAGAAAGATGCTTAAAACGACATAAAGTCTGAGATGCTTCACAGTGTGCTTTCAGACTTATGTAAGCTTCTCATTATCTCAAAACAACCTATTTCCCTCTCTTTACCCTTTCTCTCATTACCCAAGAGTCAACTTTTAGAAGATCTGAAGTTTTGAACATTGACTTCAGAATTACACATATTTTTAATATCGGTAATGTATGATTCAGCATATTAGACAAGTGGAATATATTTCCATTCATAACCATAGGAAGTTTAAACATACTCTACTCCAAGGGTGCCTCCCAGATGTTGTAGGGCTCCAAATGCCACCATCCCCACCCAGCATGGCTGTTGGTGGTGGTTGGTGGGAACTGTAGTTTACAAATGTCCATAGAGCACCTCATTGTCTACCCCGCTCAACCCAATTTTTAGTGAGAACAAAACTTGCCATTGAGCTGACATATGACTCCAGTGACACTGGGATAGCTGACAAACATGTAGGCATCGATTTTTATTCAAAGTGTTTAGTAAATGCAATAGGTAAAACTGAAATACTTGAATCTATTTACAATTTAAGCTTTTGTCAATTTGCACTCACTTATGATGCCCTCCATATTTCATCTACTTAGGCCCACCCTTCACAGCACATTCTTCTCAAGCTACAAGCCACAAGAAGCATTGATTGAAGCTTAAAAGGGATTTCAAAATATAATTACTTATGGCACAGCAGCAAATATTTACAAGTTTCAAGTGCAATCGTAGTTCATGCAAGCTCTCACAAAATATTAATCTGAAGTGCACTCTTACATGAGAAGGAGAGCTAGGAAGAAGCAGAAGGGAGAGAAAACCAGGGATGCTTTTTAAAAATATATATTATGTATCAGCTTTCACTGGAAACTAGACGAGTGAAGTCCATGTCATTCTCCTAGGAGATAGAATGTGTTTGGCAGAGTGTAACTGAGAGCCAGAGACATCACTGGGCAGGTTCCCTGTAAGTGACAATCAAGCAAAGTACTGCAGATGCAGTACTTTGTTTTTCCACATAGGGATGATGAATGGCAACTATATACTTACTGTATATAGAAGAAAGTAAAGGGGTGCAGACACTTGGGTCTTTGGACTCCAGCTTGAGACTTGTTTCTTGGTCATGATGATGCATAGATGGTAGAGAATGGACGTTGAATTGACCACATGCCAATTTCTCAGCGAGCTAATCTTTTTTGCCCAATACCAGGATGTGTTCCTTTTCTTCATTTGCACGGAATCATGGTAGACACGGAAGCCCTATTCACAAGGTGTCCATGTATTACAATGTCATGTTTCAGTCCTAAAAACACAAGGACCACGGGCCCTGCCTGCCCATATCACTGCTTTGCACATGGATGTCTGCAAATGAATGCCTATGCATGCTCAGTTTTAGGCATAAAGGCATTCCACATATGTGGAGTGTCTCCCTGTGTTGAGCTAAAAGTGATTTAGCAGTTCAGTGCTATTTTTGTAGAAAAAGAGGTGCCAGAACTTACCATTAACACCTCCCTTGTTCTCTTGTAACGGCTGTGATGCCCACCTGAGTGGTGCTGGAAGTGAGTTTCAGTTCCTGCTGAGAAAAAGGCCTGCTTAGCACCCATTCACACTCAGTGTCATAGAGGTGATCTCAGTAGTGTGTTGACTTTTGAGAAGAGGCTAGTGATGACCCCTCATTCTTCCTTATCCAAATGTTCAATCAATGCATGGATAATTCAAGGGCAAGGGAATTTTCCTGCATGAAGTGTTGGTCTTATTTTCAAAAGGTCCCTTTCTTGAGGTTTCCTTGAATCAGACAAAGAAGTATTTTTTCCAACAGCAGAACAAAATCCAGACGAAGAATATTTCTGTCAATTAGGGCATCATTTCCAGAGCATCAGCGATCATTGAGACACCCTAACCCTTCAACAATACCTGCTGGTTCCAAAAAACACAAAAACGCAAGGCATTCTATTAAAAGTAAGGTGTTTCTATCCTGAAAAGGATGACATCCCTCTGACTGTTAGCATTCCTTTCTTAAGGCAGGGCAGCAGTTGAAGAAGGAGCAGTTATACCCATCTTTTATAGCAGTTATACCCATCTTTTAAATTTAGGGGAGCTAGTCTGAAACGTTTGTTGGGGGAGACCTAGGTTTTTGTGTGTGGGGGGGGGAAGTTATTTGTCCTGTCCTCAAGCTTTTTATGATGGAGGACCTCTGTAGCCACCCCCAACAACACGATCTCAAGATGGAAGGGGAGGGAACAGCTGCAGTCGCCTGCGATTCCTGCGCAATGTTTGCCATCTTGCCAAAGGTTGCAGGCAGCTTTACCTGCAGCAATTGCATGTTGATTGCCCTTTTAAAAGACAAAGTCCAGCAACTGGAGGAACGTGTAGCTACGCTCCAAAGAATTAGAGAGCTGGAGCTCTTCTTGGAAGCAACAGAGCACACCGTCTCCACCAGGGAGGAGACAGGGGACTCCCCTGAGAAGGAGGCTAGTTCACCAACACAGGAGCCAGATATATGGAGAAACGTGACTCAAAGAAGTAGGAGGCCCAGGGTTCACTCTGATTGTTTAGAAATACACAATCGCTTTGAGGTCCTCTCCCCTAGCATGGAAGACGAAGAGCAGACTCCATTTGAGGATCTCTCCCTCATTACAGTCGATCAGGTATATGAAGACGAGCAGCAAAGTCAGTCCTCAGGGAATGTGCAGGCGACCTTGGAACGGACAGCTCACGGAAGAACCCAGACCAAACCCAAGAGGAGGCGTGTAGTGGTGATAGGGGATTCCCTACTGAGGGGAACAGAAGCAGTGATCTGTGGGCCTGACAAGATGTCTCGGGAAGTGTGCTGTCTCCCCGGGGCTAAGATCCAAGATGTAACTGAACGACTGCAAGGAATCATAAAACCCACTGACGAATACCCCTTCCTCTTGGTTCATGTGGGAACCAATGACACTGCAAGCAATAGCCTCCAGAAGATCAAAAGAGACTACGAGGCTCTCGGCAGGAAATTGAAGCAACTAAATGCACAAATTGTCATCTCGTCTGTCCTCCCAGTTGAACGACGTGGCCCAGGGAGAGAGGGGAAAATAGTGGAAGTGAACAGCTGGCTTCGCAAATGGTGTAAACAGGAACGGTTTGGATTCTTAGATCACGGACTGCAGTTTCTTGAAGATGGACTTCTGGCAAGTGATGGGCTGCACCTCACAACGGTTGGGAGAAATGTTTTTGCCAAAAATCTCAGAAACCTCATCAGGAGGGCTTTAAACTGACTAATGTGGGGGAGGGAGACAGTGCTCCTGAAGGTAGGAGTCTATCAATTAATGAAGATGATCATCCAAATGTCATAGACCAAATGGAGCAAACAGCACGCGGACCTAGTGGAGGGAGGAAAAAATCCTTAAATAAGAGACACGGGGGAATGATTAATGGACTTCAATGTCTGTACACTAATGCGCAAAGCATGGGAAATAAACAAGATGAGCTTGAGCTCTTGGTACAGCAAACTAAATATGACATAATAGGCATCACTGAAACCTGGTGGGATAAGTCCCACGATTGGAATGTAATAATGGAGGGATACAATCTATTTCAGAGAAACAGACCAGACAAGAAAGGAGGAGGAGTGGCGTTATATGTCAGGGGTGTGTATACCTGTGAAGAGATCCAAGATTTAGAACCTCAAAGCCAAAGTGAGAGCATTTGGGTCAAAATTCAGGGAGAGAAGAATAACAGAGACCTCATTGTGGGAGTTTACTATAGATCCCCAAGCCAAACGGAGGACATAGATGATGCCTTCCTGGAACAGATGGCCAAGCATGCAAAAGGAAGGGAGATAGTAGTAATGGGGGACTTCAATTACCCGGATATTTGTTGGACGTCAAACTCAGCCAAGAGCATAAGGTCAAACAGATTCCTCACTGGCCTTGCAGACAACTTCATTGTCCAGAAAGTGGGAGAAGCAACAAGAGGAACAGCCATTTTAGACCTGGTCCTAACCAATGTTGATGACCTGGTTAGTGGGGTAGATGTGGAAGGATCATTAGGCGCGAGTGATCATGCTCTTCTGAAGTTTACTATACAGCAGAAAGTAGCAGCCAAGCATACTAGGACTCAATTTCTTGACTTTAAGAAAGCCGACTTCATAAAACTTAGGGAAGTGCTGGGTGAGATCCCATGGACAGCAATACTAAAAGGAAAGGGAGTTCATGATGGCTGGGAGTTTGTTAAGACGGAGATAGTAAAAGCACAACGTCAGGCAATACCAATGAGACGAAAACATGGAAGGTGCCTAAAGAAACCAGGGTGGCTATCTAAAGAACTTTTAACTGAATTAAGATTAAAAAAGGATGTGTACAAAAAATGGAAAAGGGGGGAAACCACCAAAGAGGAATTCAAACAAATAGCCAGCACGTGTAGACACAAAGTCAGAAAAGCTAAAGCACAGAATGAACTCAGGCTTGCTAGAGAGGTTAAAAGCAACAAAAAAGGCTTTTATGGGTATGTTCGTAGCAAAAGGAAGAACAAAGAAACAGTGGGGTCACTCAGAGGAGAAGATGGTGAAATGCAAACAGGGGACACAGAAAGGGCTGAACTCCTCAATGCCTTCTTTGCCTCAGTCTTCTCCGATAAAGAAGACAATGCCCGACCTGAAGAATTTGAAGCAAATGATTCAGCAAAGGAAACACAGCCCAGAATAACTAAGGAGATAGTACAAGAATATTTGGCTAGATTAGATGTATTCAAGTCTCCAGGGCCAGATGAACTGCATCCAAGAGTATTAAAAGAACTGGCAGATGTGATCTCAGAACCACTGGCAGTCATCTTTGAGAATTCCTGGAGAACAGGCGAAGTCCCGGCAGACTGGAGGAGGGCAAATGTTGTTCCTATTTTCAAAAAGGGGAAAAGAGAGGACCCAAATAATTACCGCCCAGTCAGTCTGACATCAATAGCAGGGAAGATTCTGGAGCAGATCATTAAGCAAACAGTCTGTGAGCACCTAGAAAGGAATGCTGTGATCACCAATAGTCAGCATGGATTTCTGAAAAATAAGTCATGTCAGACTAACCTGATCTCGTTTTTTGACAGAATTACAAGCCTGGTAGATGAAGGGAACGCAGTGGATGTAGCCTACCTTGATTTCAGCAAAGCATTTGACAAGGTGCCCCATGATATTCTTGTAAAGAAGCTGGTAAAATGCGGTCTTGACTATGCTACCACTCAGTGGATTTGTAACTGGCTGACTGACCGAACCCAAAGGGTGCTCATCAATGGTTCCTCTTCATCCTGGAGAAGAGTGACTAGTGGGGTGCCACAGGGTTCTGTCTTGGGCCCGGTCTTATTCAACATCTTTATCAACGACTTGGATGATGGACTCAAGGGCATCCTGATCAAATTTGCAGATGACACCAAACTGGGAGGGGTGGCTAACACCCCAGAGGACAGGATCACACTTCAAAACGACCTTGACAGATTAGAGAACTGGGCAAAAACAAACAAGATGAATTTTAACAGGGAGAAATGTAAAGTATTGCACTTGGGCAAAAAAAATGAGAGGCACAAATACAAGATGGGGGACACCTGGCTTGAGAGCAGTACATGTGAAAAGGATCTAGGAGTCTTGGTTGACCACAAACTTGACATGAGCCAACAGTGTGACGCGGCAGCTAAAAAAGCCAATGCAATTCTGGGCTGCATCAATAGGAGTATAGCATCTAGATCAAGGGAAGTAATAGTGCCACTGTATTCTGCTCTGGTCAGACCACACCTGGAGTACTGTGTCCAGTTCTGGGCACCACAATTCAAGAAGGACACTGACAAACTGGAACGTGTCCAGAAGAGGGCAACCAAAATGGTCAAAGGCCTGGAAACGATGCCTTATGAGGAACGGCTAAGGGAGCTGGGCATGTTTAGCCTGGAGAAGAGGAGGTTAAGGGGTGATATGATAGCCATGTTCAAATATATAAAAGGATGTCACATAGAGGAGGGAGAAAGGTTGTTTTCTACTGCTCCAGAGAAGCGGACACGGAGCAATGGATCCAAACTACAAGAAAGAAGATTCCACCTAAACATTAGGAAGAACTTCCTGACAGTAAGAGCTGTTCGACAGTGGAATTTGCTGCCAAGGAGTGTGGTGGAGTCTCCTACTTTGGAGGTCTTTAAGCAGAGGCTTGACAACCATATGTCAGGAGTGCTCTGATGGTGTTTCCTGCTTGGCAGGGGGTTGGACTCGATGGCCCTTGTGGTCTCTTCCAACTCTATGATTCTATGATTCTATGATTCTATGAAGGCTTCGCGATCTATCATTCATTGCTGCATGGTGCAAGTGTTCAACTCCCAAGCTGTGATCTTTCTAAGAGGAGGGAAGGAAGAGAATTTAGTTCATGCACGCTAAGGCATTTCCAGAAACACAGATCTATTTCCCAGAGCAGCAAAGGCACTACAACGAAAACTCAGCAAGAAGCGTATGCCTTTGGCTTCCCATTGTAAATGATAATGTTTTTCAAAGGTTAAGAACATGTCAAACCATACAGTATTCTTTGCTGAACTGAAAAGGCTATTCCTCCATTTTGTCTTGTCCCCCTACCGCTTTCCAAACTACAATTAGTGTGCCTGAAGTGAAGGCACACATATCCCACTTTTATACCGGTAGATAAAAGTATTTCCTGTTGTAAAACACAGCATGCTTGCTTTGATCTTGATAGATGAAGAGATGGAATATGAAAGAGGGAGCACTTAGCTCTTATCCAGAAATCCCCAAAAAAAGCTGAGAAAGGAAAAGGAATACGGGCCTAGCTTGAATATGGGCAGAGTTGCCCATTTATTTTTTAGTGTCCTCATGCGACTTTTGTTTTCCAGGCTGGAAAGCCATCACTGCTATAAGAGAGCTTTGCCACAAAAGGATCTAACTTGCCTAATCCTGTTCCCGAAATCAAAGAGTTGCTTCTGGTGAATGGAAGATGTTTCTTGCGACATTCCCTACTGTGACACTACCTTGTAATATGTCTTGCAAGCTGCATTCACAGCGGTTTCTCTGACTCCTTACACACTTTTAGCAATGTCTTTCTCTGACTCCTTACACACTTTTAGCAATGTCTTTCCACAAGAACTCCTACTAAAAGCAGCAAACGACACACTGTGCAAAGCACCCCATAGTGTGATTACTGAATTTAAAAGCTGAGAGTCAGAGGTTCATGTTTTGAGCAGGTATGATTCAAGGTAATGAAGACATATATGGGAATTCACACACAGGAGATTATAACTGTGGATATGAAGACTGGTTCCCTGAAGCCTCATGATCTTTTCCACAAGAGGCCTACAACTCTTGAGCCTGTTAATGTCGAATCTTCCTTTTTCCTGGAATAGCATCACCATGATTAAAGTTAGACTGAAAGGAGCTTTTGCCTGGAGACCCACTGAAGAGTTTGTGTTTTGCTGAAGAAGCTTCAGACTTTATTACATCCTCTCAGCTAGGACTGGAGGTGTATGCTGTTTGTGAGTGCCCTCCATCTTGTCTTCTCAGCTAGGACTGCATGTGAGAGCTCATTGTGCTATTATTGGATGCATGTGTTCAAGTACCCAGAAATTATTTACCAAGTGTAAGGTAAAGGTAAAGGTACCTCTGCCCATACGGGCCAGTCTTGCCAGACTCTAGGATTGTGCGCTCATCTCACTTAAGAGGCCGGGAGCCGGCGCCGTCCACAGACACTTCCAGGTCACATGGCCAGTGTGACATTGCTGCTCTGGCGAGCCTGCACCAGCGCAGCACATGGAATGCCATTTACCTTCCCGCTATAAAGCAGTACCTATTTATCTACTTGCACTTTTAAGGGTGCTTTCGAACTGCTAGGCGGGCAGGAGCTGTGACCGAAGGATGGGAGCTCACCCCGCCACGGGGATTCGAACCGCTGACCATGCGATCAGCAAGCCCTAGGCACTGAGGTTTTACCCAAAGCGCCACCCGCGTTACCAAGTGTAGTCACATCTTTTTCTTTTGACTGTTTAGATATGTAGTATTTCTCTCTCTTGCGCTGCTGCTATATGTGTTGCTATATTTGCATATGCTTACTGGGCAGCTTGCTGATTATAGTCGTATTGATTCCACAGATATTCATTCTACACTGGATTGTATATATTACTTAGGGGGTTTACACTTTATTTTTGCCAATGGCTAGAGTTGAGACAGCTTCTTTCTGCCTTCCTTTGCTGCTATTTTTTTTTAATCCACACAAAATAGAAATGAACAGTGCAACCCTATGCATGATTACTCAGATGTAAGTCCCATTGTATTCAAAAGGCCTTATTCTCATGAAAGTGGGCATCAGGGTTGCAAGCTGCAGTCCTCTTCCCACTTAGCTGGGAGAAAGCACAACTAAACACAACAGAGCTTACTTTATAAGTAATCATAGGATCATGTTACATGCACACTAGCAGAATAACAGCACTCCAAGTGTCCCTATTTTCCAGGGATGTCTCTGGTTTAGAGAAGCCGCCCCAGTTTCTAACTTGATCCAGAATGTCCCACTTTTCCCTAGGATGTCCCTGTTTTCATTGGAGAAAATTTGGAGGGCATGTTAGGATGTCTCTATTTTCACTGGAGAAATCTTGTAGAGTATGGAGTTTTCTGACCCCCGAGCTGTCCTGTATAGGTAAGTTTTTTTAAAAATGTTTAATGTTTTATTATAATATTTTTATATATGTTGGCAGCTGCCCAGTGTGGCTGGGGCAACCCAGTAAGATGTGTGGGGTATACATAGTAAATAGTAAATAAATAGTAAAATCGTCATTATGGAATGGGACATCCCTATTTCCATTGGAGAAATGTTGAAGGGTATGGAATAATAGTCAGAAGACCACAAAATTTAAAAACAAACAAATCCCAAACATAGCATCTGAATGGGGCCAAAGACAGCGCTGAGATACAGAGCAACATGCATTTCTTGAATTTCTCATGAACCAGCTTAAGTTTGGGCCCTTCTGTACTGGGCTTGGGGAGCTTTTTATGGCTTAACGGTATCCAAACTATTGGGAGAAAGGTATTCTGCAGGTGCTCAGGTACCCGAAGCCTCATGCCTGCCTAATAAGCCTTTTATTTCAATCCCACACCTCAGGATGGTGGTGGTTACAGAGAACTGATGAAAGTAATGTTCCAGATTTTTAGGGAGGGGGGCAGAGCAGGAGGTAGGGGAACACAATGTAGCACTAGTGGGACTTACACCCAAATAAATGTATCTGGAACGACAGTGCCAGCATGACCTACACCCACATTTTCTTTCTCCTCACTAAACATATAAAAGTCTTTGTATGTGTGAGACAGACTTCAAATGTGATTATAGTGTTGTGAGTTCAGTGTGGTGGTGGGTTTCCTGGATCCAGCAAGGGTTAAACTCTAATGGCGGATTCAGTTGTTGAAATGTTGTTGTTGTTTAGTTGTGTCCGACTCTTCGTGACCCCATGGACCAGAGCACTCCAGGCACTCCTGTCTTCCACTGCCTCCCACAGTTTAGTCAAACTCATGCTGGTAGCTTCAAGAACACCGTCCAACCATCTCATCCTCTGTTGTCCCCTTCTCCTTGATCTCTCAATCTTTCCCAACATCAGGGTCTTTTCCGGGGAGTCTTCTCTTCTCATGAGGTGGTGAAAGAATTGGAGTCTCAGCTTCACGATCTGTCCTTCCAGTGAGCACTCAGGGCTGATTTAACCCTTAAGAATGGATAGGTTTGATTTTCTTGCATTGCATGGGAAATAGCCAGGCTTGTTGCTGAAATAGCTAGGTTTACTGGCGAACTAATGGCCCTCTATGTATGTGTAAAGAAGCCATAAGGAAACCACAGCCTCCGCTGTCCCTCATTCTGAAGAAAACAAACCCTGGGAACACCTGGAGTTTTACAACACTTGGAGAGTGGAGTGGCATGCAACACTATTATACAGAATCTCATTTGCTCTAGTTTCCTCTGGCTTCCAACAGATCAGGAATACATGCAGGGGTGTGAAAGAGTTTAAGAACTTTCTCACAACTTTGCATGATACTGTAATTGTACGCTCAGAAAAAGACCACATTTACAGGTGCATAAGTTAGTGGTGTGGTGTGTGTTTGTAGAGGAAATATTAAAATGGTAATTTGAATTTTAACATGTCATTCTGAGGAAGATAGTGATGTGGGTTATTTCCTTATGTGGTATAAATGGGAGAGCATCCTAGCTCTCATCTTTCTTTTCATGTACTTTCTTTTTCCTGTCACCTGCAGGGCTCATTTGCTTTTAAATGACTACTTGGAGTTTGTTGCTACAAACTTAATAAAGAATCTAAACAAAAACAAGATTCTTTCCGAGGGACTACAAAGCCTGCTACTCATTTTTAAGGCCTTCCAGTGCTGGGACAACCATGTTCATATCTGGGCAAAATAGGAAAAGGGGGGGGAGTATCCTCTTCACAGAGGAGACTCATCACCTAGTGACATGTACATTAAAGGCAATCTAATAAATAATAATAATAATAACAACAACAACAACAACAACAACAACAACAACAACAACAACAATAACAACAATAATAAACCATATGAGTCTGATGGGTTCCCATCAGACATACTTGCAGGGTTGGACCTATACGGACATCTGAAGCTGCCTTAAGCCATATCAGACCATTGGTCTATCTAACTCAGCATTGTGTACACTCAATGGCAGCTGAGTGTTCTACGATAGAGCTACGGTCTCTCCCCAATTTGAGCAAAAAAGTAGCTGTCACCTTAAATCTTATACCTACTCTGGATCACTAAATTCCTTGTCAGCCTTAGCACCATCCAGGCATGCATTTATCCAATTTTTGGCTGTGTAAGGGAGAGGGGAGGTGCCACACTAGGTGGCTCCTCTTGCTGATCCTTCTGAGCACCAGACATTATTTCAAGCCACTAGTCAAGAAGAAGGAAAGGTTTGTATCCCAACTTGGTAGTTGATGGTGTGGTGAGGCTGTATCACTCACCTGATCTTCTTCTAGCTGAACTGTTGCTGTACACCAGACAGGGAGGTGGGGGTGGGGAGAGGCAAAAGTGTGGTGCAGTGTAAATATGCTGATCCTACACACCTGTGGGTGTGGGTTTGGTTGGATTTGCAATCTGCCCCCAAGAAAACTATATATGAGGAAAACTTACATCTTCCCACAGTTGTAGAACATATTTTTCTGGTAACCACTGGGAGTCCTGCTCCATTCTGATGAATCAATCGGTGCTTCTCTGCAACTGATTGAGTACAATGGATCTCGCCCAGGAGGAGTTCCCAGAAATGTTCTCACCCCTCTTATCTCCTTCATGTCTCCTTAATGCTTCACAAATATTTTTGACCCTGAAAGAGAATATTAAATGCCTCCTCATCCTTAATATATGACTCAAGCTAAATGACTGCTGTGATTTTGGGATTTGGGACCACTATGAAGCACAACCATTTACTCAACTCTGTGATATCACCGTAGTTAAATATAACCTTGCTAATTTACAGTGTTCTTGCTATACATTAATAGCTCCTGGGAGAATGAAGTCTTTAAGCTTCACCTGGCACAGCTTTCAGTACACAAATTTCTCAGCCAACAATTGTTACTTACAAAATATATGGGTGTTTTGCTTATAGGTGCTTAATCTTCTCCATTGCATCAGGGGGATTACTTCACTGGATCAGAAGTTTTCGACAGGGAAAAGGAGCCCTTTCATTGGTAGGAGGCAAGGTCTGGATCCAATCTATTATATTACATCAAATGCTTCTCTTAGTAAATAGCCACATGCAAACAAACAAACAAATTCAGCCCTTCATACAGCAGTTGCCTTTGACTACTCTGTTGTGAATCTGATGCAAAATTGACTGAGAAAACCAACCAATAAAGCCAAGATTAAATTACTGTGCTCTCTAACAAACTGTCAATCTGATTTCCACCATGGTGAAATAATCAATTAATACTCAAGTGCAGAACAGTTAAAAACAGCTCATTGTTTGCACAGATGGATAAGGACGCACATTGAAAGCAAATAATTAACATTTGTAATGAGCAAACAGAAAAGCCAAAATGGTGAGCAGATGGAGGAACTAAAGCGATTCTGTGCACAATATTTATTTACAAATTTATTAGTCACTTTTCAGCTGAAAAAAACACTCCTACTAAGAAGAAAAATGCATTTTAAATATCACTAAAAAGCCAATATAAAATACCACATTATAAACAATTATGCACCAGATAAAAAGCAAGACAGTACATAAAATGAACAATCGCCAGTATTAGTAAAAGCAGTGTCAGAACTTAGGAAATATTTTGCAGTTTAAAAGCCCTAAACAACTTGGAACCCAAGTGATTGAAGGCATGCCTCTCCCTGTCTCACCCCATTCACAGGTTAAGGTCACTGGCCTAACATTGTCTCCAAAAGCCTCCACTATTGGAGATGAGGCTTGTGACAACAAGGGACAGTGCTTTGGGGACAGGGGAGGTAGCTACTGAATGCCCCCATCCCCATCCAACTCCACCAGAAGTGGATCTGGAAAAAAAATGTGCTATCTTTCTGCTAGCATCTTACATATTTTAAACTATATGGTTTGAATCAAAAGATAAATTAACTTAAGGAAGTTCATAGGAGGAAACTTCCCCATCCTCTCTTCTCCTGTGCAGCTTCTGCACCCCTCAAAATGTAGTGGGACCCAGAAGGTCCCCTGGCCCCATTGTTCATTACGTTCCCCACCCCAGAGAAGTTTTCCTTCTCTTTCTTTACTTATCTTAGGAGCTAACTCTCTAATAAGTTTGTTTTTACCTGCTGCTTTATTTTTGTATTACTCTTGTCATTTTTAAAAAAATTCTCTGTAAACTGTCTTGAAATCATTTGAAAAAAGGTGGCATCTATCCATGCTTTGAAATAAATACATACATACATCTGAAAAAATATTCTATGCTGGACAACAGAAGGAGAAATTACCTCCGTGTATTTGTTTAAACAAGTGCACTTGCGTTGTGCATTTACTGTTAAATCATTTGTTAATTTCAGTCTGCAGGTATAGAACTTCACAGTTCTTATATTCTTTAGTCCTCTCAAAATCTCAGTGAATTTGGCCATTTATCAGGCCCCCTGGGTGGGGATTGAGTTGTAAAAAATAAAACGCTAAGATTTCTCATTTGTTTGCAGCGAATATATTCCCCTGGGACTCAGCTACATTGGCAAAGAAAAAGCGCTTTATGTGCGTTGTTTATGCATTATAACACTGTGACACCAGATGGGGCTGTGGAGTTCCATTTTTGCTAATCCGGTTTTTCATACAAAGTTTACAACGCATTTAACTGAAATGCTTCTTTGATGTGTCTAGATCCAGCCCCCGTCCTCCTTGTTGTGGAAATAGTATCAGTGTCAATGTCGCTTTCGTTAGTGGAGAACTCATTGTACTGTTGCATTGTTGACGGTGACTCGGTATGGCCACAGTTGGCTTGGGATGTGAAGCTCCGTCCTTCACAAGAGGCTCACCTTTTGTAACTTCCTCGCACGATATTGGTCACATCATCTTTTCCCCTTGCTGTATGTTGCCTGCACTCCTCAGCATCCAAAGAAGTAGAAGTCTATGAAAGCTTATGGTTGATTCATAAATTTAGTCCTACAGGTGACAGTGGATTCAGTGAATGCGCCTTTCAGTTGCCGTCAAAGTAACTCCAGGTGTCATGTTATTATGTTATGTATGCTTGTTGATTTATGGCAGATGGACCTTGAAGGCAGCCTTGGAAAGAGATAAGTGATCAAACAGCAGCCACCATAAATTTTTACTCCGTTCCATCTCGACTTGTTTTCAGCCTACATTTCTGTTCCCTAGGAAGCTTATGAAACCAGCAAAGTTACGATTTTTTTTTCTTTCCTTCACCTTTGTGCTGCAGGGTGAAAGCTCTAATGTCTGGGATTGTGTGTGGAAAGATAAAGATTATATCAGCCTCCCTGCACTGATGCAGTAAAGTTATACAGCATACTTAATTTACCTCTCAGGACAGCATTATATTTTGTACAAATGAAAAGTTTACGGTAGGTAAACAGTAGCCCAGGCAGGCACCAATATTTTTGGGTGACCGCAGTGTCTGCTGAGAGTGGAAGACAGCGTTGTTTTCTTGGCCTGTATGTCTAAATGGCATTCCCTGCTGTGTGAAAACGGAAGTTATTACAGCCTGTTTGTGAGCATAACTTGAGTTATCTTGATCTTTCTATCTAGATTTTCTTCACAAAAATACACACAAACCTTAGGCTGTTTTGATCAGATCAACAGCCTGAGGCTAAGTGTTACCATGTGTTCTTGTCTACACATAGTAATAAATAAAAATAAAAATAATTTTATTATTTATACCCCGCCCATCTGGCTGGGTTTCCCAACAGAACACTAAAAACAGAATAAAACTTTAAACATTGAAAACTTCCCTAAACAGGGCTGCCTTCAGATGTCTTCTAAAAGTCAGATAGTTGTTTATTTCCTTAACATTTGATGGGAGGGCATTCCACAGGGCGGGCGCCACCACCGAGAAGGCCCTCTGCCTGGTTATTTGTAACTTCACTTCTCACAGAGAGGGAACTGCCAGAAGGCCCTTGGCACTGGACCTCAGTGTCCGGGTTGGACAATGGGGGTGGAGACATGCCTTCAGGTATACTGGGCCGAGGCCATTTTGGGCTTTCAAGGTCAGCACCAACACTCTGAATTGTACCCGGAAACGTATACAAACATACACACATACACTTGTGTGACACATATTGGGACCTTTAATCTATAGTCACAGTGTGCTGTAGCCAGGGCTGACCCACCCATGAGGTGGGATGAAGCAGCTGCCCCGCCATCTTTGCCACTAGTGGAGAAGCCATGCTGACCTCAGTGCCTATTTCTAGCATCATCTTATCGAAATCTTGCAAGGTCTCACTGGCAAAATGAAATCCATTTGAACTGAGGTAAGACTCAAAATGGCAGGGGCCAGTTGGGAAACTGGCAACATCACAAGCGTTTGCTTTAAACATAAGGGCAGATGTTACGTGAGGGTTAACAATCTCGTGCATCTAGAATTTTCCCCCCAATATCACCTCAACCTCATAGCCTGTAGAGTATCGGCCTCCGGGAAAGGCAAACTGCATTCCTTTAAGTGCTGAGAAGTCTCTGCTCTTGCCAGTTCAAATGGATCAGGCTGACATGTTAATGATCACTCTGGTTCATCGGGCATGCTGATACAAGATGATAACCAGACAAGGGCAAATCTTCCGAGTCTTGCTATCTAGTAGCAGCCCTGCTTGAGGGAAATGATTAATCACTCGGGTAACAAGCTTGCCAGCCTTGACCTCAACACCGCTTGTCATCCTGCCTTGCTTCAGTAACAGTCCAGAAGTCAGAGGAAATGCATATGTACCAGTGACGTCAAATGTTTTCGTGACTCCGTCTTTCCTAATTTTTTTATTAATCACAGGCAATAAAGAAGGCTCTGGCTACCTTACCTGTAACCGTCTGCCCTTCTCAGCAACCATGTAGTTAATACCAGATGCCAGAATAGCTCCTAAAAATTGATGGATGGCAATAACCAACAGGATAATAAAATACATTTAAGTACCACTGAAGACACCATAATGACAGTAAAGCACTTTGTGTGCCAATACATCTGTTCTTCCTCTTCACAGAGCTTGGAGAGTGTGAACAAATTGATCTTGATAGCCGGGAAATTAATTTCCCTTCTTCTGGGTCTTTCTATATTTAAGTTTCATTTCAATATGAAATCACTGTGATTTTTAGTAAGGAATGTTTAATTTAAGTGGGAATGTGAAACAGAAAAGCAGATACCATTCCTGTGTTATAGTGAAACAGTTTTGAGATAACAGCAATAAAAAAGGTTGCCATCTTATGAATTGTCGCATAGGCAGTCCACATAACTAGGTGCATTTCAGATCTTCAGTCATTAGACTCATATGATACAGTTCCTACTGAGTGGTAACAGTCCTGATCACACCCTTTAATGATCCACCAATATTTTGCATATTATTATTAATAGCCCGCCCATCTAGCTAGTTTCCCCCAGCCACTCTGGGCGTGCATTAAAAAATGTAAAACATTAGATATTAAAATTTTCCCAATACAGGGTCGTCTTCAGATATCTTCTGTTGATTTGAACTGTATTTTGATAATCTAACTACTTGTTTTTAAAGCCTGTTGATCTTAGCAGTATTATGAATATTTAATACTATTTTATGTAACCTAAGAGGTGGGTTAATTAATTATTGAACAGTATCTAAATCTTGTTAAATAAAATAAAATAAACTGTGAAGAGCTGGCCTAACCTTGCCTCTAACCATCAAGACTGTTTGAACTCAATTATATCATGTAGAGTCTAGCCAATGTCCCACAGTTTCTACTTTTCTGAAGTTATTTCCCCTGAAATCCCTGGCTGATTTAAAACTTAGGCCAATTTCTTCTTAAATCTAAAGCTAGCGCTCTCTCTCTCTCTCTCTCTCTCTCACACACACACACACACACACACAGAGAGAGAAAATCTCAGACATGCCTGGAGCCTTAAAACTGCTTTTCTGCTTACAGGATTTATGAGTTTTGACCCCTCCCTCCTTTCCCCCCACTTAGGCCATAAAGTGATGACAGCTCAGTGACAACAGGGAGCAGATCTGCCTCCTTGTTACTGACCTTAAAAAAAACTAGCAACAAATAACGAAGTGGCAGGATGCAACAATGCTGTACAAATCTCTGCAGGAAGGCCCTCAGTGCCATGGGTATTAGTGCGTCAAGGTCAATTGTCAATCCCATAAAAGTCCAAGCTATATTAATATCCTCCTGCTTCCAAGCTCCTTTCGGGAGGACTCTGCACAAACACCACTGCAGAAAAGTCCTTATTAAACTGAGGAAGAAGGAGAAAAAAATATTATTGCCCACACTTCTTATTTTCTTGGAAATGTGTGGAGTTTTTACATATAATATATATTTATATAAAGTGTGACTGATAAGTAAGGCATAGGCACACAGTTGAGAGCCCCCTAGTACAGTAGCCCTGTGCCATTTTCTAATTTTAGGATTTGATTTTCTTGCTGAAGCTTCCGGGAGACAATAAACCACATTTGGAAGGTTTGCCTAGCAAAGTGACTTTGAATGATTTACACCAGACAACACATTTCCTAAAAGATACATAGGAGGCTAGAGGGTTCTGCATTTGTGCAGAGAGAAAAATTCAGACTGGCAAATAGAGGATAGGTTTAAGAAAAATATGCATGAAAAGGGGGTAAGGGGTTTAGTAGACCATCAGCTAAAGATGTGGACCCTCAAAACTAAATTAAATACGGCCCAGAAGTGGAAACAAGAAGAGTTACCTACGACTGAAGAATGGAGAATGAAAATGATGGATTATGCAGAACTCGATAGACTAACAGGAAGGATCCGGAACCGACGTGATCAAAGATTTACAGAAGATTGGATGAAATTTACTGAATATATGCAAAAATTAAGTGATAATCAGATAATGTTTGTAAGTTTTAAGGAAGCTCTGTGAAGAGAAAAGGTAGGAATATTGTTAGATTGTAAAAAATTAATTAATAATATGGTGGTGTAATTTAAATTTAAGAAATGTGGAGAAAGTAAGTACTAGGAAGTTTTTTCAGGCGGGAGGAGAGAAGTCAATAAGGAGGAATTTGGATGTAAAAAAGATGTTTTGGATGTATAATTTGTTATGGAAAAAGAATAAAAAATACATTTTTAAAAAAACTAAATTAAATACAGTCATACCTTGGATCCCAAACTCCTTGGTACTCGGCAGTTTTAGCTCCCGAACGCCACAAACCCGGAAGTGGGTGTTCCGGTTTGTGAACGTTCTTTGGAACCTAAATGTCTGACAGGGTTTCCACGGCTTCCTATTGGCTGCAGCGGCTTCCTACCGCCTATCATTGTTTTCCGAATGTTTTGGAAGTCAAACGGACTTCCAGAGCGGGTTCTGTTCTAAGGTACAACTGTCTTAGGCTACATCAACAGAAGTATAGTGTCTGGGTCACAAGAAGTAAGAGTACCAATCTATTTTGTGTCCCCACCTACTCCCAGATCTCACCAGGAATACTGTGTCCAGAAGAATATTGATAAAGTGGAATGTGTCTAGAGAAGGACAACAAAACTGGAGATAAAGTCCAGAGCATCAAGTCCTATGAGAAAAGGATGAAGGAGCTTGTATCTTTAGTTTGAAGAAGAGACAAGAGGTGATGTGAGAGTCATGTTCAAGTATTTGATGGAGCACTTTTGTTTTCTGTTGCTCCAAAGTATAGGACCTGAACCAATGTGGTAATATTAGAAGAAAAGGTATTTTGACTGAACATTAAGCTTTTCTGTTGGTGCAAGCTGTTTTGACACTAGAACAGATTGGCTCAGAATGTGGCAGTTTGAATTTCTCTTTGAATTAGAAATTTTTAACCAAAGGCTTGATGGCCGTCTACCAGGGCTGCTATAGTATCCCTTTTCCTTTTTTGCATCAGTAGGGAGTTGGAGTAGATGGTGTTTTCGGTCTTTCCAACTTCTTTCTTTTTCAAATATATGAATCACATCACATGATCTTCTTTGTCCTTTTGGTCATGCTACTTATGTGCCAAAATCAGCCCCATTCTCTCTCTGTCCAGCTGGCCCTTTCTCCTAGAGCTACTCTTTAACATCATTCATGGTGGAATGTGTTGGAGGGGAACAACTTTAATGTTCTGATTTAAGGTTACCATCAGATTGGACTAAGATTTCCATTGTGGAAATAGGGCACAACCTTGTTGTTGTTTTGAAGGAGATGAAGACATAACATGAACAGTGGTTATTTTGCAGAAGTATCAGTTTTGTCTGGAGCCTACCTAGCTTAGTGCATAAACTATTGTACAGTGGTACCTCGGGTTACATACGCTTCAGGTTACATACGCTTCAGGTTACAGACTCCGCTAACCCAGAAATAGTGCTTCAGGTTAAGAACTGAAATTGTGCTCCGGCAGTGTGGCAGCAGCAGGAGGCCCCATTAGCTAAAGTGGTGCTTCAGGTTAAGAACAGTTTCAGGTTAAGTACGGACCTCTGGAACGAATTAAGTACTTAACCCGAGGTACCACTGTACTAGACATTTGAAGCATATAGAAGTTGGGGAACAGATTTTGCATTAAAGACCCTTATGGCTGGTGGAACACAAGTTTGCTCATCTCCGCCTTGTGACACGTAGTTTGCCAGTAGCAGTTCCAGGACTTCATGTGGTAAAACAACAGCCTTAACTCCTGGAAGCATTTGATCTGCTCTAGATTTTTTAAAAAACAACAACAACCCACACATATATTCATCAAAATGCTCACCATTTTTTCTACCCACAATGAACATAAAGAACGGGGTGGGGGAGATTTTCACCCAGACCTTGTGCCTATATGTTCTTTCTTTTTTCATTTTAACTTGAGTTCTGAAACTATGAATGCAAACATTTGATGGACTATTTATCACCACACCCCCATAAATCAAAAGACACACTTTCTAGTTGTAGACTTTTAATTTGGTTTGAGGTTTTGTTTTGCTTGTTTATTCAATAGTAATCAAATTCTACCCTCTTGGTTTTCACTCAGTTCAACCCCACTTAATTTCTGAGCTCAAACAAGCTAATAAGGTCAGCTACATTTATCGCCCCAGATGAGTTTTTGAGTACCTGTTTGCACCTGGCAATATTTTCCCCTTAGACCTTTGTGTTGATGGCAGTAAAAGGGTTTCTTTCCAGAACCTTGGACAATATTTCATTTACATTTCAATATGTGCTTAAAAGCCACTTAAACTGTAATTTAATTTTCAGCAGAACAGGAAAGTGGACATAAAAAAGCTAAAATATATTTAAAGCATAGTACAGCACTTTAATTGCTAGTATTTTGTGCTCCATATAATTTTTATAAACTAGATATGCCAAGGGGGGGGGGGGTATGACAAATTGCCATTTCAAAAATCCATATTGAGTGGACTCCATAACTTTATTTCCTATAGTTATTTATTACACTGTTTTTTAAAAAATGAATTTTCTGTATTGGTGAATTTTTTATCTAAAATATAGTAATCTCAAAACCTTTTCTCTTTGTCTCCCCCCCCCCAGCCTCTCTCCTTGCATTTTCTTTGGGTGTTTAACAGTTCCCTGGGGGCAAGACCAATTATTTATGACATACTTCTCTGTGTAAGATTTAGCTGGGAAAAAACCTGTTCCTATGGAAACTGATGTTTTCAAACAGGCTTGTACCAACTTCAAAACAATAGTGCTGCATACACAAAAGAGAATACAGCTTTTATAAGCCAGCATATTCTAATGACTTTCATAACCAAACTAAAAGTGAAAGACTGAAGTGAACAAAATGAGGTCTATTTTGTGGCACAATCAAATGGGCTGTTCAGTTGTCACCTGAGAAATGAACAGAGAAGTTTAGAAATCCCAGTGGTTATAAAAAATGTCCAGCCTGATGCTTCAGCAAAACTTCAAAATACAGCTTGCAAAAAGCATCAATAAAAATATGTACTTTCAAATGCAAGGTGGGATTTTAAAAAAAGAAGACAGCAGATGTGTTAATTGCTCTTACAGAATTTTGAGCACTCTTCTGTGGAAACATCTGAAATCTGAATAACATGTCGAGCAGGCAAACTCTGTGAGAATTTATGGCACAGAGAAAAAGATAGGAGAGGCCTTGTCCTCCCCTGAAGCAACTCTTTCATCTCTATTGTATCGTGAAGAAGAGATCACACCAAGGACTCATAACCAACAGGCAACTTCTCACAATAGACTTAGAGAGAAAATCCATGCACCGGAAGTCCCGCTGACAACTGTCAAACTGAAACTGAAAGTACAATGCCCGAGAGCTGAACTCAGGCACATTGATGGAAGGCATGAAGGTCCAGCATGCTTTGGAATGGACGGATCAGTCTATTTCTGTTCCATGCCAATATGTGTTAATTTGTATGTCCGCACCATTCCATTCCATTTCTCCATCAATCCATGCAAAAACATTTATTTAACTACATATTTTATTAAAAATATGCATTTACCGGTAAGTACTTGACCAATTTATTGGACATGAGACCCATTCATTTACAGTGCCTCCATCTCACCAGGGTTCAAGGTCATCTTAAGTTTCATCATCCATCCCATCCAGTCATGTTATGGAGAAATAGAGTTGCCATCAGTGTGCTGATGGCACCTTGCCTCCAAACTCCACATGAGCATCCCCATGGCTTCATGTTGATATGAAATAGCATTGGAGGACAGCCATAGTATAACTGCCTGGTGCCTGAAAAGCACTCTCCCAGTGCTGCTTTCTGGGCTTGGCCCCTAGGTAGACCTAGAACCACTGTAACACAGTTTCCCCAACTCCCATTCCATGGAGTTGGTTCAGGAGCATACCATGGCCGATGGTATTGAAAGAAGACATCGAGAAGCAGGATTAAGACCACACTTTTCCTGTCCCACTGTGTGTCAAGGTAATCCATCAGGGCAACCAAGGATGACTCAGTCCCATGGGCAGGCCTGAATCCAGATTGAAATGGATCTGAATAATCTGTGTCATCCAAGAATAAATGCAGCTACTCCACCACAACTCTCTCCATCACCTTCCTCAAGAATAGGGCATTTTTGACTATTCTAGTGCAAGGGATTCAGGGCTGGTTTCTTAGGGAGTGATCACATCACTGCTTCTTTCAAGGCAGCAGGTCAACCCCTCATGCATTTAAGTGTTAACCATACTTCAGACCCAACTAGTCAAACTCTGCTAGATTTAAGAAGCCAAGAGAGACAGGGGTCAAGAGAATGTGCGGCATAGCCACCAGCACCTTATCCACATCAGCTGCCTGTTAAGTTGAAACACATCACTGACTCTGGTATTAGGTACTTTATCTGGAACTGCAACAAATGCATAGTGAAAGTCATTCCAAAGTTGATAGACCTTATCTTCAAAGTGTGTAGCAAGCTGGCCACAGAAGGTCCTCAAATGATTCGGAGGCCTCTTCCCCACAGAGGTCCCCTCCAGACCACCTGAAATAACTCTGCTGGTTGGCTACTAGAAGATGCAATTCAAGCTGCAAAATTTGACCTTCACAGTTCACTTTGCCACATGGCAGGCACGTTTATATGGGCTAACCAGTGTTCAGTCGGCTTTAGTGTGAGACTTGCACCACTTATGGTCCAGTCTTTGTCCTGCTTGCTTCATAGTCCAAAGCTCCCCAGAATGCAATGGAATATCATTACGAAAATGGGAACACATCTTTCGGTACACTAAAATATTTCCATTCAAACACTAGTGTTTATCTCCAGCTTATTAGTGTGCCATTCTGTTTAAACAAGAATTAGGCCAGCCCAGTAACAATTTTAACTTTGTAGTTTAACTGCGAGAAAATTTATTGTAGATGCTAATTATTCTGTCACAATTTCTATGTTATTTTCAATTCCCATTGTGTATCAGAACACGAAAGGAAGAAATTAGGTGTTACAATAAAGGACATTTGCCTTCATGGGGAGCAATTGAAAAGAAAAGAACAAACTTCTTTGATTTTCTTTTAGACAGTGCTGGCTTTCTCCAGGGGACAATACAGGTAGCTGATGAGTAAATGATGGCATAGTAAATGTCAACTGAAATTTCATGCCTTTAATCACGAGAAATTGCAGGATCCTGAACTTGTAATCATTACTGTGAATGATATTTCATTTCTTCATCTTTGGCTTTACAGAATAAATTGGTGCAGTTTTCTTAGCATTATGGTAATTCCTTTTCTTCATCGTCTGCCAAGTTCTTATGGGGTATTACATTCTCCTCTTCCAGGATTCTAGAATAAAATACTGTTCCATAATTTACCTTCATTATAAAGGGAAATCAACATCCTTGATGAGAAGTTGAACATAAGTTTCCTCTTCATGGAAATTCCATCAGGTAAAGTGTGGGTGGAAACCAGTCTGTTAGTTCCTCCTGGTTTTACAACTTTTATACCATTTCTCTTGATATCAGAGATGCATCTGAAATTGTCTTTCTTGTAATGTCTTCCCAGATTTTCGGATTCTGTATTATTTGGTCTTGTTTCTGTACAACAAGGGTGAGAAACCTGCTGCTCTCCAGAGATTACTTGACCACATCTCCCACCATCCTTGATCGTTGGACTTCATTGTTCTAGACTCTGAAATATGGACTGCTGCACTATATTATGAGGGTGCATATGTTTACTGTTTGTTCATTTGGTGTTATAGTAAGGCAGTAAAAACAGCATGGCATATGTTGGGTTGGGCAAGTTCCTTCTCTGAGGGACTTCCTGTGGCCCGCTGAGCAGAGCCTGTGATTAGCAAGGAAGGTGGTTCTCCCATATCTGCAGACAGACAGTCTGGAAGTTTTTTTTTTAATTCAAGGTGGAACTGAATGAGATAAGGAAAAACTTAGTAAACCTGGCAAACAAAGGGCTGCTACTCAAGAGTACGATTTTTCCAAGATCCTGGTGAACCGAGGTACTGTTGAGTGCAAGGAACCTGGATGGTGTTTTAATTTGCTTTATTTGCTACAAAGGGTATATACATTTTTTTTGTAACTTTAGAATTGCATTTCCCTTCTCAAAAACTACACACACACACACACACACACACACACACACACACACACCTGGTGTGGTCTCTTCTTATTTTAATACCCTTACCCTTAGAAGCTATGAGCCTAATTGATAAGGGGCTGCCTTGTGAAAATAATTAACCCTTTTTATGGTGGCGACAGCTTTTTAAAGTGGGGGGGGGAGTGGGCTGAGTAGTGGGATACACCACTCAGAAACTATTGGACCAAAGATGATTGGGAGATTGCTGTCACCAGTCCAGCAACAACTGGAGAACCACAAATTCCCATTCTCTGCTGAACAAGCCCTGATTAGGAATTGTATTGAGAGAGGGATATGGTTGCTCATGTAGAAGGACTTAAGAAAGACAGAGGCAGACCAGTTCTCAGTACAGCTCCATGCAGAGATTGGTTCATTGATCTGCAGATATACATTCCATACATGCATGTCTCCAAGGCAAAATGAGTAGATTCACTCAAAAACATGAAGTGAACCAGAAACCTCCCAGTTCTTAGATACTATTCTTTAGTATATAGATACTATATCTTCAAAGAAGAATTAAGACTTCCTTGATAGTAAGTACCACACTTGTTATCACTTGGTCTTTTTACCAGTGCCCATCTATGGTATCATGAGCAAAGCTGCTTTGGCCAAGGAGGTCTCAGGTTAATGTTAGACTATGTCACAGAATGTGAAGGTGGCTTCAGGGGGCCCTTTCCTTACCTGTGTTAAGTTTTACTTGCTGGGAGCTGGGTGGTCACAGGGAGCAGTTGGTCACTGGTTGATGTCTATTATATCTATAGGTGTGCTGGCAAGGCAGAGTCTCTGGCTGCCTGGATAAACTGCATTCTCACAGGGACTGTATCCTTGCAGAGGCTGGATGATCATTTTCAGGTCTCAGCTAAGTCGGTGTCAGTCTGCTCCTGGCAAGCTTTCTGACAGTCTACTCTGTGCCATGATTCGGGAATTCAGAAGCGGGGCAAGAGGTTGAGAACTCAATGGAAGCAACCAAGATGTTCCAACAAGTTTCTCCACCCCTCCCATCAGCTTTTAAAGACAGAGAGTAGCGCACTCACTCTCAAGGCCCCTCATAGCTTCTTGGAACATCCAGATTGTGCATGCATGCTCCATTGAGATGGGTGAGTCTGCTCCCATGTGCAAAGCCAGCACCTGGTTCTAGGTGACAAGACTGAGACTTCTATTCATCCGCTGCTACCTCCTATTCAGTCTCCCACCGCAGCTGATCAAAGCACTCCCCAGACTCTTCTTGGCTGACTCTTCTTACCTGCTCCTCCTACTCCCCCTTCCAAAGGGACTGAAGTCAGGATGGAAAGGGGAGATCCTCTCTCCTCCAACCCAGATTCCCACAGCTCACCCCTCTGTTTATTCCTCTGCCATCAGAAGCTGCCATGCCCAATTCTGACCACGCCACAGGGCTCATGACACATACACCTTAAAGTCTATTTTTGTATACAACTTACAAAAATGTAACAATGGAGATTAGTTGTTATGCATGCTTTGTAATTATATTTTAGTTTAGTTTTTATTTTTAAACAGGGTTCTCTATCAAAACCCTCCCCATATGGATTTGGTTGACAAGACCTGTCATAGCTCTTATGGACAATGCAGTGAAAATCAATTAATTTATTTGCAAGGGGTATTTTTCAAACAAAATCTCCAAGTAATAGTGGTTCTCTTATTAAGTGCCTCTGTGGAGCCAAACAGAGCAAAGCAATAAGATAGCTATATGTGGAGAGACGCTCCATTAGCTTTATTACTTTTAACTTGCAGAATTCAGACATTTGGTCTCCCCTGACAAGAACTGTGATTCACCTGCTGGGCTGCATACTGTGTCCAAAACATGGTGTGAGAAAAACAATCAGGTAGGCTATAATTCTGACTCTGCTGAGAGTTCAGCAGAAGAGGAAGCGCAGAGAGGAAGTCAAATGATATGCCCAACTTCTAAATACTTGAGAGGATGAAAGTAGGCAAAAGAAGAGAGAATGGATAGAATTGCTAAGGCCAAAGATGAAAAGTCCAGGACAAAACTTAAAGGAGAAACACTTTGAGAACAGTATTAAAACCCATGCCAGATAATACTTTCATTAGGACCGGTGGAAATGTCACTACTTATGCCCCATCTGCACTAGAAAATTAAAGCAGTATCATATCATAACGTCTTCCAAAGAATCATGGGAATAATAGTTTATTAAGGGTGCTGAGGGTTGTTTGGAGACCCCTATTTCTCTCATAGAGCCACAGTCTCCAGACGACTCTGAGGTGCCTTAACAAACCACAGTTCCCAGGATTATTTGGGGCATGACATGACTATTTAAAGTGGTATGATGGTGCTTTAAATGCATAGTGCAGATGGGAACCTTAGTGAGGAAGGTTTGGAGATCCCCAGGACTCTATATCAGGTTTCATGTTGATGGGGGGGGGGGAGTAAAGAAGAATATGAGCCAATAGATGGATCAATGATCTAACTCAGTATAAGGCAGCTTGTTATGTTCCTGACGCCTCTTCTCCATAGTCGTTCCACAGCAATTGGTATTCAGAGTCAAAAAGGATGAGTCCTCAAACCAATTCTTGAGCTATCGTTGGCTTACTTCCCTCCATGGTGAAAACTGACCATTTATTCCTACCCTCTGCTTCCTGCCTTACTGAGAGAGCTTTTATTCATAGAAACAGCCCCCCTTACTGAACCCTGGATGAACCACAAGAATCCCTGACAAAGGAATTTTGATGGTGAATGGTCTTTAAGAGAAAATAAAACCGAAAAATGCAATCTGCCCAGCTTTACTTCAGGCAGGTTGAGGGGATTGAGGTGTGTGTGTATTCTTTATTTAATGTGATATGCATCAAGTGGAATATGGAATATGTGCTACATGAAAGGATGGCATAATTCCTTATGGTAGAATGTGTTCTCTCATCCCACTATAGCATTTAACCTTCCTTTCGGTCATAAAAGGGAAACACACAGGTGGATTTTAATTTTATTTCTTATGGCTCTGAACCATCATATAGACTCTGAACATAACACTCACCTCACAGGGTTTGGAGCTAATTTGCTATGTGTCTCATATACAGATGACCTGTTAACTTACGTGATTTCCACCTCAGAAATATTTGTCATGGTTGGTGTTCTATCCTACTTCTTTTGTTAAGTGTAACGTTTGCATTACGTTCACACAGGGAATAACTGAGGAAATTATTGTCTGTAGCTTGTCTGGTGGCCTGAGATTATCTTGCAGAGATAACCTAGCCCTCTTTTTCTCTCTGGTTGTCTCTCCACAGAAGGAGGAAGTCATGTCTGCCCAAGCGAAACACCCATCTTAGTTAAAAGCTTAAAAGCAGACATTTGGAAAACAGAATGGGGGAAAAAAATCTAATTCAATACCATCTATGTCTGACAGACTATCTTACCAAAATGCTGTTTTTAAAAAAGATTCCTTCTGGGGGAAATGTCATGCATCACACAAGAGTGAAGAACCACCTTGACTCGTATACACCAGCCAGATCACTGTAATCATCTGGAGAAGTCTGTCCCCACCCCACCATGTCCCACTGTTATACAGAGTTATAATAAAATAACTTTTACTCAGAGTAGACTCATTGAAATTAATATACCTAATTAGTCATGGTCATTCATTTCAGTGGGTCTGCTATGGATGAACCTTAGCTGAATGCAAACCCTTGTACTCGTTTAGTGTCTTCTTGGTCATTCTGTAGAAGCTTAAAGCTTTTCTGCTTTCCCCGCGGCTGTTAAGCCTGGTTAACAGCAATCAAAGCTAGACTACAGCGAAGCGTCAAGATTATAATTTTAAAGTGAGGAGGGCTAAAAGTGCAAATTGAACTCTGCAGCAGAACACATTGCAGCTGTAATCTCTGGAAGACCAGAGGATAGAAAAAAGTTTTAAACTGAAGTCTGATCCATGCTTCAGTCGGTCAGATTGCTGTGCTTCCAGATGAGCCTGAGTGCTCTTAACGCTTCTTTGCCTCTTCCAGCTTCAGCCCTGAGCATTCCATCATGCTGCATTGTCTGGTTCAGCCAAATAGTCTTGGAACTGCAAGCCCTTTTGGACAACAGAGTGGTTCCCCCAGGTTTGTATTTAGGGGTGGTTTACAAGAGTGTTGTGGTAATGAAGCAGCACCAAATGCCAAGATAAAGGTAAGGAGACAGGTGTGTTAATCAGGTGTGAAGGATGGGAGGGAGTAGGATATTACTACTACAGTGGTACCTCGGTTGTCGAATGTAATCCGTTCCAGAAGACCATTCCGCTTCCAAAATATTTGACAACCTAGGCCGAAAGGGTGATCGGCAAAGTCAATTGGGGGGGGGGAATGCGGCAGAAGCCATTCAACTTCCGAGGCAAGTTTGAAAATGGAAGCAATTACTTCTGGGTTTTCGGCGTTTGGGTTCCGAAACATTCAGCTTCCAAGACACTCGTAAACCAAGGTACTAATAGATGAAATGTGATCAATATACAGTCTGACCTCATGTTACGTCCACTTCATGTTACGTTTTTCAGGTTGCGTTCTGCAGTGACCCAGAAGTACCAGAAATTTAGCAGTAGCGCAAAATTGCACTTCACACATGCGCACAAGCGCCAAATCGCACTGCATACATGTTCAGATATGGTGCTTCAAGTTGCAGGCTTTTCACATTGCAAACGGGACTCCGGAACGGATCCCATTCACAACTGGAGGTACTACTGTATAATCAGTGTTTACATATTAGATGCAGAATTCTTTATACGTGTTGTTGGCAAATGAAGAAACCAACGGGAAGAACAACAAAGGCAACTATAGTCTTTGGTCTTGCTGTAGACAAACGGTTGGAGCTATCCTGCTGGAAGAAATGTGTGTTAATCAGAATGTGTCGTGCAAACTTAATGGAATGAAAGACCACGCAACATAAACACAATGATTGAAGTTATGTATTAAAAATATATTGTGTCTGCAAATTGCCACACTGATTATAACTCCATTTTTTGTTATTTGTCAAGCTACATGAATTGGGGCAATAATAAGAATGACAAATTAGTATTCACTTATTTGTGCCACAGAGACTTTAATGTCTGAACTAATTGCATTGTAATTTAGGATGCTAATGAGTACACAATAATTAATGGCTTACTTTAATGCCTTGTTGCATTGTTGATGTCAACGAGGCACGACTTAGAAGCGTCTGTTGTGGAGAATGGAAAGTTCAACCTGCTGAGACTATTCCAGACCCCCAATTTTCAATGGGGCTTGTATGGGGAAAGTATTTGTTGCATTGTACCTAACTGCTTCATAGTGCATGTACAGAGCTCATTTTATGGTTAGCTTTCCTTAATAACTTGGCTGGAGTAATTTTTAAAAAGTATAAAATTCTGTTTTAATTATTGTGAACCATCTAACATATGGGTAAGTTCCACATCCTGGCTAATGCACTCATTTTTATAGAACCATACAGTTTGAAGGGACCCCTAAATGTCATCAAGTCTGACCCCCTGCTGTGCAAGAACCTCAACTGAAGCATTCATGACAGATAGCCATCCGACCTTTTCCTAACCATTTAAATTTTCTTTCCTCTTGTATTCTTTTCCTCAAAATACCATGGTGAGTGGGAAGGACAATTTCATCTGAACAGAAGAAACACAGCTGTCAGTATGCTTCCTGATTGCTAGGAATATTCCTAGGAACTCAGTAGGATCCAAAAGTACTGGAAATGGATAAAAACTAATGAATGGTTTTGTTACAGTGATGTCATCATCTAACCTTGTATGATTGCAGGTGGGTTAGTACGTGTATGTAGAGCTGCGCTCTGAAATTTAAGGCCAGGTGGGAAACCTGTGGTTCTCCAGATGTTGTTAAATTCCGGATCCAATCATTTCCAGACAGCATGGCCAATAGTCAAGGAAAATGAGAATTTTAAGACGGGAATATCTGGAAACTCCCCCATTACTGCTTTAGGCCAAGCAGCAAAGTATCATGGCTACAGTGTCGGGTCATCATGCTAAAGGAAGCAGTTAAGAGGCTGAAACAGGGCATTCCCACTGCTGGTTTGCGGAGTGGTGTACATAGAACATTAGCCACAATCCATAGCTATCCTATATCAATCCAGTTGTTTCTTGAGAAACACTGTATTTTGATGCATTTCCCCCCAAACCATATTTGATTGAAAAAAGAACAAACTAGGTACACTTTAAGTTGTTGATGTGTTGTCAAGGAGCTGTCAGGTGAGCCCAGGTCGTCCACAGGGCAGGAAAGCATGGGAGGCACAGAATGCAATTAGCTTTTATTAACAGAAAATAACAACACAGAAAATAACAACACTTGTCTTCATCCAGCTGAACCATTGCTGAAACTGACACTGGCCCCACCCACCCTCTAGCTTCTTGCTCTAGATCTCTCCCAAGCAGACCCCCTTGTGTCAAGGGGGTGGGCTCCTCCTCTGGGCCTGTCTGGCCCATTGCTCAACAACATACAGGACCCTCCTCAAGTGGGAAGTCAGAGGGGGAGGAGACAGCAGGACAGGGGCTGCCCTGCTGTTGGGTAGCAAGGGCAAGCTCTGACTCCTCTCTGTCCAAATCTATGCTCACACTCTCAGCCTCCAACCCTGTCCTGCTTCTAGCACCTCCCAGCTCATCAATTCCCCAGACTGCTCTTCTGTGTCCCAGAACCACAATACATAATCTAAGTTATCGTCTTCTGTGTCCTCCGGGGGGGGGGCTCTTGGACGGGTGCCCCCCCACTCTTCCTACTGTAGAATTAGGCAAGATAAGAAAGCAAAATGAATGAGCACAATAAAATAGAAACCACAGCTTTGCATTTACCTCAATAAAGTGAGATTAAACCATGGGTGTCACTAGGAATGGACTCCTCCCCTGCGGAATTCAGCCATTTGTTGTTTAGTCATTTAGTCGTGTCCGACTCTTCATGACCCCATGGACCAGAGCACGCCAGGCTATCCTGTCTTCCACTGCCTCCTGCAATTTGGTCAAACTCATGCTGGTAGCTTCGAGAACACTGTCCAACAATTCAGCCATAGGGGTTTCTTATTTGGTTTAGAGATCTACTGTATTATTGTCCAATGGACAAATTGAATCTGTATGTCTTTGTAGTGCCTTGTGCTACTGAATGAACAAATAAAGCAACTTGTTAGAAGTTAGTTGCTGAAATAGGAATAGAGGGCAACATGCTTTCAGTGGTTCAGTTCCTAGTCAGTTCCAGAAGGTGGCACCAGGGGACTGCTGCTCTGGACCATGGCAATGACACTATGGGGTTCTTCAGAGTTGTGCTCTCTTCTGTGTGATTTTAACATTAGGAACACCGGAAGCTGACTTAGATTGAGTCAGACCATTGGTCCATATAGCTTACTGAATGGCAGTGGCTTTCCAGGGTTTCAGGTGGGACATTCCAAGGTGGAGGTGCCAGGAATTGTACCTGCATGCAAAAACAGATGCTCTACCACTGAGCTATGGCCCTTTCCCATTGACATGAAGCCACTGAGTGGATTTATACAGAGATGCCACCAGTCTCCTGATAACAACAGCTCTTCTCATTTCCAGCAGAATTGAGTAAAGTGTTGAACGAGTGCCTCTAAGAGTTTTTGATTGAACAGATGAGAGCTAATAAACTGTACCAAAATTATTAGTGCAGTTCTGAAAGGTTCAATCCACCATCTTGATTCAAAATTATGTCCAATTTTAGCCAAGCGCAGACAGAAGCCAGCATTCAAAATTTGATTAAAATCAGTGCAGTTTTGAAAGGTTCAGCCTGCCATCTTGATTCAAAATGGCATCCAATCAGAGAGGAACGCCTGTCATTAATCTCAGGAGTGATCATGCAAAATTCAGTTAAAACATCTGAAAATATTGTGGCAAACAAACAAAACAACTTTCCAAAATATAAAGTAGAGGAAAGAAATTGCATTTCTTAGGTCATGAGTGGAGGCTGCAGAATTTGGCAAACCATGGGTAAAAAAAATCTGGGGTTGGGGGTGTGATAAGCAGAACCTGATGAAGCCATAACAACAACAACAAAAAGTTTTCCATTCTGATTGGTTTTCCAACCTTGATAACAGTTAACTTGTGAGAATACCCCAGAGCTCTTCCCAGAGGACTACTGAAAATGTTTGGCTACAAAATGGTTCATTTGCAAAATCTCTCAGAGCAAAAACAATTATCCATTAGCGGCTAGATCAAAATCTATTTAACCCAAGAGATTTGCATTTACCAGTGAAGAAAACTTCTGGGGAAACTGTGAAGATTTACTGTCTTATTACAGGAATAAGTAGCTTTAATTTGCTGTGGAGGTTCTCAATTTGAGCTTTGTTTATGGCTGCAAGGGAGAAATATGTATCAGTGCAAAGATATTTAATGGCTTGCCTTAATTTCTGTTAGTTTGGTCAGTTTTCCTGTGGGCTCACTTTTCAAGCTGATGGGATAATATTCTGTCAGGTTTATTGCTGTCCTCTACTGAGAATCTCTGCCTTGCTCTTTTCATTAACACTGTTCACTGTGGGGCCAAGAGGAGCAACATCATTTTATTGGAGTCTGTCAGTTTTCTCCTTATGAAGGTTTTCAAGTTTTCTAAGGTTTCCCCCCCTCCAAAACTGCCTGGTTCCCCACCACCACCACCCCACCAGATCACTCTTCATTTTTCCTGGGAGATGTGATCTGACTTGTCCAATCTCTAATCCCCACTTCTATGTCATTCCACAATGTGTTATGTTTTATTCCTTCATTATCCCTTAACGTGATTTCAGTTGATTTTTTTCAGCTAGGAATGTTGCATTTCTTTTTTTCAAAAGACACCAACAGTTTGATTGCATAGGTTACCAGAGGACTCTTGAAATGTTCATTTTAAACAATTACAATGTTTAAAACATGATCAGAAGCTGTGTGATGGAGCTTTGCCTTTCATACTCTAGAATCTTACGAAGCAGCAGTGAATGGCAGGATTACACACAACACCTGTTTTATGACATGTTCAGCATATACATTAAGGGGATAGTAGGATCTGCCCACTGACTATACCCCTGGGCAGTGAGCTATGCAAAGACCATGGCCTGACAGATGCAAATTTGGCATTAATATAGGGTAGCGTAATCTGAACCCTGGCTGCTGATTTGCAGGACTGCTGGTGCATCTTCAGCGCCGCTGTACAGGTTGGTCAGGGAAGGTCACTGGTGCTGGATCTACCACAGCAATTGGGCCTGAGGCCATCATTCCATGGCAGGGAAACTGGCTCAGGATTTCCCAGATCTCAGGTCAGCTTAGTCCAGGGGTCAGCAAACCTTTTCAGCAGGGGGCCGGTCCACTGTCCCTCAGACCTTGTGGGAGGCCGGACTATATTTTGAAAAAAATAATAATGAACGAATTCCTATGCCCCACAAATAACCCAGAGATGCATTTTAAATAAAAGGGCACATTCTACTCATGTAAAAACACACTGATTCCCGGACTGTCTGCGGGCCGGGTTTAGAAGGTGATTGGGCACGTGTTGCAGTGAGACCTGGAGACTGACCTCCTGTGTTGTGGGTGAGTAAGATTGGTCAGCCACAACACCCGATTGGTAGGTCCCTCAATGTTGGGTTCAATCTGGCCAATGGGGCGCAGTCCAAACAGATTGAGGGACCTTTATATACCCATGCACGTGACCCAGAGCTTCCTCTTTCGGCGCGTACATTCAGAACACCCACTCACCTCTCCCAACTTTTAGGGCTTTTGCGCTTGACCTTGCTATGCCGTCATCTGTCGTTGAGACAGGGGCACGGCAGGAATTTTCCCCACTTGGCTGATTGGCTGTTGCCATTTGGGTTTCGCCTGCCGTGTGGCAAATTGTCACAACTTGTAAGGTTGTAGATAGGCACTGGTTCAGGTGATAGGAATGGGAGAACGCTCTCACCATCCCTATGTGAAGGGTATTCCATTAAAGGAATCCAGGGACTCAAATGGTTTGGTCAACCCCTGAGAGGGGGTTGTGCCCATGCCTGAGTCCAGGGAGAGATCTGGGTGGTGGACATAGTCTGTTCCTGGCTTTCCGCCTGGTGTTCATCCAGGTGTTCACTCTTGGCTGACCTATGCTGGTGCCCTGGGTCAGCGCTACCTGCAAGGGTGCAGGGAGCTAGTCGAACCAGAGCCGATGCAACCACTCATTTTCTGTAATCAATAAAGTTGTGGCCTAAATTCTGCCCAAAACCAAGCCAAAATTTGAGTCAAGTGTGAATTTATTTAGGGGGGAGGTCTCTGGGTCTGAACACTCAAAGCGGCTTCCATTTAGCTACCATAACATATCCTTCAGGCTGCTTTTGAAAGTCTGAAAGGCTACTTTTTGCTTGATATGTAAGAGATAAACAAAATGTAAGCATTTCCCCCCAACTATACTGCCTCAGAAAAAACTGGAATGAACCTCTCATGATAATAAAAAAACCCTCATATTTGGAATGGATATTTTCAAGATAGTGTTCTTAGTCCTAGCATATTAATGTCCCTTGTCAGGCAAAAAGGTTAATGGCTGGCTGATGTTTTCTTAATGGAGCAAAGGGCTAGAAAACAAAGATTTTTTTCTGAATGGGGAAACCCATTAGTGCCTGGAGAAGGCGACTCATTTTCGCCCCCATTCTTCCACCCCAGGCTAAGGACAGGCCTTTACATATGTGTGAGGGGAAAATAAAAGTGGAACTCAGGAGGTCAGGCCATTCGTCCATGTTGACTGGCAGTGGCTCTCCAAGGTTTCAGAATGAGGATAGTGCTTTTGGTACAGAGATAGAATGAAATGGTGAGACAGAAGCGGAGACAGAGAGCTTTTGAGGGGATAGTACCTCTGAGGATTTGATGTGGAGCAGTGCGTTTACAACCTGCATGCTTATGCTGCCTGCCTTTTTTTGTTATGGTTTCGTATTGGGAGTACTTTGCATATTATTTTAATAGAGAAGCAGGGTTTAACTATTACATCTAATCCATCTAATCTAATCTCTATAAATAAACCCAATATTACAAAAATGCCCTAAGTCTTCAGTGCTTTCCCTCTTCCAATAGAAATCCAAGTAGCATTACCTCTGGAAATTCTCACCACTAGGGGATGTGTGAAATGTGAAGCAATGCCCACAACTGCACCATACATTTGAATCACTAGTATACCACTTTAACAGTTATGGCTTCTTCCAAAGATTCCTGGGAACTGTAGTTTCTTAAGGGTGCCAAGGGTAGTTAGATGACCCCTATTTACCTCACAGAGCTACAATTCCCAGAGTTCCATGGGTATAAACAATGTGTTGCAGATGCCCAAAGAAAGGGGCTGCCTTGGCGCGCACGCGCGCGCGCACACACACACACACACACTCTTTGATGAAAACTCGTCTTAAAACATGAAGAATGGAATGTTAAACTGCTCTGGGATGTGTGGCTCTGTGAGAGGAATAGGGGTCTCCTAATAAAACTGCCAATCTAATAATGCAAATCTATGGTGCCACGACACCACCTGCAATGCTTTATACAGTTCTGGTCACCTCAACTCGAAAAGGATCTTGCAGAACTGTGAAAGGCTCACAAAAGGGCATGCAAAATAATCAAGGGGATGAAAAAACTCACTTGTGAGGAAAGGTAACATTTGGGGCTTTTTACTTTGGAGAAAATGTGAGTAAGAGGCACATGGTAGAGGTGTACTTCTTAAGAGTAAGACAACATGCCATGGAATGCTCAATGTTAGGAATATAATTGAAAGACAGAAATACTAATAATCGGCTATTACAAAGACCAAAAATCATAGATGTAGACTAAAGACACTGAGTCGAAATGGAAATATGCAGGAAATTTGACAAAAGGTGCTTTAGGAATAAAGCAGTTTTTAATAGGCTCTGACTGAACTCATTTAAATATGCACAAATAACAGCAAATTTAGCAGGATTTCATTAACACAAATATTTAATACAATGAATTGCTAGGAAAAAAATTAAAAAACAAAACAAAACCCTGGACATAGTCTCAATGATAAGCATTGTTACCTAGAATCAAATTATACCTGCAGGAGTAGATCAAACCTCTGTAAATGCTTCTCCCCACCCCCTGTTTCTGTTTGCCGGATGTGGGAAAGTGATTCATTTCAGAAATGGATGGATAATTTCCTAAATGGAGTCTTGGACAGCACCTGCTGGTATATCAAAGAAAGCTGAGTGGCAGCAAAAGAAGAATAATCTCTAAGCAACAGTTATTATCTAGTGGAATTATTGTAGGCAAAAATAATGGAATTTTAAAACAAGTGATTTCAAACCATCAGGGAACATCTTCACACCATAACCGGAGGGAATTTAATAAGCATTTTCAGGACATAGCTGGACTCTGCTATATGTTAACGGAAATATTGTTACACATCTCTCTCTTGGCTGTTGTGAGATTATTGCATTTAGGTAAGATTAGCTAAACGGCAATTGGCGTGACCATTTAACACACATGTAACTATTTAAAAATGTTGGCTGCTAGTCAGGCTGTTAGAATGCGGGATTTTCCATGTCATTTAAACCAGACTGGGTAGAAGAAGCATGTGACCTTCCAGATTTTGCTAGACTTCCATCATCATCACCCATTGACTAGGTTCATTGGGTCTGGGTGGGACTTGGGAGTCGACCACAACCTCTGGAAGGCCAAAGCTCACCCCCACCCCCCGCTGATTTAGCTGGTGCAGTAAGGCATATTTGCTACAATCATAATTGTGGCAGCATTCTGAATAACCAAAATGTGCCCAGTAAAATAATGAGCATTTTTCAAAAACGTTTGCTTGTATTTGTTTAAAATTTGATATATCCTGAATTCACTTACATGGCAAAGGGTAGGTTAGAAATGGAATGGGGTGGCTAAATAAATAAAGGTAGAATGTGTCGTTTACCTCTGAAAATGCGAAGTGAACTTCAGTGAAAGCACATTGATACAGTTGAGCTAATAAGTTCCCAATAGAATAATTTTGGCTTCAATTTGTGTGTGTGAGGGGGGGAGAGGCAAGTAAAATTATTTGCCCTCATACGTGTATTTTGCAAGTTTTAAGAAGAGTGTTCATCAAATTGTGTGTGTGTGTGTGTGTGTGTTTGGTGCCAAGGCAACTCCTTTCTTTGAGCATTTGCAACACACTGTTCATACCACAAGGCCGCTCATATGAGGAATGTAAGTGGTGAAAGGTCATGTGTGAATCAGACACAACGCTCATGGTGCCTTGAAAAGATTGACAAATTGGATATATTACTTAATTCTTTTCTCTTGAAACCTTTATTGTTTTTTTAAAAAAGTAAACATAAATATCATGTAAAAAATAATATAATTGTCAATAAAGCTCAGATAAAAGGAGCAAAATTTAAAAAGCAGATACATGTACAGTGGTACCTCGGCTTAAGTACTTAATTCGTTCTGGAGGTCTGTTCTTAAACTGAAGCTGTTCTTAACCTGAAGCACCACTTTGGCTAATGGGGCCTCCTGCTGCCGCTGCACCACTGGAGCACAATTTCTGTTCTCATCCTGAAGCAAAGTTCTTAACCTGAAGCACTATTTCTGGGTTAGCAGAGTCTGTAACCTGAAGTGTATGTAACCTGAAGCGTATGTAACCCAAGGTACCACTGTAATTAAATTACATGCCCAGGTAGACTGGCTGAAATAAAGTTTTCAACAGGAGTCTAAACCAACATAGCAAGGATGCTTACCCAACATCGATAGGCAGAGAATTCCAAAGTGCAAATAGTGCCACACTAAAATATCAGCTTCACACATACAAACATGGAGCATTTGCCAGAGTAAAATGGGAATATTACTTTATGGGTAGGTATATTTTTTATCCTTACAGATCTCAGGTTGCAGTACTTGGCACTCCCTTATTTTGATCTCACAAAAACTCGATAGGTTACATGGAAGGAGAGATTTTTAAGGGGGAAGCCAGCATCCTTTCTCTGCAAATTGCCCCCTTCTGGTGCTGCTTTGCTGCCATGATGCTGCAGCCAAGGTTTCCAAGCATCAGTTGACCACCGAATATATGCTTCCAGCCAGAAAGTTAGCACCTGGATTTTGAGCAGCTATCGAGTGCTGCTGAACAGACAGGCCATCATGCCACATCTCTGAAAGTGACGATGCAAGAAAGCAAGTAAATTTCACCACTTACCATTTTGCTCAGCCTGCCAAAATCAGTAGGGCTGCGTAAGAGTATTATACGGAGTATAATGAAAAGCAAATCATTGAAAGCTGCTCTCCCTTCATTTCCTCCTTTCTGCCCACTGCTGAATGGGCTCCTGTAACCTGCCGGTTTCATTTCAGCTTGCAGTGGAAGAAAGGAAGAAATATGCATGGCTTTTAGATTCCAAAGGAATGCAGCTAGGGACTGGGGGAAGGGATTCAATTCTGTTCACAGTTAAAGGTGAACCTACCTAATTCACACTTTTCAAAACAATATGTGGACCAAAACACAGCAGTTCTTCCAAATGGCCACCTCTCTGAATTCTGCAGCACAGTTCTCGAGCCAAGTAACGTATACAAACATGCATATGCTAGAGTAAAGTGCGCATGCAAATGCATATATTAGTGAAAACAGCTTATGAAATGCATTATATTAAGGTAACTTGCTTTGCAAAAATGTGCATGTTAGTCAAAACGCCATGCAAAAAAATGTGTATATTAGAAGAAATTCATGTCAAAAAGCTGGTGGATTCTCACAAGGACTTTAAAAGGAAGAGAAATGCAGACCGATGTGGAAATGTGGGAAACTAAACCTAAGACTGGACAAATGAGAAACAGAGGAACCACAATTGATAGATTGGCTCCTCTGTAAATGCAACTTACATCATGTTTGGAACAGCTGTTTTTGAGAAGAGGGTTTCTAAACGTGCTTTGAAGAATGAGCTGCGTGTGCAGTCAGATAGAGTAGCATTGTTCCTATATTTCTACATAGAAAGCTGCCTTAGACCATTGGTCCATCTTACTCAATATTGTCTGGACTGACTGGCAGCTGCTCTCTAAGGTTTCAGAATCTAGACTCTCTGCATGCAAAGCACGCTATGCCCCTTCCCTAACTGATAATTATTCCCCCACACAATTCATAATTCTTTGTCCTACCATGTAAGCCACTGAAATGGCCATATGCTATATGGAGGTGTGTGGGGGGGAATCATGGATCAGTCCTGCCCACAACATAAGAAGTGCCCTGGTGAACAAGCCAAAGACCCATCTACCCAGCATCCTGTTTTTGCAGTGGCCAAGCAGATGCCTGTACTACTGAGCATTAGCACACCTTGACGAGGAGACTGAAACAATAGCATGGAAGTCTCTTCCTGTGTGAACTTTGCATGAAAGAAAGTCTCGTGAAAGGAGACCGTATTGGTGCACAAAAATGAGGACATCTAGCGAATTAAGGTATGAACTTCCTTTGGATATGCAATGATAGAAAGAGATTTGGACAGGTTTAAAACAGATTTCCCATTGCCACTTTCTCTGAGATTATATGGATAAGAAGGAAGCCGAGAAAAATAGTAGAGATGGGAAAGCATAAAGGAGTTAAGCCAAGACTTGATGAATGCCTGAATATTCAGCATGTAGGGCTGTTGTTGAAATAAAAAGGAGGCAAGGCACTTATTTCTGTTCCTTTAGACTCTGAATCTTGCTGCTTTATTTACACTGAAGGCAATGCCTTCCCTTTCTCTTTTTAGATCTAGCACACAACAGCATATTTTTATTTTCAAAACTACAGAGAGACAATAGCAGCATTTTATAGCATTCCCCCCCCCAAAAAAAAACTATTTTGCAATCTGTGTATGTCGTTTGTATGGAGGTGGATCAAAGCTACTGCTGTGTGCAACTTATGGTGCTGAACAGAATGTTTTGGTACTGTCTGGCTCCCTTTCAGCTTTTATTTATTGAACTGTACTTCATAGTCATCTCTCTCTTATCCTGCTTTCTTCCCCTGTCACATGATTCTTTTATCAGCAAACCACTAGTGGTGTACATCCACTTCGGGCAAAGCCCAAATTCAGAAACAAAGTGAGACACTACCTGACCTTGTCTGAAGCAAAAGGGAGCCTCTATGATGAGCACTAGCTTGCAGTACAAGGGAGATAAGTTATAGGTCAGTCTGTAAGGTCTATGGGCTGGACCCACACAATCCTTTCAATCTGAAGCCTGACCAGCCTGAATTGAGTATAAACTAAGCTGCCAGATTGGTTATGTGTTGACTCACACCATGTGCTGAAAATATCATAGAGTAAGGCTGAGTATACACCATACATTTAAAGCACATGACTTCCCCTGAAGAATTCTGGGATCTGCAGTTTGTTGAAGGTGCAGGGAACTGTAGCTTGGTGAATGATAAACTAGAGTTTCCAGGATTTTGGGAGAAGCCATGTGTTTTAAATGTGCTTTAAACGTGGGTGCAATCAAGTGCGAAAACACTATGAGTTTAGAGAATTCAGTCACAGTTTCTCCTTCTCCCTTCCCCCTTCTCTTCCCATGACTTTGAAAACAAATAATAGACTCTACACACACACACACACACACACACACACACACACATTGTCCAGTAGCACCTAAGAGACCTACTAAGTTTGTTCTTGGTATAAGCTTTCATGTGCATGCACACTTCTCCAGATACCTGAAGAATATATCTGAAGAAGTGTGTATGCACACGAAAGCTTATACCCAGAACAAACTTAGTTGGTCTCTAAGATGCTACTGGACTTTTTATTTTTATTTTTCATGTATATATTTCAACTGCGTCAGACCAACACAGCTACCTACCTGAAAATAATAGACTGTGTGATAAAATCCTTGCTCATTTATGGAGCTCATCAAGCTATCTTGGGCCACAAACCTTCTCTTAACCTGGGTGACATGGATGCCGTTAGGCAGCTGAATGTGCATGCATACTTTGTCTGTTTCCCTCCCACCCACCCGCCTTCCTCTGTATGGCCCCAGGCTCTGACAACCCCCGCTATGCCACTGCGTAGTGGGGAGGTATTTCTGCTGAGCATATCAAGTACAGTCTTAGCCAGCATGCTTTTCATATAGATTCTCAGTATATATGGAAACTTAAACTTCCATTGATATGAGTGCGAAGATTGGATTACTTGGGTTTTGACATTGTTCCAGTTCTTCAGTTTTACAGTCCCTAGATAAAGAATCCCTACATGCACCATGGATATTAAGCACGGAGTGAGCAATGTGTTGCGCAAAAGTCTTTTGGAATAGATGGCTTACATTCACAATGCCTTTTGTGAGAAATCTATTTTGAAATAGCTCGTTTTAAAATGTGTAAGGTCTGATGAATGTTACATTCCCTTTAGACTGGAGCTTTAAACTTTCCTTTTCATTGGGGATAAAAAAGTAATTACTGTACGTAGCCTGGTGCCAGGCAATTCTGTGGATGGAACAGGCACTCACTTTCCGTTTCATTCCAACATTCTTTTAGAAACAAATGTTTTTGGGTACCACCTTGAGTCTGACAATACATTTATTTAAATTCTCTGCTTTGCAGTATCTGGGTATTACCTTTAAATTTCTGTATTAACTTTGGACTCAGGGTGTCTTCATAAAAAAAAAAAGTACAGGTATATATATCTGATAATATATGGAGTGTTCTTTGCAGAACTACTTTCAAGAGAAAAGGGTGTGTTAAGAACAATGAAAACACCTTCTTTTCTGTGGCATCTACTTTCTCTTTGCCTAGCTTTTTTGACATTCTTTTGGCCCTCACACTCCATTTCGGGTTTCAGGGGGGTGGGGTTCTCAGGCTATAGTCACCACCTTCACCCTCTTGTCGGCACTAATCCCTTCTATTTCTGTTCAGTGCCCAGATAGGAGACCACTTAGGAACCTCACATATGCTGCATTGGGTTACCTGATGGATGGAAGAAAGGAGGGAGAAAAGGCCAATGTGATGAGAGACTTAGACTAGGACCTGGGAGACCAAGGCTGGATCTTCACTGACCTGTTTAACATGCTTAGAATGATATCAGATTCGAGACCAGGGAGAAGAGTCAGTGAAAGAAGACTGGAAAATTCAAAGACTATTTAAAGAAATATTGTAAAATTAATGAATGTTAGAAGGATGTTGGATAGAAACTAAGTGGTTTCCAGCTGTAATGCTTTAGGAGACATGAAAAAAAAAGATTCACAAATGGGTAAAAGTTTAATGGTAAGGATTTGCTGAACTAACAAACTGAATTGGAATACAAGGAGGGGAGGTGTGAGGAGGTCTGAGGAAATAAGTGTATGGAAGTTATGTTATTGAAAATTAATGTGTGTTTTTAATTGTTTTTTTTATTTTGTATGTTTATTTTTCATTTTTTGCTATATCTTAAAAACTTTCAATAAATATCTATGGCAGACCAACACGGCTACCTATCTGTAACAGAGAGAGAGAGAGAGAGAGAGGTTTTTCTGAGAAGCTTGAAGCAGAAGTCTTGCCCCTCCCCACTGTATATTCGCCTGTTAGGCTCCTTGGATCTCACTTCTAGGTCATTGTTGTTTTGGCATAGATAGCTCTTTCTCTATTCTTCCAAGCTCAGTAAGAATTGTCATCATTATTCTTCCACTCTTCAAAGAACTCCCGGCAGCATAAATAGCCTCTTCCTGCTTATCCTCACAGCTTTAGCTAGAGCGACAGTGATTGGCCCAAGGTCACCCAATAAGCTTTGTGGCTGAGAAGAGATTTGAATATGGAGCTGTCAGTCATTCTAAAATTACTGACGATGCCTAGAAGGCTCTTTTGTACTAAACTGGTGGTATGTTATATGAGTAAAAATACTAAGAAAATGAAATTAAAATTGAGCTTTGGGCCACAATTCCTTGGGACATTTCCTATACCATCCCCATAGAAAAACATACAGAGGATGCACATTCCCTTTCATTTCAATGAGCCTTGCTTACGAAAGCTTCCCAGGAGATTGCATCCTTTAGCAATAAAACTTTGGAGCAATTGAAGAATGCCATTCTCAGCCCTTGCAGAAAATGCTAACTTAACAATCTGCTCATTTACTCTGACTCCGCATCTTTATTGCAATTGCGTCATTGCTGGAATCATTCGGAGAGCACCTTATGCTGACGAGAATCATTAAGGAATGGAAAGGAAAATGTACTTATTTCAGTTTCTACTTCACGCAGCTCAAAGGGTATACAGTAATTTGCTCTCAAGGAGGTTCTGAACAACAACCCTCCACTTTGGGATTTAAATCTTACAACATTTGCTGCCTGGATTCTATCTGTACTTGGTGTGCCCAAACTCCCATCTTAAGACCAAAATGTACATGGATGAGTTTTGCTGTTGGGTTGTTGTTGTTTTTAATGCTTTAAAGTGGAGTTTGAAAGTCTTGGGATCTAAATCAGGGCCTCCAAGACTCTGGCCAAACAGGTTCTCAGGTTCCATCCCTTGCATAGCCTCACAGACAAGATGGGAGAGTTGTGCAAGTGCCTGCGTTTGTGTTAGCGAACACACAGAATCCAAGTAAGTGTGACACTAAACAAGTCACTTTTAAGTTGCATTTAAAACACACACACACAACCACATTAGGTAGAAGGGGGAGGTGATCAGAATTGGGGTCGCAGCATACCCATTGATGCCAATAGGAGCTTCCTTCGAAAAACAGCTGCAGTGTTGGAGGGACAACTTCTGTCACAGCCCCAGTGGGGGGGGGGTAAGGTAGCCATTTATACATTGCTCTTCCCCCTCCAAAGAAAAGTGGAAATGCAGTACCCAAAAAAGAGGCACACATTTGTATAAGGCTTGCATTTACAGTGGTGCCTCGCAAGACGAAAAGAATTCGTTCCGCGAGTTTTTTCGTCTTACGATGTTTTTCGTCTTGCGAAGCACGGTCCGTTGCAACTGCGCCTCTTCAAGCGGCTTTTTTTAAAAAGCGCAAGATGTTCTCATCTTGTGAAGCAAGCCCATAGGGAAATTCGTCTAGCGAAGCAACGCAAAAATGGAAAACCCTTTCGTCTAGTGAGTTTTTCGTCTTGCGAGGCATTCGTCTTGCGGGGCACCACTGTACTAATTTATATGGATAAATGCAAATAGGGAACCAGGCAGAGGGCCTTCTCGGTAGTGGTACCCACCCTGCGGAACACCCTCCCATCAGATGTTAAGGAAATAAATGACTATCTGACTTTAAAAGGCATCTGTTTAGGGGAGCTTTTAATGTTTGATGTTTTATCGTGTTTTTAATATTCTGTTGGGAGCCGCCCAGAGTGACTGGGGAAACCCAGCCAGATGGGCAGAGTATAAATAATAAATTTATTATTATTATTAGGGGTGGTTCTCTGTTACACATATCCATCCTAGCAAGCAGGGAAGGTCCGATCACTTTCAAAGCCATGCAAAAGCATAATATCTACTGTTAGCACAGATAACATGTACATTATTCAAAGGACTGTAGCTACCTGCCTTCCAGGAATACAGAGATACATAGCAGATATGGCGTTATCTTTCTGGGATCACCTTCTGCCAGTGTAGCAGCATCCAGCCTGAGCCACAGTGTATATCTTGAAATCTTGCAAATGCTTATGCCAGCACAAGTAGAGCTAGGGAAGATTATCCCTGTACCAATTTTGTTCCATGCTTTCACCTTGCATGAAGAAGCCAATGTACTGTGCCACCCCCTCCCTGAAACCAAGATAAATATAAGAAAGCCTAATATGGTTCAGTGGACAGAGTAGATAACAGCCATACCTGGGAGAATTTGACCAAATCCCTTTCCTCCATGTTAGGCAAGTCAACAAAAACAGCTTTGGGAAGTAATAGGAGCATGTGAAAACATCATTGCAGCCCAGTTAAAGAGGGGGTGGCAACCTTCACTTTACCATTACTTTCCTAAGGCACTCAAAGGGTATAAAATTCAGGCTCTGCACTGGATTCAGCCAAGTCCTGAGCCAAATAAGGCACTTTCACAGGGACTTGTGTGTTGGAGGAGTCAGGCACAAACTGATCGGGTTGGAAGGCCCAGAGCAATCCATGGCTGTCAAAGGGTAAGGCATCAAATAAGGTAAACGTAAACGTAAAGGACCTCTGGATGGTTAAGTCCTGTCAAAGGTGAATATGGGGTTGTGGCGCTCATCTCACTTTCAGGCCGAGGGAGCCGATCATGTGGCCAGCATGTCTAAACCGCTACTGGTGCACAGAGGACCGTGACGAGTGCCAGAGCGCACAGAAACGCCATTTACCTTCCCACCACAGCGGTACCTATTTAGCTACTTGCACTGGTGTGCTTTCAAACCGCTAGATTGGCAGGAGCTGGGACAGAGCAACGGAAGCTCACCCCATCACTGGGATTCGAACCACTGAGCTTCCAATCAGCAAGCCCAAGAGGCTCAGTGGTTTAGAAGGCTGGCATAGAATGGGGAAACTGAAAAAGGAGTCTGCCATCTAACTCTCCTTTCTGCGGGGTTCAGATTGCTCCTGCAAAGAAGCACCCACAGAATTATCCCCACTTTCTCTTGGCCGGGTGAAAGAGTGTTTGCTTCGCCTGCCCCTTCTCAGATGCATGTTGAACTCTAATTAAGCCCCACTCTCCAAACTACAGAGCTAGGGCAGAGTGGATGGTCAGCAGATTAGTCCAGAGTGAGACACCCTGATTCAGGACCCCTGGGCAAATGGGCATAAACTATCCTTTTCTTCTTACAAATTTCATGGCACAAAAGAGATTAACATTACAATTTGCTTGATAAGACGAATTTGAAAACTTTTTTTCAAAAAAGGAGTTTCGAAATGTTACCAGTCAATTGATTTGTTAATTATAAGCACATAAAAGTAGCAGTAGTCCAGCAGATTTTTTTAAAAAAGTATTTATTTCACCTGATTTATCTACTTCTTAATAAAAACAAACCTCTAAACCTTACTGGAAGCTGTACAGCCAGAGCTTTCCACATCCAAATAGGTTATATCCAATGCAATTCAGCTGAGTTATTTAAATTTCATAGAGTGGAATTGGTAATTTTGTGCAATCTAATTTTAAAACCGATCCTATCACATTATTTTTGTTTTTAATATATCCAGCAATAGCAGTTTGGTGAATACTTAAAAGCTTACATTTGTGGATTATTGATTCTTTCAGATGATTTTGTCCTTGAATTTCAAACTAGTGAATCTCCATGTACAGTACTGAAAAGCATTCTATCAAATTTTGAAACAAATATAGAACATAAGGTACATAAAATCATAAGGCATGTTAATGTATATACCAAATGTATAGACTCCAGTGTAAAGTGGGTATCGAAAGGTGCAAATGAGATTTTGTGGACTCTTAGTATGGTGTTAAAGGTGCTTTTTCTCACACATCTGTCTGAAAAATTGAATGTAACAATCGCAAATGCTCTTTGTTCCAAAAGGGGAGCACTTTACTGTGCTATTAAGATATGAAATAAGTAACTTCAAATTACATACTCTAACAAGCTTTGGAGTGCCACAAATGTATGCTTTGGTAGTGTATATTATATTTGTAATTTGGAAATAAAACATTCTGATGGATAGCAGATATTCACAGCTCAACAATATGAATGAGGCGAAGGCTAGCTCCAAATTGTTTGAAGCATGCAGCCACCAAAGTCATTGTGACCTAGATGCCCATCTCTCTAGGGATGCCATAAAAATGTCTCTGTCTCAGGAGCCCGGCCATTCAGAGGGCAAGCAGATGAAAGAACTGCTTGTCTGAAAAGGGCACTGAGCTGTGCTTTAGTCCTGCAGCAGTTCATCTATTCAGAGGACTCTGCTGCTTTCGGAGGTTGTGGCTTGAGGGGGAAATGAAGAACAAGGGCAGGAAAGCTGCCTGACTAATCCTGCCACCCTATGGACACCAAGCCCCAAGTATCTGAAAGACTGCCTCCTTCCCCACAAACCTTCCCATATGCTGAAACCGGCAGAGGGGGCCCTCTCAGTAGTCGCTCCACCAGTTTAATACAAAGTAATAGAAAATTATGCTCTCTGGAAAAGGTGGAAGAAACGACATGTGTACCAAATGTGTCTAACGTAAGTCCTCACATACAGGTGTCTGAAGAGTGCTAACTGTGAGCAGTTATTGATAATTACTCACTCGGTGGTCTAACCCACCTGTACACATGGTCAGCTGTGGGTCATGGAAACAGGCTCTCCATGCTAGTTTGTTCTAAATAAGCATTTTTCTTTTCCACTTGAAGTCATGGGGTACAGTCATACCTCGGGTTACAGACGCTTCAGGTTGCGTTTTTTGGGGTTGCGGACCACTGAAACCTGGAAGTACCAGAACGGGTTACTTCCAGGTTTCAGCGGTCGCACATGTGCAGAAGCGCTAAATTGTGCTTTGCGCATGTGCAGACGCACCAAATCGCAACCTGCGCATGTGCAGACGCACCGCTGCGGGTTGCGGACGCTGCAGGTTGTGAACATGCATCACGTTCGCAACCCGAGCGTCCGCTGTATTTATTTATCAGATGGTTATTGGGCAGGTTAGAGCAATATATTCATACAAGTACAGTGGTACCTCGAGTTAAGTACTTAATTCGTTCCAAAGGACCGTACATAACCTGAAACTGTTCTTAACCTGAAGCACCACTTTAGCTAATGAGGCCTCCTGCTGCTGCTGCACCGCCGGAGCACGATTTCTGTTCTCATCCTGAAGCAAAGTTCTTAGCCTGAAGCACTATTTCTGGGTTAGTAGAGTCTGTAACCTGAAGTGTATGTAACCCGAGGTACCACTGTAAAAACAAGTAAAAGACATAAATCAGTTGTTTTTTATTATTTTTTTATTATTATTGATTATTATTATTATTATTAATGTAAAACAATTTAAAAATAAAGCAGTGCCAAATTGATTAAATAAAATAGAAAATGTATACCCCCCCACACATACTCTGAACCTGCAAAGCTAGGGTAAAGAGGTGCATTTTAAACATGTGATGGAAGCTATAGAATGAAGATGCTAGATGCATCTCTGTGGGGATGGAAGAACACCTTAGACAAGTGCTGGCTTGGTCCAAGGAAGGGTCTGTTATGGCTTTGCCCAAAAGCAATACATTAGACCATTAGAAGATAATTGGGGTTTCTGGATTATGTCCAGTGAACTCACCTTGCTATCACAAGGACTTCCGCTTGTGCAGTGGAATTTTTCCTCCCATATATCCCTCCATGTGTTTCCCCAAATTTGTTCCAGGGGTTCCCACAACCCCCCAGAGCAGTTTTATTTTGAGGGAAAGTTCTGTTGTTCAAACAGAAATCCTTGCCCAAGTGAAATGACTTCACTAGATCCATCCCACTGTCAGAGGGCCAGAGAAGGCAACCAATATGTGATTGACTATGGTCAGGTATTCCTATGTATTCATCACAGTCCGCTTCTAAAATGTGATTAATTCTGTATTTATACTACTTTATGAAACATTTGAGGCAGGAATAAAGGACTTCTCATCTAATTGTGTCTTCTTCACACAGCGAATTGCTTTTAATTTTAAATATGGTTATTACCTGCACAAGGATATTTAAATGCCCGAATAATAGGCACAGATCTCCACATAGGTTAGAAAATTAATTCATTATTAGATTAGAAGCTTTAATTAAATTTAGGTTTTATTCATATGGTACAGGTGGATGGCATGATATAAGAGGTATGCGCGGCTGTTGGACCCAGCAGTAAAAGGACTGGGATTCTATTCACTTTTCTGTTGTCATCCACTTAAAAGCTTGACAAAGTGGAGAATCTTGGATCAGAACTGGTAAATGCTGGATTTGCATCCATTGTCAGAGCCTTTGAAGTGGCCAATGCTTGGTAGACTTTTCCTTATGAATGCAATGCATTTGGACACTGTGATGGGGGTGGCTTTGCAACATTGATTCAACGATGCGTTCCTGTCTCTTCGTGTTCCATGAGAGTAGCTTCTGAAGGAAGGCCTTTTGAAAAACAGACCACTTTAGTTAGAGCATACAAATGCACCACAATGGCTGTGAGCAAGTAAATAAAAGTTGTATTAATTTAATATAAATGTCAGGGAACATAGCCCTGAGGCAAAACTTTTATCTTCAACTGGAAAATGGAACCACTTTGTAAATATCTTTTAATAGTGCCCTTTGGGTACTCACTGATCCATTCACAAGGTCACATCTCTCTGTTTTCTGTTTAATGATGCACTGTATGTATTTGTTAATTTTTGTTTTCTGTCTCTAAGGCACAAAACATATCATATCTGAGAGTCCTTTGATTCCCCCCATTGCTTCATGAATCCTAACAGGCCCTTAAGCAAATGCGGTACACTTGGTCGCGTGGTTAAATTGTACCCTTGTTCTGAAACCAAGACAATTGTCCTGATTGTGTGTGTTCTGTGCTTACTGGCTTATGGGATCGGAACAAAGAGTTACGTAAATAAATTGAACTTATTAGAAGGTTTTTAAAAGAAGGCATTTAATCAGTACAGTTGAACTGACTGTGTTATTAGTCATTTCTAATGACCTTCCCATTTCCTAACACATGGCTACAGTAGATCTCCTGCGGGGGGAAATGCCCTCATGATATTCTGGAAAATAAAGTCAATGATTCTTAAAATGAGTGCCTGAATACACTCTAATGAAATGCTATTCTTTGAGAAAAACATTTGATCTTCCTGGGAAGAGGGATTGGTTGTTAAGCCACTTTGGGAACAGTAGCTCCATGAGGGGAACAGGGGTCTCCTGACAACTCTCAGCACCCATAACAAACTGCAGTGCCCATAATTATTTGGGGGAAGCTATGGTAGCTTAAAGAGTTATTCGACTGCTTTAAATGCATAGTGCAAATGGGACCTTATGAATTTAATTAGGTGTTAGACTTAAGTTTTAAAGACCATGCAAGCTTAAAAGAAAATGACAATGATAGTCACTGTGTTTGCAAGGGATTCTTGAGGATTCTGTTGAAGATTTATCCCATGCGATGTGCATTCCATTCTGTAGGAACAAAAAAATCCTTGTTGCCTTGCAGTTTTAGGTGCTCTCAAATCAGATGGGTTGCTTAAGCAAGGGAGAAGGTGTCTGTTTCCAGAATGAAGAAATATATTTCCATATTAGGTGTGACAGATGTCTGCTGAAGTGGCTACATTTTCCAAGTGTCCCCAGGAGCACTATCTAAACATCCCAGAGCTCAACTTTCTACTTTGCTGCAGAAGGTGACAAGATAATTGTGCAAGAGCATTTGCTCTATGACAAAACTATAAATTCGGAACTCTCTGTTGACCTAGAAATGAAGTAGTGCCAAGTGTGGCTTTTCATGGTCAGGATCCAAAGTACCCTGGAACAAGTTCTGTGACTTCCATGGAGCTTTACTTTCTCTCTCTCAAAAAGCAGCTTTGTATCCCTCATGGCAAAATGTTTTTGGACTTGATGGGAGTTCCAAATTCTTTTCTCTTTTTTTGCTATAGCCTTGAGTCCAGCAGTTCAAAGGAGAATGACTAGTTTAACTAAGCTAGTGTGAATGCTTTCTCATAAGGCTGTGGTTCCCACTCCAGAACATGCTTTTAGATGAATGCATTAATTAAACTTTCAATTAAGACCTTATTTCCCACAACTGCTAACTGATATAGATAATTACTGCAGCTATATTGGAATTCAGGGTACTATTTGGAGATAATCTATTGATTCAGCAATATGTCCAGCTGATACTTCTGAAGTCTAAAATGCTATATTGAGAGGGAGGGTGTCTCTCAGAAAAGCTCCAGATCATACAATGTTCTAGATGTAAGATTTCATCATAAATCTATGGCAATTTTTGTCATGGGATTTGATAATGGCCACTGACGTACATGGCTTTTTAAAAGAGTAGATAAAGAAATGTATGAAAAATAAATCTGTCCTTAGCTATTAACATGAATACATGGACAACAAGATTGCTGATGGAGACTTGTGCATGGGGCTAAAAGTGCGGCCCCACAACCTGAGTGTTGCTCCACATCCAAATAATGCACTGCTGCTTTTCTTTCTACTATGTGGTACAAAACTCTTTGCCCCTGCCTAGAAATGCACTTTCAAAATTGTCAGCCAAAATTACCAAGGTGCTGGAGCAACAACCGGCAAGGAAAGGCTGCAACATTTGGGACATTTTAGTTTTGAAAAAACACTATCATCTTCTGCTGGGGCTTGGGTCTTAGGTGAGGCAAATCCCTGAGCAACTCCCTGTGGCTCCTGACAGGTGAGTTTCAGAAGATGTTCCATTGGCAAAGGTTTAGAGTCCTCGGAAGCCTTTAAAAACCTGTCCTGGCTTTACCTTTCAGGGTTTCCACCCTCTGAGAGAGCTGCTTCCAATATTTAAAGGGCCTGTAGCCTATCTGCAATTGCATGCTCCTGCAATGGTGGTGGAGAAGGAGCAAGAACAGCTGCAAAGAAAATCATTCTCAGACAGTATAGAAGGGAGTGTGGAGGGTTCATCCTTGAATGAGATGACTGCTGTATCATCCAAAACAGAGTCCTCCCAGGCCAACACTGAGACAGACATGAAGTCTTCAAGTAAGAGGAGTCATGCTAGCGGTATATAAAACGATGAATAGGCTGGAGAAAGTGAATAGACAGGTGTTTCCCCATCTTCTAACAATACTAGAATCTAGAGGAGATGAATGGTTAGGCCAAAGGAAGTACTTTTTCCACACAGCACATGGTTAAACAGTGCAATTCACTACCACAAAATGTAGTGGTGGCCAACAACGTGGATGGCTTTAAAGGTGGATTAGATGAATTCATAGACTGCAGGTCTATCAATGGGTACTCTTCATGGCAGCTATATCTTAGCTCCAGCATCAGAGGTAGTATACCTCTGAATTCTAGTGGCTGGGATTCATGAAAGAGTGAGATTGGGCTACTGTCCTCCTTGTGGGCTTTTGACAGCCATCTGTTTGACCACTTTGAGAACAGAATGATGGATTAGATAGACCTTTGGTCTGATCCAGCAGGGGTCTTCATATATTCACTTTGCCCCATCTGCCTTCTCCTGTCCATATTTTTTCTGGTGCTGCCACTAGCACCTGTACAGAAACTATGAAGTGCAGTTTGTACAAAACAGGAACACCTTTGTTCCAGGAAGTTGGTGACAGGGCAAAGAGGGGCATTTGGAGAGCTGGGAAATGTAACAAGAGCATTAGCTTCAGCAGTGTCTCCAAGTAAAACCCAAGATTCAGCCTTTGTTAGCAGAAATCTGACACCGATAAATTTCACACTAAAATTAACATCTTGCTATGTTCAGAAATGGGCCATGCTTCTTTTAACTAATACTTCATCTTGGATCATTTTTGGCTGAAAGACTACAACCTGGAAGCCAGAGAGTGATAATAAATCTCTCCCAATGGCCCTGCAAATGGCATCCTTGCCAACTCAGAATCATAAATAAATGTTATGCAGTACAACGTCAAGCTAGAATGGACACCTTTTAAGAAAAGGAAGTGTATAAGCAGAGAGAGAGAAAAACCACATTGTCTCTTGCTATAAATTGTTTGTATGCAGGGGCATCATAACTCTGATTCGGACACCCTGTATCTGTCAACTATTCAAAAAGTGTTAGAATGGTAAACTAACAAGTAAGCAAGCAAGTCCAGTTTCTTGCAATGGCCAAATGTCCTAGACTGAACCATTCCTGTAATGTGTCCCAATTCAATGGTCTCTGTAAACCTCCCTGGGAGGGGATTCCAAAGCAACTTTCCACTCCTGGCTTCATTAGATGTTCACAAGTTTTGGAGAGGAATAGAATCATAATCATAGAATCATAAAATTGTAGAGTTGGAAGGGGCCACGAGTTGGACGGTCCCTGTAATTTATGGTACCTGTAATGCATGAATCTTTTACCCACCATTGCACTAAGGTAATAATTCAATCAGCACAATCATTTTGGCTTGCCAGACAGAGCAACCCCTCTCTCTTCCCCACACATGTTGTTCCAGAAGTTCTCCCAACTGGTGCTTTCTTTTGTCTGTCCTTAACCGGGTGGCGCTGTGGATTAAACCACAGAGCCTAGGACTTGCCAATCAGAAGGTCAGTGGTTCGAATCCCCATGACAGGGTGAGCTCCTGTTGCTCGGTCCCTGCTCCTGCCAACCTAGCAGTTCGAAAGCACGCCAAAGTGCAAGTAGATAAATAGGTACCACTCTGGCGGGAAGGTAAACGGCATTTCCGTGTGCTGCTCTGGTTCGCCAGAAGCGGCTTAGTCATGCTGGCCACATGACCCGGAAGCTGTACGCCGGCTCCCTCGGCCAATAAAGCGAGATGAGCACCACAACCCCAGAGTCGGCCACGACTGGACCTAATGGTCAGGGGTCCCTTTACCTTTACCTTTTTAACCTTCCAACATTCAGCCTCATTTGATGGCCCTGAGTTCTAGTGTTGTAGTATTAAATGTTGTTCTTTGCTAAGCTCAGTGCACAGTAACCTGAATAGTCTTTCCATCCATCTCCAGAAGAATGGATCTGAACCAAAATGTACAGAATTATGTCCCCTGTGGAGAAAACTGACTGAAGCAGAAGGAAGATTTGTGTGCTGAAGGAGAGTTTTCCAGGCATCATGGTTTGTCCACGAGACTCGAAGTTTGTCCTTCCAATTCCACTTCTCCATGAAGAAATTAAATCTCAGAATTTGTGAGCTGGAAGGAAACATGCCTGCACAATGCCGGTTGTTTCTGAAATGATTAGATTGCTTTGTCCTATTTGAATTTGTTTGATATGTTTGGTAATGAATTGTTTTTCAGATACAGTGCTGTATGTTGCTATTTATTTGATATGAACTCCTCTGGGCATAGCCCACTGTAGAAAAGCAGCCTTTTAATAAACTAAACTTCATGCTGCAGTTGCTACTAAATCCAATGAGAAAGAGAGAGAGTTTTCTGGCCAGTAAGCTAGCTATAGAACATAAAAGAGTATAGCTCTCCCTTGAACCTTCTCCCTGCTCTTAAGGTACACGACGGGGTGGGGAACCTGTCACCCTCTAAAATGTTACTGGACTTCTTCAGCTCCCATTATCTCTAACCATTGACCATACTGCATGGGGGTGGAAGTAGGGAACCCAACAATGCCATCCCCAGATGTCCTTTTTATTGTGTATTCATGATATTTTTGCTTATGATGCTATCAGGGCAATCATACACAGTTCAACTTTCAATACTATTTTTGCTCATTGTGCAAATTATTGAGGGCAATCATACTACTTTATTCCCAATTAGTTTATATCTTGTAACTCTAATCCTGCAACTTTTCATACTATAAATGCTGGGGGAAGCATTTTCCCACTTTTGTTGCATTATAGCCCCTCCAGACAGGAAGATGGTGGCATCATTGGAAAACTATTGCAGAACAACTAATAAAGCAGACTGAGACCGCTACTTATGGACTATTATTGTGCCAAGAACATGTTGCAGCATACATTCAAAATAAAACATCAGTCTAGAGGGGCTCAACATCTGGAGGGGTACATATTAGCCACCCAAGGCATAGGATGAAACAGCCCACATGTGTTTGAAACATCAGTATCAGGCCCACACAGCAGGGGGCAGAAATGGCCTACCAAGTTATGTCTATGATCCACACATTGTTAGGGCAAACTAAGCACTTCCTCTGGATGCTTGGCATACTGGCTGCACTCCCAGCAATTTTTTCAAGGCTAGAAGAATGTGTGACTCTGCAGTGGTTGCCAGCAACCTCATTACTTCACTGCCTACCAGGATGGAGAGGAATACAGTGGTACCTCAGATGACAGACACTTCAGGTTACAGACTCCGATAAACCAGAAATAGTACCTCAGGTTAAGAACTTTGCTTCAGGATGAGAACAGAAATCGCGCAGCAGCAGGAGACCCTATTAGCTAAAGTGGTACCTCAGGTTAAGAACAGTTTCAGGTTAAGAATGGACCTCCAGAATCAATTAAGTTCTTAACCCGAGGTACCACTGTATGCCAGGAGAAGAAGTAAAGCCATGTAAAGCCATGTACAGTGGTGCCCCCCAAGACGAATGCCTCGCAAGACGGAAAACCCGCTAGACGAAAGGGTTTTCCGTTTTTGAGCTGCTTTGCAAGACGATTTTCCCTATGGGCTTGCTTTGCAAGATGAAAACATCTTGCAAGTGTTCCAATTTGTTTGCGCTCCCCCCTTTTTCTAAGCCGCTAAGCCGCTAATAGCCTTTTAGCCGCTAATCCGCTAAGCCTTTAATAGCCGCTAAACCACTAATAGCGCTAATCCGCTAAGCCGCTAATAGGGTTGCTTCGCAAGATGAAAAAAACCGCTAGACGAAGAGACTTGCAGAACGGATTAATTTCGTCTTGCGAGGCACCACTGTAAAGTAGAGGTAAGGAAGGATTCCCCCCGCAGCTGTGGGTACAAAGTGATCACAAAGCAGGCAATGTTTGGAGCCAAATGGTAGAAGAGGAGATTCTCTGGTGCCTTTTGCTATGGTGGCCAGATGAAAAAGAGGACAAGACTTCTTCACCTTCAATAGTTGCGTAGAAGGAAGTGCAGCAGGTTTAGTTTGACCTACAAGAAGGGATTCCCCAAAAGTCCAACAAAACAGAAATGAGAGCAGGAATTGCTGGTGTTTGCTAATTCATCCCAAGTCTGGAATGGAAATCAATCCAGAGAATACAATTGGCAAATGCTGTTGTTGCTGCTTCCAGACCACAAATGATGCATAAATTATTATGTCGTCCCCATTTGTACCATATTTCCTATGCATTGAAATGAATGGGGTGAAATAACAAATGGACAATGTTATTTACAGAAGAAATTACATAATTTTGCCACAGCGGTCACCAAGACCAATAATGTAGCATTGCACACATGGGAAACAGTGTTGCGTGCAACAAACACAGGGTGGAACAAACAATGGCACCTTCTTACATCCCTAGTTATAAGCTACAGTTGCTTAAATTCCCTCTCCTACAGAACTATTACAGGTGCCAAAGTTCTGCCCTCCTTTCTCCCTGGCCAGCCTACCATCTGTGGTGTGTCTGATGCCTATAGATATATGTAATACAGTGGTACCTCGGGTTAAGTACTTAATTCGTTCTGGAGGTCCGTTCTTAACCTGAAACTGTTCTTAACCTGAAGCACCACTTTAGCTAATGGGGCCTCCTGCTGCCGCCGTGCTGCCGGAGCACGATTTCTGTTCTCATCCTGAAGCAAAGTTCTTAACCCGAGGTAATATTTCTGGGATAGCGGAGTCTGTAACCTGAAGCGTATGTAACCCGAGGTACCACTGTAATATATATATATATATATATATATATTTGCTTTCGTAGATTTTCACGGGTACAGGAATGCAGGTTTTGGTGTCTTCGGGTGTCTTCCCGTGTAAGAGTCGGGGTGTCTGGGCGACCTCGTCGAAACGTCGCCCAGACACCCCGACTCTTACACGGGAAGACACCCGAAGACACCAAAACCTGCATATATATATATATATATATATATATATATATATATATATATTACCTACAAAGTTATCTGCATCATTTATTCCATAGATTTCTAAGTAGCAATTATGTTTGGATTTGCCTAACCACCACTACCTCCTGGGTGATTGCAGTGTATCCATCTTGCTTTAAAGAAAAGGAACCTTTTCGGTCACCCACTTCACCAACCTGCAAAAGGACCATAGCTCAGCGGGAAGAAGGACCATCACTCTGTACATGTTTTGTATGCAGGTCCGAGGTTCAAATCCTGATATTTCCAGATAGGGCTGGGAAAGACTGAAACCCCAGACAACACTGAAGCAGATGGGCCAATGGTGTGAGTTGGTTCTATACTCCTAATTACAAACCATTTGGATTTAAACTGTGTTTTTAGTTAATAATAATAATAATAATAATAATAATAATAATAATAATAATAATAATAATAGTATTATTATTGCAGGGGGCTTCAATGAAAAGACTCTTCCTGAAATGGTTTGTGGCTGGGGCTGAAAGCATATCAAAGCCTACAATGATTTTGCCGGAGGGGTAAACCCTAAAAATTCTCCTTTAGAATTCAAGATCGTTTTTCCTCGCAACAAATCAATATTGCAAACACCTTTTGGTCTTAGGGTAATCCCATCTTTTGTAAATTTTGTGTGCAACATCTGATTATAAAGAAAATCCATAACCTAGCACGATGCCTTGGAGTGTGGAAGCCAAACCTAGACTGCATCCGCTTGGAAAACAGTCAGCTAGCCACCCTGATGGTGCTGAACAGAATAATTCAGTGTCTCCTGTCCCCTTGGGTATGCATCTGCCATTGTACTCTCAATGAAGTTGCTAAAAGTCTGACACTTGATTTAGTTTGTATTTCAGCTGATCCTCCATTTGTCCCTTTCCATCTCTTCCCATCTCTCAGCTTCCCTCACCCAAATTACTATTCAAACGTCAATGCAGCACCTGCATCTTTCAGCTTCAGCTTTGCTCGCTCGCTGCATCTGCTGCCCTTTGATTTATGTGTTGAGCATTCAGGCCTTCGGGCTTCACAAATAGTGAATTTATTTCCTGCGTATTCAAAGATTGGCCATTTGGTTAAAATGCACTCCTAACGCTGCAGAGAATCCAAAACAAATGAGCTGGGCTTCAGATAATGTCTATCACCCTCCCAAAAAACCAAGGTAGCAAAATTGCCTCGGCTTGTTAAAATATTAACCATGTAATGGGGCTCCAGCTGCTTCCGCTTAGACTTCATTTGCTCTGAAAGCCAGTGTCTATTTCAAGGGTAACAGAAGTTATTATGATAAAGTATTGTATGCATATGTAATTACACCTATAATGATGATATATGGAGTAACTTCAGATGGAATTGTGGCTCATTTTAGGTCAATGCCAAAACTTCCATTCTGGCTTTGCCAGTGCTTTCTTCATGATAGATGAAAGATAAATCACATTTCAAACGAGATTAAAGCATTCACTGGCAGTAAGATGATTCAGACGGTGTGGTGTGTGGGTAGGTGTGTTTAAAAAGAGCAAATAGTTTTACTGCTTCAAGGCAGAGAAACTGGATAGTTTCTTCAAAAGAGAAGAGCTCGCAGTGAAAATAACCTGGCAGCATATCTTTTTTCATTACTATGGTTTTAAAATCTCAATCTTTATTTCTTGAGCTGGTACATCATCACAAATATCATTACTGCCTGGGCTGCAAAACATGCAGTACTTATCAGACCAGAATAGCTGGATGTGTTTGGCTTGGTGGGTCATAAACTACAGAGGCCTGACTTAAAGGAAGCTGTCATGAGGGTGGGGGGACTGAAAATTTGCAGAATTAGAAGCCTGTTTATAATGAGGTGGCGGGGTTTTAATATCAGTAAAATAATCTTGTCAAGCAACACAAAAATCAGAAAGGAGCCTGTCAGTGCGGTGACAATTACCTCATGTAAGTTTACTTTCACTGTTCATCACGAAGAAATTATCAACTTGGCTTGGTAACGTGTGGACTGCACTAGCTGTGAAAGGAAAGGAGATGAAATAAAAGAAAGATTCACAATGCTGTTCTTGGCATGAACACTGAGTTTAAAGGGAGTGGCTCCAAGTAAGTGTGTATAGAATTGCAGCCTTCATTACTGAGAAGTATCTACATAATGTTTTGATTCTAGCAATCCGTAAACAACATTCCTATAGCTAGTAAGCATTACTATAGACTTTATTATTCCCTGGCAGTTGTGGCTGATTAAAAGCAAAATGTTATTTACAATGAGCCTGCACTTTAACTACTCTAACTTAATAAGTAAAACTTTCTTTATTACACAATATTAAACAGAGCTTTTAAAAGGCACACTCAGAATGACAGCAAACAGCATAAGTAGCAGCTAAGGATCCTTGAAAATCACAATGGAACATGGATACTCCAACAGTGAGCAGATAAAGAAGGAAAGCAAGAATAAATAATGGTATTTTAAATGAAATTTGGGGGAATTAAAAAAAATCCACAAAAGGCAGGATGGAATGGATCTATGTCTGAGCATATGTGAAACTGATATGGAATAGGAATAAACCGATCAATTCCTAGACTTTTTCTGTATCTCACCACCAGCCAGGTGGATATGCTGGGCAGGAACTTCTTTCTGATGAAACTCACTTTGTGTAATTCCTCGCCCTGGAATATCCGGCTGGATTCCTCCTTCCCTGGGCCCAGTCTTCGGGAGAAGGTACTGTAAATTCAGTGTGCCTTTGATCTGGGCAGTAAATGACTACATGGAAATTTATCAATGTTTCATTTGCAATAAAAAGGTATATCTGTTTGGTTCCTACAATTGATTTACTGCCAGCTACCTTGAAGACAGAAGTGGCTCACCAAGTGCAGCAGAGCCAGCAGGTGGGTCACAGTTGTTTACCAGAAATGGGAGGTAAGAAAGAGCAGTCAGGAAGATGTGGTGCAAATGCACAGCAAGAGCCCCAATTTAGCTTTGTTTACCCTGGCTCATCCTCCTCATCCTCCTCCTCCTCCTCTTCTTCTTCTTCTTCCTCCTCCTCCTCCTCCTCCTCCTCCACATAATGCTATTATTGTTAAGTTGTGGGTGAACATATCAGACGACACAGCGATTCTTCAAACAGCTCTTGTTTATTCACAGGCCAGAACAGAACTGAACTGAAGGGTTCAGCCAGCCTGCTTATATAGAGCTCCACTACAACGCAACTGTAACCATTTTCTGTAACTATCCAATCACTGAACGTCACTTTCGATCCCTTATTTGCATATGTGGATCTGAGTGAAAACTATCTACAGTATCCCCTGCTGGCCCAGGGTGAGAACATCAGTACATAACACCTATCTTTGCTGCCAAGCTCTCTAGCTGATCAGAGCCATTTTGAATTCTTAATGAAATGTGCCCCAGTGTCAGCTCACTGCAGAAAGTGGAAGTAGTTGAATCGAATCGAATGCTTATCCATATAAACTTCACAAGGCATCTGAGGGCTTTTACTGATTTAGGCCTGAGTTTTTGTTTCACCAAAATCACTCATTTTTAAGGCAGCAGATTGCTGGGTATGAAACATTTGTACAAATGCAATCTTATTTAGATGCTGTAGCAATAACAATTTGGTCCTCAGAGGAATATTTCAATTTCTTAACTGTCAGATACAGATACATATACATGTAAGAAAAGAAAACTCCTCTGGCTATGTTACAGCTTACTCAGAACGCTGAAAGTCATGTTAGTTTGAGACATCGTAATATTCATAGCTAAAGAATAATCAAACACCTGCAGAGAGTATTAGTTGCTTCAAACTGGTAGGTTAATGCATCCCTCACAATTGTCTGCAAATGAATCTGGTTTAACTGGGTTGCAGAATGAGGTGTGTGAACTGCTGAGTCTAGCTCATAAGTCAGGCTTCTTCTTTACATTTACTGACATTTATATTTACATCTCTTGTTGCATCAGATCTCTGCAGATGCTGGGCTCCACTGGACGTGCCCTTGCATCCAGCAAGAGAGATGTGTTTACCTTCTGTACCAGAGTGCTCCTATCAAAATAGGTAGAAAGTATTCTACATCACAGGTCTCAGATCAAGTAAGTCAACTAAGGAGAGGTCAGGGGTGTAAGGACGTAGCAATTTCCTTTCCATCCCATCCTGTGTTCATTGCAGTCAGTGCTTTGTCCATTCCATTACAGTTCAGCTTCTGCTAAAACCAACAATATTCAACTTGCTATCTGCTATGGCTGAAATAACATAATTAATTTGAATGCATTTCAATGGAAGTGAAATATCAAAAGCAATGCAGAACATAATCATTTATTAAACATTTTCATACCAAAGAACAATTATAGTGAAGGCCACCCCTGTTCGCTTGTGTGATGTCCATTCTTTACTTCAGAAAAACATGCAAATTGTGGCAAAATTTCTGCTCCTGTTTCCATTTACAATGGAATTCTTCAATCCTTGGGAGTGGGAAATCAAAACATATTCCTGGATGATCATAGAGATGTACACTTGCATCCACACAGCCTGTGTGGATTTTCCAGGCAGATCTCTCTTGCTTAACCCAGGCACATATTTGATTAAACCTTTCTGTTATATATGTTAAAGGCTACCGTATCCTGCATGCTTTGTGCTAAAGGTTACTGAGCATTAGCTGAGTAGGTCTGGTCTTTCAGTAAAAGGAGCTGACATGTAACTGGTTGAGCTCCAGGCAAACAACATTGTTAGTGATTCATTAACACTGTCTGGTACTTGAGGAACTGTCTGGACAGATGTCCTTCTAACAGGGCAACTGAGAAATGTGATTTTGTCAGTGCTCTGAGGAAGTACATTCCTCTGCTCAAACAGATACCAGATTCAGCTGTGCCAAAACCTGCCCTCCAGTTTCTTGAAAGTTTTCTTCTCTCCGAAAGAGGTATGCATTTTTCTGCCTCATTTGCAGGATATTTTAGAATTTCTTTATGATTCTGCTGCAGGGCTAAGCTTACCTTATCACTGTCAGATGGCCAAAGGTGTTGTGTGGGTGTGTGGGCTTTCTTTCCATTAAATATTTCTCCAGTACTTCTTTGCAAAACTAGTAATTGTAGAAGAACAGGATGCATGGGGACGTTTTCTCCCAAAGCACAGCAAATAGTGACTTGCTGTCGCCTTTTTCCTGCCCGTTTACGTAAGACAATAAGAACATAAGGCGAGACCTGCTTGATTGAGTGGTAGCTGTCACAATGGCCAACCAGAATCCTGTGGAAATCTCGTGAGCACCATTTGTGATTCCCAGCAACTAATATACAAAGGCATATTGCCTCCAAAATGGAGGTAGAACATAACTATCATGGCTCGTAGTCACTGATAGCCCTGTCCTCCATAAATTTCCCTAAACTTCTTTTAAATTCATCCAGATGTTATACCATTTCTCTCCTCCATCCTCCCTCCTTACCCAGCAGCCCCAGCCATTTGTATACTTTGGTAGGCAAAAAATCATTTTGAAACACTTCTGAAGAAACTGATTTTCTTTTCCAGTTGAAGTGCCTTCACGAAAGGGAATAATGTTTGCAGATAAGAGGATCCTCTTTTGTTACCCTCTCGCCCTCTGCTCCATCTGTCTTGCATCCTGAACTGACTCCTACACACCACATGTTTTATTATCTTTGTTCTCTCACATTCAGCTTCCGTTAGAGTTCGGTTCAATTAAGAGCAGCAAGCCATTTCGTTTTGGTTTCATTGTGCCATAAATTTAAAATATAATCTCTCCAAAAGAGTGGGAGGAATTACCTAGAAGAAACATGAGCAGATACATCAGATGTGTAAAATACTGTTGATTTTTCACCATGGTGTAAAATATTTCCAGCCTGGGCTCCTTTGGGAGAAAGGCCAGGATCTAAATTAAATGATTTAAAGTGTTCAGAATAATTTTATAAGGCTGAGATTTGCTGGGTCAGACATCTGGCCCATTCTCATCTGTCCTTTATCTACCTCTCGTCTTGGGCAGGGATCTTTCTTGAGCCCAGGACCTCATGTAGTGCATGAGGAATAGACTTTCCTCTACCCAGGATGCTCTCATATGGTTCTAACAAAAGGATATAAATTTCCTCTTAATAGAATATTCCAGATAATAGAACAACCATTATTGATCAGCATATTGCAGGGTAGTTCTGCAGAGGGTACAAACTAAGCAGGGACTGCACTGAGTAATAAACCACTGCTTTGAGCTGGTTCTACTCATTTGAATGACACTCTGTGTAAATTACAGGTTTTGCAAAGTAAAAATTTATTTGTTTCACGTGGAGAATAGCAACCTTTCTCAAAGGCAAAAATACTAGATTATTAATTGATTGATTCATATACTGCTTACATACCATACAACATTCGGTTAGCATTCAATGGCCACTGAGTATGTTCAGTCTTCACTGAATAGCTTTTTTCTTCTTCTAATACTTTTTACTTCTGCAGCTTCGTAGTTTCCCTGAGACTTCTGAAAACTTTTCCTTCTACATGGATTGTGCGCTTTTGGCTACATAATGATCCACACCTGGAGGATATTTGCTCTTAGTATTTAGATAAGACTGATGACTGTGATTAGTGCAATATTCAGAACTGCTGGTAAAGTTCTTTGATGAAGTAATTACAATGTTTTGTACTCCCTTTACGGTAAAAATCTATCAGATATGGAAATAATATTGGGAATTTTATCTTGTTTACAGGATGGAGTCTTTTCCAGACCATTTTTCCTTGGATGCCTCTTTGGATAACCAAATAGCCAGGTTTATAACTTGCTAGCGGTAGCGGGTGGGGTGGCGGCGGCACTGACCTGGCATCTGGTCAGTTGCATTGCTGCTGCTTATGAAGAGGTGAGGGCAGAGGAACAAGGCGGTGGTGAGGTTGATGTGGTGCAATCGCACCTGCAGAGCCCATTGAGTGCTCCTGCCAATGTGTTAGCACTGCAGCAAACTTACCACCATCTCTAGCTCCCAGTAAGTAGAAGCAATGAGGCCAACCAGGGGTCGCACAATGCCACCTAATATTGCTTGCCATATCCCCCACTGACTAAACCTGGGAACCAGTTTTGACTTGCTGATCTGGCACACGTTATATCAGGAGTCTGCTGGCTGAATTTTCCCTGAAAATTTACCTTCTCAGAGAAGCAAATCTTGCCACCTTCGTTTTACCATAGCTCTGTGATTTCAACCAGGAAGAAGCCCTCAGCCCTTTCTCTTTTCCCTGTATTTCCAAGGCTTGGTATATTTATTAGGAAGTGGTTTAAGTCTTCCTCAGGTTGAATCCCAAATGCAGTTTTAAAAGAAATCTTGCATTTAAATAAAGAGGGCCAAATTTATCCGTTTTGGTTTCTAGTTTTCCAGTTTTGAGTTCAGTTTGTGCTTCTCCTCAACAATGATAAGGTTCAAAGGCTCAGCACATTATTTATTTTCTGGTGAAAGAGCCACTTCAAACAGGCTGACTGAATGAGGATCAAAACCATCCTGGGCATACAATACATCTATGCTGCTCCTGTAGCACCCTATGACATCTGCTAAATCAACCAGCATGCAATCGATCCTGTCAGTGGAGCTGATAGAAAATATATTTTGTGCGGAAGAATAATTTTCTAAAGAGAGGGTTTGATTATTTGTTCTGTAATATTAGCCAATTGTTCTTTGACAGCTAAACTTGGTTGCATTTTACAAATGTCTTTTCCGTTAGAGGGGAAGTCAATAAATAAATTGATGCCACTGCGTTCATTGCCTGTCTGCGGTGAGTATTCTTAGATAATTGAATTAAATGCTGTATAAAATGAATGGTGTGCCAAAAGACATTACTCCTACATGGAGAGCCCAACTAATATATTATGAAGAATAGAAATGCGTCTTAAATTCACTGATGCAACAGAGTGGAAGTAGAGCTGGATGCTTTATGAAGTTGGAACACAAAGGAAACTTACCAAAGAATCATTTATTTCAACTTGGATTTGTTGCATTTTTATTTTCTCCTTATGAATTATTTCACATTTTAATTATAGTTAGACGAAAGCTTTCCCACCAGTCTTATTAGCCAGCCTTAATTTGGTTTTCTCTCTCTCCCCAAAGAAAATGTTATCTGTAGGTGCTATCCTGAATTAATTTGTCTTCATTTTTGTTTTATGTTTAGTGGATTTGGTCAATTGGTTAGTTTAAATGTTACACTGAGATTACTGTCAGGGTTCTGATTAAATTTGTGTTTTATTGCTTGCTGGCATATATTCTTCTCTTAAGCATGGGTTATACATGGCAATTACTCTTCTGATTTATTTGGTGACCTGCTTTAATTAAAAGTTAAGTCAACCACATCAGTCCTTGGTTTCAGTAGGGATTATATTGTTGGATAAATTGTTCTTCATTGGACAAGACCAACTAATTTGAACCATGGCATAAACAGGTACAAGGATTGGGCTTGCTCAGTGACCACAGAATGCAGGAAGAGACAAAATGGAAAACAAGATGGGATGCAATTTAGGCACAGGGATCTAAAAAATGAAGGAAGTTCAAATGAACAGAGCAGCCTCTCTACCGCAGAACTTCCCTTTCAAAAACATGGAGGGTGATGGAGCCAGGTAACCAGTGGTAGTTAGGTTAGGAAGTGTTTTCCTGCTCACCTGTCATGTGATTCAAATTGAGATTCATATTAAGATTCATAAGCTTTCAGAACAAACAGCTCCTTCAGTGACTTTAACTAAGTTCCTGCAGCTGCTTTCTTACCTGCTTTGTACTGTGGTTAGAAGTCATGAAGACTTCTGTCTTGCATGCAGCAGATTGTATTTTTTTAGCCTAGTGTACGCATTGTGACTGATACAGGTATGAGCAACAGGATATCTGAAGTGTCTAAGGGGTCTTGATACAATTTTGTAAATGTACACTCTGTACTCCAGAGCATTAATGATGTTGAAAAGACGGGTCAAGATAACCTGCGTGACTGAACACAGAGCCAGCAAAACAAAGCAATTAAAAAATGACTTACCCCTGTCGCATGACTCCAATAGACTACAACCAGCTTAGTTTCTAAACATCGTTGCTGTAGTAATAGAAGTAGGCATTCTGTACTGTACTTTAGTTTCATCTCTGAGATTTGTTTACTGGCCTTTAAAAAAAAGTCATTTGATTTCCTTCTGGAGAACTGCAGAGATATTTTTCTGTTTGAAACCAGGTACTAAAATTGTTCCTCAGGATTCATTTTTACTTTTCTATCATTTTCAATTAATTGCTGGTTATTGTTTATCCAACTCTAGAGTGTATTCAGAAGTGAAGCCATAAGCACTTAAATTGTTATTATTGCGATGTATTTTCTGTGCTAGGTGCGGTTATCAGAGCAATGTAACTTACTTAACAAATACATCAACAAGAAGCACAATCCAGGTTGGGCGTGTTTTATCCATATCTGGGATAGGCATGGACATATCAAAGTTGACCTTTGGATTCCATCACCCAATTACACCCCGTTGCATGTTCTAGTCTTTGTAAACAACAAACCTCACCTCAACCAACGTAGCACAATTTCTTTTGGAAAGTTGCTTCAGTTCAAAGCTGGTTTATTGTGTGATTTGGGGAACTGGTATTGGAGACATATGAGCCCAAAGTACCTGTAGGCATGCATAACTAGCTATCTGGGAAGCACACACTTAAGTCTCAATTGACTTGGTTCTAATATTTGATGTCTTCCTTTTGTCTTGAATGTCTCACTTAAATGTAGATCTTCTAAAAGAAGTTGCTACTGCACCAAAACATTCCTACTTACAAAGCAGTGAATGTTGTTAATATGCTCTTCACAGCCTCTGAAATATCCCAGCTACATCTTTCTGCTTCTTAAAGGGAAGAAAATATGTGACTAGAGAGTTAGATTAAGAATGTTATATTGCCTAGCACGGGTGAGAGTGTGTGATATTTCAAAGGATTTTCAATAGGATTGTCAAATAACAGCATTTATTTCACACTTCTTTTTCCCATTGCCCTGATCTTTCTTGACCTCTCATTATTTTTTAGCAATCTCTTTCCTTTCACAGATTTGGTGCCCTCCAGTTAAATCACATGCCCCAATGAAGATTGTTTATCTTGAATTATAGACTGTAGGCAACTATTAGAAAATTTGAATAGAAGTACAGTCTCTGGGGGTCTGCAACTTTTTGAAAAGTGATTTGAATTCTTCAAAATCAATTCTTTGTTCACAAAGTTCAATTCATACACACAGTTTTGGGGTGGACTCAGGGACCTTCAGTCTAGTCTTAAGCAGTGATTTTCCCAAATCATTTTTGCACGAAGAACAGTTTATATGAAATGGAGTGAATTTTCAAGACGGGTGTGAACTTACTCCATAGTTCTTGCAACCTGCTGCTTCAAAGTAGGCACAAGATGGTAGCCACTTTTTATTTTGTCTATAATACCCTTGGAGCAATGCTACATGATGGTAAAGCATCAGTCAGAGGGACATTATGAGCAGCTGGCTCCTTTTGCCTAGAATTCTTCTCTGAATAATACTACATAATCAGGTAAAATTGGTCAGATGACATTCTGGCAAAATAAAATTATGGCTGCCAGTTATGTAGCATTGCAAGAAGGCATTAAATGGCAGCCATTGGGAGCCACAGGTACATTCACTCATATGAGGTCTCAAATGTAGAGAAGGCTTTCCACTTCATCTCTGAGAAGCTGGAGCCCACTTCCATGCCATCAGTGGCAGACTTGGGGCTCTCAAATTTCGGTAGCGCAATTTGCAGTGCTAAACTTTGCCCCTCCCCACCTCTCGTGCTTCGTTCTGCATGCCCTCCAAAGTTCCTCAGATGAAAATAGGGGCATTCTATTCTAAATCAGTATCATTGCTAGTAGAAGAAGAAGAGTTTGGATTTGATATCCCACTTTATCACTACCTGAAGGAGTCTCAAAGTGGCTAACATTCTCCTTTCCCTTCCTCCCCCACAACAAACACTCTGTGAGGTGAGTGGGGCTGGGAGACTTCAGAGAAGTGTGACTAGCCCATGGTCCCCCAGCAGCTGCATGTGGAGGAGCGGAGACGCGAACCCGGTTCCCCAGATTACGAGACTACCGTTCTTAACCACTGCACCACACTGGCTCTCAAGACCTGACATTGGAGTTAGTTAGTTGTATTTATTGATTTGGGGTTTCCTTTTCCCCTCAGGCTTCCCTAAATGTAATACATAAATTCAAAGGTTTCTGAGCTTAAAATACTGCAATTTTGGGTGTGTCCTCTAAGAATTTTTGTACTTGACCAGGATGATAGGCTCAAGTAGGTGATACTGATGTAGAGTGCCACTAATTTCATCTCAGGGATGAAAATGTTCTACATGTTCTACAGCATTGTTTGGGCACCCCCTGCAGCATAGCATGCAGTGAGATCACACCGATTGCACTACCCTAAAACCACCTCTGATTCCATCATTTGGTAACTGCAGGAGTCAGAGCAAAAAGCAGAAAACCTAAATCACCTTGTATGTCAGTTGTTCAGCAGCTGTACAAATGTCATTCGGGGATGCTGTGCTCCATTTTCCTCTAACGGCACTGTTGCTTTATTGTAAATACAGTTTCTGTAAAGAGAAATGCTCAAAGCAAAAGGTGAAGAGAATTTCCACTTGGCCGACCCTTTCTGCAATATGCTAATTTTTTGGACAATTAATTTCATTTATCCCTGGTGCAGTCCAGCTGAGGGTGGGGAGCTTCACCTCTGCTTTAACAGGGCCAAACTATAGCACAGTTGGTTTCCGCTGACTGAGGTAATTAAGAATAATAACATGCTAGCTGTAGTCACTGGGTACCAAGGCCAGACAGACAGAAAAACACAAAGACAAACAACTCTTTTTAAATTGGGTTTCTCCAATTAGGGGTCATCTAGGGAGCATGCTCAAAGATAAAATAAATTCAAATGGAATAGTGTCTTGAGCTGCCACGACTTGAACTAGCAGTGTTTTGCTTTGTGTGCAGTTCCTCATATGGTGCTCAATGACTCACCACAGGGAAGCTGCACACAAAACCAAAAGTTTCCCATTCAAGCCCTGGTAACTCCTGGCAATCCTTAGCTTTTAACCATCCTTAGGAACACACACTTCGGTTCAGTATCCTGTGTGTTGCATCGATTTTGGTCCAAGTCACTGGATTGGTTGAAGTGTGTGACTCGGGGTGAGTGCCAATTTTTACTTAATTCTCTTTTTATGGAATACAGTGGTACCTCGGGTTGCAGATGCTTCAGGTTACAGACGCTTCAGGTTACAGACTCCGCTAACCCAGAAATAGTACCTCAGGTTAAGAACTTTACTTCAGGATGAGAATAGAAATCGCACCGCAGCGGCAGGAGGCCCCATTAGCTAAAGTGGTACCTCAGATTAAGAACAGTTTCACGTTAAGAACGGACCTCCAGAACGAATTAAGTTCTTAACCGGAGGTACCACTGTATAAGATTAGTTTTGTTGTGAAATAATATTGATCAGTTCCAACGAAATCTGTAGAGTGTCACATGCTTACACCAATCTCACATTAATAGAAACACTGAGCTGGGACAGCTTCAGATGACAAAATCAAATACATTGCCAAGGTTTAAGCTATTTGTGGCATAACCTCTCCATTATTATTATTATTATTAATAATATTATTATTAATATTATTATTTGAATTTGAATTTATAAGTGAGCATGAGTGGCTGAAGGTCTTCCCTTAATGCCATTTCTACATACATAGTTGATATATGGAGACCATACCTTATCAAAGGAATAAACTTTTGTTTGACCTCTAACAACCCTTCTGAGTTGTGTTAGATGCTTGGAAAGAAACAGATCTCACATTTCCCTTGCCATCCTGTCAGAGAGGGACCTCTGTGGTCTTCTCAATAGGGGAACAGCCTCCTACCAGGCAGTAGTAATCGGCATAGCAATTAGATCCTTTTGTATGGAGAAAGAGTCTAGAGTCTAGTGACAAAGGCACCAGAGCTGGGTTTGGGTTCAGTGGTTGACCATTAGAGATAACATCAAAAATTATTAATGTGGCCTTTTTCACCAAATGATCAAAGGGAACCATCATCCTCCCCAGTGCTATTTTTCTGGAAAAAGAGGTGCCGGAACTCACCATGAATGCCTCCCTTGTTCTCTTATGATGGTAATAGTACCCACCTGAGAGGTGCCAGAACTGAGTTACGGTGAGTTCTGGCTGAAAAAAACCCTCTCCCCCATATAAATGAGTCATGTTTTAGTTTCCTGAATGGAATTTGTCTTTTTTTTCCTGTTCCCAAATACCAGCAGCAGCAACAACAACGAATCTTCAATGTGCCCCTCCCCACCGCCATCTCTTTTTTTTCTATTTGCATTGGATTCCATTGTCACGATTATTGCAGATTTCTGCTTTCCATTGACTGTTTATACTTCTTATTTTCAGCTTCAGTGGGGAAATTTTTATATCTTTGGTGGACAGGACAGGGAGAGGTTGACTCATAATAATAACCCATTACAATTCATTGTTCCAGGGACATTTTTTTCTACTTTCCTTTTCCCCCCTTGTAGCTTGTTATGTCTTAAGAATCAGGATCCCATCTGTGATGTGAAATCAGTAGCTTGCTGCTGCTGCTGCTGCTTCTTCTTCTTCTTCTTCTTATCTCCCTATTCAGTCTACATGGACTAATTATGAATAGAAATATGGGATTCAGTGGGGAATAAGGAAAAGACTCTTTAAAATTTGGTGTCAGTAGTATTCAGCTTAAAAATGCATTAGCAAAATGGGTGCTAAAAATCACTGAAGGTGCATTGGGAAGTCAAAAAATATCCTGTAAAGCTGTCCCAAGATAAAGCACCCAAAGTTTTTATCATTATGTAAGAATTCCTAAGGAGAACTTCTTCTAGTTCACTGTTGATGCTTCCTAGTTTAAATTTAGGGGGGAAATCAGAGGGGGCAAACACCACAGAGATTTCAAGTCATCTGTTAATTGTAGTGCATTGCAAAGAAGCAGACAGATGGAAACTTACTGTACAGAGGCTCCAAATAAAAATCGATGGCTTGGGTGGTTTTAAGTTGGGAAATGTTAACAGATGTTAACGATTTTTAATTGAGTGAATTGCAAAAAGTACAAAGAGAATCTGAGATTCTCACCTGCTCCCACTGGGCCTCATCCACATGTGTTTTGATTTTTAAAAATCCGCTTAAATGTGTTATGGACATTTTGTTGGACCCCATGAGTGTATCATACTCCCTGAATAATCCAATTAATTTTCAAGAAAATATCCCAAAATGAGCCATGATGGATCTCTCCACATATAACAAAGTTTCAAGTTCATAGCCGTGAAATATAACCGCTCTCATGCAGTTCATTTGCCTACATTTGCTTTCATGCAAACCAGCTAAAATGTGATGCTTCGTTTACCTAACAGCATAAGAGCTACCATTTGTACTCCAATGATGTAAAAGTTGTTTTTCATCTATAATGGTTAAGACATCCTTTATCATACACCCAAAGTAAAATATCTAAACAAATCTGGAGGTCCTTGTTCATGCAAAACATCCAAGAAACTTTGAGGGAAGCAAAATAAAAATAAAAATAGTTTCACGAAGACCAGCAATTCCCCACCCCCATCCCGAGAGCTTTGCACCTATATACCCATAGTATATTTCTCGCCCTAATCATGAAACATGTAGGGTCTGTATCAGGAAGGCAGCCCTTTATCAGGAAGTTTTTAATGTTTGATGTTTTATTATGTTTTGTATTTTACTGGAACTGCCCAGAGTGACTGGGGAAACCCAGCCAAATGGGTGGGGTATAAATAATAAAATGTTGTTGTTGTTGTTGTTGTTGTTGTTGTTGTTGTTGTTGTTGTTGTTGTTGTTGTGTTAAATTCACCATTAGGCTAATACATTTAAAGGCCCAGGCCCTCATAATTATAAGGCCCACAGTTTCCAAGATTAGCCATGAAGCTTACTGAGTGACCTCGAGACAGTCATTCATTCTTAAGTCTTATTTTCCTTATAGGGTGTTCGTTGTGAGGATGGGAGTGGAGGGAAATCCATGCAGGCAACTGTATTTTTCATAGATGAGCCATGCTAGACATTGCAGTCAGGGTGTGGAGAGGTACCTCACCGAAAGAAAATTGTCTGAGCAGACATGTAAGATCTCAGCCTCACCTACCTCACAGAGTTGTTGTGGGGATTAAACGAGGAGAAACGCTGGGATAAAATGCAATCTATCTATCAAGTGTTCTTCAAAAGCTAGCCTAAATATTTAAATCATTCTCTGGTTTAACAGAAGGTGTAAGAACTTTCCAGGTGTGACAGTAAAGGAGGGTGTACAAGTAGGGACTAGGGCTCCACTGAGTCCCTCTTCCCCACTTCCACCCCCGACATTCACGTGCTCTACGCATATATTTGAAGGGGTGCTATTAATCAAGACTATGTTGGGCCTTTTGTTTCGACATTTGCCTATAAATATGCTGGGAAATCTTGATGGTGCATGATTCCAACCAGTTTGGATCCAAGGCTTTGGATCTGAGATTTGTTTGAAAGCAGGATGCCCTGCAGCTCCCTCACACATGCTGGTGGGGTCCTTGGGGGGGGCACAAGCTCACTGCCTGTCTTTTAATGATGTGTTGCTTCTGTTGCCACCATGGTACAACTTTCAGTAAACTATTCCCATTTACTACATATCTTCAGCAGGATCTCAAGAATTTATTATTTTGAAACAGAAGTGCAAAAAGGAGACTAAATTAAAAACATAACTCTCCTTTTTATTGAGGAAGTGGGGTTTGGGTGTTTTTGCCAGCTGTTTATAAGAGGCAAACATTGTCTGTCTTTCCTTGTGCCCAAAAACGAAACAAAACACGTTATTGCATTATTTTAATGATTTCGTGTAAGTCATTCCCAAAATGCTATTATTTCTGCAGGTTTTTATTTGCTCTTCCTAGTGCAAAATCCTTGGCTAGAAGACAGTGATACATTGTACAGCATAAATATTTGGGCTAAAAGTATGTTCATCAGTGGATATATGGCTGCCATTTTAAAGAGGTTAATACCCAATAAATCTATTTAAAATTTGTACAGATAAACCTCATGTATTTACTGTTATGAGAGAGAGTTTGAAACAGCCAACAGTGAAGGCAACTATAATTCATAAAGTAGCTTCTTTTGTATTTCCAGATTTATTGTGTTGTGAGTGAGGTCTGCTCTCAAGGCCCTTCACCTTGAGCAAATAGATAGACTATCTCTGATTATGACCCACTTATTTTTATAAATAGCATGCTATAAATACCAGGATGCTAGAAGTTATATTCAAATACCAGTGGTTGGAAACCACAGGTATTATCTTTGTGGATCATAGCCAAAGATTTAAACAAGAAAAGTAACTCATCGTTATCAAGGGCCTGGACAACTGATTATATTACTGCTCTTCCTTCAGTTAACCTATTATCTCGCACCAATTAGCACCAATTAGGTAAGAAAACCTTTGTCAATGCTCCATAGGATATCAGCAGAATTAGCAGGTGGTACCCAGACCCCAGCAAGTGTTACATGAACCTCTTGTTTCATCTATTTGCATTTATGGATGAACTTCCCACTGTGGCAACCAAATGATCAAATAACTGAATGATCTTCTTTTACTATGTTGCATTTATGATTTAATGGGGGGGTTAATTCTCGGTTACTTTCTTCTCCAATTAAATGAAGGGCTCATTAACACTAAATGGACATTTTTCCCTAAAAAAGCACACGATCAGTTTTAATGTTTTATTTATTTATTTAAGAACTTGATTAGCTCCTCCCCTACCAGCTGGTCCCCAGGAAGTACTCAGGCACCTTCCTAGCATGAATGATGCATGCATTTTGGCGTGGACAATGCTCTGTCTCTCACCAACCAGTTGCCTCCAACCAGTTGCCGTCATTATGATTATGGGGCCTTTTCTGTTGGTTTCTGCTCTCTTCACTGTGCAGCAAAGTGCTTGTCACAAGACAATGTTTACATTCCACAGTCAGAGTACTGTTGGGTTTTCCCACGGGAATGGGAAGCTGGATGTGACGTACACTGGTTTCCTGTTTTTCACTGATCTCTCGGTGTTCGTTATTCCGAGGAGAGGGACGGTTGCTTCTCTGCTCCCGCAGAGGCAAGATGCATGTTTGTAATTTCTCAACAATGAACTGAAAATAAAGCAACTTTAAGCATGTGGCACGTACTGTTCGTCATTCCGTTGTGCACAGGACTCTGCAATAACAACATTTTGGTTATCGGCCCAGAAAGACGTAAATCAAGCTGAGTCGGAATGCCGGCAGAGGTACAGAGGAACGGATCGCGTTATCTGCTCTGCGCGTCAAGTTTGATTGATGAAGGTATGTGCTCATGCTCCGAGCAGCCTGCCAGTTTCTAATTTATGGCTTTATGGCTGGACTTTGTACTTTTAAAGCCGTTTTGCCGCGATACAGGCTTTAAGGCACAAGCTCACAGGCAATGGCTGAGAAAGCGAAAGTACTTTTTAAAAGTGCTTTTAGAAGAAGCTGTACTGTGACACAGCTTGTATAAAGCAGCAATGATGGCTAATGCAAAGCTGGCTGATGCTTTTGGGATTCCTAAGCTCAATAAGAAAAATTACACGGAGTGGGTACTTTATGCAGAGGCAATTCTGCGGAAAGAAGGTCTGTTTAATGTTATTACAGACAACCCCCCAGCTCCAATTACAGCTGAATGGACAGCTAAGGATTCCAAAGCACGGGGAACGCTTACGTTGATAGTATCCCCAGAAGAGCTCTGTCTGTTGCGTGGAAAGACCACAGCCAGAGAAATTTGGAACTCTTTAAGAGAGGCTCACTTGAGGACAGAAGCTGGTTCCTCAATGTACTACTATGCCAAGCTGCATGGCATGGCTCTTGCTGAAGGTGGAGATGTGCGTACACATCTGATGGAGATGCAAAATCTGAGACACGAGCTGCAACAGAGAGGACTCAACTTTCCAGAGGCTGTGTATTCCTTTATGATACTACATTCTTTGGGTCCAAGTTGGGAGTCCGTTGCCACTCAGATTGCTGTTCAACCAACTGCTCAGTTCACAGTAGCCTATGTTACTGCCGTGATCCAGAATGAAGCAGATCGCCGGGGTGCTAGCTGCATGGATAAGGGGGAGTCTTCACAGACGTCATCCCAGAGTGCAGTGGAACCACCAGAGGGCGCCAAAGCTTTGAAGGCAGTGAAATGCTACTTGTGTCGACGTCTAGGCCATATGAAGAGGGAATGCAGATATCCCAGGGCCAAGACAGAGCAGCGCAGCGGAAGCTCATCGCGTGGAAAAGGCCAAAGCAAAGGCAAAGGTCCGGTGTCCAGGACAACGCAGCACAAGGCAATGGTCTCACGCTTCACTCCAAAGGTTGCAAAGGTCCAGAAGACGTCTAGATCTTTCTTCGTTGTTGATTCAGCAGCTACCCACCACATGTGCAACGATAAGCGACTGTTCGTGTCTTTTACACCGCAGGAAGGTGCGATTCACCAGGCGGATGACCACACGATCCCCAGTCAAGGCTACGGAACTGTTGTTCTTCACAGTTTGGACTTATCGATACAGGATGTACTTTATGTTCCAGATGCCACACACAATCTTCTAAGTGTGATGCAGCTGAATGAACGGAACATTGACGTTTCCTTCAAGAACAAGAAATGCACCATCACAAAGAAAGACGATTATGTATTGCATGCTGAATGTGTTGATCGTTTGTTTGTTTTGTATTATGATGATGTTGTGCAGAATGATACTTGTTGCATTGCAGGTTCTAACAAAAGTTTGCATGCAGAATGCATTCATGATTTTCACAGGAAATTTGGTCATTTGCATTTTGAGGCAGTATCTAAAATGCCTGCCTTGGTTGAAGGTATGACTATTAAACCCTGCAGGTACCACATGAAGTGCAAAGCATGCGCAGCAAACAAGGTGAAAATGGCTGCGAAAGGTAAGGTGTCTAGTAGGCAAGCTACAGAACCATACCAGATTGTTCATGCTGATTTAGTTGGTCCACTATCGCCCTCTTTGGGTGAAAATAGGTTCTTCATGGTTCTCATTGATGCATTTTCCAGGTATATTTACGTGTATAATCTCAAGCAGAAATCAGAGGCTTTTCCAAGGTTCAAGGAATTCTGTGCTTGGTTGGAAAATGTGCATGGTAAGAAGATAAAAATTCTTTTCACAGATCGCGGGGGAGAATTCACTTCTCAGCAGTTTGAAGCTTTTCTGACTGAGAAAGGAATTCAACACGATTTGTCCAGTCCTCGCTCGCCATGGCAGAATGGACTTTGCGAAAGGGCAAATCAGACATTGCTTCAAGGGTTAAAAACCTTGCTGCATGATGCCAATCTTCCAGAGAGTTATTGGGCCGAAGCTCTCTCGTGTTTTGTTTACAGTTACAATCGCAGGTTATCTTCAGCGATTGGTTGTACCCCGTATGAGAAGATGTTTGGCAAGAAACCATACATCAAACACATGAAAATTTTTGGTTCTGATATGTGGATTCACTCACCACAAAGCTCCAAGTTAGGCAAACGTGGTTTGCATGGTATCTTTCTAGGTTATCAGAAAGGTTCTTACAGAATAATGATGACTGACTCTAAGACAATTAGGCTCACAAGAAGTGTTGAGTACAATGCCAAGTGGGGGGAGAATGTGGGAATTTTTCAATGTTATCCTGATGACAGTGATGAGACTGAGGATAAGCAACAACAACCCACACCCACTGATGAAGGTTCTGATTCTGAGGCTGAAACTGAATCGGATAATTCAGAGGATTTCAAGAGTGCGAAAGCCTCTATGCGACCCTCTGAAAGCTCTGATCAGGAATTAGAAGAACCATTGTTCACAATAGGTCACTTTTCTCCTAAGAAGGAAGAGGAAAGTGTTGAAGACCAAAGGCTGATTCGCAGGTCACAAAGAGCCACAAAAGGCAGACCTCCAAAGAGATTTGCTGATGAATTTGCTAAGACAGCAGTAACAGCTGTTAAAAGCTCCAAGAAGGTATTTGAACCAGGATTTGGATTCTAAGGAAGCTGAGCCATGGTTAAATGCCATGAAGGCTGAGCTTGATTCCTTAGAAAGGAACAAAACTTGGGAGCTAGTTCCAGTAGTTCCAGGAATGAAACTGCTTGGAAGCAAATGGGTCTTCAAAGCGAAGACTGATCAAAATGGCAAGATAGTCAGACACAAAGCCAGATTGGTAGCCAGAGGTTTTGCACAGGTACCAGGTGAAGACTATCACGAGACCTACTCACCCACGGTGAGATATGAGAGCATAAGGCTTATGCTCAAGCTAGCTGCAGAGGAGAATCTACACATTAGTCACCACGATGTGAATACAGCGTTTTTGTACGGATCTCTAGGTGAATCACTTTATATGCTTCCACCTGATGGCGTACAGGTAAAACAGGGATTTGTTTGTGCTCTGAAGAAGTCCCTTTATGGTCTCAAACAAAGTGCACGGTGCTGGCACACAAAACTCACTGAAGCATTGTTTTCTCTAGGTTTTCAGCAAGGGAAAGCTGATCCATGTGTATTTGTCAAAGAGGAAGGGCAAAAGAAGCTGTATTGTTTGTTTTATGTTGATGATATTTTATTCTTTTGGAAAGATGTCACAATGTACAATAACGCCCTAGCTCAACTGAAAGAGCACTTTGACATGAAAGATCTTGGTGAGGTAAACAACTACCTATCTCTGGAAATAGAGAGAGATCAAGATGGTAACATTCTAGTACACCAGTCAAGGAAAACTGCTGATGTGTTAAGCAAACTAAACCTGATGGATGCTAACCCTGTAGACACACCGATGACAACAGGTTATCAGGTAGAAGACACTGAAGAAGCATTTTCTGACACTACACTGTACAGAAGTGTGCTAGGCAAGCTAAACTTCATTGCCAGATGTTCAAGACCTGACATTGCTGTTAGCTGTAATTTGCTAAGCAGACAAGTTAACAATCCTACTGTTAAGGATTGGAAAGCTCTGAAACGCATAGCACGCTATTTGAAAGGCACTATGCATTACAGACTGAGATTTAACAATCAGAAGTCTGGTGGTCTTGAGATCTTTGCAGATGCAAGTTTTGGAAGTGACACTGCAGACAGGAAAAGTACGTCTGGAGTTTGCTACATGTACAATCAGGGTCTATTTGATTGGTCATGCAAGAAGCAAACAACAATTAGCTTAAGTACTTGTGAAGCTGAGCTGAATGCACTGTCTTATTCACTTAAGGATTGTGAATGGTTGTTACAATTGTGCAAAGACATGAAAATTCCTGTCAAATGTCCAATCCAGGTTTACCAGGACAACAAAGCATGTTTGGCTTTGCTGAATTCGGAAGGTTGTAAGCAAAGCACGAAGCACTTGCAGTTGAAGGTGCAACATGCTAGGGAACATATTCAGAAGGGACTCGTAACGGTGTCCTATATGCCAGGTAATGAAATTCCTGCTGATGTATTGTCCAAGATTGTATCAAGGGATCAACACTGTACCTATGTACAGAAGTTGGGTTTGTACTGATATTGTACGAACACGCTGCCCAGTGATGTTCACGGAAAGGGGGAGGATGTTGGTTTCTGCTCTCTTCACTGTGCAGCAAAGTGCTTGTCACAAGACAATGTTTACATTCCACAGTCAGAGTACTGTTGGGTTTTCCCACGGGAATGGGAAGCTGGATGTGACGTACACTGGTTTCCTGTTTTTCACTGATCTCTCGGTGTTCGTTATTCCGAGGAGAGGGACGGTTGCTTCTCTGCTCCCGCAGAGGCAAGATGCATGTTTGTAATTTCTCAACAATGAACTGAAAATAAAGCAACTTTAAGCATGTGGCACGTACTGTTCGTCATTCCGTTGTGCACAGGACTCTGCAATAACAACATTTTCCTCATTCCCTCCCTGCTCCAGGCAAGGTCCCATCACCACTGCTGGTGCCTGCAGGCTCTTTTGCTTGGAGATGGTCTGCACCCAGAACAACTGTGCCAGCTGTCCTGATTCTAATCAGAGACAGGCTCCAAAGGTCCTAACTCCAGCTTCCAGCTTCATCATAGCTGCTCCATTACATCTGCTGCTCCTGGAGCTGACAAAAGACAAGCAGGCAAGATTTCAAATAAAAGGACAACACACAATTTGGGCAATTTCCAGCTGCTGCTCCATCCATACCAATGCTATTGTTTTCCTGACCTCTGTGGCATGTCTTGTTGTTGTGGCATTTAGTCCCGCCTTGGGCAAATTCTGGGCAACTACTGTTCTTTGCACCTTTAATCCTGTAGATTTGACAATATGCTCCATTCTTTCAGAAGTGTGACAAAACTCCTCAGAAGGCAGTCCCTGCTTCCATGAGCCAGCCTCCTCCAGAGGCAATTAAACGTTTGAGAATTTTCTTCTTGATGAGAAGTGTTGAAATAAAGATTAACAGTAAAACTCAGCGCCTCTCACCTTCCACTGACCCCGTGTCCACTCACCAGGATGTTTGTTCTGATCAGCTAAATAATGAGTCTGGACTTCATTTTCAGAAGGCTCAAGGTTATTCCCTAAAATGCAGTTGCTTGCTGACAGTGTTGATAAAATATTAGGTCATTGCACCTGTATTCAGTTGCCCTCACTGAATGATGATGCATGCCTTTCGTGGCAACAATGCTGCAACCTGACAAACCCAAACGGAGGTGCCTTCAAGATGTTACAGCTGTGGCATGGGAGCTGCTTCATCCCACAGAGTTCTGGAACAAGGAGCAGGGTCTCTTGCCTGGAGGCCAGCTAGGGATGAGGGATCTGCTTTGCTTCCATTTCCATTTTAATGAACTAATCTACCTAATGTGCTAAATTGTGGGTGAACATATCAAACGACACAGCGATTCTTCAAACAGCTCTTGTTTATCCACAGGCCAGAACAGAACTGAACTGAAGGGTTCAGCCAGTCTGCTTATATAGAGCTCCAGTACAACGTAACTGTAACAGTTTTCTAAAACTATCCAATCACTGAACGTCACTTTCGATCCCTTATTTGCATAACTATCTATAGTATCTCCCTGCTGGCCCAGGGTGAGAACTTCAGTACATAACACTATGCCCAGACTCATTCACTACACTGCCCATTTCCAGGTACAGGAGATTTGTTGAGTTTCCCAAAGGATGAGGAAAACCTCCCCCCCCCCTTCACTCACGGCTCTTTCTTCACCATCTGTGCTTGCCTCCCCCTCCAGCTGTTAATAGTGTTATGGCAGATAGTTAAGAGTGAATCAAGAAGTCCAGAAGAAAGAGGAAAGTATTTTCTCTGTGACATTTGAACCTTGCACTGCACTCAGAAATTGGGATGGCAGTGTAACTCCTTGGATGACCTGTAACTTTCCATATAACCCAAATGTTTTCCCTTCTCAGCATTTGCTTTTCATTTTACTTGGAATAACATCCAACCATTTGAGCAAGTAGATATAGAGATGCACACACAGAGAATGCAGTGACTTATTCAGAAGAGCTGGATTGTAAATCACTTTTCCTGGATAAAAATATCCCTACTTGGAAAGATTGTGCTTTATAAGTATGGGGGAAAATGCTGATCTCATAGGTGGCCCACCTTCATCTTAGCAAGCTTTATGATGGTTTAACTCTGGTGTTTTTATTCTTCTTTTTTTCAGGAAATCTCGTTTTTTACATCATAAAGAAAAAGAGAAAGGCATTTACCATATATACGTACATATTAAATAAGTTTGCATAGAATACAAAATGTAGGGGTAAGCTCAGGACCCAAGACTTGCACATTTTGTAAAAAAAAAAAATTCAGTTTTTAAGTTCTCTGCTCTCTCCAGATCTATCCATGCCATGGGTTCTGATTCTGAGTCACTGTGTATAAAACAAAGTTCTCTTTTCTTCATTCACTATAATGTAAATCCAAAAAAAAGGCCATAACTCCCCCCACCCCCTCTTTTGGGTAAAGTGGGTGAAATTTACAGGCACAGGAGCTCTTTCAGAGTGGATCAATTCTGTCAAATTGTAAGCAGATACAAGGGATTTGCAGTCATGGCACCTTTTACAAAAAAATAAAGAAAATGTCTATAACTTTTTCTCCTGTCAGAACTGGATGCAGTTTGCAGGCGTGATCTCCCCTTCTAAGGGGAAGACGCCTGTCAATTTCAGAGCGATAGTTGTCATGCTTCTCCTACAAAGGTAGACATTACCATGGGGGGGGGGGGAATACAACAGGAATCATAGGGCATGGGTGGTGGTGGGGTAGTAGTGGTAGTGGTCATGGGGGAAGCATGGAAGAAAGATGGGTGTGGGGAATATGTCACCCTCCCAGCAAGGAGCCTGTAACCCCAAAGGTTGCTGGTGGGATGTGGTTCTCTTCCTCCCCCACACATTGTTGGTTATATAGCCTCTTCTCCATGGGGAAACAGAGACCTCTCCACAACTACACAACTTTTAGAAGACATCTGAAGGTAGCCCTGTATCAGGAAGTTTTAAATGTTTGTTGTTTTACTATGCTTTTATATATGCTTGTCAGGGTTGCTTCCAGATCCTAGCTCACAGAGGATCACGCCAGCCAGCGATCATTAAATAAAAGTCTTTATTGAGTTACAGTCTCCATTCTCAAGCTGCTGCGCGCAACTCTACGTCTTATGCTTAGATCGGCGAAGCTCCGTCTGAGTCTCCGCCCCTTGTGCACCAACTTAATATCCTAGCCCTGCTCCACCTTTTCCGCCTGACAGTTCTCCTCTGGGTCCCTCTGCCCCCCGGGGTCTCTTCCTTCCGGGATTCTTCTGACGCTGACCCCCCGGACCCTTCTGTCTCCTTGCGCCGGGCTTTAGGACCTGGCTCCCTTTCCGGGCTGCCTACTGCGCCACCTTCCTGTGCATTTGAACTTGGCGCGCGCGCCCAACCTTCCACTTTCTGTCTAACCGTCTCTTCGCTCCCCGATGGAGGTGTGGCCACTCCTGACTCGTGCCCTCCCTCCTGTTTTGAGCTGCCAGCGCTTGATCCCTGGCGCCCTTCCTCATCCCTGCTCTCTGGCGGTGACGCTGGTCCCGATTTCCAACTGCTCCCCTCTGAGTCCCCTCTGGCTCTATCTTCCTGGGGTGCCCCCCTAGTCTCCCCCCTTGCCCTGGCCACTGGTGCTCCTTTTTGTGAATCTTCTGATTCACTGGAAAGACTCGGAGATCTCGGGTCGTCGTCATCACTCATCTTTTCTTCTGCCTCCTCCCCCTCGCTCTCTGTTTCCTCCCTTTCCCTCGCCTCTGCTCCTGAACCCCTGACAATGCTGTAAGCCACTCAGAGTGGCTGGGGAAACCCAGCCAGATGGGTGGGGTATTAATAATAAGACAACATCACCATTGTTGTTGTTGTTGTTGTTGTTGTATCCCTTCTTGTATATGTGGATTTTGTGTATATTTGCCTACAGTTCAAAATGGTAGACTTTTAATTATTGTACTAGACTTGGGAGGGGAGAAAGATAAAGTAAAAAAACAAATTCAGTAAAAAACAAATTCTCACATTAGAAGGCCTCTTTGCCTTCTCCGATCTGTGTTCAGTTGATCAACACCTGTTTTGTATAATTACATGTGACGACTTCAGAACACAAACCTCAAGACTAGTCAAAACACAACGTTACAGCTACTTTTAATTGGCTATAAAATATCACTTTTTCTGTTGCATCTCTTATTAATAAAGTAATTACTTTCACAGTGTGATTAGAAATTCACATGCTATAGCAAGAAAACGGCATCTTGGTTAAAGGACCATAGGCCAAATTTGTGCATTTGCCGCTCACAGGAACACGCGAAGCTGCTTTGCACTGAGTCAGACCTTTCATCTCTGTAGGCCAGTGTTGTTTACACTGACTGGCTGTGACTCTCCATGGTTCCAGGTAGGGGTCTCTCCCAGCCCCACCTGGAGATGCCAGGGATTGAAAAGCTGTGGCCCTTCCCTCTCATGCAATACCATCTATATGTGGAGGGGAAGTCTGAAGAGGGTAGCCTGCTTTAGGTATGTAGGCCCCTGATGTGATTTAGAAGTCACTACAATCAGGTTTCCCAGAGAGAGAGAGAGAGAGAGAGAGAGAGAGAGAGAGAGAAGGTTCACTTCACATCTTCCCCAAAGAAATAGGAATTAGGGTAGGGCCAGAAACCCCAGTCCTGCCACACGCACACACAAACACATACACACTTTGTAATAGCATGAAGGATGAACTCCTGAACAGGGCAAAGCGTATTCACCATACCTTACCTGAATTTTAATGGGGACAGTTCAAAGACATCAGAGATAAGGCACGTTTCATGCTTCTTGGAGGTTTCCACCATTGCCTCAAAGGGAATCCTTTGAATGGTCTTCAAATGCACTTGTGGCAAGTATTTTGCTGCTGCCTTCAGGTGATAAAAGCAGCAAATAGAAATAATGCTATATATTTTCACAATGTTATGTTTTCTGTTCTGGGGCTAGTTTGCTTTCCAGGTGCAGGTACTTCAAAAGAAAGTACAACAATTTGTGGAGAAGGAATATCTGAAGGTGGAACAAAAAAATGTTGCTTTCAGCTTGGACTGGGAACTATAGGATCACTAGGCACCCTCCACATCAGGAAATGCATCAGAAAAGTATTTTCTGAGAAGTTCCAACCTAGTTATTAAAAAAAAAACACCTAAAGACTCCTAGTTATATTTGATTCAGAAGTGTAGATCACACTCTGCTTTACTGTCCCTCCTCTTTCATCTTAGTTACCCTTTAGGGGCTTCCCACAACAATGGATCTGAAAAAACAAATGCAAGAAATGAGCATTGATGCAGATACCCAGCTCTCTGCTCAGAAGCAACAAGGCAGAGTTGTACAATAAAGCACAGCCCGCAACCATGTTGCCATTAAATCTCCCTCTGTCAGCACTGAGGAATAGCCTGCCTATGTTTTAAAAAAGGATTCAATTGAAGTTTTTCCTTCACCTTTGCTAACATTTACAACATGACATTTCAGGATAGATATAAACACAACTCCTACAGTTTTCCAAAGTGGCTGGTATTGCCAAAGGATACTTTTCTGTACCCCCCCCCTCCCCCTAGTATTGACACAGCTGTGGTAACAAGCCTACTGGCATTTAACACTAGATACACATTTTTCATTTCATTACTACCAGCTACATTTCTCTTTTTTAAAAAACCCATTAAAGTAAATGTGGAAAGTTATAATTAACACAATTGACGATCCTTTCTTTTTGCAGGTGGATGTACATCTCTTAAATGTCTATACTTTTTACTGTAAAAAAAATTTGCTAAATATAAATTCACTGGGAGGTACAGGGCCAGTTAATAGAAGGAAGGAGCTTCTAAACCTTCTGTGCATTCTGGCTCATGTGATGTTTTCCCCATTTTAGGGTGTTAGGAATGATATCCAGTCTGAAGTATTAAAGAATCCTTGTAAATATTATTACCATAAATTAAACAAGAGTGCTATATTTAAGACTTGGATCCCAGCGTGGTAATGAATAAAAGGCTTAGTCTAGATTCTCTATGTGTGTGTTTTCCACACTCGCTGAACAGACACCTGAGTTTACCATTTTCTTGATGATCTCTGCCAGAGTACACTCAACTCTTGTAAAGTGCCTTAGGTGCCTCGCTAAGACTTCCTAACTTTGATGAAGAGCTTGAAAAACCTTATTTGACCCAACTCATTCCAAAACAAACTAAACTCTCTACGGCTCAAATGGTTCCTCAGTCTTAGTTACGCGCAAATATGGTGCGGTTAATCAGTTGGCCGCTGCTGAGAACATTAGAGAAAGGGAGCATTTATCTCCGGGGCACGGGGAAGGAGCGGCTATCCAAACTAAGGCCGCCACACCAAAAATAAAGACAGATGTATCAGCATCAAGCTGAAGGAGCTCAGTTGCATTAGGGCATCAAGCAATTTCTCCAAGTGCTCTCCTCAGTGATAATACACTTCCCTGTCAGGACCAATAAGACTGATGGTAAAGAACAATGCAGGCATTCTTTTCAACTATCCTGCCCCTTTGTTTCCATATTTCTTTTTTTAAAAAAATCAGTATTGTTGCACTGGAAGGAGAAAATATAGGATGTAGCCTGCACTGTGTTTATGAATCTTCGGTTTGTGCAGCCATTAGGTTTCCTTACAGCGAATTCTTCCTTCTTTAGCTCCCTGAAAGGAAAGCAGGGGTTCCAAGTACACTTAAGTAATTCTGCACCAACTGAAACGTGGCTTCATCCAGACAAAGATGGACGCCAATGTCTGCAATGACCTCCCACCCTCTGTGCTGGAGCCAGCTGCATTTCAAATACAGTGGTACCTCGGGTTACAGATGCTTCAGGTTATAGACGCTTCAGGTTACAGACTCCACTAACCCAGAAATAGTACCTTGGGTTAAGAACAGAAATCGTGCCCTGGCGGCGCGGCAGCAGTGGGAGGCCCCATTAGCTAAAGTGGTACCTCAGGTTAAGAGCAGTTTCAGGTTAAGAACGGACCTCCGGAATGAATTAAGGACTTTAACACAAGGTATCACTGTATTTCAAATATTACTGCAGTGTGTGCCATAGCCTAGGGCAGCGTAAACCTGTGAGGATGGTATAAAACCAAGTGCGCTGGTCCCACACACTCCCTCTGCCACCATTTATATTGCTTTCCACCTCATTGAGGATGACTGTCTGAAGTCGGGATCCTTTTGCTTCCAGAAGGCTCCCCACAGAAGGTGACATAAATAGTGATGGAAAGGGGCCAGAACTAGTGTACTCATTCCCCAGTGCACCATCTCATGTGTTACAGTGCCCTAATTGTAATGACTGCATAGGGCTTTTGTCTTAGATCATCAAAATGGAACTTCTGGGCACTGGCTTTATACCAACCATCAATTCTCGCACTTGAACACAGAGAAGAAAACACCCCCAAACTCTTTATGCCTCGACATTTTTGTGAGATGGTTCACTAAGAAAGTCCCCACTGTTTGTGCCACGCCTTTCTATGGAGCATGCATTGTCCCTTTATGTCCCGAATGAAATGTTGAGTTTGTTAGTGGTGTGATGCAGGTTCTTCTGGCTCCTTCATGTCAGGCTCTCTCTGTTTCAGGAGCTTAGCTTAGTTCCTTTACTGAATTTATGAATCACTTCTCACAACGTGAGCTATTTACCAGAATAAAATACGGCAATGCAGTAATAAAAATGCATAGACATATTAAAAACACATTCAGAGTGAAAACATCCCTTCACTGGCGCTGCCAAGTGCCCAGGGAAAGAGAAACATCTTTGCCTGACACAGAACCTGTGATAAAGTTGGCGCCAGGAGGGCCTCCTTGGTGGGAACATTCCATAGATTCAGAGCTACTGCAGAAAAGGCCCTGTGGCATATTCTCCTCTTAAAACAGATTAAGTAAACACAGAAACAACTTCCAGAACATGGGGTGGCACCTCTAGGGGGAAAATCCCTGCAAAATATGTGAATCATAGAATCATAGAATCATAGAGTTGGAAGAGACCACAAGGGCCATCGAGTCCAACCCCCTGCCAAGCAGGAAACACCATCAGAGCACTCCTGACATATGGTTGTCAAGCCTCTGCTTAAAGACCTCCAAAGTAGGAGACTCCACCACACTCCTTGGCAGCAAATTCCACTGTCGAACAGCTCTTACTGTCAGGAAGTTCTTCCTAATGTTTAGGTGGAATCTTCTTTCCACCTAAGTTGAAGAGGAAGAGGAAGAGGATTATTGTTGAAGAGGAAGAGGATTATTGTTGGTAATCAAGATTGAGCATCAAGTCAAGAAAATGCCTCTAATATGCCATACCTGTAGACCTTAGTCTTCTTTTGCTATAGCATTGTCTGTCTCTGTAATGACTCTATTGAGCCAAGCAGATTATAAGACATTCAGTTTGTAGTGATCTATGGTCCCAAATGAGTTAGGAAAAGGAAGGGTTGTGTGAATTCATTGCTATGATTTATACCACCCACCTGCATAGCCCCCCAATATGGAGTTTTGTAGTATGTCAGGATGACATTTAGACATACCATTGAAATGCAAAGTGAGATAGCAGTGATGGCTCATGGTGTTACTAATAAAAATGGCTGAACTGCTGTAGGTACGCTGAACAAGGAATCAGAGCTTTGTTACCATCACATCTCATTAGTTGAAATGTTTTTCTTTTAAAAAAAAACAACCTAGAAAGAAAAGGTGACATTTGGTAACCTTCTTAGAAAGTTCATGTACTTGCAAACTGGAATCATTCACTATTCAGCTGTTTTGTCAAGGCCAGAACAACCTGTGCAGGATTAGCATTAGTTACGGCAAGGTGTCATGCACAAATAAATGAGTGATATTTTGAAAGCTGTATTCTTCAACTGTTCACATTTATTTCTAGGCAGGCTGATGCTATGCAAGTTTCCATGAAAGGAAAACCAAGTACAAAGAGACTTAACCCCAATTAAAATGTGCATGTGATTGCAGATCCAAACTAGGTCATCAAAAGTTCCAATCTTGATTGTTAGGTGGTCAGAAGCTGAAAGGTCTGCTTAAGCACATTTTCACACATTTGATTGAAATTCCTACGGAGCCTCTCCAGCATGATTTATTTGGATTTATTGCCATTGTAATACAGAACAGAAACTGAGGGAAGGCATTTGTAATTTAAACGACTGTTGCAGCCTGTGTTAGTCTGACATCTACATGTTACCACCCTCCAGACCTCTTGCAGAGGAGGAACATGAAGAAGGGCTTCAGAGGATGATTGCGAGGTTTGTGTCAGTTCATATGGGGAGAGGCAGTTCTTGAGGTATTGTGGTTCTCAGCTGTTTAAAGCTTTATAGGTCAACACTAGCACTTTGAATTGGGCCTGAAAACGAATTGGCAGCTAGTGCAATTGGACCAGGATTGGCATTATATGCTCAAACCTTCATGCCCCAGTGAGCAACTTGGCTGCTGAATTCTGCACCAGTTGAAGTTTCCAAATTGTCTTCAGAGGCAACCTCACATGTTATGAGTTGCAGTAATCTAACCCAGTGTTTCCCAACCGGTGTTCCGCGGCACACGAGTGTGCCGTGAGACATCGGCTGGTGTGCCGCGAGATACCTGGAGGGAGGCGGGCGAGTCGGGCGGCGAGAGGCGGGGCGGCGGCGGCGAGGAGAGGTCGCGCCTCCTGCTGCTGCCTGGCGCTCCTCCTCGCAGCCGGCAGCGCTGCCTGGGCGCCTCCGCGCGACTCTGCCTCGCTGGGTTTGGTCTCCCAGCAGAGACGGGTCACACGCGCCCCTCCCTCCCTCCCTCAGCCTGCGCGGAGGGAGAGCCAGAGAGAGGCATCGCTCCTGCGCTCCGAGGCGGATTGAGCGCAGCTGAGAGGAGCTGCCGAGGGAAAAAACTTTCACTTTTGTGCGTCCCTCCCGGCGTGACGCTGCGCGCTGACGTCACGGGGCGGGGCTTTAATGGTGGTGTGCCGCGAGATTTTTTTTCAGTAAACAGGTGTGCCGTTGCCCAAAAACGTTTGGGAAACACTGATCTAACCTAGAGGTTACCAGAGCATAGACAACAGAAGTAGGATCTCCCTGTCCAGATAGGGGTGCAGGCAAACTTCCAATCTAGGGAACCACCCACTAACAGTCCCTCAATCTTATTTAGATTTTGCTTTAGTTTGTTGGTTCTCATCCAGTCCATTACAGAGACAAGACAGCAGTCCAACCCATCCACTGTCACACCTCCAGATGTAAAGGAGAAATAGTCAGCATATTGTTGACTACATACTTCAAAACTCTGGATGACCCTGCTTAGCAGTTTTATGTAGATATTAAACAGCACAGGGGATAAAATCAAAACCTGAGGAACTCCACATTGAAGACTTCATTGAGCCAAACATTACTCCCCAAGAACCACCCTCTGGAAATGACCACCCAAGTAGGACCAGAGCCACCCCAAATTGTAGTCCAATTATATATGTCTTCAAACTATAGTATCCACATTGTTGTTGTTTAGTCGTTTAGTCGTGTCCGACTCTTCATGACCCCATGGACCAGAGCACGCCAGGCACTCCTGTCTTCCACTGCCTCCCCCAGTTTGGTCAAACTCATGCTGGTAGCTTCGAGAACACTGTCCAAACAGTGTATCCACATTATAACATCCCAAAAGCATCCTTGTAGAATGCAATATGTAGTGCTGGCCTAGCACTGCTTGGTTTGGATAACAATGTTATGCAACATACAGGTGTCATGCCAATTTTGACCTAGCATCAAACGGAAACCCTGGACCTTATACTGAAGAGTAGATAAGAAATCTTGGCTAGCATTCAGTGATGTTTTACTCAGAGTAAACTCATTTAAATGAAGAGACATAACTAAGTGAGGTCCATTCATTTCCATAGCTCTACTGTGAGTAAAACTCATTTGAATACCATGCCTAACACATAAATAAATCCTGAGAGCAAATGGTTTTTACTCCCCTCTTCCCACCAGACAAATAGTATGCATTATCACTTGTATTTTTTCTTCTTCACAACTTTGCACTCGCTTCACCAGCCAACTTATCAGCTTCATGGAATTAGGTATGGTCAAATCTGCCCATTTTGGTTTCCCCCTTGCCTGTTTTTGGAGGGATAATGCTTTCATATTTGAAGATATTCTATAGCATGGGTAGGCAAACTAAGGCCCAGAGGCCGGATCCAGCCCAGTCGCCTTCTAAATCCAGCCCACGGATGGTCCGGGGATCAGCGTGTTTTTACATGAGTAGAATGTGTCCTTTTATTTAAAATGCATCTCTGAGTTATTTGTGGGGCATAGGAATTTGTTCACCCCCCCCAATATAGTCCAGCCCCCCACAAGGTCTGAGAGACAGTGGACCAGCCCCCTGCTGAAAAAGTTTGCTGACCCCTGCTCTATAGTGTGCAATTTTTGGAAGTTCTTTCCCAATTTCAAGAATGTTACTTGTCTAGTAACCCAGTCAAATATAATCTCTAATATCGCTAAGCTTTGAACTGGGTTCAAGGGATCTCTAGCACAATGACCTGGCTGTAGCCCTGTTATTTTAAAACACAATGTCAAAATTTACTTCAGAAGTCTGTTGCACACTCAACTCACTCTGTAATGCTAAAGGATCCATCTGGAAGCTGTCCCTAGAGTCAGTCAGAGGACTTTAGAGAAGCATGAAATGCTTGCTTAAGTGTTGCAGGAAGAGAGAGAAACTTCTTTCAAATGTCCTATTTTTATCACTTGTAAGGGGGGGGGGAATGGGAGAAGGGGAATCAATATTTTCCTTGGGGTTTTTTGTGTGTGGGAGGAAACAGCTCCCATCACAACTGCAAGGTGGCCCTTGCATATCTTTACCCCCCCCCAAAAAAAATTAGTTATGTCCAACAGGAATTTGAAAATTCTGCCAAATATTATATGCAGGGTTTGCAACCTGCTGGTTTCTGAAATACTTTATTGCCAGATTTTTTTTGGAGTGGAGATAGAGTGCCATCAACAAACATGCTTTGTATTATGGGAAAACAGAATCATGCTAGTCATTTCCCCCCTTGTGATTTCCACAAGACCCAGTGTAGGGGACTTATTCTGATGCTAATTATCTCCACATACAAAGGATGGGGATCAGGTGAACAGGGCTACATATATTTCATAATTGCATAAAAGTCTGGCTGATTGTGATTCACACCTGAGTGTGTGCTTTTTTCCAGTTGGAATAAATTACAATTTATTTGATATATTTACTGCTTGCACCGTATAAATACAATACAATGAAAATAGTCTTTCTGGGGCTTTTATTTCTGCAGTACGAATGGTTTGCTTGCCTTTTGTCTGCTTAAGCCAATATAATTAGGTCTACTGCAGAGGACAGAACTATTCTGTCCATTGCTGCACTCCTGTGCCAGCCTTCTCTAGCATGACAGCGGGTTTTGCACTGTTTTCAGCACCTGTGTGAGACTATGAATGATTCATGATTTAAATGATCCACTATAAAAAAAATGCAGTGCAGTCTGTCAACCTGTTTAGCGATGGGCTGATATTACTGCAGGGTTAGTTTTATGAATTGGCTGACAACTGAATTTGAAAATAAACGTCTATGAAACTCATCTACTGGAGCAATTCAGAAATCAGCTGGTTGCAGACTGCATGCATAATATTTGAAAACTCTGATGCGGCTGAATAAGATATCACATCTAGTTTATTTCTCCATTCAGTTCCTTCAACTCCCCCCACCCCAACACACACACACACACACACACACACACACACACACACACACGGTTGGGTTTGGGACCAGCCAAGAAAGAGTTAACTTCTGAAGCTGACAGTTATTTCAGTTTTAAATAAATTATATGAACTTTTGAAATGTGTGTTTGCCTCCTTCCATTGCTTCGGGCGACACAGATGGACAAATTCAGAATTCAAGAAGCAATGGCTCATATCAATCTCTCTCTTTTTCCCCTTTTGGTGCTTTCCCCCGTCTACTTCAGATGTCTGCTAGAGCAGCTTTTTCCTCAGATGGTGGACTCCACCAAGTTCCTCCTTATTCTCCCGCCTTTTGTTGGGACTGGTGTCAGCAGCAGAAACTCACCATTAAGGTGGCCAGTTCTGTTGGGCGAGGGATAGTTCCCTTCCTTGGAAGTGGTAGAGTGAGGGGAGTGGCTTATATGGCTGCAGGTGGGGGGGGCAAAGCTTTTGGTACCGTTACAATCATGACAGATGTATCATGAAATAATATTGTTCCTGATTTCTAATTATATAAACTTGTTCACCTTCATTCCATGTACAACTTGCGTTACTGATTTCCTGATTTTATAATTCATTAGCTTTGTTTAACGAATTTATTTTGTCTTTCTGAAAATGAAACGTAAATTAATGCAACCATTAATACATTAATGCAACAACTTAATACATTCGATTAATTTTAAATTAATTGAGTTGGGAAACAATATAGTTTGTACTGGCAAATACACTATTACCTTGCTACATATCACAACAAACACGCGACACTTGTCTTTGTCATATTTCTTTTTATTTTATTCGTTTACATATAATGTGACTTGAAATGTGTGAAGTTACTGAAGAGTAAGTTGTGTGTTATTTCCCCCCCCCCCTGCAGATTTCAAGTGCAAGCCGGAACTGATCTTATCACACATCATTGGTTTAACTGGCAAAGAAGTTAATGAAATAGGATTGCAATCCGTCGGATTGCAAATTTCAGGTCAACTTTGCTTTGAATTCATGTCACATTCTAAAAATGTACAGTGTGTAAAGTTGTCCTTTAATATTTAGATTAGCTAATAAATCTGCTCTATTTGCTTTAAGGGATCTGTTAAATGTTGAAAAAAAATGGTGTGATATGCTTAGGTCCTATTTATAATATATCTATCAGCTGTGACAGCTATAATAGCTGCATCCTTTACTCTCAGAAACAGATGTTGATACAGTCCTCTTCCCTGGCTTTGAGAACTCTCTTTATGTTTAGTCTTTTGTGTGCAGCATTTTGAATGCTGCGGTAAGAAATCTTTCTATACATACATTTTGAGAACACTGAGAATAGATATTGTTCTAGACACTTGTCCCAAACAATGTATTGATTTGCCAGCTGCATCCCTATCTGAAAAAGCAGATCATGCTGTAGGCATTCATGCCCTACTTCAGAGGTGGGAAACCTGCAGCCTGTGGGGAAATCTTGGCCTGCCAAGGGTTTCCCTTTCGCCCCAAGGGTCAAAACCATGTCCACCAGTCAGCCAGCCAGCTGGTGACACTTCCTCTGATGGGTGGATGATGTCAGCTGATGGGCAGGGCTTGGGTGCATACCAGTGCTTGTTCCTTGAAGGTAACCAGTGTGCACAGCCAAAGAAGCAGGATTTAACTCCCCATTATATCCTGCTCAGAGCCAGTTTCCTGTGGGGAATTTAGCCTCATTCGGCCATTTCAGGAGGTTTGAACTCTTAATGCACAGTTGATGAATGGGCATTAATTCTGCTCAGTTTCTCTATGCAAGACAGTTCCCTGGGGAAAGCTGGGAAGAGCATACAGTGGTACTTTGGGTTACAGACGCTTCAGGTTACAGACGCTTCAGGTTACAGACTCCACTAACACAGAAATAGTACCTCGGGTTAAGAACTTTGCTTCAGGATGAGAACAGAAATCGTGCTCTGGCGGTGTGGCGGCAGCAAGATGGCCCCATTAGCTAAAGTGGTACCTCAGGTTAAGAACAGTTTCAGGTTAAGAACAGACCTCCAGAACGAATTAAGTTATTAACCTGAGTATCATTTGATGTATATCAGTGTATATCATTTGAGCAGGGAGCCAACTGCAGCAGTGCACTGACCACATTTTGAGCACCTCGATAAAGTTAAAGGAAAACCATCCCCCCGCCCGTTTTTGGTAGAAGCTAGTTTTGCCCAGAGAAGATTGGCTGGTCCTTGTGTCAGTCACCAAACCACCTCTTCCAGCTTCTCAGCAGTGTTTGAAATGTGAAAAAATAACAATGGGGTCCCCCCCCTATTTAAAACAAGTACAAGTGTTTGAGCACATAAACATGAAAGGCTTTTGAAACACAAAGTCCACTTGAAGTTTTTGTGAGAGAGATTCTGATCGAGAGACTATATGTGTGAAAGAGAAAGAGAAGAAGAAGAAGAAGGCAAAGCTCATTCTACCACAGAAAAGTCCACACCTACTTCTGTTTGCAGGAACATCTGTATGCACCCCAAGAGGAACCATTTTGAATCAGCTGTATCTTTAAAAAAAACAAAACAACCCCAAACAAAACACCTCTAGCAGCTTTGCTTGTGTGGCTTCTTGCAACTCTTATTAGCTGATTTGCATTCAGAACACCAAGAAAGGGGAATCGGTCTTTCTGATAAATTACTCCCACATTTTTTTGCAGATGATGCTATACAGGCTGAAGATATTTCAAGAGGAAAGCAAAGATGTAGAAAGGCTTTCTTTTCAATGAATCTCAAGGATGCATCTTAATTGCACATCTCACGACTCTATCATATGGAAAAGCAAGCAGGGGCCTGTGGAAAACTTGTGGAGGGATTCTGGGGAGGAGGAAGTATTAGTTCAGTGGCTAGGAGGGAGAAGAAAGTAGGTTCAGGGAACTGGAGGAGAGGGCATATTCCCTCTCTTATGGCCAGTTGCCATTTTTTCTTCAAGGTTCTTTCCTACTTTGCTTGAGCAAAGTAATGGGTGAAATGGACTTCTTCCTTAGCAACAGGGGCTGCTTGGGAGGGATGAATATGTCAGTTACAGTGGTGCCCCGCAAGACGAATGCCTCGCAAGACGGAAAACTCGCTAGACGAAAGAGTTTTCCGTTTTGGAGGTGCTTCGCAAAACAAATCTCTTATGGGCTTGCTTTGCAAGACAAAAAGGTCTTGCGAGTTCCTGCGGGGTTTTTTTCCTCCTCCCCCCCTTTTTCTAAGCCGCTAAGCCGCTTATCAGCTGATCCGATAAGCTGATAAACCGCTAAAAGCCACTAAAAGCCGCTAAAAGCCGCTAATAGCACTAACAGTGCTAATCCTCTAATCCGTCAATGGGCTTGCTTCGCAAGACAAAAAAACCGCTAGACGAAGAGAATCACAGAACGGATTCTTTTCGTCTTGCGAGGCACCACTGTATATGCATTCCTATGGATAGTTTTAGGTTGTAAATCTTCATCACAAAATTTGGAGAAGCGTGACTTTCAAAGCATAGCTGTGTTTCAGTTCGCTTTTTTGGCTGAGGAAGTGCAAATTAAGTTCTCCTGAAAATGTAATGGAGCAGATTTCTCCCTCACCCCTAGCGGTGGCAGAGCTGAGAAGATAGAACCTAATGCCTTACTTGCAATGGTTTTGGTGGTGACAGAGAGCAGAGCCCACTAAATATCACTTCACTGACAAAATTACAATTGGAGATGGATTCATTCAGGTTGCTGGGAAACAGCAAAGGAGGGGAAACCTTTTAGTTGCCAGGGACCAGGTAGCAAAGTATGGGACTGAACAGGTGAGAAGGAAATTCAGCAGAAAAAAATACTTTGCTGACAATCCAAATCACCTCACAGGGAATTAGTCTGGACAAAACTTTCCTCCCAGCTAGAATGGCCCCATTTCTCCCACCAAGCGCCTCCAACCCATAGATGGGCATGCACACTTCCTTCAAGGCCCACAACTCTTGCAATTGTGGGAACTGCATTGAAACTAGCCCTGAGGCCATGAGGAGATTTATGTTCACTCCTCAGGGATGTGTGAATCTGTCTATTTTGGTTTCTCTCAGTTTCTCATTTTCCCCCAATCTTAAATTCAATTCACAGTATTTCCTTCATCAGTCTGTATACATTTTCATGCTCATATCATAAAATATGCAAATTTGCCTAATACACAGATTTTGGCAAGCAATTTCCCATAATATAAGTATTCCTATACAATACTTTTGCTAGTACATACTGTACATGTTTGTATGTATCTTTCTCCAAGATAGGCATTTTTCAGAGAACTGTATTGCAAAATACGGAGAACTTCAAGGGACAGCTGGGGTTCAGTCCATGCATTTTAAGTTCAAATCTCCACAGCACTTTGAAGTATATATTCTTTAAAAACCCGCATGGAACTTCATCAGCATTTTAGTGTAACTTTCTCCCATTATACACATTTTCGTATGCATTTTTTCTATTATCCACATTATTGCAAAGTAATTTTTACTATTTAGATGCAGTCTAAAGATTATTTTCACTAATGTATATGCATGTTCATAAGCACACTTACCTAGACAGCATCTTAAAAAGCAGAGACATCACCTTGCCAACAAAGGTCCGTATGGTTAAAGCTGTGGTTTTCCCAGTAGTGGTGTATGGAAGTGAGAGCTGGACCATAAAGAAGGCTGATCACCGAAGAATTGATGCTTTTGAATTATGGTGCTGGAGGAGACTCTTGAGAGTCCCATGGACTGCAAGAAGATCAAGCCTATCCATTCTGAAGGAAATCAGCCCTGAGTGCTCACTGGAAGGACAGATCCTGAAGCTGAGACTCCAATACTTTGGCCACCTCATGAGAAGACAAGACTCCCTGGAAAAGACCCTGATGTTGGGAACGATTGAGAGATCAAGGAGAAGGGGACGACAGAGGATGAGATGGTTGGATAGTGTTCTTGAAGCTACCAGCATGAGTTTGACTAAACTGCGGGAGGCAGGGGAAGACAGGAGTGCCTGGCGTGCTCTGGTCCATGGGGTCACGAACAGTCGGACACGACGGAACGACTAAACAACAACAACAACAAGCACACTTACGCAGCTCCTTGGCCACCCATGCCCTTTTTTCCTTTGCTTTGCAAACTGTTTATTTTTAATGTGATGAAGGCGTAGAGGTGCATGCAAATAGGTTTCCTGTTTATGGTGCAACAACACTAAAAAGTGCTGGGCCTAGCAGGGACAGGCACCATTTGGCCTAAGCTTGAAACAAAAATATTTTGGGGCTGGCATGCCTGATGCGTGTGCATGTCCATAATGGAAAATTGGTGATAGCTTTTAAACAGCTCTTAGGAGGCCAGATTTTGCCCCTTTTTGCTCCAACAATGCCCAAAAGTTGACTGCAGTGGCCCTTAACTGCATGCACACATCTTTGGATGAGAACACATATCCCTTCCAAGGTCCATGAAATGTTAACTGTGACAGTCAATGTTATATCTTATGTTAACTCCATCTCAAGGGATTTCTGCACCATGCTTTCGAAATTATTTTTAGGCTTCTTTGCTACTATATTTCTGCACGTGTATCTTCTTCATCTAAAATTAAAACAGGTGCATTTTTCCTTTCTTCTTTCTGCAAAATGATGTACCACCTCAGCTGCGGAACGCTGCAAAGCACAGCATTTCCAGCATCCTTTGAAATGTTGCCACCAGGGTCAGTGACTCCCAAGAGATACGTTTCCTCTGTTTGGTGACAGTGCTTCAAGCCCACGCAACCTCGTCACCTTGTCACACACCTAAAAGAACACAATAACATGTGCAAAGCTCCAGGGAAAGCTGAAATGCAAAAAAGTTAAATAAATAACCTTCACACTTGGGGGAATGAGTTTAAAATTATTTCAGCTATATTAACTGAACCTGGCTTGACTCCGGCTTTGGTCTGGCTGCATTCTGGAGGTGTCAGGGGAGGAGGGATGCAATGAAGATTTTACAAGTTCCCCACAAATGGATTTGGAAGGGTTTTTGCTAACTTGAGTCACAACGCTATGCACCACTACTTGGGAGCAACCCATACTGAGCACAGTGGGACTTAAGCCCCTGAGGAAATGTGTATAGGGTTGCACTGTGCATGTCCTACTGCCCCCTCTTTGTTGTTGTTGTTGTTTAGTCGTTTAGTCGTGTCCGACTCTTCGTGACCCCATGGACCAGAGCACGCCAGGCACTTCTGTCCTCCACTGCCTCCCGCAGTTTGATCAAACTCATGCTGGTAGCTTCAAGAACACCATCCAACCATCTCATTCTCTGTCGTCCCCTTCTCCTTGTGCCCTCCATCTTTCCCAACATCAGGGTCTTTTCCAGGGAGTCTTCTCTTCTCATGAGGTGGCCAAAGTATTGGAGCCTCAGCTTCACGATCTGTCCTTCCAGTGAGAGCTCAGGGCTGATTTCCTTCAGAATGGAGAGGTTTGATCTTCTTGCAGTCCATGGGACTCTCAAGAGTCTCCTCCAGCACCATAATTCAAATGCATCAATTCTTCGGCGATCAGCCTTCTTGATGGTCCAGCTCTCACTTCCATACATCACTACTGGGAAAATCATGGCTTTTACTATACGGACCTTTGTTGGCAAGGTGATGTCTCTGCTTTTTAAGATGTTGTCTAGGTTTGCCATCGCCTTTCTCCCAAGGAGCAGGCGTCTTTTAATTTCGTGACTGCTGTCACCATCTGCACTAATCATGGAGCCCAAGAAAGTAAAATCTCTCACTGCCTCCATTTCTTCCCCATCTATTTGCCAGGAGGTGATGGGCCCAGTGGCCATGATCTTCGTTTTTTTGATGTTGAGCTTCAGACCATATTTTGCGCTCTCCTCTTTCACCCTCATTAAAAGGTTCTTTAATTCCTCTTCACTTTCTGCCATCAAGGTTGTGTCATCTGCATATCTGAGGTTGTTGATATTTCTTCCGGCAATCTTAATTCCGGCTTGGGATTCATCCAGCCCAGCCTTTCGCATGATGAGTTCTGCATATAATTCCTCTGTGTATTCTTGCCACCTCTTCTTGATGTCTTCTGCTTCAGTTAGGTCTTTACCACTTTTGTCCTTTATTATGGTAATCTTTGTGCGAAATGTTCCTTTCATATTTCCGATTTTCTTGAACAGATCTCTGGTTCTTCCCATTCTGTTGTTTTCCTCTATTTCTTTGCATTGCTCGTTTAAGAAGGCCTTCTTGTCTCTCCTTGCTATTCTTTGGAAATCTGCATTCAATTTCTTGTATCTTTCATTATCTCCCTCGCATTTTGCTTGCCTTCTCTCCCCCGCTATTTGTAAGGCCTCGTTAGACAGCCACTTTGCTTTCTTGCATTTCTTTTTCATTGGGATGGTTTTAGTTGCTGCCTCCTGTATAATGTTGCGAGCCTCCACCCATAGTTCTTCAGGCACTCTGTCCAGCAAATCTAAATCCTTAAACCTGTTCCTCACTTCCACTGTGTATTCATAAGGGATTTGGTTTAGATTGTATCTTACCTGTCCAGTGGTTTGTCCTACTTTCTTCAGTTTAAGCTTGAATTTTGCTATAAGAAGCTGATGATCTGAGCCACAGTCAGCTCCAGGTCTTGTTTTTGCAGACTGTATAGAGCTTCTCCATCTTTGGCTGCAGAGAATATAATCAATCTGATTTCGATGTTGCCCATCTGGGGATGTCCATGTGTAGAGTCGTCTCTTGTGTTGTTGGAAAAGCGTGTTTGTGATGACCAGCTTGTTCTCTTGGCAGAACTCTATTAGCCTTTGCCCTGCTTCGTTTTGATCTCCAAGGCCAAACTTGCCAGTTGTTCCTTTTATCTCTTGACTCCCTACTTTAGCATTCCAATCCCCTATAATGAGCAGAACATCCTTCTTTGGTGTCACTTCTATAAGGTCTTGTAAGTCTTCATAGAATTGGTCAATTTCAGTTTCTTCAGCACCAGTAGTTGGTGCATAAACTTGGATTATTGTGATGTTAAAAGGTCTGCCTTGGATTCGTATCGAGATCATTCTATCATTTTTGAGACTGCATCCCAGTACAGCTTTCGCCACTCTTTTGTTGACTATGAGGGCCACTCCATTTCTTTTACGGGTTTCTTGCCCACAGTAGTAGATATGATAGTCATCCGAACTGAATTCGCCCATTCCCGTCCATTTTAGCTCACTGATGCCCAGGATGTCAATATTTATTCTCGCCATCTCATTTTTGACCACCTCCAACTTACCCAGGTTCATTGTTCTTACATTCCAGGTTCCTATGCAATATTTTTCTTTACAGCATTGGACTTTCCTTTCGCTTCCATGCATATCTGCAACTGAGCGTCCTTTCGGCTTTGGCCCAGCCGCTTCATCAGCTCTGGATCTACTTGTACTTGTCCTCCGCTCTTCCCCAGTAGCATGTTGGACGCCTTCCGACCTGAGGGGCTCATCTTCCAGCGTCATAACTTTTATATGCCTGTTGTCTTTGTCCATGGAGTTTTCTTGGCAGGGATACTGGAGTGGCTTGCCAGTTCCTACTCCAGGTGGATCACGTTTGGTCAAAACTCTCCACTATGACCTGATCATCTTGGGTGCCCTGCTCGGCGTAGTTCATAGCTTCTCTGAGTTCTTCAAGCCCCTTCGCCACGGCAAGGCAGTGATCCATGAAGGGGCAGTGATCCATGAAGGGGGAAAAAATTGTGGAACGCTTCACGAATTTGCCCCCTCTTTACACATCTGCAAATAGGGTGTTGCCAAGTGCCCTATTTTATTTTATTTTTTAGAGGTAAAGGATCCCTGGAGGGTTAAGTCCAGTCAAAGGCGACTATAGGGTTGCAGCGCTCATCTTGATTTTCAGGCTGAGGAAGCCAGCGTTTGTTCAAAGACAGCTTTCCAGGTCATGTGACCAGCATGACTAAACTGCTTCTGGCACAACAGGACACCATGACGAGTGCCAGAGTGCATGGAAATGCTATTTACCTTCCCGCCACCTATTTATCTACTTGCACTGGTGTGCTTTCGAAATGCTAGGTTGGCAGAAGCTGGGACAGAGCAACAGGAGCTCACCCCGTCATGGGGATTCGAACCGCCAACCTTCTGATCGGCAAGCCTAAGAGGCTCAGTGGTTTAGACCACAGCGCCTCCCGCCCCCACTAGTGCCCTATTTACCCTGAAGCTGTCCTTTCTTTGGGGGCCTATCTGGCTTAAAGATAAAGCATGGTAAGAAAAGAGAAAAAGAGCCTTAAGTTGCCTATCAGTAGTGAGCACATGGACACAGGCATACAGGTAACTTGATCACATTCTTCCCCTTTATGATGTGATGTATTGCATTTCTACTTAAATTATAATAATCATTTCTAAATGTGCATCCTGGCGTATGCATTAGCTTATGCAAATTTTATGCAAATCTGTTTTTGTCCTGTTTCTTTGGTGCTACATACCTTCTTTTTTGAAATGCAAAAAAGAAGTGGCCATCGTATCTGGAAATTCTTGAAGTGGGATGGGCTGGTGTCAGGGCCAGATTTAGGTTTGAAGAAGCCCTAAGCTACTGAAGGTAATGGGGCCCTTTATATGTCCAACTGTCATTTGTCAACAACAAATTGTAGCTGGTTTTTGTGTTTGTTTGTTTTTTGTTGAATACATGCTAAATGGAAATTTATGGACCTAATATGTATCTAATCTGCGATATTTTAGGGAGCAGGCTAGCAGGCAGGGCCCATTACTTACATCATAGGAGCCTACACAAAACAAAACACTGTTGCTGTATGTAAGTTTTATTTTATTTGTTTTTTATCTTATATTTTGGAAATGTACATCCAAGGGTTTTTTTTTCCTTAATTTTTTGGGGGACCCCCAAGAGAGGGGAGCCCTAAGCTATCACTTGTTTAGCTTATACATAAATCCGGCACTGACTGATGGTGATGGTGATGGGTGAAACTGAAAAGCCATGTCCCAAACTGACTATACTGCAAATGGACTATACGCTCTGCAACAGCTGCTGCCCTAGAGAAGCCCAAGCATTGGGGCAAAACAGGGTTTCACCTTTCAGGGATGAGCCACAGAACAGTTTCCTCTAGCTCAGCACTCTCTGCACTGATCAGCCTTGGTCCTCGTAGAGATTAGCAACTGACCCTGAGAGGGACCTTTTCCATCCAGAGCATTATGTTTTGCTACTGAGCTAGGTCCCTTTCCCCTCAACTCGGAAATAGAGCACATATTTGCATGCTGAATGTCCCATGGGATCTCCAGTTTAAAAGGATCAGGTAGTTGGTGATGTAATAGACCTGTGCTTCTAGTCTCTGCAGAGCATCTGCTAGTCAGACCAGATAATACTGAGCTGGATAGTCTGGTCTGGTATAGGGATCTTCCTATGTTCCCATGCAGCAAACACAAAGACTCCCAACCAGGATATGGAAATATGCACCAACTTTCTGCATTTGGGCATTGGTTTGACCTGTAGGTGCTGTAGTGTCAAGGATGGTTTCCTGCGTTTGGGGTCATGGAGACAACTTAGTCTCCATGGAACGGAGTTCATCATGGTTCAGCTGCCTATGTTAACACAGTGGATGGAATGGCGGTGCATCAGTGAAGCCCTGGGAGGTTACAGATGGTGTGCAAGTGGTTTCTATTCCAGGGCAGTGGAATGAAATTACACCCAGGCACTGCAGATGCACCAAAGATTTCCCCAGGAGAACAAATAAGAGCAACAGCAAAAAGAAGGCAGCCCTTCCAGCTTTTCCAGTTTGCTATGCTGCTGTGTTCAGTGGGAGAATGCTCACACTGTTCTAGGTTTGTTGTTATTTAAAGAAAATGGAGCTGAGAGCCATTTACATAGATTTGGAAGACTATTGGTTACGAATAACTTGGTTTCTTTCTTAAGTTGCCAACAAAATAGCTTTCTCTTTGAAAAGACAAAGGAGAGGATGCTGCGAAAGAGACACTGAAGCATTGGTAAAAGGAGTCAGGAAATATAAATAGCCTGCAGGTGACTGAATGGGGTTAAAAGGAAAGGCAGGAACTTGACAATGCATATATCACAGAATATTCAAAGTGTCTTAGACTTTGTCACCTGAAAGTGTGACAGGGCTTTAGTAAGAGGTAAAAGAAATCCCCCTTTGGTAAAGAGGCAGTCACCTCTGTACCAAAAAAATTGTGAAAAGGGGGAGGTGCCATGGGGATACCCTAGTATTTTTTCACCCTTTGTCTTCTGATATCAGTATAACTTGGCCAGATTGGAAGCTGAGTTGCACCAAGACCTTTATAATACCTGCCTAATCTGCTGGAAGTTCCACATTATCATTCCACTTGAAACAGTCATGGCTTCAGCCAAAGAAACCTGGGAACTGTAGTTTGTTAAGTGTGCTGAGAGTTGTCAGGAGACCCCTGTTTCCCTTAGAGAGGTATAACTTCCAAAGTGGTTAAACAACCAGTCCCTCTTCCAGTGAACTCTAGGGAAACCCAGCCATTATTATTATTATTATTATTATTATTGCTCTGTATGGGGAATAGAGTTCTCCAATAACAATTCTCCACATCCTTTGCAAACGACAATTCCCAAGAGTCTTTGGGGGACGCTGTGACAGTTAAGGTGGCACAATAGTGCTTTAAATGTAGTTTGTAGTGATTTTGTACCAATCCATAAAAAATTATTGGGGGGGCACTACACAAACACAGCAATGTTACAATGAAATAAAGCTACGTTATATATTTTCTGCTATGTCTCGAACTTCATTCAGAGAACCAAAGTAGTGCAAAACTTAATATGCATAGTGAATATCAGTTGTTGTTTTTCAGATTTGCATGGTGTAGTAAACTCAGTTCAAATATTTGTCAAATATAGTTACAGCCTGAGTGGGATTGAAAAATTCAGGAAACGAATGTGTTGCATTTCTTTAAAAAGGCCAAGGCAAGCAAAACATGACAGCAGCTGTTGCTGTTACCTTCAGCACTGACTTCTTTGCGCGCTCTCTCTCTCTCTCTCTGTGTGTGTGTGTGTGTGTGTGTGTGTGTGAACATGCAGCAACAGAAGATGCTGTGGAGAAGTAGGGCTGATGAAGCAGGTGCCAATTAAGCAGTCATTCACATTTTTAAAAAGCCTCCATTATTAAGTGAGGCTGTAGGGTTTGTGTAATGATTCGCGACAGATAAGGCCAATTGGGAGGAGCCACAAGCTATTTTTCTTCAGGAAGTGGACTGTTTTTATTAACTGAAATCACCCTTTTTAGATTTTCTTTTTTTAAGAAAGGCACTCCTATATATGATACCCGCTGGTATAGCAGTACTGTATCACTTTGCAAATGAAAAACAGCCCTTTGGATAGTCCCTATTTATTATTATTATTATTATTATTATTATTATTATTATTATTATTATTACTATTAGTTACTAGCCACCTTTTTTTTTTTTGCCTGATAAGTCAGCGTGATTTACAAAAAAAACACAAAAAACCCATATTTTAAAACAGTTTTAAAAATCATACATTATGAAAAGGTTTTAAGTTTCATGATTAAAAAACCAAGAATGGTGGCAAACTCTGGATTATAGTAAATGTATGGATATAGGGACACACATACTTAAATCTAATCATTAAGGAACTATTAAGAAGTTAGAAAAATCTAACACACTGGTTAACATTCTTGAAAAAATCTACATTCTTCCATTGAAAATATTTTGAAACACCACTGCTCTTGTAGTGCAATAGTCCATGTAACTGAAATGGGGACTGAAATTGCCAGTGTTTGCTTATTTGTGCTATGCCCGGAATAGAAATCAATCCAGTGAATACCATTCGCTGCTGTTGCTGCTTTCAGTCTGCAAACGATACATAATTGATTGCGTGTGGCCCCCCCCCCCAAAAAAAAATTGCATTGTTTCTTTCGCAATGAAGTGGTGTGAGATAACATAATAACAATGTAACAAGGGACGAGATGAACAACAGAGTTCTTGGCAGAAGACAAACTGCAGCAGAATGGAAGCAGTGCTGCACGAGACAGTTACAGGTCAGAACAAAAATGATGCCTTCTTACATCACTAGTGATGGCTGTGCATATTCTCTAAGCAATGTTTTGCTTTTTAAATCGTATGCATGAATTCCAAATGTCCAAGTACCACCTCTGAATATGCAGCAGGAGCCACAGATAGATAAAACAACACGATTCCAGCTGAGCAACTATGCATTCATGCTAAGTACCAAAAGTCATACATAATTGAAAATGGCTTTCAGTTTTCTTTTTCACTTTCTTCTTAAAATATGCAAGGATATGAACACTTTTACAAATGTTCTCTCATGCAATATTAAGGGTCCAGCATCCTGTAAATTAGGAATGTAGGTTTCAGCATAACCTTAGCTAGCCACTTCTCAAAGCTTGTGGCAGTTTCCATCCTAGATAGTTCCTTGAAATACGGTTTCACTTATAGCTATGTGTTTTATTTTTAATGTATACCATTAATGATACTACATGCACCATTAACATTTTAAGATATTTTAGTTCCCCAAGGGGGTATTTAAACTCAAAACCTTGATGCTTTATGAAGTTAGGGTCTGATCATCAACAGTTTGATTTCAAGCTTCTTAACAGATGGTCCATCTTTTCTTATGATTTGATATGAATAAGAGAATACACATTTTATTTATAGATCAAATGTCCAAGTCTTTGAGGCTTGCTTGTCAGTAGTTGTTTTAATGTTCCTTATGTAAAAGCTTTTCATTAAAACTTTGAAAGGAACTTGTTGTGTACTGGGCACCCTTTAAGGGAAGTTTAATTCCAACATTTTGCAAAAACTTTTTAAGCAGAGGAAGCCAAGCACTGTCCCAGAAACAGTGCTCTTATTTCTTGAAGGATCTGGCAATGGCAAAGCTTCCATGAACTTCAACACAGCTACTTCAGAGTGGCTCCATCAAATTTATAGCCACTTACTATGCACAGAATGCTACTCCTCTCTGGTGATCAGTCAAGTACGTAAGGAAAAAGTTGGTTTTGAGCCCACCAAGGCTAAAAAACCAAGTGATAATCGTGCATTTAGCTTGTGTGATGCTGGCCACAAGACAGTCCTTCTGAGAAGACACAACTGTCAGTCAGGTAGGTCTTCTCAGTAGTGGCACCTCCCTAACAGTCATGGATCACTCTGGACTCATCTAACCTGACTTGTATCTGTGGCTATGTGTACTTGACTTGTGCAAGTCCATTTGAATATGCCCAACATCCACGTGAGGCCAGCTCTTTTTTAAACATTCAGCAAATTAGTGTGTTTGCAGAGAAGCCTCACAACGTCTATTAATCCAGCAAGGCCTCCACTGAGCTTGCCCTATTATGTTAGCTTCCATTAAACACTGCGAGAGCTAGACGTATGCAGGATGCTATGGAAACTTATGGTCTCCGTTCTCTGCTGACAGCACACGTGATGCCATTAGGGTACTCGCTCTCTCCTTTTGCCCTATAATTGAGCGTTTGATTGCATTATACACAGCATACAGTGGGCATGCCTAGATACAGACCTGGAAATTAACAGCAAAGAACAATGATGCAGAAAGGTGAGAGTGCAGAAATGATAGAAGTAGGATTAAACATTGCTGGGGAAAAGTTTGAGGGGGTAACAATGTGCTTCTAATTATGTCCTGTGCTCCCTATTGTCATCATAATAGCCCTTGCTTGACTAACTGTGGACAAAGGCTGGTTTTAAGAAAGGAGTCTTGCTTGTCTATTAGATTTCATAGGCAATTTGTTGGTAATCGGGATCAGAGTTCTGCTAAATCTAGAGCTGTAGCAAACCCATCCTTCCCCCTCTCCACTTATCATTCATCAAGTGTATATGTCTGTTCTCGGGGTCCCCTGATTTCACAAAGAAGAGGCTGGTGTGCTTTTTGGGGTAGTAACGGCTTCTTCTCTTTTTTATTTTCTGCTTCCTTTTCCCTTCCACACCATAAAAATGCCACAATCTTCCACCACAGTGGCAGCTCTTTTTCTTTTCAAAGCTATTTAAATCTGGTGGCCATCCTCTCTCTCTGCCAACCCCCTCATCCTATGCCTCCTGGAAAGATCACGGCTTGGGATTGGGCCTTTGATCTGGCCCGTTACGGCTCTTCTTCTGCTCTTAATGCTTTTGAAATGATCACAGTCCCTTCTCATAGGGCCATCATTGCAGGGGGTTGGACTAGAAAACCCTTTGGAAAACCCTTTTGGAAGCCTTATAAGAAGCTGCTGCAGGAGAGGGCCTGGGAGCTACAGCATAAGTGGCATGTTTCTAGGACTGAGGTGAAACTGTGAAGCTTCCTTGCTATTTTTGCTATTGGGTGCTGCATGTGCCACACTTTTAACATTTGGGGGGGGGGGAATGTGCTGGTACTGCTTACCCTTGAGTAAGGTAAAGATAAAGGGACCCCTGACCATTAAGTCCAGTCGTGGCCGACTCGGGTTGCGGCGCTCATCTCGCTTTATTGGCCAAGGGAGCCGGCATACAGCTTCCAGGTCATGCGAACCAGAGCAGCGCATGGAAACGCCATTTACCTTCCTGCCAGAGCAGTAACTATTTATCTACTTGCACTTTGACGTGCTTCCGAACTGCTAGGTTGGCAGGAGCAGGGACTGAGCAACAGGAGCTCACCGCGTCGCGGGGATTCGAACTGCCGACCTTCTGCTCGGCAAGTCCTAGGCTCTGTGGTTTAACCCACAGCGCTACCCACGTCCTCATACTGTTGAGTACCCCCCCCCTCAAAAAAGCACTGTTTTACTATGTTATTATGAAATTGTTACTGTGCTGTTGTTTTGCTATATTATTATGACATTGTTTTAGCAGTGTTTGCTTGAAATGTGTTCCTGTTTTCCCTTCGAGCATGATTTTTTGTGTGTGGAAAAGTGGAATACAAATAAAATGAATGAATGACTGTAGCAGGACAAGTGCCACACCCTTGTGCAACTGAGAAAGGCAACATAAAATAATACAGTGTGCACTGAGTATAGTTAAATCGTGTATAAGTAGATCTCTTTTTATGCTTGCTGCACCTCATTCGTTTTGCCTGCTGATTCCACCCTGCTTCCTGGGTTTGCTGGGCCTTCTTCTCTGTCTGGCTTGTCCAAATGACTCCTCAGCACATGATGAAGTGGATATATCAGAGTGACAATGTGTGCATTTCACTGGGACGTTTTGCAAAGATCCTTGGTTCTCCTCTCTTCCCTTCTTCCCTAATCAACCAATATGTGTTCACTGAAAAACATTTTGCCTCAGCAGAGCATAACTTTTAAAACACCCCCCCCAAACACACACCCTGTTTTATTTTTATTTGGAGGGAAGTGCAGGAGAGAATGACATTGTTAATTCCATGGCAGGACTAAAAGCTAAATACTCATAACCACTTACCTGGGTTCTGCACATATGGTTAATTAACCGTGACTCGAGTAGCACATGACATGTCACCTTTGCATCACAAGGCACTGTACACGTCTATATAATTTTCAAAAGTAATTGGTAATTAGTGTAGAAAAGAATATACTTTAAGGAGACAAGATTTTGTTCCAGGCCCTTACAGGGAAATAGCTGTATCATTAATGCTTTGCTACCAGGGAAGGTAAGACTTTTGGTAATAGCTCAGTAAAATAGGGGATTTTCAATAAAGCAAGTCCTGAACATGAGGTGACTTTGTATGGCAGTGCGGGGTCCATAGGTGCCAACTCGCTGCACCCATAAAATTCCCCATGAAGGGGCCAGGCACCCACAAATTTCAGTGCCAGGGCCATGCACGCTGCATGGCACCCATAGTCATGGGTCACGGGGCCAAGCTGGCACTCCTGGCAGGATCTCCAAGAGTGGTTGAGAGGTGGGGCTTATCTCCCCACAGTGTTTTCATGAGATCCTGCAGGTTTGGAATCATCACGTGAGATCTTGTAGGAGGGAGGAGGGACTTAGGCCTTTAAAAGGCTCATGAAGGGTTGGAGCCATTTTGCCTCAACAGCTTCCCACCCACTGTTGCTCTGTTAGAACCGCACTGGAGAATCAAATCAGAAACCAGAATGGCTTCTGTAAATCCAGGACTGTCCCTGAAAGATAGGGACACTTGGAGGGTCTAGGGAATAAATTCTTTTCCCCTCCTGACCTCAGCCGGCCCTTGGTTGGTGGGTAGTGGTTCACCTTTTTCCCTCTGTGAAAGGCTTCATCATGTTATGGGATTGCAAAACAAATTTTGCCACAACTTTGTGCAGAAATGGCACTGGGCGGGAACAGCATAGTAAAGGAGGGGCCTGTAAGGGGCCAGAGGGCAGGTTTGGCTCAAGGCATGCTGAAAGCATGAGTAGGGCCACTGGCTGGCAGGAATCTCCCTGTCTCATTGCTCAGTGGGATCCTAGATGCTTAGCTTGACCACTGGCCAATTCCCAGGCTTCCCAATTCCAAGGAAAATAGAAGGACTGAGCAATGGCAGACCTTGGGTTGTCAAATTTCAGCAGCAATCTCAAATTTGGCGCTCCTTCTCTCCCCCCCCCCCCCCGCTCACCTTCCATTCTACATAATAGTTGTAGTACCCCCAAGGCTCTACACTCAAGGCAACCAAACCAGTTATGCTCCCTTAAATCTGCCTCTGGGCTAAATGGAATAAGGAACTGATCCTTACCCTACTGCCATGCCAACCCCTCTTACCTGTTGTTTGATCAATAAAGCTGTGGCCTGATTTCATCTAACATTGGTGTCCCACCTCACTCATGAGCCAGAAATATGCACCTGCCTGGGCAAGTATACTGATGGAAATAGCACACACAGAACAGCATATTCTACATTTACATCTAATTTAAAAAAGAGTACCTGGACGTTGCTTTTAATTGAATATAAAAAGCACCAGTAATTTGGGTCTGTCACTTCTCTTTTACAGAAGCATGGTAGCTTTCGATTTAACGGGACTTTACGACCAAAAGTTGAGCTGGAATTGTTATCTGTGAAGTTGCTTAGTCCTTTCATGGCAGGTTTCTTTGCTTCCTTTGGCATCCACACAGTTATAAAGGTTTGCTCTGGACTCAGGTTGGCAAAAGATGGAGAAGAAAAATGTGTTTCATGCATAATTATTATTTCTAAGAAAACTTGAAGCAGGGAGGGGGAAGTTCCAAATATGCTCATAAATCCCAACTGTTTCATGGCAAATATTAGAAATGTCACATATGATTATTATTTTTCTTAAGTGAAGCCATGCATCAGTCAGGCTGAGGGAGGGGGGTTAAATTATCTACCTCAGCCACATTCACACCATACATTTAAAGCACTATGATGCCATTTTAAATAGTCATACCCCCTGAGGAATCCTGGGAGCTGTAGTTTGTTAAGGCTGCTGAATGTTGTTAAGAAATCCTTATTACCCTCCCAGAGCTACAATTTTCAGGGTAGCATCAATCCTTTCTTTCCAGGGAATTCTGAAAATTATAGCTCTGTGAGGGGAATAGTGGTCTCATAACAGCCCTCTGCATCTTTAACAAACTACAGCTCCCAGAATTCTTTGGGGGGCTGGGACTGGTATTTGGGATTCTTTCAAAGTGATTACACATACCTAGTAATTTGGGCACAAGATGAAGACCACTTTACTCTCATGGGGTTTTAAATTGTGTTTCAAACTATTGGGCTGCTATGGCCCAGTGTAGTTTGTTCAGGCTCAGTTTGTTGGCCCACATCCAGGTTCCAGACTTCCACAGATATCCTGATTCAGATGTTAGGGTAAGGTAGTTTTCATATTGTTTTAATTCTATTATAGTTTAATTGCTTTTTAACTATAATCTTTTATATGCTTTTAGCTTTTTGTTTTTTACCTGTGTTGTTTTAGTTTCTGTAAGCCTCCTTGAATTCTAGTCTGGAAAAAAGGAACAATATAAATTAATAATAATAATAATAATAATAATAATAATAATAATAATAATAGCAGCCCATCAGGGGATGCACCATGACAGAGACTTCCTGCTGCTTGTAAAAATGATGAACATGCAACAATATACACTAGCTAAAAGCTGCAGATTAGGGATGAAGTTACAGTGAATTTCCTAAACTTGGCTACTGTTAAATACAAGTACTTAGATGCTTTCTTTTGCATCTAGTGGTTTATATTCTTTGAATGTAGTTTTTTGAGAACTTTATCCAAGCTGTTTTGAAAGTCTTTCCTCATAAGCAGGAAAATGAAAGTATGTTGTCATTTCCCATGGTTAATTCAAAGGAGTGGTTTTGTTTGCTCTTCTGAGTTAGTGTTCTTTGATTTTTTTGGCCCTTCACCCCCGTCCATGAGTAAAATGGATCTGAAGAGATCTCTGACTGACTGCACAAAGTGGGGTTTTTTAATATTTGCTTTGCTTCCTTCTGTGTGTTTCACCATAATTTTAAAAATTGGGTTAAAGTCATTATGGAAACTGTGGTGAAGAAAAGACTTTTTTCCCTGTTGGCAAGCAGAGAGTGATTTTATAAGTGGGTTTCCAAAAAAACAAACCACATTTTGCTGAATCAATTGCTTTCATGTGTATGGTAAAACTATCAGTAAAATTCTAAGGAGTAAAAAAGGTTCTGGTGTGTGTTTGTGTGTGTGAGGGGGTGCTTTTTTCCAGTAGTCTTAATTACCTCTCTTCCTAATTTTGTTGAAAGGTCATAAAAACATCAGGTTTCTCCACAAAATGGCAAATCAGGGTTTCCATGTTGTTCTTCACCATTCCCAGGAAATGACCACAGCAAAACCTTGTAAGCATCAGGGTAGAACATGGCCAACATGTGTTTTTCATTCTTTATTTTACTAAAATCATAACTAGTAGCAACAAATACAACACATATTAAGAAATCCACAGTGAAAGAGCATTGCAGAGGGAGGAACTAAGAGCAGGAGAGAGAACAAGGCAGACGAAGGAGGGAATAGAGCAGAAGGCAGGGAAGGACTGCAGCAGGGAAGTGGCAGAGCATCTGGCTCAATCCCCAGTATCTCCCAGTAGGGCTGGAAGAGACTCCCAGCCTAAAATCCCTCTGCCACTCAGTGTAGACAATACTGAACTGAATGGATCAGTGATCTGGCTCACCATAAGGCACAGGGGATGACAACTTGATTCAAATACTGGGGGACCCAGGTAAGTCCTGCCCTGCATAATCAATCACATAATCCAGTTCACGCACACCATTTAAATGGTAATGCCCATCAACTTTGATGGGGGCGGCCCCCTCAAATATTTTATGGGGGGAAAGACCCCTTGGCCCTTAGGAGTTGGCTCCTACGATAAGACAGTTTATATTAGGAGGCACAAAACATTAAAGTAGCTGGCCTATGCTCACAAAATCACAGTCCATCTTGATTGTACAATAACCCAGGGCTTTTTTTCTGGGGGTACACAGGGGTATACATACCCCTAAAGTCATTTTGTGAAGGGAGAAGAAACTCAAAATGTTTAAATTTTCAGTTTCTTCTCTAGCATGGTGAATCGTCAGTTCCGCTGCGACCTCATTTCCTGTCATGGTGTTTCCTAAGTCTCAGATGGAAGTAAGCGTTTAATGTGTGAAGTAGGAGTAGGAAGTAGAAGGGAAGATGTTAGTGCACACAACCTCATGCCAATGTGGAAGTTACTGTGAGCTGTCAGCTGTGTAATTTGAGGTAATGCATGTTCCTTGTACTTTTGTCCATTTACTGTATTTATTTCCCCTGATTTGAACTATAAAATGGTATTTTTCTTGAGTCAAAATGAGAGTACCCCTAAACATTTTTTTGGGGGGGAGCACTGCAATAACCCATTTGGAGTTCAGGGATGAGTAACAATGGGCTCAGGGGCCAGATTAGGCCCCTCCAAGAATTTTTTCCTGTCCACCGCCCAAGATTGCACCCTAGTCCATCTTGAAGGGGATGATAATCACTCCCTCCGTAGTCATAAGAAGACTGATCATTTTATGAGCGAGGGGGGCAGATACCCTGACAAACCTTGGCTGATCACACAGCTCTCTGTGTGTTCCCCCACAGTGTGAATGGCCACAGACACTTTTGGCCGCACCCACCATTGGCATGCAGCCATGGAAAGTTGACTACATAGCCCTCAGGGACAAAAAAAGAGAAACTCACCCCAGCTGTTTTATTTGTCACATTTGCATCCTCTCCCAGCAACCGGTAGATTACAAGTCTTGATGAAGGACTCCCAGTTGTGGAACTCGCCCTCCTACCTGCCTGCCCCACTAAACAGAGTTTGCCCTGAGTCTTAGAAACTCAGTGCCCTCTGAAGGCCTACTTTTTTCACCCAGGCTTTCCACTGAATCTGTCTCACTGCACTTGGTGAATATTTGTGTGTGTATTCTTGCCTGTTTTATTGTTTACCCGATATCTGTATTCTTTTATTGTGTCTTATTGGTATCATACCTTGCTTTGGTATTCATGAACATAATAAATACATAGGAATTTATAAATACTAAATATTAATAAGCAGAAATAATTTCATAGCTGAATTAGGACTGGATTCTGTATTCCCCTATCTCATCCAGTCTAGCCTTTGCACTATTTGTTATTTGTTTGTTCAGTTTGCTAGCTACCCTTAATTAGTCAGAATCCCAAAGTGGCATTCTACTGCTCAGATATGAAATACAATAAATCCACTTAAGCATCAATCAAAACATTAAAAGCCCAATCTTCCAACAGCCGAACTATAGCGATACATCTGGCCTTGAATCACGTCAAGCACTTCCTAAGCCTTGAGTGGAGAGAATACACTCGATCTTGATTCTGCATTCTTTCCAAGACCAAACAATTAATCAGAGGCTGAAGTGAGTTGAGTAAAGAGCTCCAAGTTAAATATAGCCTCTTAGCATGCTTCTGTTTTGCTTCTGAGGAAAGAATAACCCTCGGTCATTTATAAGTAAACAGCGGAGGGAGAATGATTCCAAGACTGTGAATCAGAATGTGTAATTAATATCCAAAACTACAGATAGATATAGACATAGATATAGGGATATAGTTTTGGCTGTGCTCACCATTCACTCACTTTGGTTTTCAAGTCAAATTGGTAGGGATCAAAATATTTTTATTTATCCCCATAACATTTATCTTTTTTGACTCAGTTTATTACTGTTTATTACCACAGTTTCTTCTGTACTGCTGCTGCCATTTTCTTCTGATCAGGGTTTCTTTCTCCTTACCTGAAAATGTGGGATAACCACCTTATATAACCAACATCTTAAGTCTAATTTATGCATGAAGGGGTTAATACATTGGAGTAAGATGTCCTGCCAGACTTAGCTATGTCCATTTTCCCTCACCGTGGAAGGAATTGGGTAATCAAAACTTTGTTCTCCCCAAGTCTACCTGAGAATTTCAGTGTGTGAAAAGGTTTGAGCTGCTTGTTCCAGCTCAACCACATGGCTCTCACAAGCCACTCTTGAGTTCCTATACAATAATTTAGGAACTTTCACCAATTTGTAAGTAAGCTAAGTTTTACGCCTGTGCAACTTTTACTGAAGCACATGAACCTAACCGTTGGAAAGAAACATTATAAGGGTACACTTTGGAACTCACTATAAAGAGCACATTTTAAGGTTTTGCAGCCTATATTTCCATGCTTTGCTTTCCTGCACATATCATGATTTCAAATCTTGGCTGGGGTTCTTTCACCAAAGGGTATTTGGCAAAACTTGGATCTTGGCATCCAGAATTCCCATTTATAGAAAATTCCAGCCAATCAGGGATTATTGCACTCTGTGACATGTACTAATACCTTAGCACACTGTAGACAATCATATATGGCTATATCCTGATAATACTGGCTGAGCTTTGGTTGATCTTTGGGTTATTCCCCAGTGCAATAAAATGGCTCCCCTCTTCATATTTAAGAAACTTGCTCAGCAACGAGGGCCCCTTTTAACTCCAGGATGTGTATTCACAGCAGGAAGGGGTATTTCACTTCCTACCGAAACACGGCTTGTTCTCTGGTACTGCTCCATTTAATTCTTACTGTTAATAAATCCATAAGTTACTTACCTCATGCTCAAGAACTGTAGCCAAGTGCTAACTGTATCCATGGGCAGAATCATTAAAAACCAGTTCTTGTGTAATATTCTCAATGATTTTCTTCTTTAAGGGAAATGTACGCCTCCCTACAACGAAAAATCAAACTGAGGTCAAGGATGTGAAGCACAGAGCCCACAAGAGCAGGTATCCCAGAATAATAGCTCAAGAACATGCGCTACCAGATGTGGTGCAATTCATGATTAGTACTGGATTAAAGATCGGAAAGGTCATGCACAACTGCACAAAGGCATGAATGCTGACCTCATTTCTCTGTCACTTTTTTTCTTCTGACACAATGCTCAGAGAGCATGGCTAATCAGCTCTTGGGGCCAGAGGTTAAACTGCATTCTGAGAAATGCTGCAAATTGATCTGGATTTTCTCATTATCAGGGATTTTCCTGAAATATAGCCTGCAAACCACACAGCCCTTCAATGCAAATGAGAGTTAGATGTGTTCTAGAGTGCTCATAGTTTCCACATGTACAGTTCATATGGAAGACTACAACATGGACTTCTGGGGAGTCTCAGCAGGCCCCACCAATATACCACATGAAGTGACTGTGCACCCAATGGCACATAGCTGTCAACTTTTCCCTTTTCTTGCAAGGAATCCTATTCGGAATAAGGGAATTTTCCTTAAAAAAGGGGAAAGGTCGACAGCTATGCAATGGCATTGTCCCAGAGTCCTCTGAAAAACAACCCTTTGCATAGATGGACTTGAAGCCAGTGAAGATGACAAAGCACTGCTGTGATATTTTTGTGATGGCCAATGTTACCAAGCCATCTCAGAGACATTTTCTATACCAACTGGGCAATTTTCAAAGGCAGCCCTGCATACAGTGTATTGCAGAGATACAAATGGGAGGTTATCGGGTCATCTTATCACTGAAGCAAAGGTTTTCCTGTAAAGGCAGGATCATAGCTTGTATGGCAGCCTCAGGCTGGAAGCCTAACCACAATTACCTGGTATTATTATTGACTCTCAGTATACATGGTTAGGCTGAAGCCACACAGACCACCTGTATGTCTAGTGACAATGATGGATCAATTAACACCATGAAGCTATTAAACTGGTCCATTAAGGGGAGTGTATCCCCTCCACTACTGTGCAGACGAACTACCCACTAACAGTACTTATTTATTGGCCCTCATCCTGTCCACCGACATGGCCTCACCTAGATTTGATGGAAAAGTAAAATAGATCTCTATCATTCTATGGTCATTCTATGATCTGGGTGTCACCTGCATACTGATGACACAGGGCACTAAATTCTCGCTTTCCAGTTGCTAAAACCTCCACGACCAATGGCCATCCAGCCTCTGCTTAAAAAGGAGAGTTTACCACCTTCTGAGGGAGTCCATTCCACTGCCATGTTTGGTAGGTGTTTTTTTAATATATTAAAAAAATCAGTTTTTTATGGGCCTTCCTATTCAAATGCTGAGGAATCTCTGTTATACAATAAGAACTCTCTGTTAAAGGAATTCTTTCAAAACCATGAGGGCATATTCTTTCTGATTATTTCTGTAGATCCATTTTCTCTTGGGCTCAAGTCACATCCTTAAGAGGCAAGCATTTGAAAATATTTATCTCGTATAAATTGGGATGTAGTAATTATCTGCTTCATAATGTGGAATGCCTCTGTTATTTCTGGTCCTTGGGGACTGAGGCAATTTGGGGACAAAGGCAGATATGTTAAATGATGAGCTTCCAGTCTGACACTAAAAGGACTCCAAAGAAATATGTTTCTTTCCACTAAATGAAAGCAGTTAACCTCCTGCAACACTCAAGGAAGTCAATCAGAGTCTTCCCTGGGAGTTGGGGCAGGCAATAAAAATGTAAGCATCTGAATCTAATTTGAGTTCAAGAGTTTCTGTCATTTCATTCACACCTCAGTTTTCTTAATGTGAAAGAAATGGGTCACAGACATAATAACCTCTGTGATACCATTTGAACTGAATGCAAGTCATTAAAAATATACAGGCAGCTGTATGTATGACTTATTTCTTTTATCAGATAACTTGCTGTCATAAGTATGACAGTCAAGGCTTCTTAAAAAAAACCAACTGATTTGTGTTGCCTTTTAACAAATTGTCATTCTCCAAGCTGGTGTTCCAATGGTTAGACATGGTGGGAATTGTAGTTCCGATCACCTGGAGGGCACTAGATTGCAGAATCCTGCAATAAACAGTAACATAAATCACTAACAAGTGAACTATATCCAAATGGTGATTAATACTATTCACATAGCAATACAATGTTTATTAGACAGTGCAAGCGTGCCAGTATGGCATGTGTCCCTCATGCTGCCCCTGCTAGAACTACAGTTCTCTGAGTTCCTTGACAAGAGGGATTGATTGTTAAACCTCTCTGAAAATTTCAGCTCTGTGAGGGAAATACGAATCTCCTAACAACTCTCAGAACCCTTAATAAACCACAGTTCCCAGGATTCTTTGGGCGAAGCCATGGTCGTTAGTGTGGTATAATAGCATTTTTTAAGTATGGTGTGGATGTTGCCTATTCGGAATAAGGGAATTTCCCTTAAAAAAGGGGAATCATTGACAGCTATGCCTAGGTCTGTCCATCTAGGCCCATATTTGCTACTTAGATGTGCAGTGCTTATCCATTTCCAGAAATGCCATTAGAGCCAGGCTTTGAGGCCTAAGTAGGGCACTCTTCTGAGTCCCGTGATGGTGGGTGTGTTGCAGCTTCACCATGAAGTACACAAGCTATTCCGTTTCTTTCTTTTTCCCTAGTGGGATCCATTATATGGCATTTCCATGGAGACACCGTGGGGCCTGGAGGTTTCCTTCAAACCTGGCAGGATCCCTGGCCCCTCGGGTGTCTCAGGAAGAATCTTTCACATCACCTGTCTCCTGATCCAGGAGCGGACCTTGGTAATATGCCACCCTGTGCAAAGGCATTTGATGCTCTCCCCCGAGACCTCTCCTTCCAGAAGCCTGGCAAGTGCTTTAAGTGCAACCACATCACTTGCACAGCCCTAAATCTGCCCCTGCCTGATCCTCGAAGGTGGAGATGCCAAGGGCTGAACCCAACACCTTCTGCTTCCAACGCATGTTCTTTGTTACTGAGCTATTATTTTAAGACACGGTAGCATGGCAGAAGTTAATTTTATCTTGACTGATCCATTGTATAAAAATAGGGGTCTATTCCCAAAGGGGGGGTGGTGGAATGCCGATTTTCACCGATCATCGAAAAAGTTACATTTTATGGCTGTAATTTTGAAACAGGTATGGGTCAATTGCAAGGCATCATTTACGTAATTTATGTATCCCACACTCCCCAAGGTATGTTAGCCAGATTGCCACCCACTTTTGCAATAAAAATGTTTTATAGCAAGCAAGTATTTCAACAACTGCTGAAGATGAATTATTGAAAACATTTCTCTACTCTAGTCCTCCACAGGAAATTAAAGGAACAAGTAGCACTCTTGTGAGAGGCAATATCTCCGGATTTTTGTACAGATTCATGTTTTAAGCCCATACTGAGTTGGGGGTTCTTAGTATTATGCCTCCCTGGAGAAGAAAAGTTCTGCAGAGGAATATCTTATCCATAATCAGTCAAGCTGCAGTTATGCAAATATCCCAGATTTGGATCCGTCTGTTTCCTGAAAGTCTATATTTATTCATTTTCTTCAGGTTACATACAGCCTATACCCTAAGGAGACATTATTTTCTTAACCCATTTACCTTATTTGCAGATTACTCTTGCTTTCATATATAAACAGGGAAGTGTGGTTGAGGACAATTGATTTGACCAAGTTATCCCGATAAGTTCTGGAGTAAACTTGGATTTCCACCAGGTCTTCCAGCATAAACTATATTAGGTAAGACCTCCTGTTTGAAGAAGTTGTTTCCAATAAGCTGCCATGGGTTATACATATAGAGCTGAAATTATATTTCACACACACTTGAAACTAGAATCGTGTTCAAAATTTGAAGTAGTAGATTTCTGCATGCAGTTGCGAGAATTTAAAATTTGCTTTCTCCACCTTCTCTAGTCAGAAATGTGCAGAGTACCTTAAAATCACCAGGTAAATGTTGATTTCTCACAACAGGACATTAAGTGAGCAATTGAGGAACAGAAAGGGGGAGATGAAGGAGGAAAAAGAGAAATTTGAACAAAAGATGCCAAATGTGGAACAGGAAAAACAAGAAGGGAGGACTCAGAAATGAGAGGCATTTAAGGAAAACCAAATAATAAAGGGTTGGTGGTGAATGTGTGCCCTTTGGTGCTTGACACAATAGGGATTTTTTCTGACATCATTTCCTCAGTCTTGTTCAGAAGAAAGAAAGAGAGCAAAGACATTGCATAACAGTGCAGCTGCTGTGATTATTCTACATAAGCATTTATATCTCTGGTTATTTTGAAGCATAAAACAGAATCACAGCAAATGCTGTAAGAATACCCACAATTTTTCAAATTTTAATCTGGAATCTATCCAAGAGTGCCTAGAGAGTGTTGGACTTGGACTGGGGAGCCCTGAATTCCAATTCTGGCCCAACCGTCTTCGGCCACTGTGTATCAACCCTGACAAGGTTCTTGTGAGAACCTATTTATGCTGCCCTAAGCCCCTTGGAGGTAGTAACAGAGCTTGCTGCTCCAGCACCCAGAGTGGCGTGCACCTGGGGGCAGGGCAAGCAGCCCAGGGGGTTTACCGGCTGACTGCCATGAGCCTCCCGGGGGGGGCGCAGCATCGGGGGGCCGCACAACGATGTCACCCCCTCAGGGATGGCACCCGGGGCAGACTACACCCACCGCACCCACCTTTCTCCACCTCTGCTTGGAGGAAGGGAGAGAGAGAGAGAGTCCCATCCAGCTGTTCATTTTCTCAGTTAAATCAACGTGGGGGAGCAAGGATGCGTATTCTCTAGCTTTGCCTCCTGCTATGTCCACATTATCCTCCCTGGGCTAGAGGGCAGCCATCTGCAGTGTGGAACATGCTCTACGAAGCCTATTCCAGGGTTCAATATCACACAGGGAATCTACATTTGTGGAACAGACTTCAAGTCCCTGCTGCTATAGAAAAAGGTAGGTAGGGATGGATGAATGAATGAATGAATGAATGAATGAATGAACAAAACATCTTTGAACTGCTTTCAATCTCAATCCCACCAACTCCTCAAAATGACAAACTTCAGTTTAGCCCATTTGGCTCAAGGCTGTTTACAAATACAGTTTAAAAGTGTGGATTTCTTTTTTCTTTCTTTTTTATATTTATATTTATATATATACACACACATAATATTTACACACACACACACACACACACACATTTATATATCTGTATTTTCTTTTCTGTTATATCTCATCGTCAACTTATACTATTTTACAGCCATACATAAAATAATAGAAAAGATAGCATAGGTATAAAACATAAACATATGATAGTAACAATAACGTATCTATATTCTTCCAAGATTATTTAAATCCTCTATATCTTAAATTATACTTTCCTTCCACTATTTCCATGTTTTCCTATCTAGTATTCTTTTAACTGTGTTTTCTTACTCTACTAAATTATTTTCATTACCTTGCATAATCTCACGTTATGATGTCTGCTGAATATTTTTTTCAGCCTGTTATGATTGTTTTCTTGTTATAATAATTTCCCGTATATAATCCGCATATAATCTCCAATCCTCTTTCACTCTCTTATCATCTATTTCTTAATCTGTCTGTCATACTGGCTAGTTCTATGTAGTCTTAATATTTTGAGATGCCATTATTTTATTTTATTCTGGGAATAGTAACAACAGAAATCCCCCCCCAAAAAAATTACATTATGGATGTAAGTGACAACAGCCGCTCAAATTCTACCTGCACAAAAATGGAGAACAGATGCAATACCGTTAATAAAAGTGTGAATTTCATAGCATGCACCTGATAGCACAAGGGTGTTGGTGATGTTTATCATCATCATCATCACTTTTAATTTGTATACCATCTTTCTATTTTACAATACCCCAAGGAGGTTTACAGGCTGAAGAAACAAAGAATGTATACCTTATAACAATCTAATCCACTACAAAAATGTGATAATAAAACACATCTTTAAAATAATTGGATTCCCAATTCAGGTACATGGGAGGACACCAAAATCCTCACACAGCACCAGGGAAAAGTAACTAAATGAACACATTTCCTATGCAGCACTTCCAGTCCATTTCACAAAAGGCGAGTTTTTAGGTGGGCTTATTGTCTGCTGTGTCATGGCTATTAAAATGATGCACCCACTTGTCACTCTGAAAAGAGTACTCAGTGCTGAGCAAGGTGCAGATGTGACAGCTAGATTTCTGGGAGACAAGTGGGTGTTTCAAGCAGAAGCTGACATAAGTGCCTCTTAATGTTAATTATCCTCAAAGCAGCCAGGCATGGGGGGGGCAGACTTAATACCAGAGGGAAGAGGTCAGCAGAGAAAGCTGGCTGCCAGCAGCTGTCCTGTTGTCTGGGGAGGAGAAATTGCATCTGTAGTCCCAGCATGAGAACCCTTATATGAAGCTGAGTCTGAAGTACTTGAGTCAGGACCAGAGGTGTGAGCAATTGCAGGCCATCCCTAGTGGAGCACGTTGACCTCCATCAGATGAACATCTAATCCGGTTAATTAGGGCTCTCGAAATTATTGTCCCCGACCCCAAAAGTCTTGTCTGTAAGTTTTGCAAGTTCAGAAACATAAAATGGAAACCAAGACCCATGAATATCTATGAGGGTGATTCAATTGGTGACCCTTGCACAGTGGCTGCAGCAGCAACATCCACTAACAGAAGTGAATTTTGCCTGCAGCCCCTAGCAACTCCTTAAAATATGTTCAAAATGGTAGGAAATCCTCCACAGTAGATTTTCAGGGGCTATAGGGTGCAATGGGGGACTTAGCAACATTTTCTTCCATACTTCTGTTAGTGGGATCAAATGCCCTCGCACTCACAGAAGGGCATCAATTGGATACAACACTATTATTTCAGCAATTTCTGGAATGTTCTCCTTCCCTACAAAAAGCAGAGATCCTGGAAGTACTTTGTTAATGGAAGCTCATAGGCCTGCCTGATTCTAATATTCACTTTGGAAAAAGAATAAAAGTACTATAAAATCACTTGTCATTTGTAGATGGTAGATTTTTTCCTTTCTTGCTGAATCTCTGCTGGGTGAAAACTGGAATATACTGGAATACCTAACATTTATTCTGCATAAGATATACCTCAGATCTCAATACTTATTTATAATAATATTTCTATACCACTATTCATAAGAAAATCTGAGCAGTTTGCAACAGTTGTACATAAAAGCACAAAACAAAAACCATACAAAAAAATAAAATCAGAGCTCAGCTAACTATTATGGAAAGATGTATTCTTCATTGACTGCATAAGCCTGACAGAACAGAAAAGTTTTCAGCAAGCATCTAGAAGTTGAAACAGAAGGCACCTGCTGACTCTCTGTTGACAGAGTATTCCACAAGACTGGGCTGAAGATACAGAAATTTCTGTCTCTTTTAGCTTTCAAAGGAGCCTTGCCAACCTCTGCCTACTTTTAAGGGGAATGACATTGAATGTACTTTGCACCTAATGCTTAAGGGCTTAACAACAACAACAACAACCAACAACAACAACAACAACAACAACAACCATCAGCACACATGTTTAATATGATTATAGATGGCATTGAAGAGTATAGAATCTTGGACTAGTAAAATTGGAAGGGACTTCACAGTGCAGGAATTTCAACTAAAGCATGTATGGCAGATGGCCATCCAAGCTCTGCTTAAAAACCTCCAAGGACGGAGAGTCATAGAATCATAGAATCATAGAGTTGGAAGAGACCACAAGGGCCATCGAGTCCAACCCCCTGCCAAGCAGGAAACACCATCAGAGCACTCCTGACATATGGTTGTCAAGCCTCTGCTTAAAGACCTCCAAAGTAGGAGACTCCACCACACTCCTTGGCAGCAAATTCCACTGTCGAACAGCTCTTACTGTCAGGAAGTTCTTCCTAATGTTTAGGTGGAATCTTCTTTCTTGTAGTTTGGATCCATTGCTCCGTGTCCGCTTCTCCGGACCAGCAGAAAACAACCTTTCTCCCTCCTCTATGTGACATCCTTTTATATGGCTATCATATCACCCCTTAACCTCCTCTTCTCCAGGCTAAACATGCCCAGCTCCCTTAGCCGTTCCTCATAAGGCATCATTTCCAGGCCTTTGACCATTTTGGTTGCCCTCCTCTGGACACGTTCCAATTTGTCAGTGTCCTTCTTGAATTGTGGTGCCCAGAACTGGACACAGTACTCCAGGTGTGGTCTGACCAGAGCAGAATACAGTGGCACTATTACTTCCCTTGATCTAGATGCTATACGCCTATTGATGCAGCCCAGAATTGCATTGGCTTTTTTAGCTGCCGCGTCACACTGTTGGCTCATGCCGCGTCACACTGTTGGCTCACCTCCCGAGGGAGACCGTTTGAACAGCTCTTACTGTCAGAAAGTTTTTCTTGATGTTTAGTCAGAATCTCCTTTCTTGTAACTTGAAGCCACTGGTTTGGGCCCTACTCTCTGGAGCAGGAGGAAACAAGCTTGCACCATCTTCCATGGGACAGCCTTTGAGATGTTTGAAGATAGCTATCATATCTCCTCTCAGTTTTCTTTCCCAGGCTAAATGTACCCAACTGCCTCAACCATTCCTCATAAGGCTTGGTTTCCAGAGCCTTGACCATCTTGGTTGTCGTCCTCTGCACACGTTCCAGCCTGCCAATAGCCTTCTTAAATTTTGGACACAGTATTCCAGGTGTCATCTGACCAAGGCAGAACAGGGCGGCACTATTCTTTCCCTTGATCAGGACACTAAACTTCTGTTGATGCAGCCTAGTCCTCTTTTGCTGCAATCTTAAAGAAAATTGCACCGCTCAAGCTGATAATTCCTTGTGGGGGAAATCTTCCACTGACACCACTGGTGCCAACATGTGCCAGGAAATAAATCCCCTCCTGAAAGCACTACTTCCCCCACCCACCCTCACCACCCAAAAAATAAACACATGAACATTTGATACAGTCCTGCCATATTTCTCTCTCTCTCTCATATTTGATTTTTCCTGTTGTGAGCTTTTCTTATTTTCATAAAGGGAAACATCTGTTATAAACTTCCTTAGCAGACATGTCAGTGCCTTTATAAAAATAGAGGGATATTTTACATGTTATATTTCCAGGATATAGCAAACTTTTAAAAATAATTGTCTTGCATTGGATGATTATACTAATCATTTTTGTTTTCCTTGATATTTATTCTCCTAATAGCTTTTTAATGGCCTTGTTTTAGTTTTAGACAAATGTTATTTTTTTACGGGGGAGGGGGGGAGCCGCTTGGCAGTGAATCATCTTTAATTTCATTTTTTAAAAAAATGCTTACCTATGCATTCATCATCATTGTATTTCTGCTCTGCCATCTTCTTCTGGTGGATATTGGAAATTGAGAAATGTGGTAATACAGTACTGGAAAAGCAATGAGGGTTATTAATAACTTCTCCTATCGGAGATACCATTCTCAGGAATATCGTTTTACATACTAGGTTTTCATGTGCCCTATTGATGATGTCATTGCTTTCCAACACTGAGCAAATGTATTCAGCTGTGATCTTTGAAACATCTAAATGCAAATGCCTCAAGCAAAGTAGGGACTCAGAAGATTTCTAAACTATTTATCACCATTCACTACAAGTGGAATTTATTGCCTTTAGACCTTCAGCCAACTGAGCCTTGAATAAAAAGAGAAAATCTGCTGAACCTACTGAAGTTACTACAGTACCTTAATTCCACAAGTCAATCATCTCCTCTTAGTTGGTTTTGACAAGGTGTATTGGCCTTCGTCTTCCCCTCAGTATTCTTCTTCATTCTTAATTGCTGCAGTTTGGCTTCATGTTCCTTCACGTAACAGATGACTCACAAATTGGTTCCATTGCCCCAAACCCAAGAGACTCATCTGTTTGCCAAATTGCTTTCTGCATGTTTACCTCCTTAGTCATTCACGCAAAAGAGAGGAGAATACCTCCAGCTCTTGTGCGTATATGTGCACACACGGAATGCTCCTGTAATAGGCACGCACCACTGAACTGAAGAGCAGGGCTATAAGCCATAAAGATCATAGAATCATAGAATCATAGAATCATAGAGTTGGAAGAGACCACAAGGGCCATCGAGTCCAACCCCCTGCCAAGCAGGGTCACTCGTTCTCCCTCAGCCTAACCACTGTACCTCAGTGGTAAAGGGCATGTTCTGCATGCAAAAGATCCCAGGCTCAATTCCTCACATCTTCAGGTAGGGCTAGGAATTTTAAAGTGCTGGTTTTGATCTTTGGGACCTACAATATAATTTTTAAATTGCATATACCTACTATCCTTTTCAGAGGCCCTGCTCCAAGTTCCCCCACCAGATGAAATGAGGAGGATGTAGAGAGAAGGCCTTCTTGGTGGTGGCATCCCAGATGGAGATTTAGCTGCATGGAAGAGACAAGATGAATCTCCCTTTGTTGTCATTTTTGGTGCCACATAACTGCTTTTTTTTATTCACCTAGGCAAAGTAACGTGTGATATTAAAAGCCAGGCTCTAGGTATTTGATTCAACAGACATCTGTGCTTCCAATTGGTTTTTATTTCTTACTCTACTTTGCGAGCGGGGGGGGAGGGGGTTGTACTGCATTTTATTGTTTCATGATACTGAATGACTGTATTTTATTCTTTTTAGACTTGTGAGCTGCCCAGAGAATCTACAATATTGCCTGGCCTACACAGATATACTAAATAAGTAAACAAACATACTTAATTCCTTCCTGAAACCACTCCCCCAAATTTATCATGCCCCAGTGCTTCACTCACCTTGAAGTTGTTACAGTAAGTGCCACAACTTTAACATGGGGGAGTTATTGCTAGTAATGTGTACCTTTGAGTACCCCCAGAAAAAAGCACAGATAGTATCTGAAGTTTAAGCATGCAGGGCAATTTCCGATATTTAAAAGGAGGATTATAAAATGTAGAATTAAATTGGTTTGATGTAAGCTTATGTTCTCACAGAAAAATAAATATGCAGAATGAAAGAACTGTGTGTGCCCAGCATGGAAAGAAAAGGGATCTGTACTGAATTTGACTTGTCAGGACGAGTGACCTTAAAACGGGGGTGAAATGAATAGCAAGCATACAATGTATGGAGAGCTCTGTTAATAATAAATATGGTTTCTTTTTGTTGTTACTAAAGTCTGCTCTTGTTGTATATCCTTATACAGGTTCTGTTTGCTGTACCAGTTCCATGGCCTTACATAAGGAACATGTTCAAAGGTCAAGAATCCAATCAGCACAGAAAGGAAGAATGCTTCACTGTTGTTTACGACTGCCTTCAGTATTAGAAGGAGCATCTGCACAACAATGGTTGCATGCAGATGCCCTCTGGCTCTTGTAGGAAAGCATTCCTTTGGCACTTGGGGCTCAGCTGAATCAAAGAAACTGATGCTATCTTACACTAGCCCCATTTAAGAACAATAGCTATGGATGGGTGAAAGCCATCTGAGAAGTCTCCTTAGCTTTACTGAAACCCTTGTGGCTCTTCCCATGAACTGTAACTGAAAAGGAGCCACCAGTACCTTCTGAATGGCACTTTGGGTAAGCTCACACAAGACATTCAGGATCTGTGGAACCCCTTATAAACTGAAAGTGCTTTTTGACATGGCACAATGTTCTTCAGATGTTTTGATGAGGATTGCGTGGCGAGTTCCCCCCCCCCGGACAAATAAAGACACGAGATACCATAATATAAGGTTAATTGGGCGAATTAGGCCACAACTTTATTGAATTCAGGAATGAGAGGCATTGGCTTAGGCATTGGTCCTAACGACTATCCGGCTCCAGCCCATTTGCTGGAGACACGGGGAAGGGTTAACACTATATTGGGGGAGTCTCCTGCCGAGGCACGTCGACTAGGAGCTCCCCCGGGTTACCGCTCTGGGGCGTGCCTTTGGCCCTCACCTCCATAGGCTTCGGACAGGGCCACGCCCCCCGGAGTCCTTTAACGGACCACCCTTTGCTCACTGGGGGGAGGTGATGGCGTTCCTCCCCCGCCACATCCTCTTAACCCCTTCTTACCAATGCCTACCGCCAATGCCGAGAAGTTGTGACGAGTTGCTACGAGGTGGGCGAAAAACCAAAAGGCTAGAAATTGCCAATTGGGAAAAATTCCTACCATGCCCCTTGTGGCGACAGACCGAAGTCCATAGCAGAGTCAAGACCTACCTAAAGCCCACTTAAAGGGAGGGAGGGTGGGAAAACGTGAGGGCTAGCCGGCGAAAAGAGGGCGAGCCCCCTCAGTGCCGGCCCTAAATAGGACAGGCCACACACCCCCAGCCAGCTGATTGGCTGGCTGGGGGGGCAGGCCTGGCCGGGATTCCCCTGCTCTCGCGGGGGCTGCGACCAGCCCCCGCTCACGTGGGGTGGGCGTGAAGCCCGCAACCCCACCTCCTGGGCAAGCCGGAAGTGGCTTTGCAGTCACTGGGGAGATGGGAGCTGCATGGGCACCTAACTCCTTCTGGAGTCTTCCTGGCAACCTCATGTGTCACAGTAGCTCTCTGGGTGGTTAGGAAGGACAGAGCTTAACACTTGGACAAACCTAGGCTTAGCTCAGCATAGTGTGAGAGTAAAAGAGACTTGGTAGGAGCGAAGCAGCTGCAAGCTCCTCTCTAGGATCCTGCACATAGTTGTGGTCCTGGTAAACCACAGTTTGGCTTCCTTTGTCACGTGGGCCAGGCCACTCCCAAATAGAAACTACAGTATTTACAGCACAGTCATCTGATCATCCATTGTAAGCCATTGCAGCATTTTTGTATTCTTGAATGGAAGAAGATAGTAATGCCTCTGGATTCCGACCTAAAGTCAAAACTTATTTGAGCACAGAGAAGAAATATTCTGCATTGCATCAAAAGCATGGGCAGTGGTTTAAATTCTAATATTCTGAAAGAAAGACAAATGGCACAGTGGCATTATCTTATGGATTTATTTAGTCGATTGCATTAAAAAAATTACACTTGAACGATTCTAATCTAGGAGTGATGGAAGTGGCTTCATTTATTGAATTTGCGTCAGCCACAAATGGAATGGATCCATAGCGGAACCTGTTCTTCAACCAAGTGCTTGTATTTAAGTGCAATTGCCTTCTGAATAACTTACATGCATATAAATGAATTGAGGACTAAGGACTGATTTATATAGTGGTTTTTTAATCTCTAACACTAATCACATAGGTGTGATCAAGCCCCCTCCTGGTTTAAAAGATGGACAGAACTTGTGAGAAGCAGTAGTGCAGGGGTAGGCAAAGTAAGGCCCGGGGGCCAGATGCAGCCCAGTCGCCTTCTCAATCCGGCCCGCGGACGGTCTGAGAATCAGCGTGTTTTTACATGAGTAGAATGTGTCCTTTTATTTAAAATGCATCTCTGGGTGATTTGCGGGGCACAGGAATTCGTTCATTTTTTTCCCCAAAATATAGTCCTGCCCACCACATGGTCTGAAGGATGCTGGACCAGCCCACTACTGAAAAAGGTTGCTGACCCCTGCAGTAGAGCCAAGCCAAAGAGCAGTCCAGTGCTGAGTTATATAGATGCTACAGTCCATACCAGGGTGTATTAACATTGTGTAGCCTGTCAGTGGGTGTGGGGTGTGGGCTGATGCAGGGCAAGCTATGCAGTGTAGATGCATGGATAAAGAAATACTGTAGCCTATTGCTGCTGGTGGAACTAAGTCTTTTCAAAGCCTTTTGTTTTCATAGAATTAGACACCTGCATGGAGACAATGCTGCAGATCTTTGCGAGGGGCAGGAGTATGCCTGTTGTAATATTCATTGCAATTTTAGCTTTTGTGTGCATGAGAGATGTTTTATGGGACATAGAGAGCACCCAGATCTGGCTCTGCCATTAGCCAACGTGAAGCAACCGGCTCTGGCATCAGATGTTAGCGGGCAGTGACAGCAATTCCCTGGCTATTCCTCTTCAGATAATTGACTATTCTCCATTTTTGGAGGACAGATTGTACGTTACATGTACTGCCCTATTTCCCTAAACTAGCCCACTGCCTCAAGTGTTGTGGAAGACACTGTCCTATTATCAATGTTGAGGACGGGAATCTGTTTATGGAATAAGGAGGGGTGCCATCTTGTCCATTGCCTAAGGCAGCCAAATGTTTGACGTCAGCCCTGTGGCACTGGGTTCATAGACAAGTATTCTGCCATGCAAAAAATGTGCAGTCACTTCTAGTATTGCATTTTTCTCACTGTCTACCATTAACACTTAAGAACAACCCATCTATTGGACACATGGGATATTCACAGAAGCCCTGTTCAGGCAATTGTCTCTCCAGTAGATGAGTTGTCTCTTGATGTTAATAAGCACACACGAGGACATTTTTATCTTACATTTATTCATGTGAAATGTTTACAAAGGTCTACTGAGCACCAATGGAACTAATATTAAGTATTTAGATAGACTTAATCAATATTCCTTCATCCAAGATGTCAATGTATTTAATGAGTCAGGTTGCAAGCATTTTGTTTGATGTTAAATCTGTACGGCACATTTAAGACGCTACCACTATTAGTTAACCATGTTAAATCACTGAATGTTCAAAAGGGACAATGGATTACACATTTTTTAAAAAAAGAAAAAGAAAACACAGCCTGCTTAAGGGGGGGGGAATGAAACAACAGCAACAGAATTACATATTTTTTTTCTTTCCTCCCTCTCCAACCAGCTATAAGCATACGCTGATTCAATTACCGGTTTATTTCATTTTATTACTGATAAGCACTTAATGTTTATGCAAGCAAAACATTGTTTTGCCTAGCAGCAACAAATGCAAAAGAGTTTTAAGAAAATGGGAGAAAAGGAAACGGTTCCACACAATGAATACTCTTCCAAGTGGTTTTTTTTCCTTTCCGTTTTCGTGTACAGCTTATGTCAAAAATGTTAATATGGCAAATATTCATTAAATGTTAGGAGTCATTTTCACTATATCCAAACTACTGGGGTCCTTCCTGAGCTTATGCTTGGGGGGCGTGGATTGGCAGATACTAGCGCAATTCAGTATTCTATGTCATCTTCATCCAGCTAAATCTGATTGGCTACATGGAGGCCTCACTCTTTCTAGAAGAAGGCTAGTTACTTTTTCTTTTTAAAATGGGAATTCTGTGATGACATGGTTTGTACTCTATGTTATGGAAAATATTACCACTCCAGCTGACATAGTGTTGACATGCCTTTAGCATCTAACCATTTAATTAGCCGTCCCTGCATACAGACATGTTTTTCTTAGAGTCTTTGGTGGGTCTGGACTTCATTAAGAAGATTTAAAAACTGCAAGAGAAATTGAACTTTTCTTACATAAAATAATATAAATCCTCAAAGAGGAAGAAGCTTAGTGCTTTTCTCATATGCCTTGTGGGAAAGTAGTATCTCTTCTTCTCAAGAAATAAATGTCTATGCTATTCATTTAAAATGTGTATTTCTCTTCACTTTAATTCTGGCATTTTTCTATAGAAAGGAAGTAAAGTAATTCAGTCATGGGTATTAACAGACACCAAGGTGCAGGGCAGTGAATGCTGCCCCAGTGGTTTCAAGAACATTGAGTGAACCCCATGAGCCAGGTTACAACTGTAAGATGTTTGGAGTCCTGCATGCCATTCTAGAAGAAGGTCAGAAATCATGGTCTTCCTTTTCTTTACAAAAATAAAACAAAATAAGCAAGCAAATTCAGACCTTTTTTGTGGTTTAGGCGTCCTGATGAACAAATTTAGCTCCTTCAATTTGCCCGAGATAGAACTGAAATTCTTGAAGCCGTTTCAGTGCAGTCATTTTAGCCAGAGAGAACTTGTGGTCCTTCAGGTGTTGTTGGATTACAACTCCCAATATCCACAGCCATTGACCATGGCGGCTAGGGCTAATGATATGTGGAGGGACGCAGGTTCCCCATCATTGCTGTACACCAACATTCATCAGTACAAACTGGATAATTGCTTTCTTAAAATATAGTGTTACATCATATATGTTGCCACATCATATCTGTTGCCACGTAGTAAGGGAATATAGTATTTATTACTATTTTCAGGAGTTATATAACTTGTAACAGGGCAGTGATTTAAAAAGAGTGAATGTCTGAATAGAGGTTTGGGGGAAGGTTATTAAAAAAAACCCTACCTGTGCTATCCAACAGCAAAACTAGGGAGGAGGGGAGAAAAATACCATAGGTAAGAGGATTGGCTAAATCTAGAATAACTGCCAATTTCCTAGAGCAGAACAAGGTATCAGTGCTTTAAACCCTTTCTGCTAAAGCTATAAACCTATTGGTGGCAGAAAATAAAATGAAGGCAGTTTTTCAGCTTTAAAGTAATGGCTTATTTGGAGCTTCTCAGAGTACCAATTAGGTAAGGAGAAATTAAACCCTTGAAAACAACAACACATTGATTTAAAACCCAATGATTGGAATGAATCCAGTCTGATGTTAATAGAGATGAGTAAGCCTTGGGTAAACTGCAGTCAAGCACTATGTCGAAATCATTTTTTGACACAATAAGTCCTTTATCTCCTCTCCTTTGTACTTCTGTGGCTGGGGTTTTTGAGTCAGAATTGTGACACCTAAAGGGGGAATTAGAGAGAGAGAGAGAGAGAGCATAATTCTATGGCATGGGTATGTGTGAAGAAATTCATGGTGAAGCTACCATCACTTTCCATGCCTTGCCAGGCTGGTTGAAGGTTGGTTGACCTTTCCTCTTCTCTCACTCCATTAACATGGATGGTTCCCCTTTCCAACTTATACCAATGGGAGGGAGATGAACTGTGCTAGCTGTAGGGTTGGCATAGTTCATGGCTCTTGAGGGAGCATGTTGAGAAAACAAGGAAACTCTGGATCCTGAGGGTCCCAAGTCTGTCCCAGTATGTTCCCAACACATTCATTTCCTCCACCACTACAGGTGCTACATCAAAGACCACTGAGGTTTCCTGTGAGGGCACAGGTGGCATCCCACCTGCAGACAGACACATGCATTCCAAAAGCCCCTCATCAAGCCTTGGGCCAGCTGTAGTATTGCAGCCTAAGATATATTAACATCATCAGAAAATCTTCCTTGAAACTCTTCCTTGTTTCTACTGAGGTATGTTTTGAGCAGTTTGTGAGGCAAAGTGAATTTTATGAAGATGCAGAGGCTCTTTTTTTTTTCTTTATGCCTCCTCTATTCTCCTCAGAATACAGCACCTCTGTATATTATAATTACTTATTGGTCACTTTTTATCAAGGTAACTCAAATTAACTTACAATATATAAACAAGAAAATGCATACATTGAAACAGGCATAGAAGAAAAAGAAAAAGAATATAAGACAATCCTATTTTTAAAAGGTAGCATTAAAACATTACACTGACTCAAAGCTATTTTGTGATTCATTCATTCATTTTTTGTATTTTATATAAATTATTGATGCTTGAAGCCCAGTCATGTCAATTTTGTTGGTAAAAAGAAGTTTCAACAAAAATGATGATAGAATGAAATGAGCAGTGGCTGCCATCTGCAAAAAGATATATTTATGGATGCACTCTTGTTGTTTTTAAAAGAGCTATACTTAAGTCTTATAGATAACAAATATTGTGAGAAAATCAACCTACACAATATGAGCTAATTGACATTTTTGTGTGTGGAAAGTCATCAAAGCCACTAAAGATTGTAAACTACAGTGGCAGTCTTAAACCCCTAGCTGTAGATCTTCCTCCTGGGGGATGAACACAGGATCATACCTGATTTGGGCTAACAGTGCTGAAAAAAATCCATTGATCCTTTGCCTGAAAATCTTCATAATGCTGTAGTCTTTGTGCCTCTTGTCTTTTGCCACTTTATCAAATATTTACCTGTGTGACAGTTCAAAGACAGTGAATAGCAAACACATCTATGTTTCCAGGAACCATATTGTACATTTACACTCATCACCATTATATGTTCTTGGTAGTGGCACCCTCCCTGTGGAGCACCCTCCCTTCGATGTCAAGGAAATAAAGAACTACACAACTATATCAGGAAGTTTTTAATCTTGATGTTTTACTATGTTTTTATATATGCTGCAAACCGCCCAGAGTGGCTGGGGAAACCCAGTCAGATGGGCGGGGTATTATTATTATTCTTATTATTAATAATAATATGCAAAGCACCCAACACAGTAGAGTATAGCTAGAAGTGACAGCCCCTGCTTATATTTTATGGCACTTGGGTGAAGACTATTTGACCCTAATGGGGAAGATAATTGGACAGCTCATAAAACCTGAGCTGGGTGTTCAAAACAGGAATCTATGCAGTAAATCAATTTTTTAAGGGAGAAAAATCAGAAGATGGCTGTATAAAATGTGCCAGAGTCAGCTTTCCACAGGTTACCATACAGCTTGTATTGAGGCACACACATAGGCACAACCACGTTGGTATAAGGACTTCATTCACATTGACTTTAGTGGAACCTGAATCATCATCTCTGTGTACTGGATAACCGGACACATACCGGTAGTTTTGCATAAATATGCCAACCACAAAGACAGAAATAACAGATGGCTGCTATCGACTTGACAAATTACTGGACCAAAACAACCTCTTTGTTCTATGTTTTTCTTGCCCTAAAATTATATCTTAAGTTGAGGAATAGAGATTGACAGATGGGCTGACAGCCACTAAAGCTGCAGCTGGATCTGGCACACACTCCGCAAGACTTGGCACATGTAATAAGAACCATCTCCATGAGCCGACACAGCTTAAAAAGGTTAACAAATGTATAGCTGCATAATGTTCTGATTCCTGGATCAAATCCGTTCAACTCTGTCACATGCACTTGTCCTCAGTGAAGATTAGCTGTGCAATGACTTTGAAGTGTTAAAACAAGCAGCGCTCGAGTTCTGGGAAAGCAAATCCCGGCCACAGTGTTCTCAACAATGCAGGAAATGTTTGCCACTTCACAGCTCAGAGTTCCATTGGCTGGTGTTTCTTGAGACTTTCCCAGATCTGTGGTTCAGTCTGAGAAAGGTCATTCTCAAGGGAATTCTCAAAGGAAAGCTAAAGTGGGTGAAAAATGGAACTTAACACGTCGGCTTTCTGACTATATTCCCGGCTGATTAATTCAGAAATCTTACTACCCTCTGGACCTATACTCAGAATATAGACCACTACTTTGAAATAGTAGGCCAACCCTCTGGTTCTTTACTGCGTCTCAGTATTTCACCCAGGCAGCCATATCCCTTACCTCACAACATGATCCATCCCAAGGTACACAGTAGCACCATCATTGTGGACCAGGTTCTTCAGGGGCACGGCCAGCCATTTATGCAATGAGTTCCTTCCAGTTCTGTCATGAAGTGAATCACCGCAGGCTATATCCATCTATAGCCCAAGTCCTCTTGAAATGCCTCTACATGATTTCTACATGGGGCTGCTTGGGAGAGAATATCAGCTAGTAGCACATGTAAGGTAGCCTTCTGCTTTCTTTCTTTCTTTCTTTCTTTCTTTCTTTCTTTCTTTCTTTCCAGTATAATGGGCTAGCTAAAGGTTCACTAAGGGTTAACTAACTTATACACTCCAGGATAATGAACTTTCTAGAACAATTCCCTCTCAGGCAAACACAGAGCTGGAATGTGACATTAATTGCAAGTAAAGTGCCAGAGACCCTGCCACGCAACTGGGTGAAACAAGTTATTTTGAGCAGCATCAGTTGTTCTGGGGGATGGAAGAGATGAAGGCAGAATGGAGTCTGATTTTGCAGCAAAGACCTACAAAGTATTGCCTCCAGCAGGGGATGCGTCTGTGCCATCAGGATCTGCTTTAGCCGGCTAAGTGTTTCAGGTGGTATTGAGAAGTATAGAAGGGAGAAGGTCTGTTGACCAACCCAGGGCTGAAGGACAGCTTCCTTGTATTAAGGAATCCATACTTTCTACCAGTTGCAGAGGATAGTGTTGCACTCCAGTATATATTTTGGTACCTGGAGAGGGCTGAGAAGCTGAGGTTTATGGAGTCGTAGATGAGCACAAGACTGGAGATCAGCCTCAGATCATGAGAGTCCTTGTTAAAGCTCTAGAGCAAGTCTGGGAAGCTCCCCCACCGCCTATCAATGGTTGCATTCCCCCTGAGATATGATGTGGGGTCCAAATCTGAGATATGTATTTTATATTAAACAGTCTTGGCCCAGTATACCTGAAGGAATGTCTCCACCTCCATCCTTCAGCCTGGACACTGAGATCCAGCTCCGAGGGCCTTCTGGCAGTTCCCTCACTGCGAGGTTACAGGGAACCAGGCAGCGGGTCTTCTCAGTAGTGGCGCCCACCCTGTGGAACGCCCTCCCATGAGATGTCAAGGAAATAAACAACTATCTGACTTTTAGAAGACATCTGAAGGCAGCCCTGTTTAGGGAAGTTTTTAATGTTTGATGTTTTATTGTGTTTATTCTGTTGGGAGCTGCCCAGAGTGACTGTGGAAACCCAGCCAGATAGGCAGGGTATAAATAATAAGTTGTTGTTGTTGCTGCTTTTGTTGTTGTTGTTAGCACCTACCCAATGGAAATTGTTTTAACTCATTTTAATATTGCGTGTTCATGGAGAATAAGACTATCACTGTCTAGTAGCCACTAAGGCTATCAATATTCCACCCCCACTGTTCAAGGCAGTATGCCTCTGAATCCCAGTTGCTACAAATCACACGTAGGTACAATCCTCAAGTCCTGCTTGCTGGTTTCCTGCAGGCATCTGGGCGGCCACTGTGAGAACAAGATGCTGGCCTGGATGGGCCATTAGCCTGGTTCACCTTATGTCCTTATTATTTATTATTTTAATGCATCCTGGGACCTTATGGTAAAGGATGAATAAGAAATCCAATTGCTGCTTGCTCCTACTCCTCATGATGATGGTGGTGCCATTGACGCAAACATTGGTGAGGGCATTCCCCCCCTCTCCCACTTTCCGCTGCACCCTTCACACTTGCTATCTCTTTTGGGTGCCTGCTTCTTTCTCTCCCTCTTCTTCCCCATCCAAGAGGCTGCCAGGGAAGGAAAAGTCCAATGGCCCACCTAGTCCAATCTGGTCTCACAGTGAACAACCAGATGCAATTTCTCCTGCCAGAGTAATTGCTTGCAGGGTTTTTTCTTCCCTTTATCACGTCATCTATTTTGTTTCCCCTTGTTTCTTTCCCCTCCCCCCAGCCTCCCCATACCCGTAGGAAACAGACCTTGAGCTGTGGGCTACTCACCCCTTAGATATTGCTGCATTTTCAGACTAAACTAGAGTCCCCCTTGATGTTCTTGAGTTTCGGTGTAAAGGCAAGAACGACGTTTCCATCTCATACTGTAAAAAGATGGGCACGTCACCGAATTACTTTACTCTATAGATAAAAGTAGCACTCGAGGCAAGTTCTCCTGGATACTCTATATACATTCAAAGTTTTGAATACTTTTCTGCCCTGAAACAGCTTGGAGAAGGTACTTCTGGAAGACAGTTGAATCAGCCTTTATCTTGGAAGCTGTCCTAACTCCTCCGTCTCTAATGGGCTCCTGCCATTTGTTTCTTCGGGTCTTTGGCAAGCAATGATCTCCTTTATGGTTTTCAAACACTAAAGACATTCCTTCAGGTGCTTGCAATTTCTGCAGCAGTCTTTTATAACTCTGTACATACACATCTCCCTTTGTTCTACTGGGTTGGTTTTATGTCTAAATGGTTGTAAAAGTAAGAGTTTGCTTTCATTTCCTCCATGGTGCTTGATTCAAGTTGCACTTTTTTACTTGCTTCAATTTACTCTAATCTCAGTTTTAACTTTATTCTCTCTTCTTTTTCCACCCTGTACCATGAGACAGGCAATGAATTTGGCGTGCTCTGAAGAAAGCAAAACCAAGGGCAAAAGAAATGCTAGAGGTAGCTGAAAATGTTTTGCTTTTGGAGAGCCAAGGATATTCAAGTCAGCTTGAAACTTATCTATCCTGCCCAATACTTTTTTGTAGCCATATCATTCCATTTTGCTCCCTTCCAAACTATATTCTCTGTCCGCTTATATGAATGCAGGTGTAACTAATGAGTCTTTTTCGTCTAACTGAAAACTAGTGAGAGACAGAATTTGCAGTATTTTATCTTTTGAAAACATTAACTGGGAAACATTTAAGACTGCACTTCTAATTTATACACCTATTCTATATAAAGCTACAGAAAGGATTTTTTACTAGAGCTGTTCTGAATGTTCCCAGTCTTCAGTTTCAGATTTACATTAGCAGTTCCCTCCCTCTGAAAAATAAAATAAAATTATGTGACTATTCACCTTTTAAATCCTTTTCAGTATGAATGGATTCTCCTGGCTGCTAGTTGATTATTTCTCTTTCCCAGATTAGCCATATGTATGTGATCCCAAGCAATCATGGATCGCACAATGATATCACTATGATATCACTATGTAGCCAATCTGAATTGATAGTGTGATGATGTCACTCAATGAAAATGAGAGCAACTGAGGGCAAAACCAATGAATATATATAACTTTTAACATAGATTTTCCATTTTTCAAATGCAACTTCCATCCGAAGAAGAACATTGTATGGATTCAGCTAGGCAGTCTTGGATGAACTGCTACATTGCCTTGCCACCACAAAGACCTTGGCTATTGCACCATTGCTTTCCTTACATATATTTGGTGGCTATTGCTTGATACTCAGAGTTAATTCAGCTTCTTGCTAGAGCAGTGTTTTTCAACCACTGTTCCGCGGCACACTAGTGTGCCGCGAGATGTTGCCTGGTGTGCCGTGGGAAAAATTGAAAAATTCAAAAGACTTTAAAAAAAAAAAAAATTCAAATTTTCGCCCACTAGGCGGGCGCCGGACTATGTCCACCCTATTTTCCATCCGTCCTGGGTGGGGATCAGATCGGATGGGATCGGATAAGAGCGGACAGGGGGTCCGCTCTCATCCGATTCCCCATAGAGAGCAGCGGGGCTCTGACATTTCCCTCTCCGCACACAGTGGTGGTGTGCCTCGTGGTTTTTTTCATGAAACAAGTGCGCCTTTGCCCAAAAAAGGTTGAAAAACACTGTGCTAGAGTAGTAATGACATATTATCTCTTTAACCTTATACATGGATGCTCTACAAAAATGGAATTTTGCCCAGCCATAATTAATACTGGTCATTTTTTTCATGCTGCTGCTGTTTCCCATCTGTTCATGAGGGAGCTCTGCCCACTGAGGAGGCGGCATGCCAGTTTCAACAGAGCATTAAAGCCATCCAAATATATGCTTGGAAAGGAATCCCACAGAAACATGGCAAGTGCCATATTTTAGGCCAGAAGGGCCTTCTGTGTGTAAACAAAGCCAACTCCAAGCCAAACGTTTCATTATATAGGATTATATCTGTAGTCACCTGTGGACATTTTGCACAGCACGAGACACTGCCCCGGTTATAGACTGTCTTCTTATCTTTTTCTGTACTTTGGCTCCAGCATTTTAAAGCAGATAAGTACCATATCACACGCATTTTATTTGATTGCCTCAGTGTATTCTAGCCCAACTCTGTCATAGAATCACAAAACTGCGCGATTTACCCCCTTCCCCCAAAGTGAATTATAGTTGCACAGAGCAAACCTTTTGTTTTCTGGGGGGGGGATAAACAGAGGAGTTTTACCTGATTCAACAATAGGAGATGAACTGAAAGGACATATCCACATTATCAAAGATGACACAAAAAGAGTTTAGCAAACGGGTATCCATTATTTTAATAGGAAGTATCAAGTCTAAAAATGTTTCAAAGTAGGCCCTCTTCTTCAGGAGATATTTGAAAGAGAGTCTGAGTGGTTTTGAGTCTAAAACTCATTCCAGAACTAGAAAGCCACTCTCAAGAAATGAAACTCAGCTTTAAACTCCTAACACAGGTTACCTATTACCAGAAAGCTGAGTGATGAAAAGTGTATTGGGAAAGACTTTCTTCGCTAGAGAGCTGCATTAAAAACTGCCTCAAATGTTCCTTGATGAAGAACACCCCAGCTGACTTTGTATTTTCTCTCAAACTTTGATTTCAGCAATCCCTTTCATGAAGAACAAGAGTAGGAAATCAGTGGACACTCCAGATGTTTTCAGACTGCATCATTCCCAGCCAATATAGTTAATGGTCACAGATGATGGGAGTTGTAGTTCAATAACATTTGGAGGACCACAGTCTTCTTATCGCTGATATATGAGATAAAGTGCATCAAAAATGTACATGCAGTCTCCCTGACTATGCTGAAATTTTTCATCCAGAAGAAAGACAAGGGTCTTGAATGTTTTCCTTGCCACACTTGACTTAAACAGTCATAGGATTGGGGTTCCACAATTTGGGGAGAACCTATGAGTGTGGAGGTCTACATGTCTAGGTTTTCTTTTGCAGATGTCCCTGGATGCCAGGACATGGTGAAAGCAGCAGCATCACACCATAGCAGCTGCAGGGCTAGAAGCACAGCTTCACAGTCCCATTCAGTGTGTGATTTCTCTTCATATAAGCCACACATGAAGGGAGCTTTAGAGTTGGACAAAACTTGTACAATATTTCTCTAAGGTTACTGAATGCAACCACTAGGTTTGTCAACAAATGCTGACATTCTGAAATCCCAGGCAAAACTGGGGGTTCCTCCCTGAAGTAAATCTCAGCAGGATTTTCTAGAAGGTTTGCTAGAGTTCTGTCTGCAGGCTGCATGCGGGCCCCAGGTTAGGCAACCCAGTTCTGAAACATGTTGAAATCCATCCAAATAGAACCAAAGCTGCAGAAAGCAAAAGAATTCAGGGCTGAGTGACAGTACGAGGCAAGCGAAAACAACCCTTCCCTCCCCTACCTGCAAAAAGCAGGAGTCAAGAATACAATATATTGCTTGTTTCAAAGCTATGTGCACAAGCCCTTTGACTTGCACTTGAGGGAGGTCTGTTTGTGTGCATGTGTGTGAGAGAGACACACACAATAAAGACAGACAGACCAACAGCCTGTGTGGCATGTTTGCTTTTTTTTGGATAAATGCTTCCACTAGCATCTGAAGTTCTTCACACAGTACATAAGTGGAAGTTGTTACAAAATGATGAAGCGATGAGAGCCATCAACTGAGAAGGGGATTTGACAAATCAATACGGAATAAGGCTACCAATACCTACCAGTGGCTATAAAGACCAACTCTGGAGTCAGAAGTACAATACTTCTGAGTGCCAGTAACAAAGGAACAACTGAGGACTTTAGCCCTCATAGCATGTCTGTGGTCTTCCTGTAGGCATCTGGTTACTTGCCATGGGATACAGAGTGCTAGAGTTAGATAAACCTTTGGTCCGATGCAGCAAGGCCTGTCCTATATTCTTATGGCATGATGTTAGTCTGTAGAAATGGTAGGATATGCTAGGGTGCTTTATTACAACACCACGGTATATCTGTTAACTGTGAGCTGCGTGTTGGACTGGTTTAATGAGTGTTCATTCCAAGGTTGTGTTGCTGGTAAATCATCATTTGAACTGTAGCAGTGCTTACATCAGCCAGCAGTCAGGGTGACATTTTGTCACTGTACACTGTAAGCAAAGTTACCCTAATGCTCTTCAGTCATCTCCAACTCATTAGCTGTTCTTTGGCATCTTTAAATCCCACCAGTGTTGAGATGGCACAACGCTTCCTTGTAACCATAACTAGCTCTCTGGCAGCACATCTGCTGTCAGAAAGCCTGGCTCCAAATTTGAAAGAATTTAACAGATGGTTAATTATGGCAGATATAAAGAACACTGAGGTGTTTTTTGTTGTTTTTTAAGCAGATCATTTCATAGGATGTCCTACTGTGAACTTAGAATAAAGCAAGGAGAAGACTGCTTTGTGCTTAAAACCATTCATTAGATTTTGGATTTGCCAAATGTTGGTTTAATTTGGTGGATAAAAGGCAGGTTGTTTGCTTCCATATATCAAAAATGTATCATGATAATTATTGTGGCACATTAAGGATTTGTAAATTAGAATATGGGAAATGATAGAAATGGCATATAGAGTGGGCCAGAGAGCAATTTGTGTCTGAATGAGTAAACAATTACTTTGGACTATATACTTGGTATGTGTGGCAAAGACACAAATCACTTTCTTTAAGAAACTGGGATGATTTGACCTGTGCTGATTATAGTGGGACAGTTGCTATAAGGTAAAAAGTAACCAAAACAAATTATCTTAAAATCCACCACCACTACCAGTTTCTTACCTGGCTATATCTTGAAAATAGTGTTTGAGGTACATCATCCTTTTTGGTAGCTTCACTTATGCTGGGTCTCCAGGTCACCTGGCCAAGCTGAACAAACTTCAGATCCAAACCAAGTGCCCCCTCTGGTCCCATCTGGCCACACACCCAGAGCACCCCTTTGTCTGGGCTTACAAAGGTTTAAGATCCACTGGGCTCATATCAGTTACTAGGATCCTGGCAGAGATATAGGGGAGATATGGCCCCCAGCTGTGCCAGGACCCTCCCAGCTCAGCCAGAGAGCCAACAGATGCTAACCCACTTGTTAGCAGATCTCGCTATAAGATTGTTCCCTTAAATCTCCTCAATATTTTTGTCTTCCCTGAATTTCTCCTTACGATCCCCACCCCATATAATACCATCCTAGGAAAATAGATGGATCAAAATATCACAAGATTTTTATCTTTCATTAAATGCTCTCCATTTCTTTCTTCCTCTCTCAATAATCCCTCTCTTCTCACATTCCTGCTGTGTTCCTACAAAGTGAACATAATCAGTTTTATTGAATATATTTTCTCCCAACCCCACTGCTGACACATGTCAGCAAGGAAGGACTAAAGTTTTAATAATAATAATACTAACAACAACAACAACAACAACAACAACAATCGTTAGTATAGATTATAGTTTTTTTAACTTCCTCTGGAAGTTTGTTAAATTACTCTTGCAGATATAAATTGATGTGCTCAGGGTTTGGCTCATTTTATTTTCCTAATGGCTAACTTAATTTTTCCCTGCTGCATTTTAATCCCATTACTTTTTTGTGATTATTACTTCACATGTGAACCACTTTCAGCGTCCACTTCTTGAATCCTGTTTAATAGACTCTAATCGTTAGACTTTGGAGAAATATTATGAAATCAATTAATCTTACTCTCTCAAGAACTGACAATCTCTCTCTGCACGAAAATGTGATTTGCCTGTTCTGTGTGCTGTTCTCCAAATCATTCGTGCAAATATTCAAGAGAAGCAAAGCTATAGGATGCTGTAAAGTAAGGCATGCTGCACAGTGACATGTAGAAGCCATTAATTTCAGTCAGCAGGTGTAACACGTACTTCGGACAGGCTTTCAGAAGCTCATCAAATCTCAAAAAGGGTGCTGTGTTAGTTTGCTGCACAAAGTACACCCCAAAAGTATTCAGATAGCTTGAATGCTCACAGATTTTTATGCCATGCTTATGTATAAACAGGAACCTAATGCAGGGATGGGAAACCTGTGGCCCTCTAGATGTTGTTCAGCTACAGCTCCTATCATCCCTGAGCATTGACTGGGGCTGAAGGGAGATCGGGTCCTCCCTTAAAGAGGGCATGTATTGTGGTGAGACCTGGACAACCGACACCCTGTGTTGTGGGTGGATACAATTGGTTAGCCGCAACACCCGATTGGTAGGTCCCTCAAAGCTGGATACAATCTGGCCAATGGGACACAGTCTAAACAGTTCAAGGGACCTATTTAAGCCCAAACATGTGACCCAGAGCTTACTTTTTTGATGCGTGCATTCGGAACACCCACCCATCTCTCCCTACTTTTAGGGCTTTGCGCTTGACCCTGCTATGCTGTCGTGTGTCATCTGTCGTTGGGACAGGGGCACGGCAGGAATTTTCCCCACTTGGCTGATTTGCTATGTGGCAGGCAAAACCCAAATGGCAACAGCCAATCATCACAACTTGCAAGGTTGCAGATAGGCACTGGTTCAGGTGATAGGGATGGGAGAACACTCTCGCCATCCCTATGTGAAGGGTATTCCGTTAAAGGAATCCAGGGACTCGATGGTTTGGTCAACCCCTGTGAGGGGGTTGTGCCCGTGCCTGAGTCCAGGGGGACATTTGGGTGGTGGAGTTAGCCCATGCCCGGCTTTCCGCTTATCCAGGTGTTCACCCTTGGCTGACCTATGCTGGTGCCTGGGTCAGCGCTACCTGCATGGCAGGGAACCAGAGCCTGTGCAACCAGTCACTTTCTGTAACCAATAAAGTTGTGGCCTAAATTCTGCCAAAAACCAAACCAAAAATTTAAGTCAAGTGTGAATTTATTTAGGGGGGAGGTTTCTGGGTCTGAACACGCAAGTGGAATCCTACAACACAGGTTTGCCAGCCCTGGCCTAAAACCTTGAGCACACCTTGAGGACTCTTCACATAGTCCTCACATGAAGCTGCTCGCATTTAGGCCTTTCAGTAGGCTCAGTATAAAGAGGTTGGGGTCACAATTGGCCATGCTGAGTTGTGGGAGTGTGTGGCCCTGCTCCCACAAGTGTGAGAGGGAGACTGGGCCCCCTCTTCCCATAGCCTTTGAGCAATTCTGGGGAGGCATTGCTCTGGGCGTCATCATTTGAAACTGGGCTCTTGGCAAAGAGGTGCAGAACCATTTCCATGTTGGGAATTTCCGTGTGGGACATTCTGCTGAGAACAGCTTGTTCCGGAAACCCCTTAAGCCCTTTTGTGTTTGGAAAGCCTTGTGGTTGGTTAGCTGCCACTGGAATCCTGATGGTTCGTGTGTCAAAATTGTTTTCAAGTTGCTGCTGTTGTTGGTTTTTTATTTAGAGCATTTGTACTCTGCTCTTCAGCCAAAATGGCTCCCAGAGCAGATTACATACAGTCAAAACAAGATGGTCCCTACCCACCATGCTCGCCTGAACAGGAAATATAGTGCCTGCATAGTGTTAAGGGTTTTTTTATCCAAAGAGTTAATATGAGGGAAGCAACTTTTCTCTTTTGTAGGAAAAGAGTTTAATTGTATTTACTAAATAGAGAGGAGGACAGCTAGAAATATGTAAGCTGTTCATTTTGCAGTTCCGCCTCTCTCTTTTCTTTCTTCTTTTTGTTCTCATTGCATGACCTACCAGACTACTAATTTAAATTGGATTATCTTAATTTGACAGCCACCTGCACCTCGAGTTCAGATCTCAAATTGAATTGATAAAGGTAACCTTGACTGGGCTATGATTTCCTTTCTGACATAACCACTGATTTTCATGTCTTTCCCATCAGTTCTTGGCAGGCGTCTTAAGCAAAGTAGCAAATGAAACAGAATAACTGACAGGTGAGAATAAATAAAAAATGAGATTGCTAGATTTCATGCATCTGTTCATTTCCAAGGTTTTGCGAAATGGCTGCTTGCAGTAGGACAGTTGAAATGGGTTTTTTAAAAAATAAATAAATCTCCATGTTCATATTTAATAATGTACAGTGCTTTCAAGTGTCCAAATCTTTTTTTTTATTTCATAAACCACTTGAATGTAGAAAATCTATACCACTTGAATGTAAAAAATCTGCAAAGCAGTTTGCAATAAAAAGATAAAATTATCACCCAAAAAATTACCACTGTAATTTAAAACAGACAGAAGGTTAAAAGTGCAGTAAAATAAACTAAAACAAATTAAAATTCCTACAAACTTTCTAAACATCTGGATAGGCTTCTCTAAATAAGAATGTCTTCAGCAGGTGCCAAATGGAATAAAGTGAATTTCATATTCAGTTTCTAGTTGTAATCATTATAGGAAACCTATGTGGGAAGTTTCTTAGCCACTACACTAAACCAGCTCTTATATGATGTGTTCTAACTATTTCAGGGGAAGCAGTAATGTGCAAGTCAAACCATCCATAGATACAGCTGCTATAATTGCAATAGAAAAGGCACATTTGAAGCATTCCTGATAATAGTTTCTCTCTCTGGTGGCTGGCCCAGCCTTGGAGGGCAGAGGCAAATGGGCTCTGATTCAGTTCACATTCAGGTGATTTGCCTGATTTGCACTTTCTGAAACAATATACAAGCCATAATACAGCTGTCCTTTGAAATTCACACCTCTCTCAATTCTACACTGCAGTTGTCTAACCAAGTAATGTGTACAAAAATGCATATACTAAAATGTGCATTAAAAAGCATGTTTTAGTAAAAAATAGTCTACCAAAAATAGTCTTTATAAGGGGAAATTGTTTTGTAAAAATGTATATATTAAGCAAAATGTATACCAGTGAAATAGAAAACCCAGCCAGATGGGTGGAGTATAAATGTTAGTATTAGTATTATTAATATTAGTATTATTATTACTACTACTACTACTACATTAGGAGAATTTTGCATTAAAATGCTGCTGAATTTTTATGAGGACTTGTTTTTCCTAAAATCAGGTGGAAAGGTGGGGAACTGAACAATGATGGGGAAATGAGAAACTGAGAGAAACCAAAAGTACCAGATTTACCCATCCATAGCTGAAAAGGAAATAGACAAAGTGTTGGAGCCAAGGGGTGGGATAGCGGCTGTCAGGCCTATCCCTTCATGAGGATTGTATCCGACTCAGAGTAGAGTCACTGAACTCCATGACATAGATTTTGCCCAGGTAACTGAGTACAAATGTTTTCTCCCATGGAGAAAGGATTTACTTTCTGGCATGAAGAATGCTGAATCCAAATTTTTAACAATTCTTTTTTTTTCCTTTCTAGCACTACTTGTTCTCCAGTATCTTTCCCCACAAGTAGCCAAAACCTCAAATTACAGCAAAATACGCAATATCAGAAGTCTTCTGGAAGCAAAGGAAGGGGGAAATAAAATACTCTGTGAATATATTTTTTCTAGGTTGTATTTGATGACAAATTTCATAAGAAGCAAATTGTAATAAATAATTATATAACTTACATCATTTTGTCGTCTCAAGAGGAAAATTTTCATTTCCAAAGCCTAGGCTATTTTGAGATACTGTTTTGGTGCTCGGTTTTGAACTTGGTATGTTTCCAGTACTTATAATTTCCAAACTGAGGCAGAAAAAAATATATCTCAAATATGGAACATTTGTTCTAAAGTAGCTATTAAAAAACCTCATAATAAGAACCAGAGCCACATGTTAATCAATATATATATATATATATATATATATATATATATATATATGACCAAGAATAGTATTTGAGTAAGAGAATATGGAGACCGACAGTGAGGCCTTCACAGGAATTCCCACTCTAGGCTGCCAAATGAATGCTGGCTGTTTCACTGAATCAACGGAATACAATTATCCAGTGAGTGAACAAAACCACGAAACATACTTAGCTTCAAAATGAGATGCAGATTATACACCAAAATATCCATCATTATGACAGACAGGAAGGGTCCATAAAGGACAGGTGCTGCACATAAACAAACCCATGGCATGCCTGTCAATGAACACTGGACCAACAACTGATTTTTATCCCCACTGCAGCTGTTCCTCTATGTGCTGCATGTTCTAGGCTCTCATAGAAGAGAATGTCAATCACTCGCTAATATGGGAGAAGGCGTGACCTCTAGAGCAGGACAACCCAAAGGATCATGGTGCTGGATCAAGGGTCCTCTGAGGACAGATGAACAACATGTGGAGTTTTTTTAGCTTGGGGAGGGGAGGCAAGTAGAGGAGAACATGGCAGGGGCATATAAAATTATGCATGGTGCTTTGAAAGGACCTGCTTTTCTCCTTCACTCTTAATACTAGAATCCAAAGTAAGTGGCAGCTACTTTATGTAGAGTTAGGTCATAGTTTGATGTAGCTCTGCATAAAGCATAGGATTTCAGGCAGGGAACTCTTCCAGCCCCAGCAGAAGTTGCCAAAGGGTCTTCTGCATGTAAGGTGTTCTTTTAGCTGAGCCACAGCCCTACCGCCATATGCCAGCTGATGAAGTGGAGAGGTAGGAGATTCAAACTGGTGTATTTTTATTTTTATTTTTACACAGCACATGTTTAAACTCTAGAATTACCTACCAGATGTAGTGATGGCCTTCAACTCCAAACAGCTTTAAAGGGGGGGTGGACAAATTCATGGAGTAAGAGAGAGAAATGTGGCAATTCCGCATTAAGTGTGAATTGTGGAAGAAGCCTTGGTCACATAAGAGTGTGACATAATGTTGAAAAGTGAGACTTGCAGGGCATGGAGAGAGGAATACTAAAGCAACTGTAATGGTATCTGGTGTACTACACTGTAATGCCCCCTCAGTAATTTCCCTAAATTGAATGTTAATCTTGTTTCACATTAGGTAGGAAGGGATTACATTTACCCAGGAACCTTTGAGGGCAAATGCTACCGAAAATTCACACGTCGCTTATTGCCACGTCACTGAAGGTCTAGAAACAGATATAGTGTTAAAAGCTTTCATCCTTTGCTTCTCAGTGAAAATAGTGTTCAGCCAGTTCCTGAATTCTCATTGTATGAATTGGTATTTACCTCATTTCAGATTTAGTGATACCTATCAGTTTCCAGCAGAGACATCCAGCTGTTGGAACACTGTATTAAATAGTTTGTCAGCCTGACACAGATGAGACAGGAGTAACAGATAGCTGCTTGCTAGGGTTTGACACGTTTAACGGTTGACACTCATGCAGGTTGATGTTATTGAAAATGTAGGTCCATCCTAACATGAAAACAACAAAATCTATGAAGATGAATGAAGAATAAACACGGTTATTCCATGTAACTGGAAGTGGATGCACTGGAGTCTCCTATTAAAGCTGTGATTATGCATATACTGCAGAAGGGATAATCTTTATGGTAATGTATATTGCAGGAGGGCAATAATCATTGAATTCAAATTAACATAACCAGCAAGGCTGACAGATCTGCAGCTGTATTGGCGCTCTTGGCATCATGAGTGAGACTGCAATATTTACTGTTATTGCTTGTACTAGACAACTAGGAACCAAATAAGCCTTCTCCGGGCATTCTGATCAAGGATAAGGAAAAGCCTTTTGTATGCAAAAGCATGTTTTGGAACCCTGATCAGCAACTGTTTCATTTTTGTCCATTTCCCACAGACATATTAACAGGTTGAAAAGTAACAGTAATCACTCAATATTCACTTGTTCTTTGCATGGGACATAATATACTCCCTTGCTCCACTTACACAGGGCCATTTGTCCCAAGAAAAGTGGCAGGACATTTCAGTGACATCGAGAAAATTCCATTCACTTTCACGTGCTGGGTGGTACCTCGGGTTAAGTACTTAATTCGTTCCGGAGGTCCGTACTTAACCTGAAACTGTTCTTAACCTGAAGCACCACTTTAGCCGCCGGAGCACGATTTCTGTTCTCATCCTGAAGCAAAGTTCTTAACCTGAAGCACTATTTCTGGGTTAGTGGAGTCTGTAACCTGAAGCGTATGTAACCTGAAGCATATGTAACCCGAGGTACCACTGTATGAGGCAGAAGAGGGTTTTTCTGTCCCACCCCCTTCTTGACAGCAACAAATGCTTTGCTTCTACTTCAAGTTACCATGGAATAAAATCGATGAGCCAAATGCTTTAGCCCAGCAGCACTGATTTTTAATATTTACTGTGACACAGTTTAAAGGTAAAGGTAAAGGTACCCCTGCCCGTACGGGCCAGTCTTGCCAGACTCTAGGGTTGTGCGCCCATCTCACTCAAGAGGCCGGGGGCCAGCGCTGTCCGAAGACACTTCCGGGTCACGTGGCCAGCGTGACATCGCTGCTCTGGCGTGACATCTCTGCTTTCGAACTGCTAGGTTGGCAGGCGCTGGGACCGAACGACGGGAGCGCACCCCGCCGCAGGGATTCGAACCGCCGACCTTTCGATCGGCAAGCCCTAGGTGCTGAGGCTTTTACCCACAGCGCCACCTGCGTCCCCGTGACACAGTTTAGGGAAGAGCTAAAATGCCCTTTCCCAGTATCACCTACACCATTAACAGGCAGCAAATGTGGGGATTTTGACTATTCTTTTGGAAATTGTGAAGTCATGAAATTTACTTATGGCGCCAGCATTTCCCCAAACTCCCTTTGCGCAACATGAAACCGCTGGCAGCACAGAATTGGTGGAAGTGTCTGGTGGGAGGGAGCAAAAGTGGCAAAGAACCATACGAGCAGATATTATAACTCAGTGGGTGTTTGCATATATGTACCCAGGTCCAATCCCTGGAAACCTTCATATTTTTTCTTCTGAAGACAAGGAAGCCAATGATGTGAAGTGCCTCTGTTGAGATCCCGGATGGTTGTTTCCAAAATGGGCAATAGGGAGATAAAAGAGCCTGCTGGATTTAGTCCAGCGTCCTGTTCTTGCAATGGCCAGCCCTAAACCTATTGGAAACCCACAAGCAGGATTCGAGCACAAGAGAAGTCTTTCCCTTTGGAAGGAAAAGAGTTCTCCTTTGGCCAAAGAGAGCAGCAGATCCCCAACTGGTTTGAGGCTGGCATAAAGGACATGAAGTCTGTTATTGTTGCAAAGCACAAGGCTATTCGGAACTACAAGTGTGCACTCTGTGAAAAGGCGCTTGCTGCACTGAGAAAGGCAAGGAGCGATACCCAGTGGATTCCCAGATGATGTGCCACTGGCTGTGTCAGAGCATTCAACTCGCTTCTGACACCAGTCACACTCACAAAATGTATGAAGGCATGAAAAGGGCCTTTGGGCCAACGGTCAGGAAAACTGCACTGCAGAAAACCTTGTCGGGAGAGATCACAGACTGCAGCAAGCAAATGAAGTGATGGGCAGAGCACTCTCAAGAACTGTACTTGCGAAGTGGCATGCAGAAGAACCACATATTTACAGCACAGCGAGAGGAGGACCTTAATCAATGGCTTCAACTTACAAGAAAGGAGATTACAACTAAGCATCAGGAAGAACTTTCAGGTGGTTCAGCAATGGGCTGGACTGCCTCAGAAGCTGGAGAACTCTCATTCATTGGAGGTTTTTAAGCAGAGGTTGGGTGGCCACCTGTCATGGATGCTTTAGTTGAGATTCCTGCATTGGAAAGGGTTGGAATAGATGACCCATGGGGTCCCTTCCAACTTTACAATTCTGTGATTCTATGAAATCCATCCTGTAAGACCCAGCACTCCAGTTCATTCATATTGGCTTGGAGACTTCAAGCATCAGCCCATAAACACTTGTAGACAGCCTCTTTCTTTAAGTAGCGGCCTAGGTGGACACACCAGCAGGGCAGGTATAAGGTCAGATCTCCTTAAGTCCATTTCGCCCATTCGCCTTTTCACCCTCGATTCTTCCAGTTGTGCCTGACAGCACAAGCAAGGCAAAACATGCTGCATTTATACTATTCAGTTTTATGAATATAAAGGATATTTACAAGCGAGGCAAGAGACAGACCATGCTAAATTATTAGTGAAGATAACCATCCATTGTTCCCTCTTCCATTAAATTCCGTGACACCCATATGCCATCACATAATAGCCCAGAAAACATAATGTTACAGGCACAGTTATCACAGCAAAACACACACACACATACACAAAATAGAAGCTATAGAAAGTGGCATTTATTGCTGATTTACAATCACAACCTAGTGTTAGATTCAAATAACACAGATGGTTGTAGCCCTCAATTATCTGTTCGGCTGAATCCCATTGATGGTCCTTTCCAAAGTTATTAAGCTAATGAAAAATGCAATTACCGTTCTTATTGGGATCACAAGTCACCCCAGGATCAAACCAGCTACGATGCATGGAAACATATGGAGGAATATGAGAGCCAGCATAAAGCAGTTTTTATAATGGGTGGAATTAAGATCATAATACAAATAAATGACAGAATATAGTCAAAGGAAAGTGTCTTCCTCTTCCCTCTGTGATCTAACACCTAATTAGATGCTGCTTGAGCATTGTAAACTCTGAGCCTCTTAAATACAATGTGATAAAGTTACAGTGATCTTTGGGTGGGGAGAACAAGGTGGTACAATAAAAGTGAAGTCATTGGAAGGTGAAAAAAATTGCATCTTCTTCCCAAGCTAGCCCACTTTGGTCCTATCTAGCATTGTCTTGAATAGAGTCATTTCTTATATGTGTCAGTCAGTCAAAGTGTCTGCTAAAAATGATAGGTCATCACAAAAATATAAAAAAACAAACAATATTCAGGCACATTTCAATGTAAGTGGTCCCTAGCATACTGGACTTCATGTCCTACAGTGAAAGTGTTCTAATCTGTTGGGCTGTTAAAACAAATGTAGAAACCTTCAGTGAAGTTTCTTTATCCCCATCCACCAGCAACCCCCCCCTACTGTTCAAGAAGAAAACTCTATGAAGAATTCCTTTACAGGATCTACCCCTAGGAATGCAGTACCTAATGGACAATATTTCCTACCCCTCCCTGGCCGCCGATAGATAAACAATGATTTACAGGTATTCTGGCATATCTCCCATCTAAATATGCCGTGGGCATAGTTTGAAATCTCAAGGCTGCAAATGCCTTCCTCATCGCATCAACTGATAATTAAAAAAGTAATCAAATATAACAGAATAATTTCTGATGGAAGGGGTTGTGGGAATTGGGTTAATTTTCCCAACTGGAGCATCACTGATCACAAGATGCCTGCCTGCCACGTCTACAATGATAATATGGAGGGCGTCAAGTCTTTTTGAACGTGGGATAAGGCTTTCTATTGCCTCCTGTCATAAGAATATAAGAACAGCCTGCTGGATCAGGCCAGAAGCTCATCTAATCCAGCATGGGAGGAAGTTCCATAGCTTAACTATGTTCTGCATGAACATATTTCATTTTATCTGTCCTGAATTGGCCAAAATTCAGCTTCACTGTATGTCCATGAGTTCTAGTGTTAAGAGAGCAGAAGAATGTATTTTTTCCATCCATTTTTTCCATGCCATGCATAATTTTATAAACTTTTTTTTAAAAAAAATATTTTTTATTAAACAATTTTAACAGAACAAATTATCAATCAATATACCCAATTACATTCCCCCCCTTTTTATTTCCCCCCACCCCTCCCTCTCCTGCCCACTAAGAACTTCCCTCAGCTCCCCTCTCTGATTTATTTGCACATATTATTCTCTGCATGTTATAAAATTGTACATATTATTGCCTTATCTGTCATATATTCCACTAATAAATTTGTGGATGTTTATTCAAAATCTGACAAGGAGTCCAAATCATTTTGTCTTTTTAGATAATTTGTAAAGAGTTCCCATTCTTCCTTGAAGTCACGGTTGTCCTTCTCACGTGGTTTATATGTCAACTTTGCCAACTCCGCATGGCTCATCAGTTTTCTTGCCATTGTTCTTTCGTTGGGGTTTCCTCATTCTTCCATCCTTGTGCTAACAAGACTCTTGCCACTGTTGTAGTGTACATAAATAAGTTCTTTATTTTTCTTGGCAGGTCTCGTCCTAAAATCCCTAACAAAAATGCTTCTGTTGTTTTTTACAAATGTCATTTTAAACATTTTTTTTCAATTCGTTATATATCATCTCCTAAAAAATTTTAGCTACTCTACATTCCCACCACATATGATACAAAGTGCCTTCTTTTCCTTTACATTTCCAACATGTATTTGAGCCGGTTTTGTACATTTTTGCCATTTTTACTGGTGTGATATACCATCTATACATCATTTTCATGTAGTTTTCTTTCAAAAGAGAACCACCTGTAAATTTCAAATCTACCTTCCACAGCTTTTCCCAGTCCTCAAAATGTATATTATTTAATAAAAATAATTTTACAGTGGTACCTTGGGTTAAGTACTTAATTCATTCCGGAGGTCCGTTCTTAACCTGAAACTGTTCATTAACCTGAAGCACCACTTTAGCTAATGGGGCCTCCTGCTGCTGCCGCGCAGACGGAGCCTGATTTCTGTTCTTATCCTGAAGCAAAGTTCTTAACCTGAAGCACTATTTCTGGCTTAGTGGAGTGTGTAACCTGAAGCGTATGTAACCAGAGGTACCACTGTATAAACTTCTATCATGTCACCTCTTGCTTGCCTTTTCTCTAAACTAAAAAGTCCCCAATGCTACGACCTTCATCCGAAAACCATCAACCTCAGTCACACCCCAATGAAGTCTTTCTACGGGAGAAAGGGATTTTCAGAATGCACAGAGTGGTACAACTCTGGACCGCTTTCACCCAGTAATTTAATTTCCACCACTGCTTCTAGGCACTCTAAATTACTCAAAGGAAATAAGAAGGGACCCGCTGGATGTGCACAGAAAGGGAAGGAGGGAAAGGAAAGAAAGCAAAACTTCCTTTCTAATGCAACAAGAGCAGGCGGTCAATGAAATGGAAAGGCAATGGGTTGTAAACCTGATAAAGGGAAATGCTTTCTTTTATACGGTACATACTTAACCTGGGGACCTCTGGATTGTTACGGAGGCCAAGATCTTGTAGAATTTAAATAGGATTTGGCATTTATATAACACAGAACACCCCAGCGTTACATTAGATAGTGAGGAGGAAAGAAAAGGATGCAAACCTCATTTTCTTTTCTTTTCTTTTTACATCAGGGCATTTGGAGGTTATAAAGCACATTTCCGTGGCCGAACCATTTTTCACTTGTTCAGATTATGGATTTTTCATATCGTCTGAGGCAAGGGTTGGTGAAGCCTAAAGTTCTATATATGAATTCACATGAAAGGCCATTTTGAAGTCACTTCACATATTAATTTCTCTCTCTCTCTCTCTCTCTCTCACACACACACACACACACACACACACACACACACATTTCATGGCATTACGAGAAAGCATTATTTTAAAACTACAATGCTGGAATCATAGCTCTAACAAAGAATATATGCAGAGAGTTATGAGGTCACACTCATAGCTACTGATACAGCTCCTTAAACCTTTGCTTAGAAAAGGAACAACGAATCCCAGGAATGTGTTTTTGCCTGGCAGGAATGTGTCCTTGGACTCTGATAATGCCTCTCACTTGTCCAGATGGAGGATAGAGAGGAGTCTGTGAATTTGTATAGAATGTACAAAGGTAAAAGGTAAGCCCTCAGAAGGTTGCCCAGAAGGAAATGAGGCCCTCAGACTGAAAAAAGGTTCCCCACTCTTCGTTTAGCGTGTTACTCCACAATGAACAGCACAAATTCAGCAGGACATTTCTTCCACTTCCTTTGGAAACCTTTTATTTCCCGCCCCCTGAGATGAACTTTGTAACATCAACCCTCCCTTGATGAAGTTACACCTTCAAGGAGCTTTTTATTTCTGCTCGTTGTACCTAGATAACGGTTTGGATCGCATAACCTCCCATTTTTAGCAGATGAAGTTAGAAACACTTCTGTGCATCAGGGGGTGGGGATTACAGGCAGAAACCAGCATGGTCTGGCAGACAGGGCAGAGCCACCACAATCCAGATGCAAATATGCCACAAGTAGAAAGGAAGAACTGTAAGAACAACTGGACAGATGACTCCAGATGGCAAGAGCAGTGAGGTAAGCCACAGGCTAGCATACATACACAATATTACCTTAATGCCATTTAGGGGACATTGGTCCCATTTTTCAGTGACTAGACTAGCCCAAGATCGGTCCGTGGGGGATGGCAAATAATTATTAAGAATGGTGAACAAACAAATCATACCACAAAAAGTGCTTCTGATTTTATCCTTTTCCTGACCATGGAACAACTGCGATCTCTCAGCTCCCTACTAGAGAGGTACAATTTTGTCCCGTTTTTGTCAGGTTCTCATTTTTTCACTCTTAAATTCAGCACATTTCTGAATCAGTTGCTATCTTTTGCACTCATGAAACCCTGTCAACATTTTAGTGCAAATTTCTCCTAATATACAAATTTTGGTATGCATTTTTGCCTAATATACACAACTGTGCAAGCTCTTCCTTTCCTGCATCGTCCTCCTTTGCAAACTTCCACTGATGTTCCTGCTGCTTTCTTTCACCACCCAGTCACCCAGCTGAAATCTCAGCAGCCTGGAACAATTGGAGAGTACAAGTCAATAGGAAAAGCATCCAATTTGCATTTAGAAGCCATTTTTTACTGAGAAAAATTCAGAAGCCAAAAATAAATAAATAAAAAGTAATTTAAGAGAAGGCTTTTCATGCAGGTTAGTTTACTTGTCTCGATGAGAAAATGGACAGCTACAGGATCAATACTAATTTATCTAGATCGTAGATAGATTAGATAGATTAGATAGATGATAGATAGATAGATGATAGATAGATAGATGATAGATAGATAGATAGATAGATAGATAGATAGATAGATAGATAGATGATAGATAGATGATAGATAGATACAGACACACACACACACACACACACACACACTGTGTGAGAGAGAAAGTTAAAATAAGGTATAGATATTTATACAAAAGCTTGATAGGCATTCTCATTTGAAGTGCCTCTTCCCTGAGCTGGAGCACTGGCTACCAAAACATAGCACAGGACAAAAAAGGGAAAAGATATAGCGTCACATTTTCAAGTGGAAGCGTTAGGTCAGGGGTGAGGAACCTGGGGCTCTTCAGATGCTGTTGGACTACAGTTCCCATCACCCGTAAACATTGGCCATGGTGCTTGGGAATGAAGAGAGTTGGAGTCCAACATCGGGAGAACAGGTTCCCCATCGCTGGCCTAGGCTCTGAAAATTGTACCTGTTGGAGAATAAGAGAATTCATACATTTATTGCATTTATATCCCATCTTTTTCTTTAAGGAGCTCAAAGTGGCATACCTGGTTCTCCTTCTCATTTAATCCCCACAACAACCCTGTGGGGTAGGTTAGACTGAGGGACAGTGCCTGGTGCGTCATGGACAAGTGGGGATTTGAACCCTCGTCTACCAGGCCCTAGCCTACTCTAACCACTATACCATGCTGGCTCTCAAATGGAGGGAACACTGTAGCCTTCAAGCCAGCAATACTTGTTGCTGCATCACCAGAACATCCACTTATCTTGTACATAAGCAGCTTTTTAATAGGGACCTTTCCATCCTAGCCCAATTATGAATAAGCATACCACTGATCATTTTCTACAATAATGACTTGCCTTTTGTGTCCAGTAGTCTACATGTGTTTTCTGCTCCTGTTCTGCTATGCTCAGCATTTAACAAGGAAGATGGAAAAGGCAAGGAGATGTAATAAGAAGTTAATAAATATTTCAAAAGCATTCAGTTGCTTTGTTTTCTCTCTCCTCCCCATGCTAGTATCAAGGGGCTTTTTCTATAACATAACTCATTTGCTTTGCTTGCAGTTAACATTCACTCTTTCCAAGGAATGTACAGTTACTAAAGATCTTTCTATTTAAGGCTTATTACTTGAAAAGATAAAGCCTTCTTAGCTAATCAGCGGATATCTTCATAACGCCAAATTAAGCTGCAGATAACTTTGCATTATACCTATTCGCAGTGTGCTTTCTTTTGTTTTTTTCAAGAAAAATAGGTGCCAGTACACACCAGGCCCTGACCTTTTTACGGTTGTCAGGCAACTTCCTGGAAGACGCTTTGGCAATCATGAGGGTTGTGCCAACGCGCCTCCAGGAGGCTGCGTCTACAGCTGTGGGAAGTAGCGGCGGCAGCAGAGGAAGCAACAAAGGTCAGGGGAGGGAGAAAGCAGGTTGGGCAAGCAAGCAGCAGTTGTTCCTCCAAAGGCAAAACAAAGGGGAATGAGTAGAAGGAGAAGGAGAAGGAGAAGGAGAAGGAGAAGGAGAAGAAGAGTTTGGATTTGATATCCCGCTTTATCACTACCCAAAGGAGTCTCAAAGCGGCTAACATTCTCCTTTCCCTTCCTCCCCCACAACAAACACTCTGTGAGGTGAGTGGGGCTGAGAGACTTCAGAGAAGTGAGACTAGCCCAAGGTCACCCAGCAGCTGCATGTGGAGGAGCGGAGGCGCGAACCCGGTTCCCCAGATTACGAGTCTACTGCTCTTAACCACTACACCACACTGGTAGCAACAATGACTGGGGAAAAAGCAGCTCCCTTTGTGTCCATTGCTTTACTGTGCCAAGTGTGGTCTTTGGGCTCATTCAGGGAACAGGAAGCACACATTTTACCATGCTTCCCATTTACAGAGATTCTCCTAATGTTTGCGGTTGAATTTTCACACCTCTCCATCTTCAAGGAGCATAAGCTCTTTGGAGTTTAAACAATTCCCAGCCCTACCTGAAAAGATAGGGGTTGAAGGTGGACCCATCTGCATGCAAAAACACCCTCTACCGATGAGCTACAGCTCTTCATCACAGGAGAAATCAAAATGATATTCCCAGAAGAAAAATAAAGAAAATTCTGTTAGAAGGAAGTGTGGGAACATTGGACACAAGGTATAAGGCACTAAGCATCCCTATATCTTAATTCAAGGGGCACCTGAAGAGGAGCTCAGTAAGAAAGCGTCCTTTTCTCTCCATTTCCTTCCCACCACTTGTCACCCCTACTCCTTTCAGAATTGAGTTAATTGCCTCATTAGGAAGAAAATCTGTTTTTTATGCTTAGATTATTTTGTAAAGTGTCTAATATTAATTAACAGTGAAATAAAGTTAGGGGAGAAAGGGATCCTGGAGGATAAGGCTGGCCAAGACTATTAATCATGGTGGTTGTATATTATATACAACACCAGAGGCAGTATATCACTGAATAACAACAACTGGCGTGCAAGCAATAGGGGGCTGGTTGTGCCTTCCTGTCTGACTTGAGGGCTTCCTTTAGGCATCTGGTTGGACACTGTGGGAACACAATGTTGGACTAGATAGGGCTTTGGTCTGATCCAGCAGGGCTCTTCTTATTTCATTTGAGAGCAGTGTAAAATATGTTGCAAAAAGGAACTACTCAGATAGCATTTCTCTGTTAATAATATCAGCATGTTGCCATCTTTCCAGGAGTGAATGGAAGCTCCTCTAATTAAAAAAAAAGTTTCTTGAGATATTTATTCAGAGGAATGTTGACAACATTTTGTCTTTATTGTGTGATTAAGGATTCCATTTGCCAAATACCTGAAAAATAAGCATTAGCAAGCAAAAGAGTTTTTTTATCCCAGGCACAGGGATGCTGCACCCAATTGTGACTGCACTTTGCAAACAGTAAAGGGGGGTGTAAATAATTTTACATTCCTGGTGATGTGTGTGTGTGTGAAGAGAATACCTACTGGGGCAGAATTACATAACAGGAGGAATTTGCAAAGACACCATTAGATGAGCTTGCCGCGTACTTGCTGCCATCATGATAAAACCCATCTCTCTCCATTCTGTTCCAAACAATCTCAACATTCCTCCATTAACTGTCATGGGCGTCAATATCTTCTGCAATCCTTATGGTTTATTTAGGAAAGAATTATGATCCACCACACTTCCAAGGGCTCTGGATAAGAACCAGCATTTATAACAACCAAACAGTGTGACATAGTGCATCGGTATACTTTTTCAGCATTGAAAATATTGGTAATTTGAATACAGTGGTACCTTGGTTTGCAACCGTTTTGGATTACAACTGTTTTGGATTACAACCACGTCAAACCATGAAGTTTTTGGATTACAACCCCTTTTTTGGGGATTACAACCAATTTTTTATTTTTATTTTTTGAGGCCCCATTGGCAAAAGCACGCTTTGGGTTACAACCTGTTTTGGTTTACAACCGGGCCTCCGGAACGGATTATGGTTGTAAACCAAGGTATCACTGTATATGTATTTAGAGATAAAATATAGCTATACAATGTGTCTTCATAGAAGATGCTCTCAAAAGTAACCCTTCTGGCCTTAAGGGTGCACTTCACATACCTACTATATAGTCCCCCTGCTCCAAAGACACACATTTATTGGGTAAAGTTCTGCTCCACCATTTTCAAACACCTCGGGAGACATTAGACACACCTTGTGTCTGGATACTATATGGCCTACAGGTTGAGTGACAGCTTCCAAGTCTGTTATGACAGCTGAGAGCACTGCAGTAGCACATAACCCAAAAGCTGTAGACTGTGAGCTATGGTGACTCCTCCAGTATGTCCCAAACTGAACCAGTGGTTGCTGCTTGGCCTGAGGCTGTATGAAGCCTTGGCATTCTGTGCTAAAGTAGTGGCAGACCCTTGTCAATCAGCCCTTCGGTATTAATGCTTGCCAGATAGGAGCTCAGTGTCAGAGCACTTCAGAGGTACCGTGGAAACTCATAGTCAAACAAAAAGAAATACTATAACCTTTTCACCTCTGAGGAATTCCAGGGAGGAATGTTCACACACAATTGACATATCCAGCAATATAACTATAACAGACACAGCTCATAGCTCTAATACCTGTTGCTACTGGCAAAGGTATAACATGAAGAATGTAACATTCTCCAGAGGTGTAGCTGTGTTAGTCTTTTTGCAGCAAAAACAAGTAGTCCTGAGGCACCATGAAGTCTCACACATTTATCATGGCATAGGCTTTTGTAAACTACCATCCACTTCATCAGACACGTGAAGTGTTATCCAGAGTTACAGGCACATATATGCGTGGTTGGGTGGGTGAGGAATTGTAAGAAGTGAGGTCAGATGGAAAGGAAATGCAAAAAAATGAGAGGATGTACTTTATGGTTGTAATTCATGAAACAGCGCCCGATGACTATAATAATTTTGGCATTGGTGAACTACTGATGCCCTAGGAAGGAACAATATATTGTGGTTCCATAATCATCTCAATGCTGATTAAGAGGAGCAAAATATTCTGAAGACAGATTTATATTTATTCTTGATAGGTCAGTTGTAAAAAAAGGTAAAGGTACCCCTGCCCGTACGGGCCAGTCGTGTCCGACTAGGGTTGTGCACCCATCTCACTTAAGAGGCCGGGGGCCAGCGCTGTCTGGAGACACTTCCGGGTCACGTGGCCAGCGTGACGAAGCTGCTCTGGCGAGCCGGCACCAGAGCAGCACACGGAAACGCCGTTTACCTTCCTGCTAGAAAGTGGTCCCTATTTATCTACTTGCACTTAGGAGTGCTTTCGAACTGCTAGGTGGGCAGGAGCTGGGACCGAAAGACGGGAGCTCACCCCACCGCAGGGATTCGAACCGCTGACCATGTGATCGGCAAGCCCTAGGCGCTGAGGTTTTACCCACAGCGCCACCCACGTCCCATAGGTCAGTTGTACTTGCTTGTGAAAAAAGAAAAGAAAATGCTGAGGGCCTGAAGAATGTGTTGGGTGTGGAGAAATAAGCTATTTCTTCACATTATTGAACTGCAGAAGTGCACTTTCATGTAACAACAAGCAGCAAAGGCCAACAATTAGGAAGCAGTTCAAACAGCTACAGGCCTTGAATGTTACAGCTGACCGATCAAACTGTGAAAATGAACCAGTAACTTTCAGATCTGATCCAATAAGACACAGTGGGAAAAAGTGGAGGCTCATATGATCCACTTGCCCGTATCAGAACTCTCACTTGGAGGGACAATTCAATCCCACTTGCTGACTAGGGCTGAGTTCACTGAGGCAATAAATGTGCATATGTATTATGCTGCTTCAGGTTGCAGATGCAGGCTCACATAACCGACCATTTAGATCATTTAACAGCTGGCTATATATGCAGGGCTCATCTGCACTAATTTTCTTCCACGCTTTCTACACACAGGTCCAATCTTTTCCAGTCTGTGTTGGAGCACCCCCCCTGCAACTGCTTTCCCTGCCAAAAAAACCTGCTCTTTAATTTTGCAGAAACCCCAAATTGCCATTTGTTCCGATTCGGCTTTGAAGAGTGTGTTTTCCTGGGGAAAGTGGTGGGGCAAAAGAAAAAGGGCTCAGAGAGGAACCAGGAAAGCGTGCCTAGAAACAGCAGGGTAAAAGGTAAGTATGGGTGAGCCCTTACCCCTATGTATATTTTGCACTTTTATAATAACAATAATAATAATTTATTATTTATACCCCACCCATCTGGCTGAGTTTCCCCAGCCACTCTGGGCAGCTCCCAGTCAAGTGTTAAAAACAATACAGCATTAAATATTAAAAACTTCCCTGAACAGGGCTGCCTTCAGATGTCTTTTGAAGATAGGATAGCTGCTTATTTCCTTCACATCTGAAGGGAGGGTGTTCCACAGGGCAGGCACCACTACCGAGAAGGCCCTCTGTCTGGTTCCCTGTAGCCTCCCTTCTCGCAATGAGGGATCCGCCAGAAGGCCCTCGGTGCTGGATCTCAGTGTCCGAGCTGAACTATGGGGGTGGAGACGCTCCTTCAGGTATACAGGACCAAGGCCGTTTAGGGCTTTAAAGGTTAGCAACAACACTTTGAATTGTGCTCGGAATACTTAGCCTTTTCAGTGTCTATAGTTTTTATTTATCAAAAATCAACAACTGATTATTCAGTGTTTCAAATTCAGCTATCATGGCACTCGAAACCTCTTTATGATGGCAAGTCTTTTATTTTGTGCTCAGGCACAAGCACCTCTAGTCCTTAAAATAATGATTTCAGATTATAGTAAAAAGACGTTTGGAATGAAAAGGTAAAGCAGCTAGAAAACTATAATGCACAGCTAATTGCTGATTAATCATTGGCACATATTTTTTTTTACAATTCAGGAACGAAGTACAATATAGACGTTATTTTCTGGAAATTATTTTCTCCCTTGGCAATAGCGGTAAATGAAGGCAAGATTATTCAGAGCATTCAATTAAATGCTACTATAGTTGAGAAAGGGGGGAAGTCTCACAAAAGCGTTGCATGAAGGTGAAGGACAAAGTATTGAAAATGTTCAAACTTGTAGAAAAGAAAATCTAACAATGATGGCTGAGTCAAAATTGCTAGCATATTAGTAATAGAAGTGATTTCCAAAACTAAAATGTTCAGCATGGCCTGGTGTGAATCAGCATAGGGTGACGGTTGGACTAGGACCTTGCAGACCATGGTTCAAAACTCTGCTCATTCATGAATCTCTCTGGGAAACCTTGAGCCAGTCACTCCGTCCATCTTGTGAGAGATAATGGAACAGGGACACCAACTTGGGCTCCCTTGGGGAAGAGATATAAATTTGATGGTGATGGTGATACAGTGGTACCTCTGTTTGACTTCCAAAATGTTTGAAAACCAAGGCACAAAGGGCTGGCTACAAGTTCAAATGGAAAAATTGAAAAACATGCAGTGGAAGCCATTCAACATCCAAGGTGCGTTCGAAAATGGAAGCAATTACTTCCGGGTTTTCGACATTCTAAAACCGAAAGGTTTGGCTTCTGAGACACTCAAAAACCGAGGTAGCACTGTATATTCAGAAAAATATTTACCGTATTTTTCATTCTATAACACGCACCCGACCATAACACGCACGTAGATTTTAGAGGAGGAAAATCCGTAGGCATGCCACCCGTAGGCATTCCCTCCATAACACGCACAGACATTTCCCCTTACTTTCTAGGAGGAAAAAAGTGAATGTTATGGTGCAAAAAATACGGTATATACCACCAATCAATACAATACAACATGGTGGTGAACAACACTTCATGCAATAAAATATTAAAGAAAACACAGAAAATAATAAAACATGATTGTTAAAATCAGTGCTATTTTTTAAAACTCACCCAGAATGCCTCCCTTGTTCGTTTTATAATGGCAATGGCATCCACCTAAAAGGTGCTGAAACTGAATTCCAGTGAATTCCAGCTGAAAAAAGTCCTGATTAAAATGATTGGCTGATCAAAAAAATTAAACAGTTACATCAGCCTGTCTACACAAAAAGGTCTTCAAGAACCAAAAGCAAGTGTGTCTTGACAAATCTCTTCTGGAAGAGTGCGCCACAGCATGGGACCAACAACACTAAATGCCCAACTCCTGGAAGATGCCAGCTGGAACTCCGTAACCCAGGAGACAAATAAAAGCACTCTTCTGGATAATCTCAGTGATCAAACTAGGATAAGGGGGCTTAGGCAATCTTTCAGGTATCCTGGCTCAAGTTGTTCATTGCTGTGTAGATTAATACAGAAACCTTCAGCCTGGCCAATGCAGGTGTTTTAGCAAAGGAGTAACACTCCATCAGGAGTCAGATTACTGCATGAACTAGAGCAGGCATAGGCAAAATTGCCCTCCAGATGTTTTGGGACTACAATTTCCATCATCCCTGACCACTGGTCCTGTTAGCTAGGAATGATGAGAGTTGTAGTCCCAAAACATCTGGAGGGCCGAGTTTGCCTGTGCCTGAACTAGAGCTTCCAGACCAGGGAGCCCACATCAGGAAGAAGAAGAGATATAAATGTAGCAACGTTTAGACTGATGGAATCTCCCTCATGCTTTCCCATCCAATTCTTCAGGGCCTCTACTAATTCCTCAGATATACTCCATGAAGTTATTTGCCTCATCTAAATTCTAAGAAGTCTCTTGGATCCCCAAATACTCTTCAGCTAGCTCTTAAGTGTGGTAACATTTGTGTAATTAGCAATTGGGTGAATGATTTCTAAAGTGTAAATAGCAGGTGGTGATTATAACCCTGGGGAGGGAGAAAATGGAAGCTTTAACCATTTGACCCTGTTGTGGCCTCCATGGAGGAAGGGGGGCTGTACCAGAGGGGGGGGACTCCCATATGTGCCAGAGTGAGCCATCCACACCTGCTATTTACACTCTCAAAACTATTCATTCACACATTGCTAATTGCATTAATGGTGTCTCATTTCATTTGATCCTCAGATCTCTCTTCTAATCGAGAGTAGCCAAATGATGCCCTCTAGATGTTGTTGCATTCTAATTCCCATCAACATGGCCAGTGGTCAGGAGCCCAACAACATAATAAGAGATTGTTGAATCAGGCCAATGGCCCATCTAGTCCACCATCCTGGTCTCACAGTGGCCAACCAGATGACTGTGAGAAGCCTATCCAGAATTTTGTCTTGCTTTGTGTTGGTATCAGGATACTGGGTTCAACTGTACCCTCATCAAAAACTTGTTAGAAAGAGTGAAGGACCTTGACCCATCATTCTCCCCTACTTAAGAAATGATCAGTCCTTTCAGAACTGATAGCAATAACTCTGCATCTGATTGGTAGCCATGCAGTGCTCTCTCCTGCCCCAGGTGCTGGGTGCAAGAGACCCCCACCACAAATACACAGCACTCAAAGGTATACCGGCATCCTATCTGGAAGAGCACTCTATGAAGAGAAACATATTTCTGCTCATAGGTCACCTTTGCTGCATAAGTGCAAATGTCTTAAGGATGTTCTGGCCGACTTTGAGGTTGCCCTTGGGTTGCTAGAATCACATCATTTAAAATTTTAAAAAAGCAATTCATACATTTTGCAAGCCAAGGGAAGAAACCCTACATGGATGGCATGATTTGCTATAATGATATATTTATTAGAAGCTTTTCAAAAAAAAAAAAAAAGGAAATCCTGCTGCACAACCGCTCTTTGATGCCATTAATCTGCAGTAATGATTACAGGGAAATAATTCAAAGCTGTTCAAAGGCTAAGGTGGCATGACACTTCATTCCTATTTTCAGAAGGCTCCCTCTGATCTTACAGTAAAGTACAGATACTTAAAAGGAAAAGATGGTATATAAACTGGTGGAATCTGGAAACTTAAAGTAATGGGGAAAGTGCTCTGATTGCATAAGAAAAATATGATCCATTTTACTACTCACTGCAAAGTAGATTCCAGGAAGAAAAGGTTTTAGTGGATGGTTTGTGGATCAAATATCCCTGGAAATTCATGTGTGTGTGTTTTTAAAAAATCATATAAAATATGATTTTCATTAAATGGTCATAAAGACAAACCACATATTACTAGCCAGTTAATGATTCATAATAGCTTGGTTGAATTGGATTAATCTCTTTCTCCAAAGCCTGGTTTTCAAGAAGTGTTCCAGGACTATGGAAAAAATAGGACACAACTTCCTTAAGACAGGATATATTTACCATAGAAATAAGCAGATTTCCCACATTCCATTCCAGTCTTGTTCCATGGCTTCTCCCACACCCTATTCTAGCTACCATCCAGCTTAACATGTTGGGACACTGTGGGCAGTCAGTGTAGACATTATAGACCAATGGGCTCATTCGGTGTAATTTCTACTAGCTATATTTCATTTTCATACCACCTTTCATGGCCCTGGACACGGTCCTCCCACTGTACCCTCACTGTAGCCTTATGATAGTGTGAGATTGGTCAGGCTGAGACATTGTGTGACTGGGCCCAATATCACTCACCCAATGAGCATCATTGAGTGAATCAGGATTGGAAGCTGGCTCTCCATGACCCTAGATACTCCGACCACACCTCACCAACCCATTTCAAGAGAAAATCATACACCAAACAAACATCTTCACTAACCAGGCAGTTCCTCGTGTTTCAACATACTCAAGGATGGTTGGCCAATGTAGCTCTTCCGTACCAATGGAGGAAGCAGGTCTCCATGTGTAAAGGAATATACTGTACACAGGTGTTTGCTTCCTTGGTCTGATTAAGTGGGCATTATACTGAAGATGGAATAGACTCATGTCAATAGGATTTCATGGCTTGTATCTGACAGAGTGCTAGTAACTGTCTTGTCAGCACGAGGGTTTCCAATTGTGCAATGGGACTTTCTCTCCCCCACCCCATGTGCTCCCCAAATCTGCTCTGGAGTGTTGGGGGAACTCTAGAACAAATTAGGGAGGGTGCTATGAAATGAGAAGGGAGACAGACACATTGCACAAACCTAAATCCTTGCACTATTGGGACAGTTACTTAGTGCAGCAAGTAACTGTACAAGCCTATAAGTTTCATACAGTAAACACCAGCAATGGCTTTCCATTCTAGAAGCAGAGATACACAGTGAGAATGGGGATTTAAAGCTCAAAACAAGTGAAAAAGCAATGGAGACAATTCCCATTGCTTAATGAGAAAAAAAAACAGGAAAATGTACCATGTACAATATCCACCCCTAAAAAAAAATAACGAGTGGATGAAAAAGTCTGAAAATTTTAAAGCACAGCTTCAATAACTTGAGCTGCAAGCTGCATCTGTGTACTAAAGCTGTTGAAAATTGGAGCAATAGCAAGAGAAAATCTCTCTGCTTAATGGTGCTGGGAAGATTGACGCTTGTCGTGAAGGAGAAACAGAGTAACAGTGGGACTATTTAGTTATATACTTATAAGCATCATCCCAGGAAATTGTAAAGAAAGGAAAACAGTGGGAGCAAGGGGATTTGTGTATTGATTGGACCGATTATTTTAAAATAGAAGGCAATCTTACGCTCACCTAGACAGTGGAAAGTGTATCTTGTTCACAGAGAAGAGCACAATATTAGGCTAATATATAAAATTACAGGGGAAGTCTATCCTAAGCTCCTTTTACATATGTATTTACAGCTCCAATGCGTGTTATCTACTGGCACTTTGGTAAAAATGCCATTTCTGTAAAGTACTGATGAAGTTATATGGGAATAAGCAATATTATGCTCTAAGTTGTTTGCCAGTAGTACTCATTTTACCATCTTGCTCATAAAAAAGTTGATGCTTCCACGTATACAATCCCAGCTTCTTTGCATGTTCTTCTTTAGTCTAGTAGTCTTCCATGTCAGTTAAGACACTTATTTTCCTAAGGTCTCTGGGTTCTGCACTTGCCCAACCTTCAAAATCCCTTCCTTCCTTCCTTCCTTCCTTCCTTCCTTCCTTCCTTCCTTCCTTCCTTCCTCCCTCCCTCCCTCCCTCCCTCCCTCCCTCTCTCTCTCTCTCATCAGGTTTCAAGAATCATCAGCAGGTGAGAGTGCAAATATTTGGATATTTGGATAGCTCAGTTGATGGAGCATTAGATTCCTTAACCTTACTTACCAAGACTGGCTGGGAATGATGGGAGCTGTCATTCAATAATGTCTGGAGAGTTCACCAAGTTGGGAGATGCTATACTAGACAACACCAGCTTTTCTGGATCTGGAGCATATGTTTCGAACCCAAAATTACCAAGGTCAGCTGCTGGATTTGGGAAGTACAGTAGGCAAATGGTAGTACTTTGTTAACTAGGGAAAGACAGAAAATGAAGCTCCTGGTAGTTATACAAAGAGCTGAGGGATTTAGAGGCCTCATAATGCCTGCAAACCACACTGATATTTAACATTGAAGCCCCATATTCCAACTAGTTCCCCACGCTAAGTCCCAGTTTCAACCTCCCAAGGTCGATCCTCAAATACTTGCATCCCTGATTTAGAGTCCTTTCATATATATTTCTTGTGTCCCAGTTGGCTTTTGACTAACTGTCTCCAATGGTTAGCTAGCCTCCCAGCTGTTTCTCCCTAGCTGTTCAGGCCAGCTTGACATTGCTTCCCTTGCATTTTCTTTTCATTCATTCCTCACATTTTCTACTGCTCTACATCAGCCCAACTTGATGTTCTCCAGATGTTTTGGACTACATTTCTCATTAGCAATACAGACCACTTCTTTGAGCACTGAGTGCCAATCTTAGCTTCCTTGACACACACTAATTGTCATGCCCGGAGCCTGAGAACCTGGATGGACCTTCTTGACCTAACTTGGTGGCCATGTTTAGGTCTAGGTCCAAGTGGGTATAGGCCTGCTGCCCAGGCCGACAAAATGTAGTGAGGTCTCCAAGCTTTCACTCTCTCAAACAGAATGTCTGGCAATTTCACCCCAGTGTAAATCAGCAATAACTGCTGAGAGTGAAAATAGTCAACCCTGTATGGAACTAATTAAGCTGAACAGAGAGAACCATCATTTTAGAATTCTAGAAACAAATGACCCAAAGTAGGTATTTACAATTTTTTTCTTTCTTTCTCTTTTTGTGGAAGTGATTTGCTCTTTCAAACATGAATCCAAATCCTGTGATTCATCTTCCTTGTGGCTAGTTTAACCATAAGTATTTACACAGAAGTTTCTTCCCATAAATAGTTTTCCCGCAATTGCTGTTATTTGTTGTTAGTTGATGTCTTCATACTGACTCAACTTTTCCTCAGCTTCATTCATAAAGCTGATACCAAACCAAACATTCAATAAGTTTCCTAAGTCAACATTGTGCATGCTACATTAACCAGGAAATACCAAGAGAAATATGTTTTCTTTGAGTGCTTCCCAGGTTTTTAAGGTTAGCAAAGAGCAGGCCTTGTTTTATTTATTTTTTTAAGGTCAGGGGAAGACATTTATGGATTCTGTCTCCTCTAGATACTTTTATCAATGAATAATATACAGTACTCTCTGGGAAAGGAAGGAAATTGCAGCCCATTAGGCTATTCTGTGTGGTCTGCCGCCCTTTGGGTTGGTGCCCATGTTAAGCAGCCTGCAGTCCCTCCTCTTCCTTCATATGGCCTGCATTATTTGGCCATCAGTGCTACACATGCTGAGAAAATCGGAACACTCAGCCTCAGTGTGGAAGGAGAAGGCTTTTCATTAGATTAACAGGCATACAAGTAATTGGTGAGCTGATCAGTTGGAGGTGCACAACACAAAATAAAAATAGGGGGCAGGTAAGCCTTGCCTCACATAATCAATCAAATGACATGGCCCATGTACACCATTTGAATGGCAATGCCCATCAACTTTGGAGGGCCTGCCCCCTCAAATATTTTATTGGGGGGCCGAAGGGACTTTGGCCTCTAAGAGTTGGGTCCTCCAGTTGCTGCAAATAATATGTGGGTGTTTTCATGGAAGCCAGGGATGGGGAACCCGTGACCCTCCAGATACATCTTGGTTACAACTTGCATCATCCTTAAGCATTGGTATGCTGTCTGGGGATGAGGGGAGCTGGAGTCCATCAATATCTGAAGAACCACAGAGTATTGCTGTGGTCTAAACCACTGTCTGAGCCTCTTGGGCTTACCAATCAGAAGGTCGGAGGTTCAAATCCCTGCAACCAGAGTGAGCTCCCATTGCTCTGTCCCAGGCTCCTGCCAACCTAGCAGTTTGAAAGCATGCTGGTGGGAAGGGAGATGGCGTTTCCGTGTGCTCTGGCTTCCATCACAGTGTTCCATTGCTCCAGAAGTGGTTTAGTCATGCTGGCCACATGACCTGGAAAGCTGTCTGTGGACAAACACTGGCTCTCTCAGCCTGAAGAGAGATGAGCGCCGCAACCCCATAATCGCCTTTGACTGGACTCAATTGTCCATGGTCCTTTACCTTTACCTACACCAACATCTTTCAGGTTGTATCCCGAGGATTCCCCAAATACTTTCCAAGAGTACATCAATGAGATAAGTGAAGCCAGTTTGTCCACCACTGTCCATCAGGGTTGTTGTTTCTGGGTGGGTAATGTATTCAAGAGAAATTGCATTAGGGGGTAATTTTGGTTACTGAGCCAGCTATTAATTTGGGGGAATCAATTAATTTCAGATGACTTTGTTGAGAGATTATTTGGGGAGCAACAAGTGGGAATTAAATGGATTTGGAGCAGGACCAGTTGGGAAATTAATTGGGGGGGAATGAATTGAAGTGGAGCTGAGCTGCGATGAACTCAATCAAGGTACAAATTAATTGAAAAACTTCTCTAGGATAGTTTAGATGGGTAAAATCCACTTGCAAATGGACACTCTACACAATGCAGGAAGAGTCATCAGGGCTTTAGTTGTTAGAAGAAGTGTTACACCAGATCTGAATGGCAAACTTCTAGATTCCCCCTACTTGGTTTTTGTATTTTTATCAGTATTTGCATTGAAACAAGAAGGAAGTCTGGAATCAGAAATGTACAGCCAACCCTCTAGTTATTCATGGCTATAACGTATAGCAAAATCCATCTTCGATTAAGTTGTCATGAAAAGGACAGCCATACTGATAGAGAGAAATAAAGGAATTACAAAAAGCAATGAGCTGTTTAAAATTTCCTCCCTATTAAAGGCATATTTGGGTTTGCAGAGTGTGACTAAACAGAGAATAAATATGATGCACATATACTCATTCTCTACATGTTTCAAAGTCCAGAGCATACTAGAAATTAAGAAAAGATATGGGGTGGGTGTCAAATGCAGAAACCTTGATGGCTGGTGAAAAAGGTTCCAAAATGTCTTACCAGCATTAACCTGCTTCCAGCAGCAGGCCTTGATGAAATTCCTTTTTAAAAAATTAGCTGGACTATAAGCAGTGCTGGAGAACTGGAGAGGTAAAAAGAAAGAAGCAGACTAATTTCTACTCAGTCTGGTTCATACTGTCTGAAACAGCAGCAAAGAGATAAATGGACTGCAATTTCTAAAACCAAGAAAGATGGGACAGAGACAAAAGCCAACCCTTATTGCTCCAGACCATCTGTACAATGGAAAGAGCAAGAAAACAAGAGTGTTTAAAAAGGACCATTTGGAATGCCTCACATTTTGAATCCCTAAAAGAAAAGAAAAAATAATATATACAAATGCTTACATTTGAAAACATGCCATAATCATGTACTGCCTGCAACCCAATCCTTCAGCATCCTAGAAATGTAAGCCAAGAAAGAGATCAAGTCAGTGCGTTACAGTGCAAGCCAGTATATGTCTACTCAGAAGTAAATGACATTGAGTCAAGGGGACTTACTCCCAATTAAGTATAGTGTTGCAGCCTTAGGAAAGTGGCACAAAGTATAGCTCATGTAGGGGTGATTGAGAAATCTGATGTTTGCAAAACTCTACATGAAATATCCTGAAATGAGTATTTAAGTATGCAGTCAGAGAGGGCTTTAAAAAATAAATTTTAAAAATCATAGATTCAATGCATAAAGAAAAGCCTATGAGTAAAAACATGCAAAAGTTATGCATTGGATTTGCCCATACAGAGTTGAGTGTGAATACATTCTGGTGGGAAATTTTATTTTATATTTGATTTTGTATACCACCCTTCATCCATAGATCTCAGGGAGATTCACAACATAAAAATACAAGATAAAACAGACAAAATATATAATAAAAACAGGAACAAAAACAAACCAATAATGCCCCCCTTCCCTTTTACAGTGGCATACACTTTTGGCCAACCTTGGGTAACCTGGTCCCCTGCAGCCATTTTTGACTATACCACCCAGCGGGCTAGGGCTGGTAGGGAACAGGTTGACCAAGGCTCCTGTAGAGAAATCCAAAGATGAGACATTTAGCAGCACTGGCTCCACTCACTAATGGACTCTGCCCACAGAAGCCACTGCATTGGACACCTCCCTTTCATTTCAGTAAGTTTTGTGCCAGGATCATTCCCCCTGGATTGTGCCCAGGCAGGGACATTCATCACGTAAAGCAAGTTGTATTCCATTAGAGAGCCTTATAAAAATGGAAATTACCCCCAAAAGAATAACTGAACAAGTAGAATGGGCCACAGGAGTTATCTGTTAACCTGCGAAATGAACAAGGTGCGCAAGAAAAGAAAGAATGGAACAAGTCTTTAATTAATCACAGCGACAAGGAGAGGATGGGCAGTGTATCAGTCAGCAAGTCGGCGCGGCTATTTAATGCATTAGCGGTGGAATGAGAGAGAGAGATGATCAAATTAATTAATCACGCAGTCTATCAGCAACAAGGTAATCAGTTACACAGGGAAAGAAGAGTGAGCAGAGAATGCAGGTGGAGGCAGTTTTCCACAGAGATCAGTAACAGTAGTTTTTTTGGGGGGGGATAAAAGAACAAACAAATGCAGAGTCTTTGCTATGTGTTTATATATATTTTTTAGATTTGTAACCCACTTTGTTCTGAAGCCTCTGGGTACCAGGTGGGGCTCAGGCTCAGAGCACTAGATCTTGGGAGCATCTAATGAAGCTGAATGTTGTTAAGACTCAGAACACATAAAAGAAAGTTCCTCAGGTGGCTCATAGTTAAACTACGGAACTCAGTTCCATAGGAGGCAATGATGGCCACTGACCTTGTTGTTGTTGTTGTTTAGTCGTTTAGTCGTGTCCGACTCTTCGTGACCCCATGGACCAGAGCACGCCAGGCACTTCTGTCTTCCACTGCCTCCCACAGTTTGGTCAAACTCATGTTTGTAGCTTCGAGAACACTGTCCAACCATCTTATCCTCTGTCGTCCCCTTCTCCTTGTGCCCTCCATCTTTCCCAACATCAGGGTCTTTTCCAGGGAGTCTTCTCTTCTCATGAGGTGGCCAAAGTATTGGAGCCTCAGCTTCATGATCTGTCCTTCCAGTGAGCACTCAGGGCTGATTTCCTTCAGAATGGAGAGGTTTGATCTTCTTGCAGTCCATGGGATTCTCAAGTGTCTCCTCCAGTACCATAATTCAAAAGCATCAATTCTTTGGCGATCAGCCTTCTTTGTGGTCCAGCTCTCACTGCCATACATCACTACTGGGAAAACCATAGCTTTTACTATATGGACCTTTGTTGGCAAGGTGATGTCTCTACTTTTTGACCTACATTTTACTGACCTACATGGCTTTAAAAGAGGATTAGACAAATTCATGGAGGAGAGGGCTATAGATGGCTACCAGCCATGATGACTGTGTTCTGTCTCCACAGTCGTTTTGCTACCGCACTTGGAGGGTGTAGTGTTTCTGAATACCAGTCACTGGAAACCACAAGAGGGTTGTGCCAGAGGAGCCATGGCCCTGGGCATAGATTTTTGAAGGGGCACAAAGCAGGCACCCCATGCAGGCATTCTTAGCATGGCCCGGAGCTCAGTGTCAGAGGGCATTCCTGTGTGTCCTATACAGCATCTTTATAATACTGGAGTCTGGGCCTGCAAAGTGAGAGGATTTTTGAATTCCAACCATGTGTTGCAGTCTTTAGGAGAGCCTTCCCCACATGCGCTGTGCCAGAAATTAGAGTCGAACTCTATTTATCTGTGGATGGCAGAATTAGGCTTGGGATGGATTCATGCAAACACATTTATTAGAGAGATTTGCTGCATCTCTGTCATCAGACCTATTGCTCTGTGCTTTCTTTCCAGTTTTAAAATGCTGCCATAGAGTCAAAGTCCACAAGCGGATTGAGCTGGAAGAGTATTGGCAGCACTGGGTGCATTATTTATGTTGTTTTCTGACCATCTCCACTTCTACTTTTCATGATGCTAAATTTCCATTGCTTCTGAATTGCTAATCAGGAGGGACTCGAAAATGGTGGAACCACAGAACTGCCGAGCTAGAAGATTCATTTCCTGACATTTAGACAAGAATCTATGACCCATGCAGATACTTACATTCCCACTACCTTGTCTGGGAATATTTTTCTCAAAATATGGTATGAATTAATGAGGGCCACTGTGTCACCATCCACCACAATGTAAGTGGCACTTCAAATAACTGTTGTCAGCCATGTGACAAGTATTTCTGTGCAACAAATCAGTCTCTCAGATGAAACAGAACTGAACCTATTATCTAAAAATGGAGGCTATTTAAAGAAATGTGAGATCATTTGCATCCAGGAACCCCTTTCTTTTGATTGCTTGCATTAAATTTAGTAATATATACAGAGCCACATGCACAACTCAATGAACAATTGCAAAAAATGTTATATTACTGTCTGCCAGGATTGTGAGCCATAAATCCAAGAAACTGTGAATTAAATAAGATGAGTACTTGAATGTGAGTTTGTGGTGAGCTCCCATAGTCGTTGAATAATTAAATATACTAAGATTTAACACCAAATAACAGTAAAACAAATACAACAATAAAAAGTGTCATTAAATTCAAGTTTATATCTATAAAGTCTGATGCTTTCTGCAACATCGGACGCAGAATAAGGTATTAAGGCAATAAAAAAGCTTTAATGGGACATGGGAGAGTAGCAATATAATTTATAACTACCTTGGCATCTTTAGTTTCACAAACTATAACTCTTCTATTTCCATGAGTTTCTAGAAGAGAAGAATAAGATTTCCCTGGAGGTAAAGATTAGACCAAAACAAATGACACCCCTCCAAAAAAAATCCATTCCACTTACATTGCAATAAAGGATTTTCTTGTGGGAAGCAGGTGGTGCTGTGGTCTAAACCACTGAGCCTCTTGGGATCGCTGATCGTAAGGTTGGCAGTTCAAATCTGCAAGATGGGGTGAGCTCCCATTTCTTTGTCCCAGCTCCTGACAACCTAGCAGTTCAAAAGCATACCAGCACAAGTAGATAAATAGGTACTGCTGCAGCGGGAAGGTAAACAGTGTTTCTGTACACTCTGGCACTCGTCACGGTGTTCTGTGCACCAGAAATTGTTTAGTCATGCTGGCTATATGACCCAGAAAAGCAGTCTGTGGACAGTCGCCAGCTCCCTCGACCTGAAAGCGGAGATGAGCACCATGCCCCATAGGTGCCTTTGACTGGACTTAACCATCCAGGAGTCTTTTACCTTTACAGGATTCTCTACACCCAAACTTGCATAAAAGCAGCTCACGCCATCATTAGTGATATGAGATGCAGTTTGTTTCTGTTCAAATACTTTTGCCAGCACGCAACAAATTGTGTTTGTGACACTGAATACTCCATCATGAATGCATATCGATTATTTTGTTTTAATCAATCAATTAAATTTATTTCCTTCCCTTCCTTCAAAAGTAGGCTCAAGAGAATAAACAAGAACTGATAATGAAAAATATATTTAAAACCTATTTAAAACAGTAGTCAAACGGATGGGGTGATTATCTACTCAGTCATGATCAGCATCTGGTATGAATATCAACTTCAACATAAGCAAATCTAAATCCAGGTTTTGGGTGTGGCAAGCAGCATTGAAGGCCAGCAATGAAGGGAAACATTTGGTTTGGGCTCTGTAAGGATCCACATTAAGAGAATGAGTTTGCAGGTTATAGATATGCCCGCCCACCTCAAAAAATCTAATGAACAACATGTCCTAGGTTCCAGTAATCCATGGATTATGTGGAAGTGGGCTCTGCCCCCAACCCTTTACAGAGTGGGCAGAGGAACAGGGGGCTGCAGGACAGTGGGGAGATTTTGCAAACATCAGCTTACTTCCACCACCTATAGGAGAACCCACCAACTCAAGTCAAGGAACTCAAGTCAAGGAACGCTCCCAACCTGCTAACGAAGTCTGTCTCCAACCCATATTCTGTTTCTCAGGACTATATCAGTCACTTTAGTGGTTTATCAGTCTGTGCTTGTGTTACTCTCTACACACAAACTGCTGTCATTTCAGTCAAATATCCACCTATCAAGAATTATGCTTCCAAATAAGGAACAGTAAATCAATTGATCATCTTCAGTTAGTCCTTCTTAAAAAATGGAAGTCTGCTTTCATTGCAGGCTTTTATAGAAAAAGAAAAGTTGCATATGTAAACACACACACACACAAAACACACGGAAGGATTAAACCAATGTGTTGCATCAGCAGAAACCCTGTTGAAAGATTCCCATTTGCACAATGGGACACCCTCCCCTCTCCTTACACTGTACCCCTGAAATTGGTTTGGGGTGGAAACAGATCACAGGAACTCCAGGAGCAGCACCTAGAAGAGAGGATCATTCTGTCTGACAAGCCAAAATCTTTGCCCATGCAGAACAATTGCCTTAGCATGATGCTGAATTCCTCCCGTTATGTTGGAAAACAGTTTTCACATTTATGTTCCCAAAATACAACTCAGCTATCACTTTCCCCATCAGCCTTAACATAACACTCTCTATAATAACTGACACTGCGGACCTCTGTGCAACAAAATTGGATGTGCAGCGCTGTTGGATGGATTGACAGGGCACTCTGGAAGTTGGCCTTGATGCCGTTAGAACAGATTGCTTGAATATTTAACATCGATCTTCTCTTTTCTTCATTTACCCCACCTTCCCTGTATACTGCATGACATTAATTGATGTATTCTTGCCTTTCAGGCTTGGCGGAATATTTAAACAATTACAATTTTTTATTTAAAAAATGAATGATCTTTTGCAGGAATGCATGCCTTGATTGATTGTAGGTCAGCCAGAATGCTGGAGAGTGCTAAATGAAGTCTCCTGTAGAAATTATGTTACCTATCACTCCGTGATGCGATTTTATCCTTCAGTTTGCTTCAGTCATCCGGAGAATCTCGTTAAAAAAACCCTTGCTGAAGTTCTGCTTAATAATCCCCACACCTTCTCTTTTCACAAGTGGTTCTCTGTGTCATCATGACACAGTCAGGTGAGAACTTGCTATATGGAGGTGACCACACTTATAGAAGCTCCATTCAGGCATTCTGAGGCTTAAAAGAACACACAAGAAGGCCAGGGCATGCAGCAAGAGACCATTTGCTCCACCACCAGTCCTTCCCCAGGGCCCTGTGTATGTTCAAGGGCAACTGTTGGAATGGAGAAGCCTCCCATACCTGTAGTGGCTTCTGTGTGTTTTGGATCACAGGGCTCCGAATTGCATAGATGCCTCCACAAGCAAAAGAGGCTTCCCTAATACAGACTGCCAACCTTGAACTTGTGAAAAGCTTGGGGGCGGGAGGTGGAGTCAGTGCTCTTGTGCACACTCTCTCTTTTTCGTGTTTCCATTTAAGCGCTATAATAAACCCCTGCCTATGTCTAGAGTCATGCTGTCATCTCTTGCCAACTTATAGCCCAGGACGCTCCAGGATGAGATGACTGGGGGTACATCTGCAGCACCCAGACGTTTGCTCCATTATTCTAAATAACCTGAGTACGATAGAACCAACATGAGAATGGCAGTAAGTTATCTGGAAGAGATAATCACTAGAATACAGTGGTGCCCCGCAAGACAATGCCTCACAAGACGAAAAACTCGCTAGACGAAAGGGTTTTGCGTTTTTGGAGCTGCTTCGCAAGACGAATTTCCCTATGGGCTTGCTTCGCAAGACGAAAATGTCTTGCAAGTTTGTTTCCTTTTTCTTAACACCGTTAATACAGTTGCAACTTGACTTCGAGGAGTAACTCATAGAACGCAGTGTGGTAGCCTTTTTTGAGGTTTTTGGTGATTTTTGAAGCTTTTCCAAAACTTTTCCGACACCGTGCTTCGCAAGACGAAAAATTCGCTAGACGAAAAAACTCGTGGAACGAATTAATTTCGTCTTTCGAGGCACCACTGTATTCCAGTCACATAAAAGTCAGAGGTTTCTGTGTGTCTGTGTGTGTGCATGCACACGAGTGCGCACACACACACATTTACTCACCCATACTCATGCCACTCCATCCAGGGGAGCAAAGAGGCACTATCACGGTTAAGGAGAACATTTCAGCTAGGCAAAAGCACTCCAAGAGGATGAAGAACAAGGTGGGGATGAAGAAGGTGAGGAGGTGTGGCCTAGGGAGTGTCCCAAGGATCAGAAAGAGAGGCTTGGAGGGCTGTATTCAGGCCCCAGGCCTGATGCTCCCCACCTCTGGCCTAGAACACAAGAAGAGTCCTACTGAATCTGACCTAAGCATTATGTAGGCCACATTTACACTATACTATACATTTAAAGCACTATGACACCACAATAGTCAGGGCTTCTCTCATAGAGTTCTGGGAGCTGTAGTTCGTTGAGGCTGCTGAGAGTTCTTCAATAAATCCCTCTACTCAGGGAACTCAGAGAAATGTAGTTCTCTGAGGAGAATAGGGGTCTCCTAACAACTCCCAGCACACTTAACAATCTAAAGTTCTCATAATTCCTTCGTAGAAGCCCCAGTGCTATAAATGTGTGGACCCTGTTTCCCACCATGGCAGACCAGATGCCAATAAGCAAGACATGAGGGCAATAGTGGTCTTTCATTGTCGTTTCCCGGCAATCAATATTCAGAGGCAGCATGAAGGTAGCATATAGCAATCCTGACTACTGTTTGCAACCACCGTTTGCCTCATTTACTCAGGGCCAAAGATGAATGAAGAGAAAGAGAGAGCAGTGATTACAAGACAAGTTGTAGAGCTGTAGCTAATGGGAATACAATATACAAATACCCTTACTTCAGAGTAATGATACTGGAAATTCCATTTGAAATCGAGGGAGCTATACCAAGACTGCAGCGACACAACATGAATTTTAAAATCAAAAGTCCATAACTTCTGCTATAGCATCTTTGTTAAACAGATTTTGCACTAAAAATAACAATTCGGCATTGATTTTACAGACTTCAGATGATGGAGAACATTTACACACCTAGATGTAGCTTGTTCTTCTGGCTAATTACTCTCACTATAATTGAGTTCAGAGTAATAAGCTCTTGAGGACTGGAGATAATTTTGTGCAATGCATACTTGGAAGTCTTCGTCCATTAAAAAGTAGCCAATATTCCCTTGCAATACCCCCAAACCCCATCTACATAATACATTTTAGTTTTTAAAAATAATCAGAAAAGATGAAATTGAAAAGAATCCTTTAAAGAAAATAGATTAATACCTCAACAAAAAGAACTGATATACAGGCACTCAAAGGATAAAGTTATGCTTCAAACTTTCTTACATAAAACATGGTAAAAAACAGATAAAAACATGAAGAGCACATAAAATGCACAGCGTCTGAGAAATGTGCCCTGCTCAATTCAGTCTTTTTAAGAAACTTTTTTTAAAACTCTGCTGATAATGGGCTAACTTCAAGGTTAATGCAAGGTCATAACAATAACTAGGAAATGAAAGTAGTCAAACTCCTATTATAGCTAAATATTCATAACATAATTGAAAATATGAACTTACTTTTGAAAAATAATTAGAATAATTTCCCCAAGCTTTCTCTTGATATCTATGGTCTTTCCTTTTAATCCTTTCCACATAAATCCTGCTCCATTAAATCTCTCTCCCATCACCACTTGCAAATGGGAACATTTTAAAGCCATTTTTAAGGGAATCAAACATTTCCGTTCTCTGATTTTATCTTTTCCTACAGCCTGGTGCTATGAGCCATGTGGACTGACACAGCAGCTCAGAGAAGTAGGTGCTAAAATCACAGCTTCACTCCAAGGACATTTTGTCACCTAGTATTGGAGCAAGCCTCTATCCCCTTGTCCTGAAAGAGAAAGTTTCCCTTTGCTTATACAACGGTAGATAAATCGGGTCCTCCCTTAAAGAGGGCACGTATTGCAGTGCGACCTGGAAAAGTGACACCCTGTGTTGTGGGTGGGTACAATTGGTCAGCCACAACACCCGATTGGTAGGTCCCTCGATGTTGGGTTCAATCTGGCCAATGGGGCGCAGTCCAAACGGATCAAGGGACCTATATATATCCATGTACGTGACCCAGAGCTTCCTGTTTCGACGCATGCATTCGGAACACCCACCCACATCTCCCTAATTTTAGGGCTTTGTGCTTGACCTTGCTATGCCTTTGTGTGTTGCCTGTCATTGGGACAGGGGCACGGCAGGAATTTTCCCCACTTGGCTGATTGGCTGTAGTCATTTGGGTTTCGCCTGCCACGTAGCAAATCGTCACAACTTGTAAGGTTGCAGATAGGCTGGTTATCCCTATGTGAAGGGTATTCCATTAAAGGAATCCAGGGACTCAATGGCTTGGTCAACCCCTGAGAGGGTGTTGTGCCCATGCCAGAGTCCAGGGTGGCATTTGGGTGGCGGAGTTAGCCTGTTCCCGGTTTTCCACTTATCCAGGTGTTCACCCTTGGCTGACTTATGCTGGTGCTCAGCGCTACCTGCATGGTAGGGAGCTAGTCGAACCAGAGCCCATGCAACCAGTCACTTTCTGTAATCAATAAAGCTGTGGCCTAAATTCTGCCAAAAAACCCAAACCAAAATTTGAGTCAAGTGTGAATTCATTTACCAGGGAGGTTTCTGGGTCTGAACATGCAAATACAGGGATTTGGGGGCGGGGGGTGGACTCAAGATGCTCCAATAATAAAATTTAATGCAAATCAGAAATGGGACCTAACTGTAGCGTAACGACAGAATTAACAAGAATTACAGAATGATAGAAGAACTAAAAGTTTCCAGTCCACTCTTACCTGAAACTCAGACTGTGTACACGTTTCTGGCTTAAAAGACAGCGAGGTCGTCCCCCAGCTGCATTTCAAATTGCATTTGCACATTGTTGTGCACATTAGTGTGGTTTGATGTGCTTCTAGACCTCCTGCTATGTCCACACCAGTGGCAGGAGAAGGGGCAGAGATGTCTTCACCCAGTGTGCATTACTAGGCAGGTTTCCCCACTCTGGCAAACACCCATGCACGCACCCCGAAACTCCCCATTTTGAAGCTGTCATCAAGCTGTACGCACCCTGGCTTCACTGCAGGGTGAATGTGGCTTAATATTTCAGTTTGGATGAAAGCAGATTTGGGGGGCAGAGGCAGGTTTAGGGGAATGCGATCATTTTGCCTGCACTGGGTGCCAAGCCAAGAGAGTGCCACAAGGGGTGCCACAACAATGACTTAGAACGGAAGGCAAGAGGTGGGGCATCACACAGGGTGCAGCTGAAATTTAAAAGCCCAAAGTCAGCAACTGTGGGTGGGGGGAATGCATCAAACTGTACCACTTCTCAAGAAACTACAGCATGGGTAGGCAAACTAAGGCCCAGGGGCCAGATCCGGCCCAATCGCCTTCTAAATCCAGCCCACGGAAGGCCCGGGAATCAGCGTGTTTTTACATGAGTAGAATGTGTGCTTTTATTTAAAATGCATCTCTGGGTTATTTTTGGGGTGCATAGGAATTCGTTCATTTTATTATTATTTTTCAAAATATAGTCCACACCCCCCCCCACAAGATCTGAGGGACAGTGGACCGGCCCCCTGCTGAAAAAGTTTGCTGACCCCTGAACTACAGGATAGATTTGAATTGTAGCTAATATGTGTAGAAGGTAAAGGGACCCCTGACCATTAGGTCCAGTCGTGACTGACTCTGGGGTTGCGGCGCTCATCTCACTTTATTGGCCGAGGGAGCCGGCGTACAGCTTCCGGGTCATGTGGCCAGCATGACCAAGCCACTTCTGGTGAACCAGAGTAGCGCACAGAAATGCCATTTACCTTCCCGCCGGAGCGGTACCTATTTATCTACTTGCACTTTGACGTGCTTTCGAACTGCTAGGTTGGCAGGAGCAGGGACCGAGCAATGGGAGCTCACCCCGTCGTGGGGATTCAAACCGCCGACCTTCTGATCGGCAAGTCCTAGGCTCTGTGGTTTAGACCACAGCGCCACCCGCATCTCTAATATGCGTACAAAGCTTCAAATAAACTTGTGAGTGAAAACACAGTCTGTTCCTTCCATGTTTCCCTGATGCTGCTTTCTTTGTATTTGATGCATCATCTGATTCTAAAGTGTATATTCCTTGGATTGAAGAAGTGCTTTGGGGATCAAAGCAACAGACCTTAATTGGAAATCTCCCATAAATTGCATGCAAGGGGGCATGTAGTCTATACCTACATTTAATCGGCAAGGCAGAGGTGAGCTTTAGGAAGGGAAGTGCAGAAGCACAGATAATGGTGTCAGAAAATGCTTCGGTTATGAAAGAGAACGAGTTAATATCTTTTTCCAGATCAAATTCACAAGTTCAAATGGAATAGTAAGATCAAAAAGAACCCTTCAAATTCTGATGCTTTAAAGTGCAGGTGGTGTTTCTCACACTGACAGAGTTGAAGAGGTCAGTCACAAATCCTTGAGCCATCATGGAAAAACAGGTAATTCCTACATAAAAGAGTTTGCGATATTCTTACTAACTCTGCAATGTATCATTATCATTTCTATTGTTACTGCTATTGTGAATATGATTATATTTGTGATTATATATCACATCCAGGACCTTATAACTGGTCAGATGGCTAATAGGCAGCCAAAACCCTTAGCACGCATTTGCTTTGTGTGCGATAAGAAGCACCGCCCAATCATAGCTGTCAAGCGTCCCTTATTTGGCGGGACAGTCCCTTATCCCAGCGCCATGTCCCGCTGCTGTCCCTTATTGATGATGTCCCTTAAGTAAGCTACTGAAGGTAATGGGGCCCTTTCTATGTCCAGCTGTCCTTTGTCAACAACAAATTGTTGCTGGTTTTTTGTGTTGAATATATGCTATATGGTAATTTATGGACCTAATAGATATCTAAAGCCATTTGCACGCAACAAAATATGTATTTTATCAAAGTAATTGTTGATCCCTTATTTTGGCTGCTGATCCCTTATTTTCGAGGCTGCTGGTCCCTTATTTTCAAATCTGTAAGTTGACAGCTATGCACCCAATCCACAGATTTATGCATCAGGTCTAGCCTCTGGATCAACTACAAGGGAAGCCCCACATAGAGTCCAAACACAAGTGCAGGTTACCAACACATACATCACAGTGGCCAAATGACCCCTATACAGGAGCAAGTGAAGTTGGTGCACCGGCCAACTGCTTGTGATAGATACTCTTTGCCTCCATGGACAATCTGGTTCCAACAGCATCTCCAAACTGCATACATGTTCAGAAAGTGTGTAACCCCAACTAGAACAGATAAACTCCTAAATTCTAGGACCAGGGAACCACTTACCCGCACAGTCTCTGTTTTAGGAAGATTCAGCTTCCTTCCATTGCCCCACATCCACTCCACCACAACATTCAGGTCCTGGTTCAGCTTATGCACAATCTCTTCTGACTCAGATTAATGGGCCAACTAAGTCTTTCAGAAACCCTGATTCCCAGAGCTAAACCCTTCACAAATTGTAGCTCCCAGAATTCTTAGGAGGAAGCCCTGACTGTTTAAAGTGGGATCATAGCTCTTTGATTGTGTTGTGTGAATGTGGTCAGTTATCTCTAGAACAGCCCTGTAAAGAAGGCTGGGATCGCTGCCAATTGGCTAGTAAAAGCAATGAACTCCATGACCTGTTCCTGTGCCTTTAACTGCAGGCCACTATGCAAGTGTCAGCCTGTGAAGCATCTCACAGAATGGAGTTAAGAATTATCATCGACAAATGCCAAGTCATCAATCTGTTGTTAAAGGTGCAGGACAGAAGCCAGAGACTTAAGACGGGAAACCCTATAAAACACTCTGATTATCTCCATTTCGTCATAGGACTGGTTGAACCTGAGAGGTGGTGGCTTGCTCAAAAGCACCTTGTGGGGTTTATTCATTAAATTAAGGCACAGGGAATATAAATTGATACAGTAGTAAGGCATTACTAAATTTTGTCTGAATAACACTATTTATTCCACAGGGAGGGCTTCTGAAAGCTTCTTAGCACATTAAATATGGCAATATTCGGAGAGAAGCATGATTCTTCATGTAAATAAAAAAGTCAGGGTTCGATTTCCTATGTTAAGGATATAATGGGACACATTAGCAGAATTGAATGTTCACTGGGGCAAACTCATCTGTGGATGGTCAATGGAACAGTTGCCTAGGTGGTATGTATCCAGTGGTTATTCATATGATCAAAAAGCTTTGAGTATACTTTTAGAAGACAAGCTGTTTGAGCTGGATAGATACAGTTATAGGGAGATAAAATCAGGAAAGTGTATGTGGACTTCAAAGGAGGAATGGTTAACAAATAGTGTGTTTGGGATGCAGGTTTGGTTGCCTAGAAGATGAGCACACATCAGGTGTCTACAATTCCTTTCTTGATCTTAAATCTTACAAAGAAACCAGCCAATTTCTTTTCTATCTTTGTTCATCACCACAGACCTGTAGATTTATTCTTCAAGTAATCACAGAAATAATTACATCATAAAAGCACTCATGCCATATTATCTCCTCCTCTTTTCCCTTTAATATTTTGCCAGGATTCACCACAGGTAACATGGAAAATAGGTAATTGAATTTAGTTGCTTATTAGCATTTTGACAGCTTCTGAACTCTTCCCCCATTGTGACAAAATTTAATTCTCCCCACCGACAGCTATACTCTTTTGAAATTGAGGAATAAATGGTATAATATAGTCCTAAGCCATAGAGATCTAAACACAAGCACCCTGGAGACAGAAGCAGACGTCATCCCACAGGCACTGAGAAAGACGCATGGTATTCACTTGAGAACACAAGAAGCCTGTGGGATCAGACCAAAAGCCCATCTAGTCTAGCATCCTGCTCTTACAGTGGACATGAGATGATGATAAACAGAACATAAGCACAGTAGTGCTCTCTACTTGTGCTCCGCAGAAACTGGTACCCAGAGGCATACTTCCTCTGACAATGTAGGAGGTACACAACCTTCATGGCTAGCAGCCATTGATAGCCTAATTCATAGAGAATATATAAAACAATTAAAAGTAAAAGGTTATGTCCTTCAAAGCTGCGTTCACACCATACGTTTAAAGCAGTGATAACAGTCATGGCTTCTCCTAAATAATTCTAGAGGTTGTAGTTTGTTATGGGTGCTGAGGGTTGTTAGGCGCTGCATTTGACTTCCGGGTTTGCAGACAAGCAGTGAATTAGAGGGCAGATGTGTGAACTAGAAACCTTTTTCCTAGAATTAACGCTGATTGGTTGCAGTGCCATGGGCAGAAGTGGTGGCCTTAGATGGAGAGAGGGGAATGTGAGACTGCCTTCTCTGTAAGAACCATCTGGCCTGATGAAATCATCAAGAAAAGAAAGAAAGATGTTAATTGTAGAAGTTAATTTTATTTGAAAGTGGAATTGGAAAACTGCTACAATGAGTTCTATGGAAACTCAGCTAGGGGGATTCGAGGAAGTCATTTAACAATGATAACTAAATTGGGATTTTAGAAGTTAGGATATATGTTTGTCCATTTGTCTTTTTTATATTGTATTGTTTTTCTTCTATGTTTGTTATAAATTTGGAAAATTAATTTTAAAAATTGGAAAAAAAGAAACATCTGGCCTGCAACCAGTGCTCCCCCCCCCGCCCCCAAAGGGAATTCAAAGGTACGCAGTACCAGCTCCTCTTTTTATTGTTAAAAGGTGTGGCACTTACTTCATGGTGACGTTTTTCTAGGGAAAAAAGCATTGCTTGCAACACAATGCTTTTTTAAAACAACAACAATACCAAAAGCTCAATCCTTTTCCTTGCCTTTGAAATTCAGTCCCAGTTCAGTTTATACAATCCAAACATCTCCCAAACAGTAGCGTGGGCAGAGAGTGAGACGCATTAGCACCCGTGGGAGCTGGCTTTGTTGGTGGGGAAGAATTCACCCCCCCCCATATTGTTGCTGGTGATTGAACAATACAGAAAGTGTCTGGAAAATAAAGGCTCCTCTTGTAAATCCCCATGTGTGGCGAGAAATAAAAACATGGTTTATGGCGCAGTAAACAAAACAGAGAAATGGCCTTGAGTTACAAAGCTCATATATGCATTGTCATACCCTTTGAAATGCAAGTGCTTGCATCTGGAATTTGGCATGGGCCTTCATAATACATTTCATTTTATATGACTTTCCATATGCATCCCATTGCCACTCTCCACCTGCCCTCCTCCTGTTTTGATAGCTATGACAAATGGTTGCTTTGGGGCAGGCTTCCATAGCAAGATCAAACTGAAGCTTAGTGTATTTTTAAAGGGCCTTTGTTGTCCTCACTGCTAACCCATGTTGTTAACACACCTTATCCCACTATATTTACGATGCTCACTTTGGATGGAAGCTGATTGGTTCGCTCCCAGCAGGGTCATTAGCAAGCCTGAACCTCAGTGTTGCTTATTTGGAAGCAAATCTGCTTGATGTCAAGGGAGTGGATCTACAGATACTTAGGAATGCAGCCCAAGACCTTCCCTGCCTGAGCTTTTTAATTTTACCTTTTTAAAATGGCCCACTGCTTTGCCACATCCTCTTTTAATTCTCATTATGCTCCCTCTCCTAACCTCTCTTCTTCTGACTCTATCATGCTCAGCCAGCCAAAGATCTCCTGCTCCCTTAAGTGACTATTTCCAATATGCATTGCTGCCCCTGCTGTATGGAGCCGCAACCTCTAGAACTGGGCCAAGACATTCTGTTGTCTGAAGGGAAGGACAAGGTGGCTGTTGTTGTTGTTTAGTCATTTAGTCGTGTCCGACTCTTCGTGACCCCATGGACCAGAGCACGCCAGGCACTCCTGTCTTCCAGCTGTGGCTGGATGGTTACGTGGGAGCCGGTTGAAGTTAAATCCTTCGAAGACAGAGGTCCTCTGGCTGGGACGGAGCGATATGGAATTGAGGGGGCAACTCCCGTCTCTTGCGGGGGTGCAATTAGTGCCAGCATCGTCCGTGAAGAGTTTGGGTGTAATCTTCGATACCTCCCTCTCTATGGAGGCGCAGATTACAGCTATAACAAAGGCGGCATTTTTTCATCTCCGCCAAGCTAAGCAGTTGGCTCCTTATCTCTCTCGCCCTGACCTAGCCACTGTGATCCATGCGACGGTCACCTCCAGACTGGATTATTGTAACTCGCTCTACGTGGGGCTGCCCTTGAGACTGACCCAGAAACTCCAGCGGGTGCAGAATGCTGCGGCGAGACTCCTTATGGGGTCTTTGCTGCGAGATCATATCCATCCGGTGCTGTACCAGCTGCACTGGCTCCCGGTGGAGTACAGGATCAGGTTTAAGGTGCTGGTCTTAACCTTTAAAGCCCTATACGGCCTAGGACCCTCGTACCTACGGGACCGCCTCTCCTGGTATGTCCCACAGAGAAATTTATGGTCTGCAAATAAAAACACCCTAAAGATCCCAGGCCACAGAGAGGTTAGGCTGGCCTCAACTAGAGCCAGGGCCTTCTCGGCCGCGGCTCCAATCTGGTGGAACGCTCTGTCACAAGAGACTAGGGCCCTGCAGGACCTGACATCCTTCCGCAGGGCCTGCAAGACAGAGCTGTTCCACCAGGCCTTTTGTCAGGGCGCAGCCTGACCCCCTCCTCTGGCAATCTGCACAAAATTTTGCTTGATGGTTGCCATTAATTTGATTTTAATTTGATTTAATTAATTTTATAATGAATGTTTTAGAATGTTGAACTATTTTGATTGTTGTTAGCCGCCCTGAGCCCAGCTTCGGCTGGGGAGGGCGGGATATAAATAAAATTTATTATTATTATTACTGCCTCCCGCAGTTTGGTCAAACTCATGTTAGTAGCTTCGAGAACACTATCCAACCATCTCATCCTCTGTCGTCCCCTTCTCCTTGTGCCCTCCATCTTTCCCAACATCAGGGTCTTTTCCAGGGAGTCTTCTCTTCTCATGAGGTGGCCAAAGTATTGGAGCCTCAGCTTCAGGATCTGTCCTTCCAGTGAGCACTCAGGGCTGATTCCTTAAGAATGGATAGGTTTGATCTTCTTGCAGTCCATGGGACTCTCAAGAGTCTCCTCCAGCACCATAACCACTTCCCATTCCGTATGAAGAAGCCAGCCAGAGGGGTGGTCAATCCCTACTTAGTTACTGGTGAATGGACAGTTCCCTCCACTGAACAGGACAGAAGGCTAAAGGTGCAAGGCACCTTGTATGGCACACAGTGATCTGTTCTTCAATATCACAACCTTCTTTTGGTTCATTCTATTAAATCCTTATTTGCAACTGTGCCCAAGCTTTAAGCATCTTCTCACAGCCTTCCCTCTACATCCTTGTCTGTCCATGCCTCTCCCCCTATCTTTGTTTCCCCACTGTCTATTTTAGACTCAAGGCATCCTGGGAGCAGGTCTCCCTCTCTAAGGTCACATCCACACCATACATTTAAAGTATATGGCCAACCTCCCTCACCCCAAAGTATTGTGGGAACTGTAGTGTGTTATGGGTACTGGGAATTGTGTTCTTTGTGGTGCTTCCCTTGGGCTTAACATAGAAAGTGCTGTTGATGCAGAATGTTGCATCTAGGTTGCTGATGGAGATATCCTGTCATCACCATTTAACACCACAGCAGAGGGAGCTGCACTGACTGTCAAAAGGCTGGCAACCAGATACAATTCAAGCTTTTGCTTTTACCATTCAAGGCCATTTACCTAAACAATGGAAAGCCATTTACCTTCCATTTACCTAAACAATGTGGGGCCAGACTACCTAAGGACCACCTCAGGCCATATAAAATTGCCCTGAAAGTACTGCATGCTCCACAGATTAGGGTACAAAAAACTGGGCTTTTAGTGTTGCAGCTCCAGCCACCTGGAATCAACTGCCAGCTGGGGTCATGATGTTTAGGCCCTTACCGAAGACCATTTTGTTGAAGAAGGCTTTCCCTGAACATTTATTGAGCATTAATTGTATATCTGTAGAAATAGTTTTATCGCTTTTAGAACTTGTATCGTTTGTATTTTATCTCCCTCTTTGCTTTCACGTATACCACTTTGATGGCTTCAGGCTGTGTATGAATAAATAAAATAAAGATTCCAAGAGAGAGAGAGAGAGAGAGAGAGAGAGAGAGGTGCAGGCAAATACCACCTCAGTGACTGTCCCAGTTGGACCTCTCCTCTCTCTGCAAGGCATTGTATCATCAACTGTCTTATGGGAAAGATTCCAGGAAAGTGAGAGAGGCACAAGTACAGGCCGCCTCAGAGTATGCTGTGCTTGGACTCTGACTGGACTATACCCTTCCTGCCCACACAGGGCCACACATCACTCCCTGCCTTGTGGGAAGAATCCCAGTAGAGGGAGCAAAACAGCCAAAAAAGACATCAGGGCTGCTCCACAAGGGTAAGGTTATCAGATTTTTTTCAATGAATCCGGGGACGCTTTTCAACTTCTATGGATTTTGTATGGGGACTGATTTGTAAATCCAGGGACTGTCCCCAGGAAACAGGGACGTCTAGTAATCTTAATTAACAGTGCACTTTCAATGGGATCTTCTCCCAGATGAGTGGCTATAAAACTGCAGCTTAAATTATTAGCATTATCAAGTCTGAAATAAGACTATAGGAAAGGCAATGTATAGCACCTGCAATATCTGGACAAAAATGTCTTCTTAACCCCACTAAAATCCTAACATATGTAAAACTAAATTAAGCAAACAAATGTATAAATATACCAGAAACAATTACCCTACGCTGGAATGAACATATTAGGGCATTCTTTTTCTTTTCTCCCCCCCCCCAGTTTAAATAAAACATAACAAACACTAATAGACATACAAAATAATGCATGCATCCAATTTGTGTGGACAAATATGGGTAGATATACAAAGTCCCTTTAGTTCTGTACACATGCATGCATGTTAAAACTGCAATAAAATAGATAAACATTTTAAACCTGATCTAAAGGAGGCAACTTGATGAGGCTGTCATAGCGCTGTGTCTGTGTGTGTGTGTGTGTGTGTGTGTGTGTTGAAAATGTAGTTTAATGTTGCTTGTAAACTGCCTTGGAAGAATTTGTATCATGACAGGCAGGATATAAATAACAAAGAAGGGAACATGAAAGGGTCAGGGTGTGAAAATATGGTGGAGAAGGCGCAGGCCTTATGGAGATCTCCACAAGAGAGAAGTCAGGTTTCCATATTGTAAACTGGCAATCCTAATTTAGGTCCAGAGCGTATTGCAAGCCTTGTGTAAGAAGGTTAAGATAATATTTTTTAAATAGTGATGATGATGATGTGTCTTCATTAGGGAAGTGGGTAGCCTCAGTGCATTCTTACTGAAGGGAGTTAAAAGAAAGAAAGAAAAAAGGGGTGGAATGCTCCAAGGCGCCACAATTTGGGCATTTCAGGAAAGAAAGGGAGGGGAAACCCTTCATTTCCAGAGCACTAAAAGGGACCGTTCTTCACAGCATCCCTAAATATCTTTTGAAGAAAAGAATTGGAATCAATTGAGCTTGAAAGCGTTTATAAAGCTCAATGGGGAAACGTATCTTCACCTGGAGCTTTATTGGAATTTAAACACTTTTATTGCCTTTGATATTTCAGCCTCTTTGATAGGCATTTTTATCGTTCTGGAAGAGGTTTTCAAATTTTCTTGACAAATATAGCTTTCCCCTGTCATATCAACAAGGTCAGATTAGTCGGAAGGCAGGCTGTGTTCAACTAGTTCTTGGGATGAGCTCCTATTAAGCACACACCCCTTGCATTGACTCGTGCGCAAATTGCTTTACGCTAGTTATCCGCTTCCTTGCCACACTGCAAGTGTGGGGGTTGCTGGGCCCATTTACAGCCCTCTTTTTCATACAGAGAACCGAGTCCAAGAGAGTAGCTTGCCCCGAGCCACCCGGCGATATTGCGGTGAGCAATTATTTGATCTTGGGCCTCCCTGGTTTCTGTCCAACATGCTATCTGCGAAACAGTGCAGGCTGCTGTGCTCGGCTGATTACTGCCGCCGCCATCTTCATCCTGCTGTTTCAGAAGATGAACTAGGGAGACTGGGAAATTAACTAGGTATGAAACTGTCCCAATAATTTCTTTAGCTGCCTTTCAAATAAGAGTGCTTATGTGAAGTGTCAGAGGGAAGGCACATACACCTAGCTGGAAGGCCACAGCTTTATTTCGGACTTTGCAGAAAGTTAAGGGAAAACATAAGACGGAGATTTTCATCCTGGATCTGGGGATAGTAATGCAGACCAGTGTCGACTTAACTCAGGCTTGGGATCCCCAATCGTGCACCCCAATCATTTCATAGCCTCTCAATAGTTTGTGGATATCACATTGCCAGGTGTTAAAGAAATAACATATGCTAATTCCAGATAGACTTCATATGAGCAGCTCCCCATTTTTGAGCAGTTAAAGCCTTGGGAGAAACAGGCCTACATACTCTGCTTCCAAACCTCAGTCTACAAGGTAGCATAATCTGAACCTCCCCTTTGTGTTCCCCTGCATTACACCCAGGGTCAAAGCTGTAAAAGAACGCAATAAGAAAATATAAAATGATGCTTTATAAAAATGTATAGCAGCAGTGGATAATTTCCCCCACCCTCCTAAACAGGAGTGTTTTCTTGTAAACTGGAGTTGCTCCTAGAAATTGTCCTTGTGCTGTCAAGTGGCTGCGAAGTAAATTTGTTTATGCTAATTATGCAAGCAAGAGAGAACCTGAAACCAGATATTGGGTTGGCGAACATTACCAAAGACTACATCTTCTGTGTTATATTGATCCCCACAAAAGGCAGGTATTCCTAGTACCTGTGGTTTGTGGGTGGGTGTTTTGTTTTTCGTTTTTTAAATAGTTAAGCCCCTTGTACAATTGCTTATTCATTTGTTAAATTTATATCCTGTCTTTCTTCCCAAAAGAGCCTAGAGCGGAGAACAACAAGTCATAAAACAATATAATAAAAACATCTATTAAAAACCTGTATGTAAGAACCATCAAAAGCAATAGTGATGCAGATGCAGCCTGGGATAAAGATCTCTACTTAAAAGGCTTGTTGATAGAAGGAGGTCTTCAGCAGGCGCCGAAAAACAACAGAGACGATGCCTGTCTAATTCCAAAGGCCCGATTCCTATACTGTAAAGAATGGCTCTCTTGATAAGATGGTATCTGTAGGAGACAATGAACAATTGAGTGTATAAGGGGTGAGGTGATCTTTTCGGTATCCTGGTCGCAAGCTGTATATATTTGGCTTTGTACATCGGAACCAGCACTTTGAACTTGGCCCGGGTGCAAGCAGTGTAATAATTTCAGCAGAGGTGATAAGTCTGTCCCAGTGAGAGGTCAAGCTGTAGCACCTTGCATTGCGTGTTGAGTTCCGCAGTGCCACCCCCCAAAAATTCACACAACACACGTTCATTTTTGTTTAAGGTTTTTGGCATAATTTTGGCCACAACTTTATTAAAATACAGCCAATGTGAGTGGTTGCTTAGGCACTGGTTATGACTACTGTCCTTGCCCCCGAGGACAGAGCTGAAACTTCCGGGCACCACCGGAAGCCAGCGTGGGAAACAATTGTTGGGGAGAAATGAGGCTGGGAATTCAGTCCAACACCTCTCACCCTCATGTTCCGGTGGGGCTTGCACGGCCCAAGCCCGGCACCACGGACAAGGACGAAAGAATGGCAAGCCCCTGGATTCCTTTAACGGAATTCCCATTCGCATCATTTGGAGGGATAGGCACCTTACCCCTCCAAGCACCAATTTAACCAATGCCTAACCGCCAACCTTACAAGTTGTGACGATTTGCTAAGCAGTAGGCAAAACCCAAAGGCACACACTAATCAGCCAGATGGGAAAATTCCTACTGGGCCCCCGCACCAATGCGAACGACCCCATGACAGGCAGAGCAAGGTCAATTGAACCCAAGAACCACCCTATAAAAGGGAGGGGGGCGGGTGATCCAATGCAAAACGGCCAAGAGGACGTCCCCTAGTCCTACTCCTCAATTTATAGACTCTGACTCCTCCTCCGAAAATAGCAACACCAAAAAATCCCCAGCAACCCAATTTAACCCCCTACCAGCTTGGTTCTCCAAATTTGCCTAATCACGATGGTGGCCTGCTCCCCAACCGCAACACGTGCTCTCTGCTAGTGAGAACACGCTTTGCGTGTTGAGTTCCGCAGTGCCACCCCCCAAAAATTCACACAACACACGTTCATTTTTGTTTAAGGCTTTTGGCATAATTTTGGCCACAACTTTATTAAAATACAGCCAATGTGAGTGGTTGCTTAGGCACTGGTTATGACTACTGTCCTTGCCCCCGAGGACAGAGCTGAAACTTCCGGGCACCACCGGAAGCCAGCGTGGGAAACAATTGTTGGGGAGAAATGAGGCTGGGAATTCAGTCCAACACCTCTCACCCTCATGTTCCGGTGGGGCTTGCACGGCCCAAGCCCGGCACCACGGACAAGGACGAAAGAATGGCAAGCCCCTGGATTCCTTTAACGGAATTCCCATTCGCATCATTTGGAGGGATAGGCACCTTACCCCTCCAAGCACCAATTTAACCAATGCCTAACCGCCATGGAGCCAACGGCTCACCGCCAAACCACTCACAACCCCAGCCAAGACCTCAGCTTGACCACCACTGCACCTATCCAGGCTTCATTACCCGAAGCCGAAAGGTGCACGCCGTCATCTCGAAATAAGGATGGCCTCTGGGAAGAAATTTCGGTATGAAAAATCACATCCCCGCCGAACTCCAAAACCTTTTTTGATACTGCAGTATTGATGCGACTTCTGGCTCTCTCAATGGCGGCCGGGCAATGACTGCCCCTCCAAGAGCGCCGTTGAAGCAGCCTTGACCAAAAAATTTTTGCTGCCGGCATCATAGCTCGCAGCGTCTCCAAGTCCAATAAAATGGCAGCACGCAGTGAACGACAGTCCAAAGAAACCAAGTCGTTCTCACCCAGATGTACCACAATGGCCGACGGGGGTTCTTCCCATAGCAACTGCCTCCGAATCCGAGGCAGGAGCTCCGACCAATGCATTCCCCTTCTGGACAGCCAGGACAACCGAACATGTTGAGGAAGGCCGAGACCGGGACCCATTCGCGACTGCCGCGCAGCGACACCAGCCCAATGGACGATGCTGTGCCCCACCATCCATATGCGGACAGGCGCCAAACCTAATATAAATAAACAAAATAATGTGAGGTCCTCGTTTAACGGATATAATTCTTGAACACTCCCGACTTCCAGCGACCCAACTCCTTTATCCTGGCTGCTGACAAGCCCCAATGTGCTGCCGTAGTGGCAGCCCCTATCCTGAACGAGTGTGGGGCAAAATCCTTTGCCCTGCCGCCACCCGCCAGGATTGCTTTCCGCATTATTTTCGCAAACTGTTGCCTTGAAAGGGGCGAACCATCCTCATGCCTAAGTAGCGGACCATCCCCAGGGGAGCGGATGGACAGGTACCTCCTGACATCCTTCACAGGGCAAGGGCCCGCCTCCCCAGTAGCCGGGAGACGAATGATTGCACCCCTACCCCTCTGATCCGTCTTCGAGCGCCTTATTGTAATTTGAAGTTCCACAGGAGACAGCTGCACGTCCTGCAACAAAAGGCCCCGTGTACAGCCATCCCTATGAACCTCAACCACAATTTCACCCACTCTTAGGGCACCAAAAAAGGCGATCGAAAAGGCGGCCGAAAAGAGGCGAGCCTCATAGCCGGACCAGCACACCCCCCGCAGCTTTCTGCGCATTACGCACAACATATCAAAAGATATGGGTAATCGACTTGTCGGGCGGGAAGGACAAAGTCTACTCCATCCTTCCAAGGCTTTGCGGACAATGAACTTCGCACAAGGGTCCTTATCAAAGAATACCTTGCAGAAAAATGCTATAGCGGCAGCATGTATCCTAATCGTCTTAGCTGCCCTGCCCAGCTGAAATAAATGTGCTAAATAACTCAACACCTGCGAAGATGTGGGCGAAGCCCTTTTTAAGTCGCAGGCAGATTGCTGCATGAATGTTACAAAATCACCCCACACTTTTGTGTATGAACGTAAGGTAGAAGGGGAGACCGATGCCGCTACTCCCTGTAAAACTAATTGCTGCCAAGGCTCCAGAGATGTTCCGGGAAACATTCCGGACGTATCCGAGCCTCTGGAACCAGGAGTCTGAACCGCTCCATCTGAAAACGGGACAGAGCATCAGCAATTTCGTTAGACACCCCGGGGACAAAACGTGCTGAAAAAACTATATTATAACGTAAGCAATGTAACACAAAAACCCGCAAAAGGGCCGACACCCGGGGGGAGCGTGACGACAGCTTGGCCAAAACTGACACCACCGCTTGATTATCGGTCCAGAAGCAGACACGACGGTCCCTGAACTCCTCGACCCACAAATGCACTGCCACTGCAATGGGAAAAAACTCGAGAAAAGTTAGGTCCCGCGTAATCTCTCCCCCTTGCCAGGTCTTTGGCCAACGTTCCGCACACCAACGTCCCTTCCAATAGAGTCCAAAGCCCAGGGAACCGGCAGCATCAGACTGCACTTGAAAGTCATTCTGCAAGTTCAAAGTGTCTTGCCAAAGTGACACCCCATTGAATTCCTCGAGGAATTCCAACCAAATGGAAAGATCAACCTTTACCTGACTAGAGAGGCGCACACGATGATGCGAGGCTTTCAACCCTGAGGTGAGGCGAGCCAGGCGAGAGCAGAAGGGGCGCCCCGGCGCCACCACTCTACAAGCAAAATTCAAGTGTCCCAACAGCGATTGAAGCTGCCGAAGAGACACCTTCCTCAAAGGGAGTAGTTCCTCTATTACCCTCCTCAAATTTGCTAGTTTGTCGCTTGGCAAGCTAGAAGTTTGAGCAACAGTATCCAAAAGGATACCCAGATAAGTAAGCCGAGTCGAAGGACCCTCAGTCTTGTCCGCGGCTAGGGGCACCCCCAATTCCTGTGTAAGATCGGCAAAAGCTTGCAAAAGCACCGAGCAATCGCCAGTATCAGGGGCTGAGGCCAATAAAAAATCATCCAAATAATGAGTGACTCCGCTCAGGCCGGTTTTTGATTTGAGAGCCCATTCCAAAAAGGTACTGAAAGATTCAAAAGCGGCACAAGCAATCGAACATCCCATCGGCATTGCCTTATCAAAATAATAGTTGCCCTCAAACTGAAAACCCAGCAACCAAAAATCTTCCGGATGAATTGGCAAAAGGCGAAAGGCTGACTCGATATCGCATTTTGCCAATAACGCAGAATGGCCGAAGCTCCGAATCACCTTGATTGCCTGATCAAGAGATGCGTACTTCACTGAGCAGAGTTCAGGAGGGATGACGTCATTAACTGACGTACCCATGGGGTGTGACAAATTATGAATTAAACGAAATTCCCCCGGTGCCTTCTTAGGCACAATACCCAATGGGGATACATGCAAATTTGGAAAAGGAGGGGTGACAAAAGGACCGGCCATCCGACGCATGGCCACCTCCTTTGCAATCTTCTTGCGAGCAACCTGAGGTAGCTCACGAACTGACTTTTGGTTAGCAGGATTCCTTGCCACAGGCGACTCAACTACCGGAATCCGAAAACCTTGAGAAAAACCATTACCCAAATAATCTGCAGCCTCCCTATTGGGGTATGACTGCAACCAAGTTAACAAAACCCCCAGGCGAATAGGTGTAAAAGCTAAAGAGGTCAACGAGCTATTTTGCAGTTCCTGCGGTGTTTGCGGGAGGAGCGGGCTTTGGGGGTTGCTGAGAACCCCCTTTTCCACCACGAAAGGGCCGCCGGCCTGCAAAACAAGAGGAAGTGGGATGCGAGCCATTGCATCTTTCGCAGGCGTGGACGAATTTGCACCCCTGTCGATTACAAGACCCTTTGTTGAAGTCCCAGCAGAACAGGCGGCGGCCAGTTTTTAAAACCCCTGTCTTAGGCTTCTGCTGCTCAGGAGCCTTTTTATCAATAAGTGGGGCCACGTGGGTGGTCCATACGTCAAGATCTTTCCGATCCCAGCGAGCAGACGGAATTTTTGCTGCGCGGCGCCGGAAAGCCTCATCATACTTTATCGCGGCTTTTTCACCTGCTCTGGTGAATGCCGAGCGAACGATAGACAAATAAACCATTAAATGAAGAGATCTCCGGGGATAAGCAGCCATTACCACACCAGCAAAGACCTGGAAACAATCAAGCCAAAGTTCGAACGAACGATCTGCATTGGGAACCCCCTGGCGCTTTTTGGAAGAACTACTCTTCTCTTGGTCCTCCGAGGGCGGGGCCAACTTAAACATGTCTACATATCGCCCATCCAAAATCCTAGAGCGCACCTTCGATGACAGGTGCAAACCAGGAATAACATCTCTGGCGGAGTTGGTGGATACTTTAACGTCTGGTACCAAAACGCCATCCAAACATTCCTGAACGATGCCATATCTAGCCCGATGTGTGTTGGACCGGCGCTCCCAAGCCCACTTAGGAAGCCCCGATGCGGATTCGCCAAATCCCCAGTAAAGTTCCAGTGAGTTACCTGCCTCCTCGTCAGAACTGGAAGATGACGTACCGGTATAAGAAGTAGAGGAGTCATCCCTCCTACGCTTTGCGTGCTTCCGGGAAGACTTCCTGCGGCGACGCTTCCCGCCCGAAGACTTCCTGGCCGGAACCGGTAAGCTGTCTTCAATGGAAGATTCCGATTCCTGATCCGGCCGAGAGAGACCTGGGACCGATGGAGAAGAAACCACCCGTGAGGGACCAGGAACAGATGCTGCCTCAATAGTAGGCAGCACTAACCTACCATGGCGGGAAGAAGGGGCCGAATGGGCACCCCTCCCCGAAGGTCTCCGCGAAGGATGGGACCTCCGTGCCCGGCCACGAGCAGCAGGTATGTATCGGGATTGTGTTGGCTGGGGGTCACTTCCCCCCACCACAGGAAACAATTCCCCACTTTCATCCTCCTCAGATGACGACAAGACTGGTGATGATGCGCCCACAGGAGGAGGCGGTGCTGTTGATGTGGACGGCTGACTGGAACACTGCTGTAGAAAGCCATCCAGATTAGCCGCGAAGCGAGATAAAGCCGCAGGATCGCTGGCCATGCTGGACACCAAGGACTGCACTCGTCCCTCTGGTTGTCTTGTCACAGGTGAGCGTAACGCCTGCGATGGGCCTCTAATAGGCCGTTTTGCAGTGGAAGATGGACCAGGGCGAGCTGCGTCCCGCTTTGGAGCCATACCTGCTAGGCAATAAGAAAATAAAAATAGAAAATTCCAAACAGTTAACGAGTAAACAGGCCTGACCCGGTAGCACTTGAAACCAAGAACTCCAGAACACTTAAGACAATTAACTTCAATAGAACCAGGCACAAAATTAAACAATTCTAATTAAAATCCTTAACGTAAAATTATTACGCGCCTTCCAAACCAGCCTGCAAGGATAAAAGAGTAGGCAGCCCAATTAAGGGCTCAACCACACAAAAAAAAGGGGTTATTCAGTCAATTCAAAAGAGAAACCTATAAGAAAATCAAAATTCCGCAGCAAAAACAATTGCAATGGTGCAATAATCAGATCCACCAGCAGGTGGCACTATGACAGCCTGTCCACTAAAGGAGAGGAGGCTGCAATACCAACTAGGCCACCAGGGGAGCTCAAGAGTAGGCCGGCTGCAATACCGGCAAGGCCACTAGGGGAGCTCCGGGGTAGACAGCCTGCAATTACTGCCACCGGCCACAAGGGGGCGCAGGCCAAATTGCCGACGCACGATCCCTAGCCTCTCCAAACGGATCGGCAATGGAGGGCCCTGACGCAGCAAGGCTCCTCCAACGAGGCACAGGCCGCTCCGAGGCCCCAGGAAGCCCTGAAGGCCTCAATCCACCCCCAAGCGGCGCCTGCTGCTCGCAAGATAATCGAGGCCTCCTGTATCAGGCGCTGGCCGCGCCACGCGATCCCGCCGGTATCCCCCGACAATTATTTAATTATTTTCCTTTCAGCCCGCCGGAGCGACGGGGACGCGCCAGAAACCGCAACCACCCGGGAGCCGGCTCGAAAAAGGGGGTACAGGTAAGTCAAAATAGGGAGAGGGACGGGGAAAGGAAGGGGGACTAGGAGCGCTCCATGGCTCAGAGCCGCAGGGCGATCCTCCGAGCAATTAGGGCCTCCCTTCGGAGGGAGACGATGGAGGGAATGTGGGGGGGGGGAGGGAAGGATGGAAGCCAGCTGCGCACCGAGGCCGTGGAGCCGCGGAGCGACCCCCCGGGTGGGTGCAGGGTATTCCCGCAGTACGCTGTAAGCGGCTCGGCCGCACTCCGCGGCCCTAGAAGCGGCCTGGAACGGCGCAATCAAGGAGAAACCTCCCTGACTAGGGAGGGGGCACCCCCCCCTGCCTAAGGAACGAACCCACGAGGAACTTAAGCCAAGAAATTAAATTAACGAGGAACAATAAATCCAGTATAAAATTAAGGCAGGGGGGCAATAGGAAGCAAATAGAATGGAAATACAACCGTCTCAGACACCAAGCAGCTCCTTGATCCAATGCAAAACGGCCAAGAGGACGTCCCCTAGTCCTACTCCTCAATTTATAGACTCTGACTCCTCCTCCGAAAATAGCAACACCAAAAAATCCCCAGCAACCCAATTTAACCCCCTACCAGCTTGGTTCTCCAAATTTGCCTAATCACGATGGTGGCCTGCTCCCCAACCGCAACACGTGCTCTCTGCTAGTGAGAACACGCTTTATCTGCAGCTACCAGATCAACCTTGAGGGCTGCCCCACATCTGCTTGTTACCCTGCAGCATTCTAGTTAAAAAACGCACTCTGCCGCTAGCTCCGAGGAAAATTCGGCTGCAGCTGAAATGAATGTGTTTTGTCGGATGCAAACAGGAACCCTTGCTCCCCAGAGTGACATCTCTAACCTTGCCAGTGCATTCAGGGCCATTAAGGAGGGGGCTGGAGTCTGGCAGCTGGTTCTGCACTCTTTGGATTTGTCACTCCAGTACTCCTGCAGCCCATTTGAACAACAACAACTCTGTGGCGCTAATACAAATTGACACATCAGTCGCGACTTTCGAAAGGTCAAGGCATGGCATAACAGTTTAACTCTAAGTGGTTTCCGTTTTTAAAAGCAGTAAATTCACAGGGGATAAAATTTGACAACTTTCACGTATATATTTGTGGTGTTTATATTATTAGAAGGGTTTTCAGCTTTTAGTATGCATTTGTATTTCACTTAATCATTGCAGTTAAGTGCTACTAATGTTCTTGGATATAATATTTGATTAGGTTGTGTTTTTCTGGGTTTTTTGTCATCCGATACTGGGTTACAAAAGAGGTTTAAAGACTCTCTCAAGGCAAATCTTTAAAAATATAGTATAAACACTGACAACTGGGAAACACTAGCCTGCAAGCGCTCCAATTGGAGGACAGCCTTTACCAAAGGTGTCATGGACTCTGAAGACACTTGAACTCAGGACGAAAGGGAGAAACGTGCTAAGAGGAAGGCACGCTTGGCAAACCCTCACCGTGATCAACTCCCACCTGGAAACCTATGTGGAAGGACACATGGATCTAGAATTGGCCTCCACAGTCACTTACGGACTCACTGCTAAAATCGTGTTTATGCCAGACAATCTTACTTGGCTACAAGTGTCGAAGAAGAAGAAGAGGAGGAGGAGGAGGAGGAGGAGGAGGAGGAAGAAGAAGAAGAAGAAGAAGAAGAAGAAGAAGAAGAAGAAGAAGAAGAAGAAATTTCTTGCTTTGTGTTTCGTAGTCAGAAATAGAAACAAACCCTGATACCTGATATTTTCTTTTGCAGCAAGGAGCTAAAGGGAGGAAGGTATGGTCTGAGGACCTTTTCATCATTGAGGTGGGAAAGAATATCTTGATCAGTCCCACCCAGATGGTTGGGGGTTAGGGGCCACAAACCTACTGCAGTCACGTGACATGGTGCCAGAAGAGTGAAGGTCTATTGAAACAATATGTGGGATGGGCAGTGAATGTGCCTTTGGGATAGTCCCTACTAACCGTGGCCCAGCCCACAGTTATTCAACAGTCCCAAAACATCTACAGGCTATAAGCTCTGTGTAAGCTCTGTACAAGCAATCTGGGAGGCTATGGAAAGAAGGGTCCTCAGTTGCCCAAGCATAATATGTGTGTAGAGATTGTCTGTGCACAGAGTCAATTCATGACACTCGGTGATGTGCATGGGTGGAGAAGGTGCAGAGGTCAGGGTAATTCCATGACCACGGGGCCTTCTTGGTGGTAGCTCCCACCCTCTGGGATGCCCTTCCTTGGGTAATTGGTGAATCAGGGACAATAATGACCTTGACATGCCTCTTTAAAACATACCTAACCATACTGACCCTTTAATATTTTGCTTTGGACATTGCTCTGTTTTATTTCTGATATATATATATATATATTGTTTCATTGTTTTTCATCTGGCATTTCTTTGAATCTAGTTTTTAGGAAATGCTGGTGGATGATATAGTTTATGTGTTTTTATGTAAACTGCTTAGATATTTTATCACATTAAACAGTTTATTTTTTTATGTAAAAATAAGAATAGGGACAGCAGTGCTGTCCTGACCCTCCATCTGCTTGCTGCATAGACCATTCTTTATTAATAGGGGTTTTCTTGCTGTATTGAGAACAAGAACGAACCCTGCAGCATTCTAAAGATTACCTGATTTAATCATGGAAATAGGAGCTTATCAGGAAAGACTGGAGAAACTGGTCATGAAAGAATAACAGGTATAATGATTACTATATTTTTTTTCCAAGAAGTAACGTGAGCAATTCACATTTTAATATGAAAACATACTGTGATTCCCCTTCGTTCGTATCAAAAATCACATGGCAGAATGACACCTTGAGAAATGTAAATTGTCCCGTTCAGCACACACCAAAAAAAGAATCACAATAGATCAGGATGACCTTGCGTTAGGCAAAGGCACAGTCTTACTTACTGCCAATAAAGCTCAAGTCATGCGATGAAACTCAGTAAAAAAAAAAAAAATACCTATATATGTATTGCTCTAAGTATGTGTCCTCCTATTTCCAGCCGAACTAGAAATGAATTCTTTTTTTTTTAAGCCACAAGTGGGCCAATGTGTACAGCAATTTAAAAATATCTCTTTTGTTTCCCGGAGATAAGTATCTGATTGAAAGCTATCAAAATATCTGGAAAGCTCAGCCACATGTGTAATAATACTGTGCTTGCTTGTGGAAGGAAAATTGCTATGGATAGCCTGATAAAGCTTGGCAGACTTTATCATGGGCAGTAACCTTGACCAAGTGACTTCCTCTGACAGGCCAAGTTCAGATTTAGATGGCGCAAAATTCAAGGATATCTATTGCAGTGTATTCCTTCAAAGACAGTGAAACAAAAACAACAGATTGCTTATGTGTTATCTGTACATTGGCATCTGTGCTGTTAGTACACTGGGAAGGCTTGCAATAAACAAAATAGGCCCAATTACTTAAGTGAACTGGCCCCCTTTCCTCGTTTAGTCTTCCTGAAAGAGATTTGTATGAGGGGCATGCATATGTCACACAGTTTTGTTCAGACCTTGGTTTGATGCTTTAAAAAAACCCAAAAAGCCCAATTCAGATCAGACTAACATGGACGATGCATAATTTGGTTCTAAAACTGAATCTCATGCCTCCCCAATTACTGTTGTAGGGAAATCTAAAAAAAGACAGCTATTCCCCGCCCCCATTTCTGTTTGATAATATTGGTGTGGCAAATTCCAGACATATTGGTCCGGAGATATATTTTTTTGCTAGGCACTTTTAAAATTAAAATTCTACATTCTACAGCTATTTTGACTGAAGCTAATGAATTTTGTTCTCCTCATAGTCACAGACATAAATGAGGGTGCCAGGCCTTCAGTGCAGCTAGGTGGAACTGCTCACTTCAGGCAACACCATGAAGGGAGAAATATGAAGATGAGAATTGGTGTCTTGAGTATAGCAGAGCACCATTTCTTTGGCAATGAAATGATGGTCCAGTAAGTGTACACAGTTTGATTAGACCTTGGTCCCAACATACATAGGACTTTTTCTTGAGATTCACTTTGTGCAGATCACCAGGTACAAAAGTATATTCATGAAGCTTCCCCGCTCCCTTGAATATAGGGTAGGATAGCCTGGGGCCCCCTTTCCTACCAGGTCACACTGGACAGCCACCCCCCCCCATAACAATACCCCTGGAAAAGAAACGGGAGTTACTTTTCTGGTCGACCCCCATAGCCACGTTATCTCACAGTAAAATCTAAAATGGTCACAACCTGAAGGGAATCACAACACATTATTTATTTTGAAAGAGATTTTTTGGGGGCAAAATGATATGATAATTTAATTGGATGGGGGGGATAATTAAATTAAGGGAAATGAATTTTGTTTTTGTTTTTTTTTTTATAATAATTTTTAATTACATTTTTTCCAAATTACAGAGAAAACAAAAAGAAAGACAGAGCTAAAGAAAAAAAGGAAGAAAAAACAGAAAATCTCAACCATTTCGACAACTTATTTCAAATTTCCATTGGACTTCCCCACATCTCCCACATGAGTGCATTCTTGATAATAAAATTTGCCAGCAAATTATACCCTTATTTCATGTGTTTCTTTACATTTTCAGTTGCAATTTAAGTTTAAATCTCTTATTCTCCAATTACTCTAAAAATATAACATAATATCCTTTTTACCCGTTTAAACTTTGATTCTTTCATGAATATTGTCAGTTTCATAGATAATAAAATTTCATTGCTGGGGCTAACGTTCCCAATCATACGACGTCTTATGTTTCATACAACTTATAATACTTCTGCAAATAGTCTTTAAATTTTTTCCAGTCCTCCTCCATTGCCTCTTCTCCCAAGTCTCGGATCCTTGCAGTCATCTCGGCCAGTTCCATGTAGTTCATCAATTGCGTCTGCCAGTCCTCCAGTGTGGGCAAATCTTGGGTCTTCCAATGCTTAGCAATAAGGATTCTTGCTGCTGTTGTAGCATACATAAAAAAAGTTCTATCCTTTTTTAACACCTTCTGGCCGACAATGCCCAGAAGGAAGGCCTCTGGTTTCTTGGGGAAGGTGTACTTAAACACCTTTTTTAACTCGTTATAAATCATTTCCCAAAAGGCCTTCAATCTTGGACAAGTCCACCAGAGGTGAAAGAATGTCCCTTCAGCCTCCTTACATTTCCAACATTTATTGTCAGACAAATGGTATATCTTAGCAAGTTTGACTGGGGTCATGTACCACCGGTATACCATTTTCATAATGTTTTCTTTCAAGGCACTACATGCCGTAAATTTCATACCGGTGGTACATAACCTTTCCCAGTCTTCGGACATAATATTGTGACCAATGTCTTGAGCCCATTTTATCATGGCTGACAAGGGAAATGAATTTTGGGGCATGATCTGGGTCATCTAGGTGATGAATTAATTGAGGTTAAATTAATTAATAAGAATAAATTTAGGTGATCTGGGGTTAGGTGCGAAATACTTTATAGAGAGGATTTGTGTGGCTAATTAATCGTCTCACCTATGAAATTTAAATTCTAGAAATTTTTTAAATGTATACATACATATAAATTATGTATGCAAATTGATGGCCTTTTTTCCAGTGGTGAATATTTTCCTTCTTTGACAGTGCAAATGTGGCTGCCCTAATACAGATGCTTCCAACCCATATTTTAAAGACAAAAGCCATAATGCTAGAAGCATGTGCCTTTCACAGCTGATACACGTGTTTTGAAGTGGGGTTGCTGCCTCCAAGTACCAAGCATCTCATGCTACATTTGTAAGAACTTGATCATTTAGCATCGCAGCATCTACACTTTGGAATTCTCTGCCAGCTGAGATCAAGCTGGCATCTTCACCGCACTCTTTTTGGTGCTCAGTCTACCTAGAGGCTTAGAAAACTGAGGTAGTTTTAATCTGTTTTAGTATTTTGACTTGGGTATGTTTTAAGGTTTGGCTGTATTATTATTTTTATCTTTTTGTAAACTGCTTTGAGGTCTTTTTTTTTTTTTACAACCAAGCAGTGTATAAATTTTATGAAATAAATAAATAAATAGGAAGGTGTCCAGACCTACTGAATCTGGATCTACATTTGATAACAAATTCATTGTTTTATACGCTAAACGTTAGGAGACAACTTTCCTGCAATATTCATCACTTCCCTAACTGGTATTTTGTGTGCATTCAGGAACTGAATCTCCAATCTCATTTCTTAGGCACCTCCTTTTGTTAATTTAAGGAAGAGCTGCCATGAAAATGGCCAAATAATTGGGATTTGGTTTAGACCTGTTACTGAAGCTGGCATCAATGTACCCCTGAAATGTTGCTTCCCACACTGACATTTCAGCAGCTCTTTATCTTTGGAAGTATGCAGTGTGTGGCATTGTCCATCACTCACAGCAATATCATCATGCGATGCCTGTACCTTCATGAGAGAAGATGTCTTAAGTA